>NC_043979.1:18416113-19037780 GCF_902148855.1 Sphaeramia orbicularis | reverse complement strand
CAGGTGTTTGCGGGGTTTTTTTTTTGGGAGGGGGGGCTTAGGGGACATGAAAGGAAGGAGCTAAGGTTTGATGTGATAATGAAGCACCTTCTTTTGTCTTCATCTGTGTCTTCTCTTTTATCCAAACCATTCACTTGTGCCTATTTGTCCAACAAATGTTTCTGTAGGCCTCTAAAGTAAGATGGAACGTTCTGCTGTACAACAACGCAAACATCAACGTCTTTGGGTTTTCCTCACTTGAGAAAAGAAGATCATAAAGTAAATTTTATGTGTCTTGGAGAGAAAAAAAATGTTCCACTTGCGTTGTGAAACCTCCTCTGACTCACATAGGCAACGTGTCTTGTGTTTGCACACCACTGTGTCATGCCGCCCCTCCTCCCATGTCTTAATATCAGAGAAACCCAGACCTTTCAGACTTGTCATGGTTGGTGGGAGTGAGCGGGAGTGATGGTAAGGTTAGCTCGCTGGAGCGTTTAGCTGTACATGGGCAGATTTACCGGCCTGTGAACCCATAAACCTGCAATTACAAACCCTAACAACTCTGGCGCAGGCGGCCTGTACACTGCAGTTTTCCTCTGGGCTCAGGATTTAAGCTTCACAATCACTCAAGCATGACTTCAGAAGCTAATTGCACAAGAGTGACACACACACAACATCCTTACAGGAGAAAGACTGATGGTGGAGGTGGAATTTTGTTTGAAATTCATCAAATTTTAATCCAGTGCGTACATTTCCATATTTCCATATTTATCTCTTTGCGCTTCTAGCATCCACTTCCTCTCTGCATATCATTTTAGCCCTAATAATAGCTCAAACTGCCGCTTAGCTAATACACAAACATACAGGAAAACACATTCACCTTTTGTCGCCACAACCTCTTATCAGGTCTGGTGTTGAAAGACATGTGTTTCTCGGGGTAGATAGGGCTTTCAATGAATCACTCTATTTCTGCCACGGTGGGTAAATTGACTGTTTTAAGCAGGAAACGGATGATGGCGGGGCTGGGAAGAGTCAGAGATAAGATGTAGGATTCATACTCCTCTCCTCCTCTCTATAATGAATCAGTGTATTTACTTAAAGCAATCTGCTCCTCTAAAATGGCCTCACAATCGCTCTGTCTTCTCTGCAGCCCCCCTGTTTTCCCACCACCCCCATAGGTAATTGCTCTTACCTGAGACACTGTAATGGATCCTGGATGAAGTATTGACCGCTGCTAGATTTTGATTAAGGGGCTGTAGGGCAGAACATGTCTTTAATGAAACTGAGGAATCAGCATTCTCAGACTGCTGCGTACAGCCTGGATGCAGTGCACTGTGGCCCACAGGCACGTTGATTAGGACCTGATCCCCAGCAAATCCAAGGGTGGGCCACTGCTACTGAATTAAAAACAATGAATTCATCCATTAATAATACCTAAGGTGTGTGTAGTTTTTCTCTGAAGCCTTATAATCATTAAAGATTTGGGCATTCATCCTCTGTAAGCTTTTTGCTCACTTAGCACATTAAGTGAACTCAGTCTGACTCACACCAGCTCCCTCTGTCACTCAATCATGCACATTATTGGTCTTTTACTGATACACTCACTCATTCATTAATTCACTCGTTTTCTCTTTTGTATGTAAAAGGTCAGGCTTTATCATTTAGAACTTTAGCACGAGGGACAACTTGCATTAGTTTCTCTCATCCTCTCCTTTAAATTGCCTTTTTGCTCATGTTTAAAACTGATTGCATCTCGGATGGAGATGAAAGGGAAATAGCTAGCTCCCCATGTTCTTTGAGCGTGCAAATGGACATAATCTAAAAGGCGAGTATTAGCATGCTAAAAGACACCACAGCTATGATGAACACCATTTGCCAAGGCTTAATGCGATAGCCGGGTAAGATGATTAACTTTGAATCCATTTAATCAACCACAGGCGCTTTCTCAAATAACCAACTGTCTAGTGTCGGGCAAAACTTGTCTCAGATCTGTTGGGAAATGCGTAGATGTGTCTAATCACAGTGGTAAAATTGGAGCAGGGGCCAAACATTATTTTTTGAAATGATGGATATAAAACGTCATCTTGTTGCACAGTATTTGTCATATGTGCAGAGCCTCATGTTTGGGCCTCATGATGTAGTGCAACTTGGAACAAACAGCAGCTCACTCATTGACTGGGAAGTCAATGTGCCCTTGGGCTGCATCCTATTGACTTAAGTAGTTCAAGTAGTGGGCTTCTCACCTCCTCTCACACATCGACCCCTGTGTGCATGCCGATAACTGGCTCTCTTAAGGAAACAAGAATTCTGACCCTTTTGGTCAGATCTTTAACCACAATCAAGAAGCATGGATCATAGGAGATTGTAATTGTTTACTAACAATAAAGATTTTATACCTGATTTGATTACTTTCGCTACCCCGGCTAATGTATATCTGTCCTTGCATATGTCTGAGTGTAATGTAGTTCCTCTGATTGATTGATTTAAGGAAAAAAAAATGAGCAGCTCATGTAGAAGTGTTTATTGATATCTTCCTCTGTGCTTCCCACAGACCTTGATGACCCAGTGGTGACAGTGCACCAGAGTATAGGAGAAGCTAAAGAACAGTTCTACTATGAGAGGACGGTGTTTCTGCGCTGTGTGGCCAGTTCCAACCCCCCTGTCCGTTACAGCTGGCATCGTGGGAGAGAGGTGCTGACACAGGGCTCGGATAAGGGCGTAGAGATTTACGAGCCTTTTTTCACACAGGTAAGACTACATGACATGAAAATGAAAATATGTTTTTGGTAAAAATAGTAGGCGCAAGAGATAAAGAAATCTATTTAATAAAAAAAGAAAAAAAAATAATCCACAGACGTATTGTAAGCTGACATGCCTCTTTTGCCTTGCACATACAGACTACAGAGAAAGTACAAATTGACAAATAAACGATGGGAAACTACGATAATAAACATGAAGGCAGAGCACAAGATGTGTTCATCAGGAGCTAAATTTGCTGCAGCATGGTCAGGCCGTGCTGCCTCACACTAGGATGATGTCATGACCAGTGTGGCCAAAAGAGGGAGAGATGAACTGAGGCGAAGCAGCTTATTTTGGATATCTGAATTTGTTAAAGTTATTACATTTTTAAAACACACAGCACTTCAACAGGGAGGCAATATTTGTATTACACTCTGTGTTTGTTACTGTGATTGATTGTGTCTGTAAAATATGTTCACTGGTTAATGTTTTAGTCATAATAGATGGATTATGCTTCATGAGATGTTAAACAAAAGATTGTGTTTAGAGCGTACTGGTAAATAATTCATTGATCCTGATGACTATGATAACTGCGGTTAAAAGAAAAAACAAAAAAAAACATTATTTTCTGCACCCAAATCTGATTGCATGAGGCACATTTCTCTGCAGTAATAAGTTTTAAATCGAGTATAATGCAGTTTATAGAGGAGCATGCTATTGTAGGGCAAACGCTACAAATATGTAAATTATGACCTTTATTAACATCTTTTGACAATGACTAAGAAGTGCAATAACGAGCCCCAACAACACACAGTCGCCTTCCCCCTCCTGCATTTTCACAGCAGTGATGAGTAAGCCAAGCTAGTTAATTAAAGATTAAGGATCCGGCAGAACATTTTGTGAAGAAGGTGACATATCACATTTGAAATACTGTAATAATAGTGCTGTTTTTCATTCGCTTTTATTTGTTGAGAATGAGATGTAGTATTGGTCCTGTAGCTAAATGTCTCTTGATACATTTTGCTTGGGACGGTAAATGTTGTACTTGTTACCCATTTAATTATGAATGCCATTCTTAGTGTTACTAACCCAGTTTTACAAAGTTACATGCATTTTGTAAAACTGCAGACACACTCAATTCCCTCAAATGACCAAGCGCGGCTTCTTTACAATTTGAAAATTGAGCAATTTTGTCCTTAAAAGGATCTTACACGTTTCACAAAGAAGTGATTGAGATTGGTTCTGTGACCAACGAGGGAATAGTAGTTTTGGTTGAAAGTGATTTGTATGTTGAATTGGACAGCAGAGAGTATAGAAGTCTGCAAGAAAGAGGAAAATACAGGCAGAAAAGAGGCTTAAGAAATAGAGAGAGAAAAAAGGAAGTGAAATTGATGTTTTGCCAAATTGAGAACGATGGTCGGGGACTAATGGAGTGGGTGAAGCAGCCTGAAGAAGCCGTGTAACTGGGCCTCATCACACACTCCTCCCTTCTCCATTCTCCTCTTCATACCTCTTTGCGCCGTCCCTCACTCCTTCATCGTGCCCTCAATTAAAACCTTAATTGAGTCTGAAAATGTGAGTATAACCCAAACCCAGAGATTAGCTTTGTGTGTGTCCAACCCCAAATAAATCCTGACTAAACTCCTAGTAATTTGCCAATATAAAGGGCTAATAACATCATTTTTCAACAATATATCTGAACCGGCCTCTGCCAATTATGTGACAATTTTAAAGCTGATGTTCATGACCCAAATCAAGACTACCGGGTCAAGTCGAGTCCACACACATTCAAGAAGTTCATCTCCATTCCTTCCTGACTTAAGTCTACAAAATGTTATGATACATTCCCACTCATACTGTAGAACTGCAGCCATATCAAACTGTGTACGGAGAACAGACTTGTAATTAAGTTAGGTCCAGAGCTCCACTTTTATTGGAGAAACCCTGTCCTTTCATCTATCTGTTACATTCATCTCTTCTTGCCCCATAATTTTCCCCATAAAGGGCCACAGAATAGCACCCTTATGAAAAATATAAATGAGTCATTCCTCTTGTCACATTGTGGCCTCTTTACACAACTTGATATGTTTTGATGTTCATGACAGAGTGTGATGTGGGCTGATGTTCCTGTTACAGCGTGCTGTCTATTTCATGAGGGGGTAACCGTCTAAAAAGCTAACAAAAGTTAACAACAAATATTCTACCACCTGGCATCAGACACTGTAGCTGTGTCAACCATGATATTTTTCGATAATTGTAGTGAAAAATACCTACCTTTTAGCTCTACGACTGTCCATTTTCAGTCTTGTCTGTTTCCTAAAGGCCCTACATTAAGGCTACACTTGATTTTAACTACACTGTCTTCTGTGTCCTGCATCCTTTTGTAATGGCACTTATGCAAGTCCTCAGAAATTAATGCTATGTCTGCATTATTATATTTTTATTAAAACCAAAGGTGAAGGCAAGGCACTCTGTTGGACTAACTATATATGTTCTGCTGTGTAATCAGAGACTGATTATGATGGATCTTCTAACAAACTGGTGGTGTTTCTCATCATCAAAGCGTTTGCAGCATAAGAGAAACATGCATGTCATTGTGAGGACATGCTTGATTTAGGCGCCTTACAAGATAGAAACTTCATGGAGTGTCATCATATGTACTGCTTATATCATGTATTAGTGTTATGCAGCCTGAGATCTTCCAGTAGTATGTGTAATATGTGGGCAAGTATGTGAAGAGTTACACAGAGGACTTTGTGATATGGAAAAAAATAATATCACAATTTTTTTTTTTTCATATCAGACAATATTAATTATATCAGGATATAAATCAAATCACTATTTTTGGTAGGCTTAAATTTTCCGTTACTCATAAATTAGTTGTGAAGACATCAGACGGTTATGGTTGATTTAAATATGATTTATTTTCTGTCAGAGGTGGAACATGACAGATGTGCTGAAGAACATTATCCAGCTGTTTCAGATAAATAAATCAGGTACATATGTTTAAAACTAAACTAAAAGTCTGACCAGCAGGCAAAAGCTTTCAACTTTTAAAAGAGAACATAAACAAAACAGACCTTTAAATTAGTTGATCAACTCCAAATAAATAAAATCTTCATTCCAAAAAGGTTTGTGTGGAAAAACAAGTGTTTTCTTTCTTCACATGGGCTGCATGTATTCGTTTGGTACACGTCTGTATTGTATTGAAGGCCTCAAATCGAAATTGCTCAGTACAAACAAGTGCACCGTTAAACCCCTACTTTTAATTATGATTGGCTCTTCTTATGTCTGTCAAAACATGGACAAATGAATTCTGTCGAAATTGTATCAGGCATGTCTCATATTCCTATCGAGGAAAAGTTATTTCACAATATATATTGTTATTGTTTTATTGCCCAGCCCCAGTTACACAGAATGCATCCAGCTGTCTATGCAAACACGTTAAAATGTAATTCTATCTCCAGCCTAAGCTGAAAAACAAACTGGTACATTTTTTTCAACAGGCATTTCACTCTGCTATGATTTCTCTTCTGTTACTACAAGTCCCACTTGTGGAGCTCTTGTGTACTTAAATGTTCTTTCTCTCCATCAATATGGTCATCACTTCCCCTGTCCAATTCTGTTTAATGTGTTTTCCTTTCTATGCCCCTCGCATTTTCCAAATAGATTTTCCTTTCCATCTCCTTCCCTGCTGTGAGAAAAGCTTGCTCTCTGAATACCATGAACATCATCTTCTGATATCTGCTCCAGAGTAAAGGAGGTGACAGAGAAAGAAAGGAAGTGGAGCACAGGGTCCGTGGCTAATCTAATACAATTAACTTATCCATGAGCTTCATTGGATATGAAAGAGATTGAAGGACGTGAGTGATTGCCACGTTGTGTGGACTGCCGCAGCGAGTGGCTGACTCATGTTTTAATCTGCCTGCCCCCCCATGCCAACCCAACACCCACACTTTGGTGTCAGTCAGATCAAAGGTTCACATCCTCATAATAGCGCACTGGGTGGAGCTAAAGGTTTACAGGCACGGCTGGAGTCAAGTGCACATGCTTAGTGAGATAGCCGATTTTCTGTAGTGATCCCCCTCTGAGTCCATCCACATTTTCTGTGGGTCAAGAGTGAAATTAATTCAGAGAGAAAAAAACACGCATTTGGATTTTAACAAAAGTAACACATTGAATTTCTTGAAAATAGGCTTTTATAGTGATTTTACAGTAATAATGTGAGCTCTGCTGCTCTTTTATAGGTGCCTCTTCTTCTATTCATTTTCGGCTTCATTATAACTGTATACATATTCATCGCTTTGACCTTTTGTTGGAGCTGTTCGGCCTTTGTCATCTTTTTCCCAGTGCTTAGTTTTCTGCATTTCTTGTACTTGATTATGTTGATAATTTTGCACACATTTGCATACCAGTGTTGGTTTGGTCTGAGCTGCAGGGGGAAACGAAGATTTTGAAGCTGAAGAACCTACGTCCACAGGACTACGCCAACTACAGCTGCATCGCCTCTGTCAGGAACGTGTGTGGGATTCCTGATCGCAGTGTGATCTTCAGACTCACCAATAAGACAGGTAATTGGAGATTAGAAACTCTCATAATGTTAGTTATAAGGGTATATCATACTAAAAATAATGAAAAATGATGAAGTCCAAGATATCAAAGATTTCCATCCATCTACTGCCTATCTTTCTGAGTCTTCACATCTGTCTTGTGCAGCCTCTCCGTCCATTAAGCTGCTGGTGGAGGATCCAATCGTGGTCAACCCTGGCCAGACGGTATCTTTGGTATGCATCACAACAGGTGGGGAACCGCCCCCCACACTCACTTGGGTCAGCAGTAATGACAGCCTGCCGCAACGAAGCGTTGTGAAGGGTGGCACACTCACGCTGCCGGCCATCACCTCCGATGAGGCAGGGGTGTACAGCTGTGTGGCCAGCAACAACGTGGGAAATCCAGCCAAGAAGTCCACTACCATCGTTGTACGAGGTGAGTGGATGCATAAATATCTAGAGTCTCAGATTTTGTTCCCTGGAGAGCCAGTTTTAATCAGGGTACTTGAAGAATTTTTTTTTTTCCAGAGATGAAATATGTCTCTTGTTTACATGGAATTATTTTTAATTTGCTCACAGTATTGTTGAATGTCCTTCAGATATAAAGTATGGCCTTACAGTTTGACTAAGCATACAGAGTATTAGATCTTGTATGTATCACTGCTCAAGGTTTAAACACAGTCAAGGGCAATGCTGGAGGCAAAGGAGTGTGAAGCCATTTATTAAAATCCAGTCATTTAAAGAGTGGTTAACACCAATTAAACAAGAGCAGTGGGGCAAGGGCCATTGTATGCCGTTTGGTTATCATGAAGAAATATTTTTCATGCTGCACCTCAACTGAGTGGCACAAGAGGCAGAAGAGCATCTGATCGCCCCAAAGCTCATTAACGAAAGAAACAGCGATCAAAGTGCCACTTTCTCCATGCTCATCATACTGAGAGTTCATTATTAAACTGGATAAACAGAAGGTGAAGAGCATCTGTATTTGCGATGCTTCTCAGTCAAGGACCTGAAAAAAACTAAATATTAGGCTTACAGTGAAGACAGGAAATTGCACCATCTTTAAAGAAAAGCTGCAAAGATGAGACATGATGCATGAGGAAATTGAGTTTCAAACTCTTAAATCGATGCTGTCACTAAGCTGTAGGATTAAGGATGGTGTGTGACTCGGCTTTCCTCTGTGACATCACGTTCAATGCCCTGAATATGAAATTGCACTGAACTTCAAACAGGTGAATAAAAAGATGCATTAATTAAGAAAAGACTTACACATAAAACAGCATTCATGGGATGATTCAAAAGCCGCAAAGACTATTCTGTTTACATTTTAACTTCCCAAAGGACATCGTACACACACCAACGGAGCACGTTTAAATCAGTTTAGCAGATTGACTCACTTGGAGGATCAGAAATGTAAATTTCTCTGGGACTTCTTTGAGACTTAGTATCTCAGAGATTATGCCACAGCTCCATCATCAGGACGCATCTGTACTCAGCTTGTTTGTGAACACTTATTTATGCAGCCCTATACTCTCCAGGATGAAGACAAAATCATCAACAAATCATTTCGGATGGTCCCCCTGACAGATAAACCCCTTCTCTGTATTGTGAAAGTGCCCATATAGTTGAGAGCTTAAGAATTGAGAGGCTTACATCAAAGACAAGGTGTCAGGTGTCCCATGGGAGCGAATAAGTCAGAGCACACTCACTGCAGGCAATCTCTGCAATAAATATTCTGCTTTCATTGTTGTGTCGTATGTTTGTAGCTGACAGTTGTTCTCAGGTGGGATTTTGGGAAGATATTGTCAAAAATATTCTCAGCCTTTCTTAAATATATACCATATGTTGTTTTCGGTGTGAACCAATATTGATGTGTCAGATTTAGGTTGCAGAGCACTGTGGGACATGTAAACATTTAAATAGGACAAATGTGTATTATTCTGCTAAATGTCAAGCAGAAACACAAGATTGGTTATGCATTGCAGGGCCTTTCAAAAACAAGGACACAATTTGTGCAGGCTGTCATACAAAAGTCAAATGCATTTCACCAGCTATACATAACCTCGCTAAGATAGCGCTTAGAAATTTCAGACACTGTGAGATGTATGATTTTGCACATGGGCTTCATTATATCAGTCATGCAACAATGCTAAACAATCAGTGTGGAGAGGTGAATATTAATGGCATGGTGATATATTCTTCTAGGTTGAGAGGTAAATTGCTTTTGTTTTTCTCTTTCTTAGTTTCTTTACATCCCCTTCTTCTTCTTTTACATTTTTTAAAAATTGTTACTTGCATGTATTTAGTAGGTTAAACGTATGTGAACTTGTTTGTTTCTGTGTGAAACTATTGTTCCTATTTTGTCCAGGATTCCTTGTTTCTCAATGAGACTTTCTTGGAAAAATAAAGAATGAATGAAAATAAATAAGGAAACAGGAAATTAGAAAGACAGGTTAAATTAAAACTAGAAAAATAAATGATATGATATCAGTGACTGATTATAACAAAACCAGGTGAGTTTTTATAAAAAATTTTATCAATAATAAACCAGTCACCAACCGTTGGAGTTCAGTAAATTATAGCAATATTCCACAAAGCATGTTTAAGAAAGTAAATTAGGAAACAGTTTATTGTAATAAGTCTGATGACCAATCAGGCTTGTCAATGTTGAATCAGTTGCTATAGATAACAGTCATTTAGATCAAGAATTTGAAGGGAGAAATGGCATCAAATCACCACAAAAACTGTGTCTAAGTCTGGCAAACTGTCATTAAGTGCAACATTTCGATGAACTTACTTGTATGACATATCAATTTGACTTGGACATTGACAGATACTGATTTTCAAAGCAAAGCCAATTAAAATTGAGTGACAAACTCCTCCATCAATGCACTGATTGGAAACACTTCTTAGTCCAAAGAAACATCACTGGTGTCAAAGTAAATTTGGAATAACATCCTCAAAGGCTGTAAAGATAGAAGCGCCACTGTTTTGATTGTTTTGTTCTGTTTTTATTCTGGGACAGACCTTTAAACTACGACAGGCTGATGGGAAGAGGGAGGGGACTATCTGACACCGCTAATTGACAGGAGATGCATTCATCGTGTTATTACACATCTCAGTGCGGCATCAGAATCCCTCTCAGGTGTCTGATAAGCTGTCAGTGATGCAAATGCAGTGTGGGATTAACGTGTACCAGATGATTAGAGTGGGTGGTATCAGTACACCCTTAAAGTGTGTCAGGTTGTACATATTTACGTCATAGACACGTCTTACCTTCATGTACACAGGTTTGTATCAGTACAAGTTGTCATTTTTGATATATTTCAAACATCACTACCACTGTCTGGGTGGACTGGTGGTCTGAATCTATACCTTTAGCAGGAAAAATTAAGGAATACACTTAGATGCCTTGCTCAGCTACTTATCTCCTCTACTGTTGTCTATAAAGAGAACTGATTATTTCATTAAGTTATCTCCATATTCAGTTGTGCTTTTTGTAAAACAGCATGAACCCATTTATTGTTACATTTACATTTAGTATTTCCTGTAATGCTGCAGTTAAGGGGCTGTGGTGAACTTTAGTGAATCAGTGTGCGTTAGAGGGGTTTTATAGGCTGCTTCCAGGGCTCTCTTACTGCTTTGAGATGGTCCTTACAGAGGTGAAGTGAATGAGTAAATGGAGGTGGAGTGGATAGGACAGAGATGTAGTGCACAGAAGGGTTTGAACCTCTTTGATCACCTTCTCTTAGCTTCGCAAGTTTGGAGTTAGTTTAGATTCTACTGAATGTACACAGAGGTATACACAGAGGGTATACTGTAAATATGTCAACATTTACTCAGCTCATCTTCCAAACCCAGATGAACCTATTTTAAGGTCAACTGCACAGCTCTTTAAATGTTTCCTGATTTACTTGCAGGATCAATACAATCAATCAGGGAAATTGGAGTGGCTAAAATTATGCAACAGCAGCTGACGTCTACCTGTAGTTCTTTCCACAACTCCCCTATAAATCTCACATTTGTCTTTTGTCTATTTTTGAGATTTTTTTAATGATAATTTATGTTGTAGCCATACATTGAGCTTGTGCGTTCCTATAAAATGCGCTCTGCAAATGATACAGTTCACTGGCTGCACTGGCAAACCGTTAGGGTTCTTTGAAGTAAGCAGAAATGGAAAATTGAAAGGGGATGAGCTAGACTTGAGGCTAGAGCACAGGCACAGGCCTTTAGTTGCTCTTTTTTTGTTTGTGTGTCTGTGTATGTGTGATAGAAACAGAGTGGGAGATTAAAAGAAATGTACTCATGTATTTGCACATTCGTACTCACAAATGCAGATCCATTTTTCCCTTTTGACTTCATCTATTTTGCATGTTGATTTTAATGTATTTGTTGAATATATTGACTCCCATATGTTCCAATAGTTAAATATGCAGTTATCATACTGTATGCATGAATACCAAGAGTTCCATTGTAATGTAGTAAGCGTGTCTGCATGTTTATGTAGATATGAAAACACTAGGATATATCTTTGAGGATATTCTATAATGCTTCATGGCCACTGGGGAGAAATGTTGGCCATCTGCCTGTAAATGTGTGTATGTATGCATCTGCACCTACTGCATGTGTGCATGGAAAACCAATTCCTGTGGTTTTAAGTTCATTTTGCATATTTTCCAGGGTCACCCTGTGGCCTCATCGTTGCCTGTCTCTGCTTGTTCTCCCCCATCTCCAGTCCTTGAGAAACCCTCTCAAACTGCTGTTGCCAAAGGGGGCTGTGTGTATGTGTATGAAAACGCACATCTTTCCCCAGCAGATGGTAGTCTCTCTGGCCATACTGTCCCACCAGCCAGACTGCCTTCCAGGGCTTGGCCATCTCCACAGCCAGCCCAGCAGGCAACTGGCATCGCATCACCCTGCTGACAAGATCCTTTTTATGGATTAAGGCTCCACAACACGTCTTCAAACGCAGGTCAATACCCTGCTTACCCCAGCCACTCCAGTCCATTCTGTCCTCAACAAAGACGCCAGTTTGTGATATGTCTGCTGTAGGCCTGCGCAATAGGAGGAAAATCTGCTGCATGCCATAACCTTGGTCAATATTCCAATGATGATAGGAAACAAACTAACCTCACAGTTACCACCAAATTGACACCAATTAATCTAAGGGAAGCTGATGGCTAGCTGGGGCTTTGTGTGGATGGCTCCATCTGATAGCTCAATGTTAGCATGCTGAGTGTGAATGCATGGCTCGTGTAAATAAAATGACTCTACATATTCATCGCATTACAGGCAGTCTTTTGTAATGTAATGATCATGTATGTTTATGTAATTACGATAATAAAAATGTCTCAGCCAAAACTAAAATACTGTAAGAATGCAAAAAATACTGTGTGGTTGTTTTTTCCCCAGTGATTTCCTGTGCTGTCTTCTGTTGGATATCAAATATGAGTAGGCAGCTTTCAAATGGAGAGTTGGCGAATTGAGACAGGACTGTCTGTAGAGGGTGTTGTTGAAATGGACAGCTGGCCTAGCGTTTTGTTTTCATGTTTTCCTGCACAAACAGCCAACCATGCGCATGTGTTTTCCATTTTTTGCAGAGCAATGTGTTTTCCGTCTGTGATGTAGAGAAATGAGCATTGTTGTAGCTATCAAAGATTCAAAATCAAACAGCTCTCTGCTGTCGTTGGATTTTCTTGTCAACTCCTTCAGGGGTTCCTGACAGTTTCAAGCATGAAGCTTTCACACCCAAGACATCCATCATTCTGACCTGCTAACATAGGCGCAGCTAATTCTGTGGAGGCACACAGACAGACACAAACGTGTGAGGGTAACGTTGACATAAATACAAATTCAGACACACTTGCAAACCACCAAGTCACTTTGTAACTCTGATTGGAAGCTTGCTGTTATTTATAGAGAGGCAAAAATGTAATCTTTTTTAGTGTGTGCTTCCAACCGTGTATATTTATACTGTTTGGTGGGAAAAAAACAATCAGGACACGCCTTGTAAAAATCTGGCTGTCAGCATGCGAATCAACATGTGAATGACCCTTATCAAATTTGCTTTGGAATAAATTCTGGACGAAAGCTGAATATATTTCCATTCATGAATGCCAAATTTAATGGCTGGACGACCAGAACTGGCACAGGCAGGCTGGTCTTGTGGGCCCCAGCCCTATGGACTGTGTGTGTGTGTGTATTTGTATGTAAAGTGTTAGACTGTATGCGTGCACATAGTTGTATTGTTTGTGCATGCAGTGCCTGTGTGAGTTTTTCAGCATAAATTAAAGCCGGAGGTCAGTCTCAAGGTGGAGAACAACATTTAGGGCTTTCTTTTTTGATTTTTCCAACGGCTAGACATGCGTAAGTGGCCCTGATATTGTAAAAGTGCTGATGCATGAGGAACATGTTGGCGCTAATGTGAAGATGCATGGAGGGATAATAAGTGAATGGCAGTACGGAGGTGTATAGGTGAAAACCTTGTGTTTTGAACCATGCTTATAATGCCCGTTGTCCTTTTGCGTGTTTAACCTTGAGCAGAGCAGATGAGGCAGAGGAGGGTGGCAGTTAGAGCGACATCCATCTGGCTCTGAGAGATGAGTTCGGCTTCACATGCTGATATTCTCTGCAAGAGAGAATGGAGAGCACAGTATGATGCCCGCTGAGATGGATGGACAGAAATGAGAAGGACTGATGGGGAGACAGGAGGATGATGATTAAGCGTGAGAGTGCAGTGAGACTTGTGGTTCTTCTCTACCAAACAAAAGTAGGGACAGTGTACTAGAGAAAGAGGCACACATTCATATTGCTTTTTTCCTCCTTCATCTGGTTGCGTTCATAATGCTGTCATTGTCATCGTGTGTGTACATACAGTACGTGCATGTCACAGTCAGTATGTCAGGGCTGTGTGTACTTTTGCCCTGCTAAGAAGCTCCCCTGAGGTGGTATTGTAATCCTGCCGTATGACATGAGCTCTCTGTAGAAGAGGGCCTCAACCGGGGCTTTTCTCTTTGTGTGATTATCTGCGCTTTTCATGTACAGGCCACCCATTATTCCCACAGGCTATTAAAGCTATGGAGAATCGTACAAGCTCACAGCAGGCAGAAGCACTTCAGTTTGTGTGTTTTTTTTTTTTTTTGTGTTGTTTTTTTTTTTAAAGGAACACAGGAACACTCTGATATGTACGGTAATGAGTCAAACGAATGCATTGAATTCCTATTGTATTGCCAGTGAATCTCAAGAAAATGGGATACAGGAGACACAGCAAATGTATAACACAAATATACGCACAAGGATCCTTTTTTTTTGCTGGCTAGTTCATGACAATAGCTGCTATAGTAGATGTCTTAAGTGGGTTTGGGTTTACAAAGCGCTTTCTACTTTTGTGATATCCAAGGCATTTTACAACAAGGGGCCATACAAGATATAATCCAGTCTATCACTGTCACATACATACTACATACATACGATTTACTGTCTTTTAACTCTCATATACTGTCTCCTTTGATAGACTGTACATGTGTTTTCTTTCACATTTATGTATTGGAATAGGGAGGATCATGTTTAAGTCCTTGAATGACCAAGATGGAGTGGTATTGAGCACTTAAAGCTCGTCTCAATATCTTATTCTTCACCTCCTTGACTGCTCAATGCTTATACTAGTTAAAGTGATCATATGCAATCGTCAGTTACATGAACACTCAACTGTCAGAGATTGTAAAATACGGTGGCGTATTGCAACAGCTTGCTCAGTGTTCCTAAAGGAGTGATAGTTTGCTTTTTTAAATGGAATTATGCATTTTAAAACATTTCCCTGTGGTCTACATAAACTGTAAATGCTATGCTTGGGTCTGAATTCTTCATTAATTCAACTCCACAGGTCCATCTTCAATACTATTTCTGAGTAATGACACCAGAAAGGTCGTTTTGAGCGCTGGCCCTTTAAATACACATGAGCCACTTCATGTCCCACCCCCACCAGGTTGCTGGCTGTGCTGCTCTGTCCCGTTCAACCAACAACTGAACATTTTAAGTAATCCTCTTGAAGTTTGGACATATTTTCAGTATGGACTACAACCACTGCTGCTGATAAACAATTATGGTGTACTCGGAAAAATGTTTGACCTTATATGTGCAAATGTCATGACGTAACTAGTTATAAAATGTAACAAATTAAGAAGAATTTTAGAAATAAATATTTGCCAGAATGAATATAAAGATAGCTTTGCAGCACCTGGAGGGTTCAAATTCAAATTTTATGAACTATTAGGGTCCCCAAATACACAAGTAAATGCACCAAAGACTAATGAAAGTGAGTTTAGCAAAATATGACCAAATAATGGTAACTTTGCAACTCCTGGTGAGAAATGACTTCGAATGGTGAGAATCAAAGCACTGGAGTAAATAAATACTTTTTCCTAAATTCTAGGTGTCACAAATTTTGGCCATTTTGGCCATAAAATAGGCATTAAATTCTGTTCTAAGTAGCTTTAAAAAGGTCTTAAATTTAACTTAAAGAAACCTGTAGGAACCCTGTTGCCGTTACATATTTAACAAAATGTAATAAAAATGTTGGCTCAGAGCTGAAGATGTCTGATATTGTTTCGGCTCCCCTCTCCGTGGATTTTTGCCTTGACTCCTCCTCTCGTTTCTCTGGTGGGAGGGGTGAAGAGTTGAGGTGAGGATCTGAGGAGCTGCAACATGTGAAATTATGAAGAGGGGTGTGTGGCTTTAGCACCTTGTGTTGTTGTCGTCCTTGTCGTACCTTCATTAATAAAAACAATGTAGTGAACAGCGTAAGTCATTGCAATGTGCTTTTTAAGAAGTGCCACATTCTGGGTGGTTTTGTAAACATCTAGAGGCATCAGACAGACTAACAATACCAGGCACCTGTTAGGAAATGTTTTCACTCATGTTAATTATTTCCACAAAAGCATAGTGGTGCACTGTTAGCACTGTTGCCTCACAGCAACAAGGTCCTGGGTTCAACCCCAACACCAGCCTGTTCATGTGGAGTTTGCATGTTCTCCCTGTCACCACATTAATAGGTTAACTGGTCAGTCTAAATATTCTGCGGGATTGAATGGTTGTTGGTCTGTGTATGTCGGCCCTGCGATGAACTGGTAACACGTCCAGGGTGGGAGAGGCTCCAGCACCCCCTGCGACCCTCCTCAGGATTAAATGGATGGAAAATGAATGAATGAATAGAATGAATACACCTCTCAATATAAGTACTTGGGATTCACGTTTGATGAATTCATGAATCTGGAGTGTGGAATTAAAATGTTAGCTGCTTCAGCCAGCAGAGCCCTGGGTTCTGTCATAAACAAGCTGAAAGTCTGTAAAGACCTTGGTTTTGGAACATACTCACAGTTGTATGATGTGTGTGTATGTCCTGTCCTAAACTATGCTGCAGGTATATGGGGGGGCCAAACAATGTCCAGTTTTAGACGCTGTTGAAAACAGAGCCATTCGCTGCTTTCTTGGGGTTCATAAGTTTGTCCCAGTTTTGGCAGCGCAGGGTGACATGGGTTGGGTTCCTGGTGCAATTCAAAGAAAATGTGAAATGGTTAGATTATGGAATTGAATTATTACAGAAAATCGAATAACCAAAAAAGTATTTGGCTGGGGTAGGACAAGGTCCCCTTGGGTGGCAGAGATCAGAGCTGTTTTTGCGGAAGCACAACTTCAATATATATTTCACAACAACCTTTCATGTAGCATTAACAAGATCAGAGCCAACCTAATGTCTGCTTTTAACGAAAAATGGGTGGATGGGATCCTGACTAAACCGAAGCTGCGGACATACATTCAACTAAAAAACACATATAAAACAGAGTTTTATGTCAGCGCAAATTTGACCAGGAACCAAAGGTCCCTGATTGCTCAGTTGCGCACAGGAATCCTTCCCTTGGCTTTAGAAACTGGGAGATTTACCCAAATCCCAGAAGAAAACAGACTTTGTGGACTGTGTGATTTGGGGGAAGTGGAAAATGAATCTCATTTTCTTTTGTATTGTCCTCTATATGATGAACTGAGAGCCTCTTTATTTGATGACATGTTTATCCGAAATCCTGATATGTGCTGGAGCACTGATGATGACGAGATGAAATGGTTGTTTAGTTCAAATGTATTTAAATTAGCATTATTTGTTTGTAAAGCCTGGAAAAAGCGGCAGATATGTTTGTTTAAATAGGTCAGTATTTTGTTTCGTTTATATACTGTGCCTGTTGTCTGGTATTTGATCTTTGGTTTGTATTTATGGTGTCTTATAAGCCGATGTAAGGGCTGGGCATGTCTGTATGCAAGACACAATAATAAAAGCATTCATTAATTCATTCATTCATTCAGTGCCTCATTCACACACTGGAAAAATCAAAATCTTACCAAGTGTATTTTTCTCATTTCTAGTCAAAATATCTCATCACACTTAAAATAAGACATAATCACCTGAAGAATAACTTTTCAGTGAGATATAAGAACTTGTTTTTAGGCAATAGATCTTGAAAATCTTATTTCAAGAAATCTTACCAAAATAATTTTCACTTGTTCCATTGGCAGATTTTTTTCTTAATTCTTTTTTTTTTTTTTTTTTGCTTAATTCAAGCAAAAAAATCTGCCAATGGAACAAGTGAAAATTATCTTTTAAGATTTCTTGAAATAAGATTTTTAATATCTATTGTCTAAAAATGAGTTCTTATATCTCACTGAAAAGTTACCCTTCAGGTGATTATGTCTTGTTTTAAGTGTGATGAGATATTTTGACTAGAAATGAAAAAAATACACTTGGTAAGATTTTGATTTTTGTAGTGGCATTATTGAGCTGTGGGGGAGTGGGATACATACAGGGCTGAAGTGCAGAGAGGTTGGGTTGAAAGCCTGTCCTTTTGTTATTATACTTTGAAATATTGTTTTCAGTTTTCAATCACAGTTTAGTTTGGTGTGAGCCGCCACTAAGACAGGTTTAGAGAATATGTGTAAATTATGTGCACTCGAACTACATGTTTTCAAGATGTTATAAAACCATCTGTCATCTTATTCTTAGTGAGTAGCCAACCCACTGCAACCTTTTGCCACCAATCATGACACTGCATGGCATATTATACCTATATTTGTGGAAGTACAGACTCTCCATCACCCCTCAGTGAGCTGCCTCCCACTCCTATGTCGAAGTTTGATACAGACAACAAACTTATGATGCATTCAGGAGGAACTTTTGAACTTCTTGTACAATTCTGTGCATTCAAATAGATCTTCTAAACTCACAAATCTATATTCAAATGGCCACAAACACTATGTAAAACAGGGAAGCTGATATTTTTCCTCTTTAACTCCATAGGCCTGCATCTCTGATCCATTTCATGCTCTTTCACTGCAGCATTTTCAATATTGCTATGATCGTAACAGTAGCTTTGGTATATTTTAACATTGTAAAATACAAATCCTATAATCTTATGTTTTCAGTTGTTTGTAATTTTCTTACAGTACGTGTCCTCCAGTGACTCATTTGACAGGTTGAGTAGAAAATGTATATGTGAAAGGATACAATACTGTATGTAAACAAAAAAGGAAAATATTGGGGAAAAAAACCTGACATTTCATTTTTTTTTTAACCCTGTGATATATATTGCAATATGAAAAAAAAAAAAAATTAAGGAGGATATAATAGCTGTGTGGTGCCGACGTAAATGGTCAAACAAATTAGTTGTGTTACCTCTCATTGCAAGGCACTATGGACACAGAACACGTGTTTCAATATCATAATATCATCCTTTTTGGAATTGAAATAATTCCAGATAACTGACGTTGCTTTTTTTTTTTTTTTTTTTTTTTTTTGGGCACCAAGGCTTCATTTACGGTGATTTTCTCTTGTTCGTTGCTCATTTTTCATTGTTGTTACCAGCGACTCACTCCAAACTGATTAAGAATGATTGTGATTGGTGGATCGCTGCGCAGTGTGTGTGTGTCAAACCCTTGAAATTAGATGAGAATACGTTGAGTTCATTTGCCTCCTACATTGCAGGACCTGCAATGTGAATACTGCACTCATGTACATCGCAATGATGACGCTCAAACGATATATTGTGCAGCTCTAGTTTAAACACATGATTGAAACTATATAAAATATAGTTAAACTCTGTGAATGTGATAGACCTAGAATGGATTATGTTTTATACAGCCCTTTTCTACTTTACACTATGTCACATTCAAACCAAGGATGGGGATCTAACCACCAACCTCCCTTTTTGTGGATGGTCCAGTTTCTGCCTACTGAGCCAGTGCTTACACCCTGCATGATCCCACTGTCATGGTTGAATGACAAGATAATGATAAATTAAATGAGAATCCAAAAATATATCAATAATTTATTCAAAATGTGCTTGTGTGTTGATGTTGATTTTTATTTTGTGCCCCAGTGCTTTTGATGCCAGCAGTGCTTTTCAAAAACAAGGCTTTTCTTCACTGGTAGCTGAGATGTGTTTTTAAAATTAGCTCATTGTATTAATTATTCCAGACCTAGACTCTGCATGTAATCTGAAATTACATCTGTGTGTATTCATGTATGACCTGTGCACCATCACATCAGTGTTAATCTGGTGCATCTGTTTGTAAGATGCACCAGTGGCGTCACAAACCCTCATGCACATCCACAGTGAAAGAACTGAGGGGATCCTTCAACACGTAGCATTAGTGCTACCATTTCCATCCAGCCTTTATATCACTGTGTATGTTTACTGCTGCTGGTGTGATATAAAAATGAATTTTGAGGGGTATTTATGAGTCTGTGTTTACACTATAAATCAAGAAAATAATTGATCATTGTAGTCACACGTTGTCATTATTTTGGATTGTGTACTATTATTGTGATGCTCACCCCTACTGTGATATCATAACAGCTGCTGAGTGTCTGTCAGCAGATTCATCTCCATGACAACTGACTCAGTTATTGGTTGACGCAGATGAAATTTCTGGAAAATGCTGCAAAGTAGAATACGAGTCCCACTTATTATTACCCCACCCCCTGAATGGGAGGCAAGGGGTATTGTTTTTTGTTTGGTTTAGGGTTTTTTTTTTTGTTTGTTTACACTCTAACAGCAAAACTATTGGTTGAATTCATACCAAATTGGGTTTATAGACTGCCAGTAACCCAGAATAGATGTCTTTACATTTTGGGACAAGTAAGTCAAAGTTCAAATTTTTAATGAATTTTTTAATTTTTTTTTTTTTTTTCCCATTTACTTATAATGGGTGAAATGTCAAATATC
Organism: Sphaeramia orbicularis; assembly: GCF_902148855.1. NCBI lineage: Eukaryota > Metazoa > Chordata > Actinopteri > Kurtiformes > Apogonidae > Sphaeramia > Sphaeramia orbicularis. The sequence goes on along the minus strand of NC_043979.1, from coordinate 19,017,244 downwards.
TGTAGCAGCAAAACTATTGGTTGAATTCATACCACATTGGGTTTATAGATTGCCAGTAACCCAGAATAGATGTCTTTACATTTTGGGAAAGTAAGTCAAAGTTCAAATTTTTAATGAATTTTTTATTTTTTATCCCATTTACTTATAATGGGTGAAATGTCAAATATCTGTAGCAGCAAAACTATTGGTTGAATTCATACCAAATTGGGTTTATAGATTTCCTGTGACCCAGAATAGATTTCATTACATTTTGGGAAAAGTAGGTCAAAGTTCATATTTTTAATGAATTTTGTAAATCTTTTCTTTTTTTCCATTTACTTATAATGGGTGAAATTTCATATGTTTGTAGCAACAAAACTAGTGGTTGAATTCATACCAAATTGGGTTTATCAATTGCCAGTGATCCAGAATAGATGTGATTACATTTTGGGAAAAGTAGGTCAAAGTTCATATTTTTAATGAATTTTTTTCAATCTTTTTCTCGCATTTACTTATAATGGGCGAAATTTCAAAAGTCTATAAAAACATCAATTTTGCTTCAATTTACTTCAAACTTGCACATATATAGAGGCAATTGATTTGCTAACATCAGCACACGCATAGACATGATGACATCAGCTGGATCGATGCCAAAATAAGCTACAGTACGTGCGAGGGGTGGGGTTTGTTGTGCCTGGTACCACTTGTGTTATTCCTTATTACCTCCGCCAAGGAGGTTATGTTTTTGCCAGGGTTTGTTTGTTTGTTTGTTTGTCTGTCCGTTAGTGTGCAACATAACTCAAAAAGTTAAGGACAGATTTGGATGAAAATTTCAGGGTTTGTTGGAAATGGGATAAGGAAGAAATGATTAAATTTTGGTGGTGGGGGGGGGGGGGGGGTGGGGGGGCACTGATCATTACTGTGCAACATAACTCAAAAAGTTCTGGACAGATTTGGATGAAATTTTCAGGGTTTGTTGGAAATGGGATAAGGAAGAAATGATTAAATTTTGGTGGTGATCGGGGGTGGGGGGGCCCACGGGGGGGCCACTGATCAGCCTTGGCGGAGGTCTGCGCTCTCCGAGTGCTTCTAGTTTAATCTTTAGTCCATTGAAAACACAACAGGATTTATATGCAAGTATTGCTCTAAATTGCAAAGGCTTTTTTGCTTATGTAATGATGTACATACAGATTCACAAACTGTACAAACAGTGGCCCTGTAATATATTAATGATGTTGTGGAAACTGTGTAGCAACAGTCAGATACAGTTTACCTCCAGAACAAATGGGAAACTTCTGTTTCCATGCAGAGCTCTTATTAAACATTCATGTGACTTTTGCCACGACTTGGTTATCAGAAAGGGAGGGAAGGGGAGAGAGGAGAGTGACAGCACGCTGCATCCCAAGTCTCCCCACTCTGCACTTCTCACCTCACACATACACCACAGTCCCCTTTAAAAATCCTTAGGTTTTAGATTTCCCTCCATGCATAAGGGAATAGGCACCATTTCATTCACTGCAGCTGTCCGGCAAAATTTACTACAACCGAGCGAAGTAATGCCCACTTATCTCTCTTGTACACAAATGTAGTCGATTTACAGGAATGCCTACTTGCTATTCAATATTTATAGTCAGATAAAATGGCAGGAAAGGAGGTTTGAATTTGGAGGAGGCAGGAAGGGAGCCGATTCTAAAATATGCATGAGTGCACATACGCAGCCCTGGCTGTTTTGACGTGCACTGCAACTCTGTGCGGAAATGAGGGGAGGCTGAGTCATCAAGAGGACAAGTAGGGAATGGAAAAGTGACCACTAACATGTAATCATACATTTCCATTTCTGGTGTGAATAAAAGTCGCTGGAATTCTTCATTAACATGAAAGCCAGGAAAGAGGTTAACGTTTACAAGTAATGTCTGCATGATTAGATTTCATTTCTTCTTATTTATTTTTTTCCTCAGTTTTTCACAAATTTGACTTCTTATTTGCAACGTCAAGTTAACTTGACAAACCTGATTTACTGCGTAATTTTATGCTGATTTTCTTTCAGTTGCATAAACTAGCTTTTTTCCCCCATCACAGCATTAAGTAGTTGAATGTTAAACATCTGTTTTTTTCATGAAAAAAGAAAAATGGTGTTAGCTTTGATGCTTAGCGGTGATATATTATGATCAGTATGATAATAGCTAGTCTCCTTGGTGTGTTGGTATTATCATAGATATTGAAAAATGGATTATGAGCAAACAGGTCTGTGTGGAGTACATATATAAATGGTTCTTCCTGTACACCAGTAATCAGTTTTAAATATGCAAGGAAATGGAGAAAATATATGCTAGCAATATATACTAGTTCACCAATTGAGAACGTAGACCTTGACAGATGTACCATTTCTTTTCCATCTATAAAGAAGCACATTATAAATGTTTTGTGTTCTTTTTTTTTTTTGATCTTGTTCTTTTATTAGTTTAAAAACTAAAATAATTTCACATATTTGAGCAGTGAAACCTTAGAGATAATTTTCTATGGTGATTTAGCAGAATATGCCTTTTTAAGGTCAACACATGAACACTCTTGACACCTGTGAAAACTCCTCTGCCTTGTACCGCATTCAGACAAATGAAAGCCCATCACTGTGTCTTCTCTAACTCTTTATGGTGCTTTTCATTTTGATTCTGCAATCCAGTGTGTTTTCATTGAGGTACCAACCAAACAGGTCAGTCATCAACCTAATGTAAAGTAGACTGAAGTAGATACTGTGGTATTAGGAAGGATTTAAAAAGAAAATACTGTAGCTTTACTGACCCCAGTCTTCTTGTAAATGGATTATTTAATTGATTTACTCATTATCTGATCAGAAGACCGTTAGCTCTACATGATTGGTGCGCAGCGTCCCATTGCTTTGCAGCCTGTGAACAGTGCGTTTAAGGGTTTAATGACTGATGGGGCCATGGGACATTCATCAGCATTTACATTTTAATAAACATTACTATGGGTGGATGTTGGGGAATAAGTCACTGTATTCTCACTTTGTGTTTTCTGCTAATAACACTTGTGTCTTGTCAAACCAAACTGCAGGTGAATATCTGAAGCAGCTTCCTCTTTATTTGGCAAATGTGTCCCATATTCAGGAGGTTTGTTTTGAGCGCGTGAACCAAAACTTTATTCTAAAAGTGATTCTACTGAAATGATAACAGTGCCTTACTGAGTGCATCTGTTTACTAGTAAATTAGATGCAGCCCAATAAAAATTATGCTAAAAACAAAACTTGTCATTAAATCAGAAATTTAGTTAGAGGTTATATGCAGTGGTTGAACAAATAAACCAGCCCTTAAAGGTGGGGTAGGAGATCTTGGAAAACGGTTCAAGCAAGCTACATTTTGAAAATACATAATTCAAAAGTCCAAACCCCTTTCTTTGACATCCCTCTGAAGCCACACCTTCAGAGTACTGGCACACACAATGCTTGTTCCTGAGGGTTCACAAGCGCTGCACAGCAACAACTCGCCCAGCTCCAGCCCCAGCTCACGGATTCATGCATACCTCATTCAGTCTCCTCTAACACCCCCGCTCTTACAGAACAGCCCCAGTTCGTACCTATCTGGCTAACATCACATTCCTTAGTGATTTATGTTAGTGACAAAACAGTTTGCTGGTGAACTTTCCATCCTAATATAGCTAATATAGCCAAGCTCTGGCTCTGGCTTCGTTTCCTGTACAAGTGCTCCAAACCTCTGAGAATGCACAATTCATGCATGAAGAGGGGTATGCACAGAGGGGGCAGTTGAGTTTGATAGACATATCACCTTCCAATCATTCTGATGGGCAGGTTAAAATGATTGGATGGTGGGTTTTCAGTCCTGTCCATTCCACAGGTGACTAAATGTTTGTATTTTTGTGTTAGAGCATTTAATTAATTGGTTGTAATTGGGGTGTGAAGGTGATTTTGAGCAATGTAGTAAAAAATGCTCCAGGAAAACATCTCCTACCCCACCTTTAACACGGGAAGTCCGTATCAAGCAGTCATTTATAGACATATGCAGAATTTGCAAGAAGGGAAAGTACCCCACATGCAGAGCATTCTCCCTCTCTTGCATTCAGCAAACATGTCTTTATTCCATTTACACTGTGTCTACTAACCAAACATAGCTTAGAAAGAAGGAACCACATGCATTGTCACGGACAGATGTGTTGTCATTAACAAGTCGAGTCTAGTAAAGGGAGGCTGGTGGATGTTAAAGTGACATTTTTTTTTCTATTGCAAGAGGAACATAGTTGAGCCAAAGGAATGTTAAAAAAAAAGGAAAGCAGTTAATCCAAATGTTTATCCGTTGTCACCTGTGACAGCACAATGACTCACATAGATGTGTGGAAAAAAAGCGTTTGTGCAGCTACCAACTCTGCTGAGGATGTCACAGAGACACAAAAGCCTTTTCAAACTGTCAAGATGTAGCTACAACTCTGTCTTAAGGTGCTTTCACTGCCTGACATATATGATTGAGGAAAATGTGTCCTGTTTCCTCACTGATATGCTCATTAAATGGCTTCCACCATGGACTTGATATTGTCTTATTGTCTTACGTTGTGTGGGTTCACTCTAACATGTATATATAACAGATGTAGGCTTTAATATAGAGCTGAGCCCAAAGAGGAAATAAACATTGGTGGCTGGTAATGCCTTGTGTTGTTTTCACAGCTGTAAAGGTCATATGTCATATTATGTCAATTGTCAGTGTTTCCAAGCTTGTTCTATTGAATTATAAACAACGTGATTGATAGGTACTGCCGTTGAGAATAAGAATATATGGAATACAAGAATGAAAGCAGATACACAATGGTATTTGGGAGAATTTGCATAGCGTTGACATGATTCTAATATTCGTATCTGACATGCGTCAGAAATAGGATTCTCTGCCTGCTGACACTGATTTCAAATATGAGGAGGTAGATCATGTCAAGGAGGCGAGTGTCACACATCTATCCCTTCAATGTGTAGCTCGGCAGGCATCACAATGTTTTGCACATTCAATTTCCTGTGTTTAAATCTGACACGCAGGTTTTGTTTTCGTTTTCCCTTTACCAAACTGAATATGATAATGTCACTTGGGAATTGCTAGATGAAAAGATTTCCATGGTGCCGTCAGCTTTTTTTGCTGAAGAGATGAATTGAACAGTAGGCGCAGGGATTGGAACCAATACAGCATGCATTATAATGAAATCATCTTCTTTTTTCTCTTCAGAGAAGCTATGCTTTGAAAATGGAGTTTGCAAACCAAATTGGATTAGAAATGGTGGATATTTTGTTAGGTATCTCTCCAATTTCACAGTGTGTGTTTGTGAATGGGTCTGTATTTGCTTTGTGTGTGCACCTGTGCGGGATGCTGTAGAATTCTGAAAAGTTCCAGGCTGTAGATATCACTACTAATGTTCAGAGTGTTAGTCTTTGAAACAAACATGTGGGTGCTGCTTCATCTGTAGGAGTCTGTTTTGACCCTGCTGCGGTATAAGGAACTAAAGATTCAGTCAGTATACTAAAGCAGTTACTGCTGTCACATCAGTGTATACCATTACTCTCTTGGTTTAACACCATTTTCATTATTTCATGACCGTGGCGCTAAATTGAATTGTCTTATGAACAAAACCAGACATATTTTGGCTCATGGCATTGTGCTCAGATCAGTTATGCCAAGTAGCTGTGACACAAACTGCTGTTTCTGTGTGTTTAAACAATGCGTATATAGAGATATACAGAGATTTACTGTGCAGTCACCCAAGATGCATAACACTGATTTACAGCCCGAGTGTGAACACTGAGCAGCAAAAATGTTGAAAAAAATCTATTAAAAAATCCATAAAATCTTGTCTTTGGGATTACATCTGAGAAATCACTTCAACATGACAAGCAGAGGCATAACCTAGAGGAAATGTTTCAGGGTTTGTTCCCTCAACAGAGACTTGCAAAATGAAAAAGTGCAGCAAATGCAAATCATTTCTAATACAGTGATTGTCTCTTCACAGCATTAAAGAAGGGCAGATTCTGGATTACTCCTGATCCCTACCACAACGATGACAACATCCAGATCGGACGAGAAGTGAAAATATCATGCCAGGTATAAGGCTCAAAAGGTGTAAACACGTCTATTCAATATCACAAATCAGTGTAACTCACTTAAAACAAATAATGATGTCACAGGTGGAGGCGACACCACCAGAGGAGCTGACGTTCAGCTGGCTGAAGAATGGGCGGGCCCTGCGGAGCTCAGAGCGCATGGTGATCACCCAGACAGACCCCGACATCTCCCCTGGAACCACCAACCTAGACATCATAGACCTCAAGTTCACAGACTTTGGCACGTACACCTGTGTGGCAGCACTGAAGGGAGGAGGCATTCCCGAGATCAGCATTGACGTCAACATTTCCTCCACAACTGGTGAGCCTCACACCCCTTTGTGTCAGCAGTGCATTCCCTCACACACCTCACATAGGTTACTTGACTTGTACACACATACTGTGGGTGACTCACCAAAGACAGAACATCAGTTGCAGGGTTGCTACGTGCATCATTACTTTGAAGATTTTGTTATCACTCCTATTAATCAAAATAGGGCATGGATATTACCTTGCAGGCTCCCAGATCCAAATTTGAGTCTTATTTACAAGCAATTTCAGGTTAAACAAGGAAATTACATCCAAGATCTATTGAGTGTTTAGAAAAGATAGTTATGAGATTAACTGCATTTTAAAGGTTCAGCATGAAAGATTTGCACATGTGCTAATGGGTCACTGACAATTAAGCCGAAATTATTTTGCAAACTTGTTTTGAAAGCATGCATTCAGTTTCTGAAAGCGAACTTTTAGTGTTTATCTTAGTTTCATGTAATTAAGCATGGCATTTGTACAATTTTCTCATAAATAGAGAGACTGTGCCCGAAAATGTCAAATGGTTTAACTGTAACCGAAATATCACACCATTTTGACACCTCATGAAATGGACTTGACAGATGCATATAATCTGACAAACAAATTATAACAGTCACAACAATGGCATTTAATGAAAAATGTTCACCTCTTTTGAGCAGGTTTAATTATTTGGTGCAAAGTTTTTTGGGTTACACCACACCATTTTTATCATCATTCTCAAAATTTTCAAAACTGAATGAAGACAAAATGCAAAACTATGTCATCGACAAAAGTAATGTATTTCATTGTATTTTTTCAGTGTTTTATTTTCAGATTTTACCCCTTTTAAACTGAAATGAATCTTAAGGACACAACTAGATTAATATCACGTCATTGACCCTTGAGTAAAGTTTGTGCTGGTGCTTTTTTGAGCTGGGAGTCAGCATTTGCTATCTCCATTATGACTTTAAGTTGCATCAGTGATGAACAGCCTATGCAGTGGTTTCTATAGGGAGAACTTGGGAATTTATGCCTTTCTTCTGCTAAACTGCAATGACAACAATGTGTGACACAAACCACTGATAGCTCTAGAAATGCCATCGACTAAATCAGCAAATGACCAGTTCCCAGCACAACATAGTTTGCAGCACAAGCTCATCACAAGCACACGAGCACTTGAAAATCTTACATTAATGAACCTTTAATAAGAACGTTAGTATGCAGTGTAATTAAACTTGGTAAATGTCTCTGGCTAGCATAATTTAAGCACTGTCTGTGGAAGGTAATTTCCCTTAATGATTGAGATAACTCATGCTAAACAAAATATTTCCCTCTTAACTCTAATAGTGTTTGGAGCTGGTGATACTTGAGGTTTTACAGGATATGTCTGATCTAATCTGTTGCTAAAAATCCAATGGAGGGAACTCAAGCAACCCCTTGTACCCTTTTTATGTATCATTTTCTTAACATGAGAATTTCCTCGTTAGACATTGACAGAAGTCCGACTCTCCATCTGTAAATAATCTACAACAGCTACTTTCTACTGTAACCCCTGGTTACATCATGCACAACTGAACAGTACCAGTAACACTGCATTACAATGGTTGTTTAATTGGACTTTTTGTGAACCAAAGTTGACTCCATCGGTACAACTAATCAGAGACTTAACATCCATTATCCTTCCATCTAATTGGCTGCTTCCACCATTGTTCTGACTAACACTTGCATACATGTATACAGCATGATTATAACACAGCATACCAATCCACCTTGTCTACTGAACTGCATCATTGTAGTTTCAATCATGGCATGTTAAGTCGTTACAGCTAAACTCACAGCAGCCGAACTTTACATCTTTTAGGTTTTCAGCTACACAATTGTACATGACTAGTTTTAAAAATTGACATGTAGGTGCTTAGATAATGAAAACGGTTGAAATCTTAAAGACAACAATCCAAGGATAAAACAAGCTGTCAAACATTTATTCTGCTCTCTATTGTGTTAGATATTAACATCCGTCAGCCCTCTGTTTGTCAGATGTACAAGAAAGGAGCCTAGAACAGCTCCACAAAAAGGCAACAAAAGACAGCCTGGCTTTCAGAAGATTGTTACATAGCACATTTAGTACAGTTAACAATAACTTTTGTGCTTAATCACGTCCTACAGGCGCTGCTATAACAGTGCAAGGCAATATTTAGAGAGACAAAGCCATAACACATGTAATTGGACAAGAATGGTAGTGTTTATCTGTAATCTCCAGTGTGAGGCCAATCAATGAGCAGCAAATGTGTGGTGATGCTCCAGTGTCACCGCGCATTACTTCATCACCAATCAAGTCCTCAGGGGGATGTGACCTCAACGACTCCACGCCTCAAAGACCAGTCACCACAGGTTTTCACTGCAGATTTTTCTGATTTTTCACATGTGGGATTCCCACAGGCTGGTGTTGGCGCTGGTAAACAGGAGATATCTGCTTTGCTTTCAATTCACTGGCGTGTGTTTGGTACTGATAAATGACTTTTGGGTTTGTGTGATGTTTTGCGACTCGTGATGGCGAGTGGGTTTATAGCAATTTATTTCCACCTTTACACTTGCAACTAGAAGTGCACAAAGACATCACGCACACACACATCGATAACACATTCGCACACTCGTTCACCCTTACACCCTGTTTTCCTATCGCACACGCTATGTGCTGCCACTCACAGTGAGAACATGAAAGCAGTGTGTCGACCTTGGCTGCGTAATTATTGTTAGATAATCCTTTGATAATCCCAGCGCTATAAAACAGTGGGATCAATCGCACCTGCCAAGATTGTTTCCTCATTATCTTTTAAGTAGTGCAGTCTCTTCTTTTGGAGTGCCTGGGTGATGCCAATGCATTAACACAGACCCTTTAATGTGCAAAAAAAATCCTGACTGAGGAAATAACCAAGGAGATGACTGACTATTGTGATCATATGAAATGAAAGGTTTCCTTTAGGCTTAGGTGTGATTGCTTCTTAAGCTTTCATTGTTCCAGTCAGATGTGTGGGTATGAAATATTATGAAAGTGTTGCGTTGACATAGAGCTGTTTCTGTCATAGGAAATGATATATTGAATTTTGCTTCTGCCAGTTACAATTCCTGCTGCTATACCTGCATGTGACTGGACTGTTTTCTTAGAGAATGCCTGTTATGTGTGCTGGTTCTTTCAGTCAGATTGATGCCATGAATCACAGAAGTGTGTTCAGTGAGCAGCACAGTATAGTTGCTGTGTACTAAAGGGCTTTGCGCCTCTGCTTTGCCATACGCCTGCAGCCTGTTTTGGGGTGAATAAGCCCTGTTTTTGTTCCTGTGCCTGTTCTCCTGAAGGGAGAAAGCCCGAGCTGCAATTAGAAGTCTTAATAAAAGCGTTTAGAGGAGATTACACTGCAGGTCTGCCAGGGTTTCATGCTGGGGAAGTGGTTGGAAAGCGATTGAGCCTAAAGTGTCTCTAGTCTGAACACTTCGGAGCTCACTGGCTGTTCCAGCATTGGCTCTGGTTCCAGATTCCAAACCCGGGCTTAGCCTGAGCCCGCAGTGTGTCCTTATAAAACAGAATATTTATTATCTTCCATTCTTTCAACTTTTGATGAACACATATTTCAACAGCTTTCATGACCCCACCCCACCCCACCCTTTTTTTTTTTTTTTTGGCAAAACAGCGCTAATATTTACTATTGTGACATACTCATTATATAAGCAAGTTCTTTTCTCATCTGGGCTGTTGAGATTACAAGACTAATGCTTATTTATGAGCGTGGTCTGGAAATGAGGACACAGACCTCCCCTTTGGATACTGTCAGGATTAAGAAGAAACACGAGACACAGGAACATCTGAAAAGAGTTATGAGCATTAGTGTAAAACATAAAACATCCCATAAACTTCTAAAAGCGACTAGCCGATTAATCCTCTCATTAGCTTGTGTGTGGAGTGTGTGTTTTGTGGGTGTGTCTTACTGGATTATTGTTAGATGATGTGATTATTGTCGTTCTGCGGCTGTGACTCTGAAATGTCATTTAGCTTCAGATTGTTGGTACCACTGGGACAGCTTAGAGATAAAATTTTAATAGTGTCTAGAGTTATCACAGACGGATTCTTGACATTTCCAGCCAGTTTCCAACATTGATTCACACTGCTGATACCCGCTCATTGCACTCGCTGTTATAATTACTATAAATGTTACATTCCAACATCTCTGTTCCATAAAACTGCATTTAAAGTCTGCTGTGAAGCTCTTGTCTATTGATCGGAATTAACAAAGTACAGTTCAGGCCCAGTGCATGGCAGTACAGCTCGTCTCTAGTCTGATTGATGTCACAGAGTATTAGGATTGAAAGTCACTTTTTCAACCTAAGATAAATCCTTTCATGATGAGCCTCTCAATTAGCATACTCCTCACACCTGAAATTCTGGCACCCCCCAGTGTTTCTGTCAATCTAAAGAATCACTGCAGTTAATGAATTAAGCAAATCAATTAAGTGCTCAGTTGATTAAAAGATGAGCTGGTTTAATAAACACAATGTACACTATGTTCTTTTTTAACATTGAATTTGAGTCGTGGACAATGTCTGTTTGACTCTGATTTGTTATGAGCTGCTATCGTCTGACTGACTGTATCACATATGACTATAATAGACAGAATGACCGCTGGCTGTTGACTGTGCTGATGTGCACATTTCAGCAGAAAATTCACTGACCCCCATAAAGAGAAAACCTGGTCTGTTCCTTGACTCGCCTTCAGGGTGAAAAGGTTTGACTGTTGTTCAGAGCTGGTGAGTGGAAACACTGGAAACAACACCTTTTTCAGAGACACACCAAGTTTTTACAGAATACAAGTCTTTGCTAATGTTTGTTCATTAAACTTTAGGCTAAAATTGACATTGACGGTTTTTGGTCTGGTTTTTGGTGTATTTGTAAGTACAGATAAAACAGGACATGTGATGTGGTGTGCTATCAAACACCACACCAAATGGGACTCTTGATAATGAGATATCACAGACCACCATGACTCCCAAAATTTAGTTATAAACTCCAATAGAGCTAAAATAATCACATCTGAGAGACGTGAATCCCAGCATTGGATTAACAAGCCAATAGAGGTCCAGAGGCAGCCCCAGCAAGTGCTAAACTTGGATAAAGGGGCCTAACAGCTGTCCCACAGCTGGGATGCTGCCCTCATAAATCTGCCGTGTGACAACAGTAGATGCCGCAGTCATGCCACTTCCACAATGGTAGGCATATAACCACCTGGCAGCATATGCCACTACAACACCTGTGATGTCTCTGAGTAAGGTGTTAAAACTACAGGGTGAAAAACACACTGTACACAAACACCTACATTTACAACTTATGGAAGATTGTGAAAATCTGAGGATGGCAGACAGAAGCATAGCTGTTGTTTGGATCGTAGATTTCCTGGGATCCATTTTGTTTTGTGATAAGTCAATAAAATCTCTTAATAAGACTTGATAACAGAGCACAGAATGCACTGTGTACCTGCATATAGCCTCAACTGCATCACCTAAAGCCATGCTTTATGGAGGTGGGCATCTGGGAAATCACCTCCCTGTACAGCTGGGAAATCTGGGAGGGAAACATGAATAAGAAGTCTCTCATTAACTGCTGTTCAGGCCCTAGAGCAATGTATTTAAACTTTGGGCCTTCCATCGGAGTTACTCACTACCGAGCAGCACAGAAAGCAGTTATAGCGGTGTATATGTTTCCATTTTCTCAGTTGGCATTGCTTACAAACAGCATACTGCCCTCTTTTTACTGGTAAATGTTCAAAAGCCAAAGGTAACATTACAGAAAGCAGATATCAAAATGGAACCTGTGAAAGCATTAGTGTTGAAAACCTGCTATTCTACTATCTCACCCACATAAATCCATGAGTGCTTTGGGTCACTGATCAAAAGATAACATCTTATAGGAAATGTATTGTGCTTGCACACACAGCAATATGATGGGTTAGTCTGGAGCATGTTGCTGCAGTCTTTCATTACACTAAACCAAATCTGAAACCATCTGTAGATATTTATCCCACATTAGCCTCTGGTTATATAAATGCAGCTCTCATTCGCACACACATGCACACACACACTCGGTGACACTGCCACAGTGGACCTACAGGACTCATCTCTCTGTCCCCAGAGGTCCAGGACTCAGACTCACATTGTGACCAACTCATTGGCCTCAAGCTGTCTGAACACACTCACATACACATACAGATACACATTCTGCAGGAGTTGCAATAGTAGAGAGCGCTATGTTGCCATGGTGATGGAGAGTGATGTCGTAGCAGTTACCCAAAAAGGGGGCAGCGGAAATGTTTATTTTCAAAGACATCCATACGCACCACTCTACCTCTCTACGCTGTAAGAAAATGCAAAAAGCCAGATATTTCCACTTTTGCAGTCGGCTCACATCGCACTTTGTCTGCTGCGCTGCTCTGTGTGGCTTTACTCGGGCCAAACAAGGAGCCTCAATTTAGGCATGCAAACTACAGACAAACACACATAGACATAGCATTTTTAGTCAACAATAAACAGTGCAGAGCTTTCCATTGAGAAACTGAGGCAGGATCACAGCATGGTGTCACCCGAGGGCGAGAAGAGAAACACTCGGCTATGCACACATACACATGCAAAGACATACAACCACATAAGCACACGCTACACAAGCATACGCGCACAGCGGGCATGCCCTGCAGGCATCACTGGCATTTGGATGGCTTTGGCACAATGAGAGCACAGTGAGGACCTGTAGTGGGTTCTCCGCCACACTGAGCATCGCAGTGGTCAGTCTCACATACAGAGGCCGGGTGTTCACTTGGAAAGAGAGAGCAAGAGGAATAATGAGATATGGAGTAAGCAAGTGAGGAGGAGATGAGCAACTGTCTGAGAAAACGTATGCCTGTTTGCGTTTCCATGATGGTGTGGAGAGACAATGGCAGCTGATAGCCAGTATTTGTGCTGCCAAACCCAATAGGCAGACAACTGTAATTGCCTGCCTAATCTGGGCTGTGGAGAGGCCAGGTGTAATGATGGCAACTCAGTGAATACACCTCTCCTCCACTCGTTAATGGATGCTCGCCGCTCCCCTCCTATCCTGCTGCTGTCAGTTCACCATCTCACTGTTTGGACCCAAGGAAACATTTGGGAAAGTGAAGAAAATATGCTGTGGAAAAAATATGTCAGCTCTTGACACTGGGCTGCCTCAGTTGAGACGTTGTGTGAATACCAATCAGCAAATGTATGAGAACGAAATGAATGTCCGCTGTCATTGTTTTCTGCAGAGATCATTTTAGCTGGTCCTTTGGTGCCAAAAAGCCTTGCCAAGACTTATCTATGAGAAGCCAGTCTTCATTATCACATGCTAATGAAACCAGCATGTTGATATTTTGTGTAGTCCGGAAGCTATAGCAAAATATAACAGTGTTTGAATTATTTTCAGTATTTTGTAAGACTGTGCTTTAACAAAAACCTTGGAAAGAGCTGCATGCTGAGCCATGCCCATCAGTTTGATTCATGTATGATTCACACACAGCTTTACATTTTGTGGCTTTAGCACTGTGAATGGATAAATGCTGAATACCCTGTTAGCTTTAAGGAAAAAATGAAAGCCCAACAGCTGCTGCATTGAGATGGGATTGTTACCTCACACCCAGACAGAAATGAGGTCAAAGGAAATATAGCTGGACTCACTTCACTTTAGTAGAGATTGCTGGTGATTTCATCACCATGAAACTTCAATGTGGCTTGACTACATTCCAGCGGTAGGATTGTTTGGGCAGAATGACAGTGATTCAGAAATCATCAGGGAAGCATGACATGGTTTCATCATGGCTGAGAAGATGCACACACTCCTAGATTTGCTGGCAGTAAACTATTTTGGGAGCAGCACTACAAAATAGTCTTGGATTCTCATGATGGTTTGGACTTCCACAAAATGCACACACATACAAACACATGCAGCACTCTAGGAGCTGATGCAATTTGCCAGATTTACTAATTAAACAAATTTACTTGGCCAGCATGTTTGATGAGGAACCAGATTGCCTTTTTCAACCTGCTAGGTTTCCTGCTTTCCAAACTTAGGACACATGAACTTTGCATATGGTAGGGGATGTTACAGACGTACATTCATTAATGAATATTTTCCCCAATCACCACAGGATTTAATGTCAGGATTAGTATTTTGTATTTATTTGTATTTATTTATTTAGTTACAGGACAGTGTGTATTGGCATTCGTTGCAAAGAACAAGATGCATGCACCAGATTTAGCAGAGAAGCTAATTTCCGTCTGTTGTCCTGGATAAAGTGATTTGCATCGTGTCTCCATAAGGGGGCAAATTCCTCTAAAGTAACTTTAGAAACAGGTTTACAACCCACATACACATACATTCACAGAAACCATGAAAATCTGTCCAGCAATTTGCCACTCTGCACTTCTTTTATTATTCATTGTTCACTTTCAGCCAGGCTCTAAAATGTCCGTTAAACAAAGAGCAAAATATTTATTGGACCATATTTTGTTATGCGGCCAGCAATAATGCTATATCACCTTTGGGAGGGTTCTGTTGTAAACGCTCTGAATTATATGATGCTGTGGATGAGATGGAGTAGCTGCATGAAGGAGGAGGGTAGGGAAATAAAAAGCTGTGGAGGGTGATGGTAATAATGTTGGTGATAAGAAATATGAAAGTGGAAATGATGACGGTGGTGAAAAGTGTCCTGGAAATCATATTATGATGAGACTGTCAAGTGATGACGATGATGACGGCAGCGCTCCAATACCGATGATTCAGATTCTGATGTCAGTGCATACAGTGGTGATGGTATTTTAAGGGCTCATTGTTTGGCAGACGTAGTACTGCAAACAAAAGAATATTTGCTGGTGGTAATATGAATCACTGCATTTGCCTACCTTTATGTCTGTTTCCACTGCAGGGACTGTTAAAGCTCCATAAAGCATTTCATTAGCTAAAGGCCTGCATTTCAGCTGAAGGAACCAGTGACTGAATTATTTTCTCTGCCATAGTTCTTGGTGACAATTTAGTTTCTACTCTCAGGGTCATATTTTCCAATGGCCCATTAACTGTACAGTAGGCTGAGTTTGAAGTGATAAACTTTTCCAAGTGTTAAAACACAGCTTCAGGCTTAATATCTTGTGTACAGCTTTATTTAAACCTTGAATAAGCATTTTGTGTCACAGCTATCTGTGCTAGAATGAGGGGTGGATATTTCTTTTAATGGTGTTTAATGTCAAAAACAGTTACGCTGTCAGATCTCTTAATAGCCTGAAAACAGCAGAATGCAGAGAAAATGAGAGAGCATTTGAACTAGCTGAGAAGATGAGTGAACAGGAAAGTAAGATGGAGTAACCATCATGAGAACAAAATGAGGGAGACATGAGAAATTCAATTTAATTGAGTGGTGGTGATTGCATTTAGTTTCTATAAAACATTCATATGGTCACTGCTGCTGTTCTTTATCTGTTGAAGTACAGTGACATTGGTTGCTTATGTGTACAAACTGCATCTCAAATGCAGCTATCTTTTAATCTGTTACAGTTGTAAACATAAATTGACATATGAGACTGTTTGGTCCTCATTTAGAAATTGTGTATTTCTTGTGGGTTCCCATTACATAGAACTGCAGAGTCAAAACAGTACATATACGTTGACTGTTATAAGTGCAAGGTGCATTTGCTTGTCTGCCATTTAGTGCATTGTTCATTGTTTGCCATTGCTTGATTACATTTACACTGCCGTTCTCCATGACTATTGTACTTGAAGTACATGCTCAAATTGTTTAGCTACAGCTGTTAGACATTAACACTGCTAGTGTCTGCATGGTCCTTCCATACAAACTGTGTATGTGGCTGAGATGCTGTTTTTTTCATTGCCATCGCAACTTGGATGCTCATTCGCTTCCCTCCTTACCTTCCACGCCACCTCTTCCCAGTTGACCATCTCCTCTTACCCCGCCTGCTGACTTTCTAGAGCCCCATATCAGTCCCTCCTCTGTTTTTCTCTTTCTTAGTTCCCCCCAACCTGACAGTCCCCCGGGGCAAGTCCCCCCTGGTGGCCCGCGAGGGTGACACAGTGGAGCTGGAGTGCCTTGTTTCAGGAAAACCCAAGCCCATCATCCTGTGGTCGCGAGCGGATAAGGAGGCGCCCATGCCAGACGGCAGCATGCAGATGGAGAGCTACGATGGCGTGCTGCGTATAGTTAATGTGTCCAGGGAGATGACGGGCTCATACCGCTGCCAGACCAGTCAGTATAATGGGTTCAACGTGAAGCCCCGTGAGGCTGTGGTGGAACTGATTGTACAATGTGAGTAGACCGAGAGTGGGTATTTTTCTCAATGTGACTGTGTCTATATATATGTATGTATATATGTACTGCACAGCAGAGATGTGAATCAAAACTGGCCTCACATTTTCGATGCACTGGCTAACAATGATTCCTGATGCATCTCAATCTATCATAATCTCACTTTCATGTATTTCTACACATGGCTACTTATCCCTTGATTAATACACGCTGTTCAGATCAGCCTGATCCCTATTGTATTCATAAAGTGCCTTATATATGTGGATATGCGGATAATACCAGTATACATATGACCTTCCTCAGAATGTCTGTATTATGGAAACAAAATATAAATCCTACTCACTTCTCTGTTCGTAATACTAATAGAGGTTTGAATATTCATTTGCTTCACAATTAGATCTGATTATGATTTTCACACCTCTGCTGTACAGTGTTCTAATCTTTGAACTTGTCGCAGAAATTTGTGTTTATGTGTGTGGACGCTATGTGTGTCACTTGGGTTGTGCGTGATTTATTTCCTTCTTATGCTGTGTAATTAATCTGTATGTGTACCTTTGGTCCAGTGTGACCAAAATTGAACATTCTCGCATTTCGTTCCTTCCACGCCCATCCAATTTCCTACTGACGGCTTTAAAATTAATCCAGTCCCCCAGCACCCCGACTCAGGTCTGAGAAGAAACCATTTTGAATCCACCTCTTATACCACAGGGAGGACTTTTATCTACAGAGCATAAACCGAGAAAGACTAATATTAACAGAGGCATAGAGCTGTAGATACTCATGTCAACATTTATTAGTGTCTCTTTACGTGAATTTTTGTTTGTGTGTGCGTGCTCACATCAAAACGGAGCTAAAGATTGCGTATCATATCCAATGGCCTCAGACCCCCCACTACAGATGCCCAATGAGAAACCCTGTTTCCTCTTTCAGACCTGACATTCAAAGATGGCTTAGCAGCTAATTAGCGGGTGGCTAATTCACTCCCACAAGTATTCATTTTGTATTCATTTATGGAGATTTGAATAGAATATTTCAAGTGGACTTTAGGATTCAAAGCAGTGTCAGTCATCCAAGAGCTGGGGATATTTCTCCACCAAAAAAGAGCGGAAGATGGATGAGAAGGAAATGAAAGCAGCCCATGTCGGGTACTCACGATTTTCTGGCAAATGATAATGCGAAATAGAAAAAGTGTCATTGTTTTCCTCATGGCCTACTTAGATAATCCGTACATTCAATGTTACTCCATAATCTAGAGGGAACCTGAGTAGCAGTACTTTAAAATGTAATGTAATTTATGTGTTATGTTATATATTGCCATTTTTAGTAATCTCTCCATTGTAGCTGCTATTTTGAGGGGACTTGCTTAACATATAACTACAGAAAGCAAGTAAATTGCAGCAGCTCACCCTGAGTTGTCTTTCAACATGAATTTGACACTGCAAATATTTTGATTGAATTGGTACAAGAGCAGCCCCCGTTCTTGCCAACAAGGATTAGCACATAATTTTGCCCCTCATTTTTGGAGAGTTTTTATTGTGCTCCTTGCTATGGCATTCACGTTTCAGCTTAGCTGTTTCCCACTGCGCTGTGCTAAGAGAATTAATGAAGTTTTGATGTGCTTTGAAGAAGACTGTTGAATTCCAGCTGAATTGATTATGATTATGCAGTGATGACAGCCCATATCAGAGGTTAGTGGCTTTGCTATGCACCAATGCTGACACTAAAAAGTAAACAAAGGATTTAGACTCTAAGATGCCCTTCATTAATTAGTAACGCTCGCTAGATCTGCTGCCTCGTGCTAGGAGGGAGTGGTGCAATAGAAATAACTCATTCGGGGCAAATTTAAATGGGTTCCTTGAAGCTCTATTTTTTAAATAAATGTGTTCACAACCACCTTTATTTGAACATTTACCCAAGCCCTATATTTTAACATTACTATAGATTTAATGAAATATGCACGGGTAGGAGAGGAGTTCTGAAATTCCCGAGTTAATGTGAAAAGCTGCATTATAGCTTAACTTGCTAATAAATACACCTTTCGGATCTGTGCAGGAGTATAAAATGTAGAATATTTTTAAATGTAGTGGAGCGCAGGTCAGAGATTTTTAATAGCTGCCATATGCTTGCTTTTAGTTGGTATTAAGTAGTTGACAAACAGAGGAAAATATCAGCTGCCAAAATGTGTATTGGGAAGTCTGTCAAATGACTACATACATAAATTCATATATCAGTGTGACCCAACAAATATGTTTCTAAGACAACTTACATATACTTATAGTAAGCATATGTTTGATTTTTGCCTCTGTTGTTACTGCAATGGAAGAGTGTTTGACCAAGTGTTGCATCACATAATGCCTAGACTCATGAGTCATGTGACACTTAGTCATATCATCTCTGCCTCAGTTGGTGAAAGAAAAATGAATGGCATTCGCCTCCAGCAGAGTGAAGTTTACCAACACAAGCAGCAATAGGTCACAGTTATTCTGGTTTGGGTTGGAGATCAGTGGGGGTATTTACTGTATTCTGTGTAGCATTTATCTCAGGTCAGCATGATTATAAATGAAAGCAAAAACGTTTATAGTCTACCGATGTCATTATTCATGTTTCTTTTTTTGTTGTTCATGCATGCTGGTTATTGAAAATTTCTTGTTTAGTAATCCTCATCCTCAATAAACCATAGTGAAGACATGCAAAGCAGGGTCTTCCATGCACTGAGTCAAAAATAGTTCTTCTCATAGGAGAGTAAAACCATATAATGCGTTAATCCTTAATTAAAAAGGTTTTTAGAGAATGAAAGCTATTTATTTTAAAGAGTGCATTAAGGAATTGAAGAAGACTATCCGGCATCAGTATGTAGGATCAGCAACTGGCCTGTTGTCCAGTATGACAGATGATCTTACAGAGGAAGAGGAAGCATAGGAACTTAACAATGCACTAAATGTATGCCGAATACTAAAATTCAGAGCCTATGGTTTACATTCATTACAAGGCTGTCCCAGTTAAGTCCAAAATGATATAGTTAAAGCTGAAAAACAAACTCAATTTTCAAGGTTACCTGAAATCTTCACAAAGTAGGGTATAACCAAAGTGCAATTCCCAGGACAGTCTACAACCTTTGAGTGACCCGAGCAGAAGAGTGGAGGTCATCGTCATCACCATTTGGAGCGAGATTACTCTCCTCTGACATGCGAGAAGTAAAGGTCACCTCGTCTCACAAACCACTGCTGGTTTTTCCTTGTCTCTGTGACAGCGGACAAGGGTCACTATCGGGGAGTGACTGTTGTTAGTGACACTGGGATAGATGAGTCGTGCCTTCGATGCCAAAAAAGGGGGAGCCTGAGGTTCCAAGGCCTCATGAAAGACAAACTAAACTAAATGTATTCCTCTTCTTTGCCTTAGCATGATGTTGCATCATAGGATGACTCACATGAGTTCCACTAGCGTGCACACAGATTGAGTGAAGTGCTTGAATTCACTCCTGATAATTCTGTTTCTTCCTTTTAACACAATTTATTACAATTATGCATCATTAAGTAGTATTATTTTAACAAAGCACCTCTTCTGCACTCCAGCTCGTGATGTCATGCAGCACTTTCATCTGTTCCGACATCTTCAAAGCAGGACACATAATGAAGAGAGTTATTAGGCCTTTGCTATTGATAAATCAATCATTCTGCCATGTTCTCGCTTCAGAGCCAGCTCTGCTCGTCGTCTTGTTACTTATTGATAGCTGGCATCAAAGCCCGAGATAAAAAGTACAAACAATCTGCACTTGAGTTGTTACATTGCTTTGACACAATTTGAGCAAAAATGGGGAGAACGTGTTCAGTGTGTGTGTATACGTCAAGGCAAACTGTTGACTCTGAAACATGGCCAAATGCATGTTAATTTTTCCTCAGTTTGACAATTTACTTTATTAACAGAATCCAGCCTTGCTTTTGTTGTTCGCTCCATATGTCTGTCGGTATGCCCCCTCCCTTTTTACTGTTGGCCTGTCTCATGGTGTGTAAGCACAAGCCAATCCCCCTGAGATGCTTTTCTCGCCTGCATTTCCAGGTCCCAGCATGAGCCACCCGCCTTTGGTGGTGAGCCATGTGCAAAGCCGCGTTTAGTAACTTGATCAAGGGACCGAGGTACAGTCCTCTGAAGCAAAGAGCATTAGAGGCATGAAGGAACGACTCTGGCAAGTCAACAGCTTTGATATGTAAAAACCTGCATCTGTTGGCTGGCAGAGGCAACGCCAGGAGGAGAAGCAGAGGGAATGGAAGACGTCTGCCTTTAGAGTCATCGCTGTAATAGAATTGCAAACGCCAAATCCCAAGCTGTGACACCTTAATGTACTTAGTCAAACTGACTTGGCATGGTCTAAGGGCTTGAGAGCGGGAGTGAAGAAACACAGTGAAACAGAAGGAAGAGAAGGTATAGAGTGGTCTCCTGTCCTAGTTACCACTGTCTATCACAGCGAGAGTTATCAAGCTCTGCATCAGCCCAGATGCACAGGAATCTCTTATCCAGACTTCCCTTCTGTTCCTCCTCACGTTGCCCATGACACCTGCCTGATGCAAGCGCGCGATTGTCCCCCAGAGCGAACGCGGCGCTATCTGACGCACATCAAAAAGACACACCAGGATAAAGACCTACTGTGTGTGCAAAAGTAATGAGCAGAATTACACGATTATTGTTTTTAATTAATTTCCCTCTCTGCATCAAGAAGGCCTGCAATGCTGGCCCCTGAGGCCCACTTTAATGTGAATCATATTAGAGCGATTCACATTAGCCTAACGCCAGTAAATTAATCTTTTGCATTACAGCAGGGCTCACACACTGTATTTGGGGATGAAATTTTAATAACCTTTTTTTTTATGGAACAATATTGGACTGATCAGCCGCATCAAAGCCACACCAGAAAAGGTCAGCAAATATGTAGGTTGTAAACAGAAGCGTGTGCAAGGCTAAGACAGAATAATTTATAACTTTGTCAATGACTGAACTAAACCTATTAACGGATCACCAGGCCACTTCTCGCACTGAAGAGTCGACATTGATTATCATTAATTGTATATTTAGCTTCATAAATTACCCCTAAGTTTAATAATAAAATGGTAATGCAGATGGTGCTTAAGTTCATTGT
The DNA here is from genome assembly GCF_902148855.1 of Sphaeramia orbicularis. Classification (NCBI taxonomy): domain Eukaryota; kingdom Metazoa; phylum Chordata; class Actinopteri; order Kurtiformes; family Apogonidae; genus Sphaeramia; species Sphaeramia orbicularis. The sequence goes on along the minus strand of NC_043979.1, from coordinate 18,995,376 downwards.
TTGATTGCAGTGGCTTTAGCATGAGGGAAAGAGGGCGCTTTGATGCACAGCAGCGTTTCTCTACATTATTCAACACAGGGACTCATTATGAATCAGTGAATCAGGGTTATCATTTCATATTCTGTATATATCTGTTTGACTTCCTAATGAATGCTACTTCCTCTATTAAGACTTGATATTGAAGCATGTTACGTTACAAAGGTTAGTCTCCCACAAGAATACTTTTGTTTTGTATCCAAAACAAGGCCCTTGTTTTTCTTTACTCCCACGTACAGCAGCTGAAGGCTGTTGTGCATCTGTGTAACGACGTGAGAAACGTGACATAGTGATGAATAAAGCATCGCCATGTCACGTTTTAATACAAGATATGTCAACAGCCCATAAATAAGTAAATGGATGTATCAACAGTGATCGCAAATGTCACAACTGTTGCAGCTTAAAGGAGAAAAGTAATAGAAGAGGACAAAGTAAGGGTAATTTAGAGATTAATTTCTTAATAAATGCTGGAAAGTTGCTCTAAGTGTATAACAAGACTTAACAACATAATACTGAATGTATGCATAGTATTCTTGTAGCACCAATAATGAAGGCACTTAACAAATTCAGGTCAAGGTTTTGAAAATACTATAAAGAAAAGAAATCCAACAAAACCTCCAACAGCCTAGGGCAACAACAGCAGGGAAGAACATACGCTAATTGATACTAGTATCGACAACTTGTGTGAATGCAGGGAAAATTTACCATAAAGATGCTCTAGGCTTGAAAGAGGTAATGTAGCCACCTAAAACAACCCACTAAAAAAATCATCTGTTTAAGTGTACACAGTATTTAGAGTATTTTTGCCTCAGACAGCCCTTTTAGATGCTTCTCGTGTATTGTTTTTGTCAAGGGATTCTGATGGTTTTGAAGTGAGCAGTGAAAATAACGCATACTGGTGTAACAGGCCAAAGTATACCCCTGACTGGAATATATAATGGATTAAAGCGGCCTAGGCCAGATTATACCCCAGGCATATACTACTACTGCAAATTTATGTGCTTTTGAATGTGTTGCAATGCCTCTGCTGATGTTCAAGTCACTAAAGGTCATCGATTCTCTGGGAAACAATGGAGTAGGACGATCCCAGAGCCTCGTCCAGCATAAAAAGAACAGAATATTAACATGTTTAGAGTGTTGTTCTGGCCAAGGTGTTCAGGAATTTAGGAAAGGGGTTGAATTTACCAGCAGTGATGATAAACCGGCCAATGAACGATGATAAGCACAAATGAAGCTTAGCAGAGTAGTCTACTGACACAGCTAAAAGTACACTACCAGTCAAAAGTTTTGACTCACCTTCTCATTTAAATGGCATGAGGTGGACCACAGATGGCCAACAAGTGCTCAGCATCACTGGGAACTCCTTCAAGACTGTTGGAAAATGTTTCAGGTGACTACCTCATGAAGCTCATCGAGAGAATGCCAAGAATGTGCAAAGCAGTAATAAAAGCAAAATGTGGCTGTTTTGAAGAATTTGAAATATAAAACATGCTTCAAGTTATGTCACACTTTTTTTAACTACATAATTCCATATGTGTTCATTCATCGTTTTGATGCCTTCAGTGAGAATCCACGATGTAAGTAGTCATGAAAATAAAGCAAAACCAGGAGAGTCCATTAAAAAGCGTTAAAGCATTAAAAAAAAAAATCAACATTACTATGTGTCAATGCTGGTGTAACAGGCCAACATATACCCCAGCCCAGAATATACCTGGATATAAAGCGACCTAGGCCAAAAGATACCAGAATTAGTGTTTATCATCCAGGGTTCCTACGCAAGTATGGAAAGTATGGAAAAGAATGGAATTTGATTTTATAAATGTCCAGGTCTGGAAAAGTATGCAAAATGGAAACAAATGTATGGAAAAATATTCATGTTTCCAAGATTGTTACCATTGTTCTATTTTCTAAAACATAAAATTATGAATATCTAAAAAAAATAAAAGGATTGATCTGTTTTTTTAAAGGCGCTTGCTAGCGTAGCTAAAATGTTTGTGTGAGAGCACATACAGTAGGCTAGGTCCCAGAAAACATTTGGGCAGATTGACGAGTTGAATGCCCAGCTTTCTGCTCTTATCCTCCTACAACCCATTTTAAGGCCCACCCAGGTGTTGTCAAGTTTCACTGCTGCTTCAACGGACAGATGATGTCCACACACTGTTTGTGAGTGAGCTATTCAACATGCCTCGTATGATCGTTGGTAGAACTCATAATGGGTAAATGTAAATTCTCTGACAACTGACGGGCTCATAAATCCCAAATATAAAGACTGGTTCAAATTTTTTTCCAAGACATCTGGAAATTAGGGTCTGGAAAAAGTTATTTAAAAGTTAAGGAATTTCAGATGTGTAGGAACCCTGATCATCATTCATTGGCCGGTTTATCATCACTGCTGGTAAATTCAACCCCTTTCTTAAATTCCTGAACATTTTGGCCAGAACAACTCTCTAAACATGTTGATATTCTGTTCTGTTTATGCTGGATGAGGCTGTAGGATCGTCCTATTCCATTGTTTCCCAGAGAATCGATGACCTTTAGTGACTTGAATATCAGCAGAGGCATTGCAACACATTCAAAAGCACACAAATTCACAATAGTACGACTGTGTTTCTCCGCCTTATTTACATATTTTGATTTTTTTGTGTGCCCCGGGTGATTAATACATTTTTCTCTTTTTCTTGAAGCATTTCCCAAACTGTACAGAAGGAATATGTTATATACATTCTATACTATATGTGCATGTGCCATAAAATACAATTTATTCCTGCTGGCTTGCCCCTAGGAATCACATGTCCTTCTTTAGATGCATTCACCCTAAGCCCAGTGAAGAAGAGAGAAACCCATTTTGTTTGAAGCTGAAGTTTATTGTAAACCAGTCAAGCGGTATTCCAGAAATGCAGGAGCATGCATGCACATAAATTCGCATCAGCTTGCCACTCACATATAAAAACACACATGCGTATTTCCCCCAAGTCTGCCCAGGTCTTTGTTCTGTCCTCCTCCCTGTAGATGGCAGTCTGTATGGACCATGGGGAGAAGGCCTCTGTGCTCCTAAATGTTGTTTTTCTTCACATTACTGTCAAGGTATTCGCCGGTGACTGATGATGGATTACATCTCAGCCAGTGCTCGGGGTTTTTCCCTCAGTTTGTGACTTACAGCTACCGAGGGCTCCCACCGCCCTCGCCGCTACTCTAACCATGGCGGGCCCTGCTCTGGGAATATCACATAGGACCTTTTCGCTCCTTTCTCCTTGCGTTCGCTGGGCAGCTGTTTCACAGGAGCTGCACGGGGGAGATGAGGCATGTGCCCTTGTTTAAAGCATGTTGTGGTTATATAAGAGATTTCTTTTTTTCTCTTTTTATTTGCTAGACCTAGACCTTGTCTCCATTCGTCTTTCTTTGTGAATGGAAATGCCCTTACTGCAATTTGGTTTAGTGTCACTCAGGGAGGCTGTGGACCTGGACTCTGAATCACCGCCACACACAAAACTACAATTTTATGTGATAAGTGATAAGTAGAGTTTCTGACCCATCTTTTAGAGTCAATGATAAGCCACTAGGTTTGGGCAAAAGCTCAGGTGATGCACATTTATAAAGGGACCTGGTTGATGTTTTATTAAGTGACGATGAAAGACACTTCACTCTTCACCTTGTGAATAGCATTTTCCCTCAGCAGAAAGCTCCTGCAAAATTTGTGTTTACTTTTTTTGTCAACCCGCGTGCGATGATTTATTCCTTTTCACATTTTAGCCGGTCATTATCCGATCTAATGGCATGTCATTAATCATAGTAGCTGCTGTTCGAATCCTGGGGTTTTTGAGTGATAATTAGCAGCAGATGCAGGAAAGTAAAATCCCTCTTTGGATTGTTATATGTTGGTGTGTTAGTTTCTAGTCAGTATGATTACAGCCCACATTTCCCTGTGTACCTCTCTAGCCTGAAGGACCTGCCCTGCTCCTTAACCTTGACTGAAATTAACAAATTAAAAACAAAAAATAAAGTTAGTTGGACTAAAACACACAAAAACACACACACAGTGTTGCAGAAAAAAGTGAATATTTACTTATATCTTTTAAAAATACATTGACGCCATATGTTCTCTCTTTCAAAATGGTGGTTTTGTTGATTAAAATAAGTAGAATTATTAAATTATTTATTCTGCATTTCAATAAACTTTTCATATAATTACATATCCTATCATGTTTAGAAGGCTCAGTAATTAGATTATATTACTGACTGTGCATAATGTCAAAGACTATGTTGCAGATTACAGTTTCAATCAGGTAATCAGTGATCTGTAACAGATTACTTGGTAACATCCCCAGCCTGGGCTTTAGCTACCGCCTCTCCTTGACTCTATCAGAAATTATGCAAATTTCAGTTAATTAAGGGGCTCTGTGTCATTAAGTCTCTACTCCTCAGCATCTACTGTTGTTTTTCAAGACTCGCCGTGACTTTTGTCAAGCAACTGTACGAGAGCATCGAGAACAAAGATGTTTAGGCTGAGAAATTATTCATGACTGATTTCAATGCAGCGGTACAAAAGCATTTACGTCCCCGTTTCTACACGCGCATTATGTCACCGAGACAATCTAAAAGACATTTGCGAGGCTGAAATAAAATTTAAAAATCACATCTAATAAAGGTTGCAGAAGCAGGGTCTAGGTTTCATTGACGTCGTACTCAGCCCCAGACTTCGCTCAAGGATGACTGGCTAAATAATTCACCACTGCATTGTCTCTGTGAGAAGAGGTGAAGCCTGTCAGATACTCAAATAAGTTATTAATTTTCCATTTTGAAAGCTTGAGGTGCACTTCATCATCCTGTTACCAATTTTCCATGAAGCGTGACTGATTTCTTCGGAACATTGTACTAATTTTCTGCAAAAATTGATCTTCTCGCACCTATTGCTGTTCCCCACAATTGTTTTTCTCTCATCTTTTTCCATTTATCACTGTGGTGCATTGACTTTGCAGTGCTTGTTGTTCTAAGTTTTCTTAAAATATACTTAAAACTCACATTGTTTTTCTCTCTGCTCACCATTTCCATTCATGTTACAAAAACTGTGCTGTCCTCTAATGTTTTTCGTCTTTCTTTCAGCATCTACAGGCTTCAACCATATGTTGGTGGTCTTTCGTAAAGTTTCTATATTTCTTTGCAGTTATGTCCTTAGTTTTGCTTGTGAGGTTAAAGTAATTCTATCCTGCTGAGAGTGTCTTCCTTTTATATTGCACTTTTAACATGTCCTTGTCAAGATTTTCCCTCATTCATTGTATCTTCACATCTAAGCTTTGCTGATTCTTTTCAGTCTGAGATATTTTTTCTTTGTAAATATCTCTGGAGGTCAGGTATTGTCTGACCAAGAAGGATCTCATCTGAACAGCATCTGTCTTACAGTGACTACTGTCTTCTTTTGTGCATTGCCATCTTTCTCCTAGGCTTTTTTTTTCTTTCATTTTGTTCGGTTGACGTCTTTTCCCATACTTTCCTGTCCCTGTCAAATATCTGCTGAACTCGTCTGAGCCTTTCTGTGTCCCACTCAGACCCTCCGACAGTGGAGCCGGTTTACATGGAGATGCGTCAGGGCCTGGGGAGGCCGGTGGTGATGACTTGCAGGGTGCTACGTGCCCACCCTTCTCGTGTACTGCGATTTGAGTGGCTTCTCTCAAACCGACTGCTTCACGCTGGAGCCTTCGACGCCCAAAGAGATGAGACGGAGTACACCATCCGCAATCTGAACCGAGACGGCTGGGGCGAGTACACCTGCAATGTCATCAATGAAGCTGGAACGGGCAAATGCACTTTCCAGGTTACAGGTGAGATTGAAATGCTTGATCTTTATTCTTTATATAATCAGAATGTTGGACTACGTTTACCAAATTAAAAGGTATAGATCAACAGTATTCCTGTTTACATGCACCCATTTTTTTCAAGGTTTGCCAAGTCAACACACCCTCCTTTTTCATTACTCAGATTCTTGAAATGTTCAGGTTTGCAGCATTTACTAGTGACCAAAAACCTGCTAATATTATCATCATTAACCTATAAAGACCCAGTGGTATTTTTTTTCTATCTTGACCCTTTCTTAAGTGATTCATCACCATATATTATTATCCTCTTTATTTTGAGTTTTTCAGTATGAATCATGTATTTTTCTGTATTTAATTCACTGGACATGTAGATTTTCAAGAATCTTTGGAGTAAATTCAAAGGTTATTATATCAAAACAGAGAAAACTGAAGCAAAACTCACTTTTTCAGCAAAATCTACCATTAACTGAACATAAACCCAGAGTGTCTATCCACTGTCATTGATCCAGCTCCATGGGTTTTACTGGTGAATTAATGTTGTAGAAGATGACGGTGTTTGCACGTTCACTACAGAGTCTCTGAACATCCAAATGGGTCATATTTGATGACCATGAAACTGCATTTTACACCAAATATTTACATGGAGTGATAGGTTTAGTGGATGGATCAACAGGGATTAAACAGTTTAGATCAGTAGATGATTTTGGTCAGTGGTAGGTGTTTGGGTCTTTATGGGTTAATGTTCACAAAAATAGTAAGTGAAATGTGAACTTTTCCTTTGGGCATCCAACTCTACCAAAGTGGATTTTTGTCTCTACCAAAACTGACCATGAACAGAGTGCTGGGTGGTTCAAAGTAGAGTAAAAATCATACATTTGACCAATATTCCAGTACATGTGTCCATATACTAAAATCCTAATATCCCATATGGTTTAAGGAGAATGTTCCTTTTGGAAAGAGCCCTACTTTGGAAATTTCATAATGGAATACACACTTGTTATACTCTGTCAGTGTGCTTGTAAATATTGTATTTGAGATCAATATATACACCTTTAAATGGGTTTTATACACATACAGTACTGTGCAAAAGTCCTAGACCAATATTAGGTTGGTGGTTTTAGTAATGTTATAATGACCACACACACGAACGTCTCAGTATTAAGATACAGTTTGGATACAGGTGAAGTATGTTCAGCAGTAAAAACAAAAGATTCAGGAAAAAAACAGCTTCTGTAAACCAAAGTGGTAGTATTTAGTATTTATTTTCTTTAATATTACAATAATAATAATAATAATCGATTACATTTCTATAGCGCTTTTCAAGGCCCCCAAAGTGCTTTACATTATTGATCCATTATCCATTATTCATTCACTCTCACGTTCACACCGTGGTGGTGTTAAACTCCAACTGTAGCCACAGCTGCCCTGGGGCAGGCTGATGGAGGCTTGGTTGCCAATTCACACCAAAAAGCCTCTCTGACCACCACTAAACATTCATATGCATTCATACACCAGTTTGAGTGACACTGGAGGCAATGACTACACACGACAGTACATGACTAGGATAGAGAGGGATTCGAATGGCCAACCCTGCGGTTATTGGACTCTACGTCCTTAGCCATTGCCGCCCCCAATATAAGATTCACTCTATTTTTTCTAATGTTTTACACCAGCTGTCATTGAACGCATTGTTTCTAACTGTTTGTGCTGCTTCTTGTCATGAGGTCAGAAGTCAGACTAGTGAGTTTAACCTTTGAAACACATTTATTTAAGTTTTTTAGTGTGTCTTTTAAGGCTGTGCTCATATTTCCTGTATTTTCTAGTTGTATCTGAAGAAAAGAGAATAAGAAATAAATATGCATGCTCATTTCAACCCTGCAAAAACAACAAAGCTAAAGGTAGCTTAAGACTTTAAGCTTAGTTGAATGATTATTTCTAATTTCAAACCATGTTTTTCCGGTAATTACAGTAGATCCATAATACCACAAATTAATTCTTACCATTTCACCGCATAGGTATGAAGTTGTATTTAAGACACATACAATTTGTTCCCTTGTACTCTTTGAGGCACACATTACTTTGCATTATAAAATGGATCCTCTGTCATTATGCTTCACCCACCTGGCACTCATTGGCAGTCATTTTGCTTTTATTCTGCTTGTCTACTCCGCGTTGTTCATTATACACTCAGTTGGTAATTAGAGTGTTCGTTGTAAATTTTTTAGACAGCTAAGATTGGCTCCTCAAACATTTAACAGTCCTTGTCAGAGTGTGTTTTGTGGGCCTGTCTGTCTCTCCACATGATCGACAATTAATTCAAAAGAATAAAAGAAATAAATCATAGATTGTCAATCTCAATAGGCCATGTCAATGAAGTGTGTTCCTCTTCTGTCTTACGCAGTAAACCTGTTCCCTCAGATAATACACACCTACCCTCTTGCTGCGGTTTTTCAGATGGACGCTGTTCTTTTTTTCTCCATCAACAGCTGCAAGTGTCCATCTTCTAGTTGCTTGTTATGACAGGGCCAAATTAGTTTGGCCGCACTGAGTGACCTCAGGAACTTTGGCCAAGGTTTCAATCTCCCGTACCTCCCATTAGAGACAGGAGCTGCAGGGTCACAGGGGGAGTTTTTGTCATTTTGATCCTCTGCCACTTAGGTCACTCTTCTCTTTGATATTGTCTGTTTCTCTCTATCCCTTGCAGTCTTCTAATCATACCTTCTCAGCACTTGGTTTTTCGATCTTTTCTCTCTCCTTCTCTCTCTCCTTCTTTCTCTCCTATTTTTCCCTTTTTCCTTTTTTTTGATTTCACATTTTTAAGGCTTCTTCCCTCTCTCTGGCTTGCTCGGAGAGAGAGAGTGAAAGATGGACACCCCCCTCCTATGTGTGTCATAAATCAGTTCTCCCCGGTGAAACACGTAGAGCAGAGAGACGAGAGCAGATAGTCCCCTCTAGCCATTTGTTTTTCTCAACAGGGCTGGGGTTTTGCCTGCTATTGCTCAGTCTCCCTCCCTCTTCCTACCTCCACTCCCCTTCGTTCCCTTTCATCCTCCATCCCTCCTTCTCTCTCTCTCCTGCCATCACTCCTTCCCTCCCGCCCAGTGCTCCAGATTCCCACCATCTGGACTCAGTGGTTGCCAAAGGTATGGAGGCTCTTTTAGTAACCCCCTGAGTGCAGGAGCATGATGCAGAAAATCCACTTTGGTTCCTCCCATCATCCATGAAATCTGACAACCCCCATTCCCTTAACTGCAGCTCTTATTTTTTAAGATTTATAAAATTTTATCCTGTAACTTGGTTGCCACAGTATGAAATCAGCACAATTATGTGTTGTGGCTGCAGTATGCCTGAACCCAGTAAAACAGTCAGCTTGTGAGACAATAGATCTTAGGCTGTGAGGCTGACTTGTGAGCTCATTTAAAGATGAAACTAACTGTAGGGGGTTTATTCACTGTACTGAATGAAGACAGGTAGACCCCTTAGCTTTCATGACTGATTTAGTGTGTAATAAACAGATTTCCCTTTTTGCCTCAAGCCTAAGTGACCTGATAAAACTCACAGATCCAGTTATCAAGCCACAGGAAACGTACTGCACATGTTACCATACCGACAGACACATGCAAACACACCAGAGTCAGGCAGCCGGCCATTCTTAGGCCTATATGAATACGGCTGCCTTAAAACAGCAATGTGCCAGGGGCAAGTGTGTGTGTGTGTGTGTGTGTGTGTGTGTGTGTGTGTGTGTGTGTGTGTGTGTGTGTGTGTGTGTGTGTGTATGTGCATGGATGCTCATTGTGTCAAGCCATTGGGACATCTGTGGAAACAGTGAGTTGGCTGTAATTGCCAAGTTGGCCATTAAATTGTGCCGGGGGAGAGACCCCACAGAGGGATGTAATGTGTACCACTGAGCTTTGGCTCGGGCTCTCTGTCATGGGAACCCTGAGTTTCAGCACAATACTTACATCCTGCCCCTCTGAAGAGTTAGAATTGGGAAAGGAGGAAAATGCCTCGCTGTTTTAGAATGCTTATATTGACTTTAGTCTTTTCTGATGCAGCTGAATTATGTCCATAATAAGTCTTTTTTAGTCATGTGTTTCTCATGGCATTTGTTCTCCTAATGATGGAGAAATCATGAAATCCTAAATTTGGCTCCAGTGACATATTTGCATATGTTTAAATAGAAAATTTGGATGATTCTCTGCATATGTTCAGACGAGTCCTGTAAATAGCGGCCATTTTTGTTGTTGATTGATCTGTTGATTAATTCTCTTTCAATTACTTGTTTGATCTATAAAAATATCATAACGTAGTGAAGAAATGTTTTCCATAGCCCAGGATTACATCATCACATGGTATTCCATTTAGTGACATAGAGGAGTGAAGAGCTCAGGAAATATTCAAATTTAGGAAACTGATAAATAATACTAAACTAACTAAACCAATGTACAATGTTATGGCCTTTACTACCTTACTGGCCCATCGCCAAATACTGTTTCGTTTCCTTTAGTTTAGTTTATTTCGAATATGCAACAAAAAAAGTAATCCTACTTAGTCTTTACAAATGAAACAGATTATAAGAAAACAAAAGAATCAAAAAACAAAAACCTGTACATGTATATGAAAACAAAGTAGGACTTCATTTGCACATCCGAAAAGGAGTGGGAGGAAATATAACTTATTTAATCCCATCCCTTCTCCTCAAAACAGTCTATCGTTTAGCTTCATATCAGCATAAAATTATTAAATTGGAAGAACTCTGAACCCCCATCCCATGTCAGGTGGATCACTGACATTATGTTTCACTTGAAGTTGGAGAAGACCAAATTCACTCTAGGAGGAAATAAGGACAAATTTAACAAGGTTTAGATTCCTTTTATGACTTATTTCTATAACATTACTGATGTGATAAATGGGAACTAGTAGAGTATATTTGTATATTTCTTCATATTTAGGTGAAGACTGGTAACTTAAACCAATATTGTGTTTATTTATTTAATTTCCCCTTGTTTCTTTTTTATTTATTTATTTATTTTATTTTATGTACCTATATACTTGTTTATTTATTTGTATTATTGTCATTCTACTTGGATATTGTACTTTGTTCTATTATTCCTTCTTTATCACAACATTCTCTCTTTTGTATTTTGCGTTCTCTTTTCCTTTAGAGGATCTGGGATCATGGGGTGGGGGGAGGGCAAGGGGGGGAACGAGGGGATCTACTGTGTACATTTACTGCATTTGTGATTTGTATGTGTTCAACTAAAAAATGCCAATAAAAAGATTTCTCAAGATATGAAAAATATTTAAAAAATAAACTAACTAAACCAATTATTGATGATCAAAATAATAATTGTCAATGAATTAATCAAGAATTGCAACAACTAATCAATGACAGAGCTGCATGGTGGTGCAGTGGTTAGCACTTACAGCAATAAGAGCTTGGTTTGATCCCTGGGCTCGATTTGCATGTTCTCCCAGTGTGTGCATGGGTTCTCTCCAGGTACTCTGGTTCTCTCTGCTGTCCAAAGACACTTTAACAGATTAACTGGTCAAGGTAAAGGTGTGAATGTGAGACTGAATGGTTGTTTGTCTGTATATGTCAGCCATGTGATGTGACCCATTCAGGCTGTACCCCACCTTCAACCATCAGTATCCAGGATAGATTCTGATATCGCCACAACCCTCACAAGGACTAAGCACTTCATAAAATGGATGGATGGATAATCCATGACAGATAATCAGTCATTTCCTTGTTCAGATGTTCAGGTAAAAGTGGCCCAAAGCAGTTTTTTTTACTTATATGATCCATTTATTTATAACATTTTGAAAACTTTAAATGATTCAATATTCAATAATCATTTGGATGACTTCAGCTAGTGGTCTGGAATCTGATACAGATCTGAATTGTCTCAGTTCATACTCTTTCCCTTTGTTCATATCTGTTCACAAATGTGCTGGCTTGTGAACAGCTGAACAAAACAAAATGTGATCTGGACATTAAATCTGAATGGGGCTCTAAGGTCTACTGTGCGAGTGTAGCCTTTTAGTGACACGCTCACACTTTTGCACTTTAATAAAACACAGACACTCAAAAGGCTTCCTCCAGTCTAACAGAGGGGAGGTTCACATGTTTAACCTCTGTGGGGTGCTGCAGAGTTGTTAAGGTCAGCTGCTGTTTGTTACCTTCCCAAAATTTAAGTGAGTTGATGATTGTTAGGAAGGCCATAAAGTCAACATGTGAGTTTTTGGAGTCATAAGAGTCAAGGACTGTTTGAAATGATGTACTGTCTACTTGCACACTGATTCTGACAAAAGTAAATAACGTGCGCTAAACCTGAAAAGATATCTGCATACATATTGTCCTGTCAAAATTTCACACTATGCCCATTGAGCGTTCTGAATGATGCACTGCATGCCACAATGAATTACAGTCTTCATCTTCTTCTTTTGGTTCAATAGCAAAAGGCAGCAAGCGTTTAAGGTGCATTACCACCACCTACTCTGCTGGAATGTGGGCCACAGTTCCTATTTACATACATCAAGGAAGAATATACATCAAATGAATTTTACTCAAAAATCCCAGCGTGCATGCAGAGTTTAAGCTTTGCTATGGTATGATTTGTTATGATACATTTTCTTACAAATGATAATTTGAAGCAGGAAATGGCTTTTAGTCTTGCAGTTTGAAACATTAAAATGAGCTAATAAGGCACCTAACACCAGTTCTCAATCAAGACCACTATGTATGTCTGCTAATGGCTACCTGATAACTTTTATCAAGGTGATCTTAAACATTGTGAACATGTTACTATAGTTCGCTATGGGCTAAATCTACACATAATGTATTTTCAAGGTTCAAGGTTCACTTTATTGTCTCCTGTGGGAGAAATTTGGCTTAGACAAGGGCAAAAACCAGCTGCAAAAAACAGAACAGATACTACTAAAAACACACAGAATATGTGACCTATAATAAATACATTAAAATAAGTAAAAAAAAAAAACAACTCTAAAATACACACACACCATACATACATACATAGATCCCTTTGTGCACAACATTTGGCTGCCTCCTTTTGATAACTGCACCTCATTGCTCATTAATGAGCTTGATTGAGAGAGGGATAAAAGAACATTTATTGGGACTCTGTACCTTCTGCTTGAGGTCAACAGAACATACTCTGGAAACAGGGCATGTAATGAGTCTGAAAGAATGCTGTTATCCTGCCTGATGGTGGCCTGGATAAACAGGTCACGTGCCATGTATTGAACAGGCGTACCTACGATCTTACTCGCCATCTTCACCAGGTTATGAATCTGAGTTTTTGATTTGACTGTCAAGAGCCCCAAACCAGCAGGTGATTCTGTGCCAAAGTATGGACTCAGTGGTTGCACAGTGAAAAATCAACATCATTTCTCTACATACACCAAACAGCCTGAGTTGTCTGAGGAAATGGAGTTGCTGAAGTGTTGTGGCACAAACACTTGCCACTAATTTGGCAGTGAATTGCACACCAGTCAGTCTGCTTTGTTTTAAGAACAGTCCATCCATCCATCCATCCATCCATCCATCCATCCTTTCATCCATCCATTCATCCATTACGTGAACCACTTAATCAGCTAGGGGGTCACAGGGGTGCCGGAGCCTACCCCAGCTACCAGTGGGCGAAGGCATGGTACACCCTGGATGTGTCATTAGTTTATCACAGGGCTGTTTTAAAAACCTATTTATACCAAAGGTACTGCGTTAACAATATGTTGTCACAAACATACTATGCATACTTCACAGTAAACTACTATGTAGTCAGTGTACAATATGTACTGTATGTAGTATATAGTGTTTAGTATGTGATTCAGAACACAACTAAGGTGTAAACACATGTTAAACAGCCTGGGGATGGATGTCAGCACAGTGTTGTAGGTGGTACCATGGACAGCTCCTGTGTTGAGTTTCCTTCCTTCTTCTCTGTCCAGAATGTGTAGAGTGCTGTCCCATATCCTTTGCATGCAGACTGACTGCTGAGTTCAGTTCATTTCCTAAAATATTTAAAATGACAAGGATGAATGTACACAGAGACAAAAACATGTCATTTCCATTTACTTTTGACTTTTTTTTTCTTCATTCTGTCTATCTTAATATAGATTTTTATTCAATCCATTATCTTTATTTTGAGTTCTGTTTTTGTCATCTTGACTTATTTGTGTATATTTATGTAGCTCTTTAAGCTGTGTTTTAAATAGGCCTCTTGGGCTCTTTTTGAGATAGAACAATCCACATTTTTTGTGTTATTTTTGTCTTTATCCTGTTTCATATCATCAAATAAAAGAGTTAGATTGATTTTACCTTCAAACCTGCACACTCCGTTGTCTCAGGGGTTTAGATCTTATCAGCCTTGGTCTGCAGTCAACATTTTGTTTTAGCTTTAAGTCTTAGAAATGATAAAGTAACTATAGTATTTGCAGTTCATCTGAGTTGAACTTCAACCCTGTAGTAAAAGGGGATAATGTTAAACATTTTAGTTTCAAAGACGTAGTCTGGCATTGATGGATCCTGCAGGTAGCAATGACTGACATTACATGGTCAGAGTATAAAGGCTGCATAATGTTATCTGTGATCAAACTGAAAGTCTGTCAAGCTTTGAGGCAGACATAATATATTCTGTTCTGTTTTTTTTCTGACCTTTTTAGTGGTTCTACTTCTTTTATATCTATACAATATATTAAGAGTCAAGAGCACTGAAACTGAAAGTCAAATTGAGTCAAAAACAAACAACATTCAGTCCAGTTTGATACAATGAACATTACAAAAGAGGAAAACAAACAAACAAAAACAAGCTAATCAAATTAGTCAGACAGAGTAAGTTAAAGAAGACTGAATAGCTGAGTAGTAAGATAGGGAGGGTCTCATTACAAGTTCAATTAATTTCCCCTAAAGAGAAAGCAGGATTTCATTCTTTATTCCAGAAGGACACAACCAAACAATTACCACTGAGTCTTGTAATGTCTTTAATGTCTTTTCCCTATAGTCAGTTAGCTCTTTGTGTGGTGGTGTTGGGTTTGTCTTGGACAGCTGTGTGTCCATATGTGAGTATCATTTCTGCCACAAAAGCCCGCATTTGCACATCAGCCCAGTACCATATAGCAATGCTTAGCATATGGCCGGGCAAAATGTTTTTTCCTTAAGAAGAAAACATGTTCATAAAGCCTTAATAAATAAAAAGGAAGTCTGCAAACAAGGTCAGCGTCTTGCCTGGAGGATTTTACTGAGCTGTTATGAATCATTGCATTGGTTCTGCTGTTAAAAACAGGATTTAAAAAAAAAAAAAATCAATTAAGCCTTCTGTACTTTATGTTTGATGTCTCCCACCCAGGGTATCTGTTTTAAGCAGTGTAAGTGGGTTAGGTAATGTGCTTCACCACACATAACATATTAGTGTTAGGGCCGTTTTGCTTCATTACACTGTATATTCAAGTAAAAGGGAACTTTGTGCCAGTGAATTTGCAACAATACCTGCCTTTGCTGTAAATATGCTCGAAGAAATCTCCATCTCTTAAAATATCTTAAATGGCTTAAAATAAGACAGCAGATGCAACAACACATTAAATAAATGACTTCCAAAGACACAGAGCTTGATATTTTATATAAATAAAGTCCATTCATGGGACATTTATGCAAATTATTGGGAATCCAGTTCCTATTTGCCTTTGTTTTATGACAAATATTAGCCTCTTCATTTCTGTCTAAGACTTCCTGTATACAGTATACTGTATGACGAAAAGTTAGACTGGGTTATGTAACATCCACTGCATAGTCGGCTATAAACACAGCTGGAGCTATACTGTACGTTGAAAAAGCATCAAGCTGTAGTGCCGGCAGTAATTACTCTGGCAAGTTTTTTGTTAACATCTTGCATATTGTTTTGTTACTTCAAGAAAAAGAAACATACTTTTTAGAAATGTTGTTGAAACACAGTATATTGTGTAACTTTACATCTGAGTGATTATAACTGGCTGATAAATGAGTGTTCTTTCCCCTGGATTAAAATATTGTGTTTTAAATGGCTTTATCCACGTAAAGGCCAAGTGATCTGCAGTTGGCTGCCCATAGCATCATTAACCTGATTTAATGTCTTAAATGCAAGAAAAAGTGCCATCAGTGTTGATTTTGACATATTATCACAAACAATTATGGGAATTGATCAAACAAGTTAGAGGCTGAATGAGATAAACCTGCTCTTTTCCATCTTAGTCTCTTTGTTTGTTTATATCTGAATGACTGTTTTTATAGTCCATGTGGTTACAATTTTGTTTTTTGTACAGTGCAAACGAAGACCTTTCACTGCTGTGTTATGGATTATGTTCTCACTGTACTCTATATTTTTCAGTGCATTCAGTTCTTGCCAGTTAAAGCTAACAGTTTAAAAGAATATTCAGAGAATTCTCTTTCCTTGACTTCCTATGAATTATGTCTTATTATCAATAAATCCTATTAAGACCAAAGCATGTTAGATATTCTGTCAGCACTTTTCTCTACTGTCTGTGAAGCTCAGCATGAGCTCTTCAGACGACAATTTTTACATTTTGAATTTATTTATTTAAATATGTAGCATGAGCCTCGAAGTTTTAGGAAGCTGCACATAGAGTGGAAAGTATGCATTTTTGTGGATTATTATCAGACGCAGATTTCGTATCATTTTTGTTTTGGTCTTTCATTGGAGTGTTAAAAAAGGCGGGGCATGTATCCTGAAAAAAAATATGAAAGAACACACAAAAACAGATCTTTTAATCATTTCAGATGCAGCTCAGGATGTAGAAGCACAACCCTACTGCAGACACACTGTCAAAGCCTTAAAAGGCACAAGATGACCTCCTGATTCCCAAGTGGCACAGTTTGTTTATTCCCTGAAGTGTCACACTTAGAATCAAATTAAAGGAAACCTATTGGCTGAAGGATTTGGTCACACAAAGCAGCCCAGGGGAAGTGACACAGGGGACCTCTGAGACTGATTAAGAAAACAGCGCATAATAATTCATCAGCGACATAAACTAACTTGACAGATTTGCCTGACACACATCAGCTACATCTCAGCTTGGATATGTCAAATCCCAGATCAGCTTTTGTTTAGGTAACAATGCCTGCTCTACCGTTGTCGCCTTGGCTATTAAAAATCATCTGCCTTGGGTATTGTCATCTCTCAGTAAACAAGCCCAAATATGAGGGGGACAAACACAACAACGTGTTGTTGAGGTGAATTTCTATTCTTTGCCAGGAAGGTCATCCTGTAAGCTTGTTTCAAGATCTTGATTAAAATACAATGTCTTCCAGCTCCTACTTCGGCTGTCAGAAATAAGCTTGCTGGCTGTGACCAGAAAGCTGAGAACTTGAAAAATCAATTCAGTTCATGCTTTGATTCTGCAAAGAAATAAATCCTCGGCGATTCCAACAAAGCAAAGCATGTTATTGAAAGAGAAAGGTTTTAGAAAATCTTGGTGGTAGTCAGAATGCAGTTGTACAGATGTATTTTTAGTGAGGAGGCATCAGATCTGTCATTGCATGTGATGGACACTAAGGATGCATTTATGTTAATGAGACACATCACATTGTTATATGTTATGTGCTTTGATGCAGCACCATGAAAGAACTCTGTGTCACACAGTATAAGATGAAACTTTAATGATACTTGAGGGGAAAATTGGGTCATAGCAGCATCATGAAAATCATATACAGTAGATAAAAATAGAACAAACAAAACATAACAAAGATTAGAAATACTGTACATCTTTGTCATGCTAATTCTGTTCTCTTTTTGGAATAAAAGAATCCACACTATGTTAACAAATGAAACATTTACGAGCTTACATTTCCACAGTCTTCACTTCATGCTCAAGTGTAAGAGCATGCATAGGGTGCATAATAAACCACTGCAGCAGTGACAGAGCTTAGCTTTAATGTGGAGGGATGCCTGTGAAGAGTGTGTAATAGCTCTGCTGTCATGTGGTTGTAGGTCTTCAAAACCATGCTAATATTTCAAGATGTAATTATTATGTTTGTTTTGATTATGATTCGACGTCTTTAGCTAAAATAAACTGTCACCGAAATGGATGAAGTAATTTTGCATCTTCCTATTTTGGTTCACTTTGACATCTCATAAAATGCTACTTAAGCGTATTCCTGGCAATGTTTAATGAGTATCCCACTGATTTTACCCAGCAAGATGAGAGGCTCATCAGGAAAAGTGCTACTCAGCTGTAAAAGTGACGTCTACCATGACCCTGTTTGATAAAAATAAGAAATTTTTTTTTTCCGCTTCATCTTGGTAACCAAATATTTACAGCATAAATAACTGGAGGTATCCAGTTTGAAAGGCGTGTCCATTTACTGTTGTAGCCAAGGATGTTCTGTTAAGTTGCATTCTAGGAAATGGAGGATCTAGTGCTTTTTAACCTTGACACAAGTCGATGTTATCTCAGTGTTTCTCTTGCAGGTAACTATGCTGTGTAAGTAGATACAGTCATTTATGAATCCACTGTACAGTTTGCAGGGTTTGTGATTTCATGCGGCATTCAGTCATTCTTCATTTGTCTTTTCTCCAGGCAAGGCCTACCCTCCAGAGTTTTACTACGACACCTACAGCCCCCTGTGGCAGAACAGACCCAGAGTCTATGGATTCAAGCTACAGTGGACCCAGATGAATCCCAATGCTGTGGACCGCATTGTTGCCTACAGACTGGGTATTAGACAGGTAATATGACACACAACTGTCTGTCTGAGTATTGATCAGCCTGCTTTTTGATGGTTGATGCTTAGTTGTTTTGGTCAACCTCTTTTTCAGCCTTCTCAGATGAATCAGAGCCATTCTTTGCACACCAGGCACTAAAAACAATTCTTATTTCCAATTTAAGTATGTGATAGAAATGTTTGCACCGCTTGTGTTCACTTGTTGTATTCTCTTTGACAGAGCCAATTCTTGCATCTATTCATTGTCTGTCTTTTTCTGTAGTTTTTGAGGTTGTGAATGAGCCTCTGTGAGCTGGGCAGAAACACTAAGAACCTGTCAAGGGCAGTCGATTGAACAAGTTCTGTGGTTTCCATGAATTGCTTCTGTTTTTGCTCTCCATCAGAAGCTCAGTCAGAAGGAGAGGGAAGAATCCCTGCAGAGAGAAATAGCAAGCATTGCTCCCGTTTCCCTGCTTCTCAAGTAAACTCCGCAGATGACAGGCAGGCAGCATTGATGGATGCATCGTTACATTTTCTCTCTTTGGCAATCAATGTGTACCTTCCTCCCTCTCTTTCTCTCACTGTCTTTCCCCGGTGGCAGCGTGGAGCACAGTTAGTCTTTATGGTTGTTTAATTTACCGCTGCAGGTGCGCTACCACTTTTAGATAAGGTTTGAAAGCGTGAACCTGCATCATTAAGACCACAGATTGCCAAGTTTCCATTGTATCCACATCTGCCTTAAAAGAGAAAACGATATACATGTAAATATATGTATCTAGCATTTTTAGTAAGCACATAATACATGACAATTGGATAAAGAATTAAATAAAGAAAAAAAAAGTAGCACATGCTGCAATGCTAAATGCATTCTGACCCTGCTCAGAATTAGTGGGCATACCCTGACAGTTGTGTTTGCAATGAATAATATAATTTCATGTTTGTTTCACACTACACCCTTAAGGAATTGAAGCTTGAAAACACATAACACCAGTTATGTTTGTGTAGCGCAATGATTTTTCTGTCAACTATCTCACTTGGTCTGTTTGGTAATAAATGATGTTGTGCTTGCAGAGCCCGTGTTTGTGCTTGCCAGCCTTTTGTCTGAAAACTTGCCAAGAATGTACATTCACTTTCTTATTTTGGGCTGGCCCTGCACGTGGTCTTTACAGATTATGTTGCATCTGTGTAGAATGGACCCTCAGTTTTCTAGAAATTACATTTAAATCTTGTAGGCTTTTATTTATTTAAAAGAGAACATCACTACACAGTCTATTTTAGCTGAGAATCAGTATTTGGGCAAATTAATTTCTTTCCACCTTCTTGCCTTGATATCTCAAGAGGGTACATTGTGTGACCATTATTTCCTTCCTCCAAGGCATAACAACCAATGTTCCATTGCCTAAGATGAAAGAGAGCATTTGCTGTAGGGAAAATGTGAAAAAAATTACTTTTTGTCTTGTATGCTCCTCATTGCATCTCTGAATTCGGGCATTGATCTAAAAACACGGTAAGGTTGGTGTTTTTATTTTCCATATGAGGTATAGTTCAAACAATAAAAAGGCTGAAGATCTGAGAATATGAGAGAGAGGAAATGAGAGAGAAGCAAAAATGAGTAGGAGGAGAAGCTCCTTTTGTAAATAAATAAGCACAGCGATCCCCTTGGATGGACCGCGTAAGAGCGGTGCAGTAAAGAAAGCTCTGGCACGTGGACTCCACCACTTCAATCTATTTATAGATCCTGTAGCAGCTCCCCTGCCATTCCCTGAGAATTATTATCATTTTCTCTCACTACTTTAGAATTAATACTGAAAGCTGGTAGCC
This sequence comes from Sphaeramia orbicularis, assembly GCF_902148855.1. Lineage (NCBI taxonomy): Eukaryota > Metazoa > Chordata > Actinopteri > Kurtiformes > Apogonidae > Sphaeramia > Sphaeramia orbicularis. The sequence continues at coordinate 18,974,994 of NC_043979.1, read as the reverse complement.
CTTATGCCTCTGTAATGGATTGCTTTGTGTTATCGTCCAGTGCCCTTGTGAGAGACAGTCTGGCTGAAGGGGAAATGGGAACGAAGCACTAGCTGAAAGGCATGCATGGAGGAGAATCACAAAACACAAATCAGCACCCCTGTCAAGAATACAATGGAAAGGTGTGACATCTGCCCTTGTTTTGAAACTCTAGACGGCTACTTCAAAATGGTCTTTCCTGTCCAGAAGCTTGATCGTCTGTCTCCAACCTGCAGGATAACGTTTTCAACCTACATCCTGCCATCATGCAACTACTTCTTCCTCTAGCCTCTTCCTACTTCTTCTCCTCCTTCTCTTTCGTCTTTTGCAATTGATCTATCTATCAAGTCAGAGTTAGGTCTACGAAGTGCAGAGATCAGTAGAAGTCATACTAATTACACACAGGCAATCTAGAGATCAGCGCTCATCTACCATTACAGTGTCGCTTTGATTACTCCCATGTTTCTTTGGGCTCCTACTAGCGCTTTGATCAATCCTGCTGTTTTTTTAAAGTTGCCATAAAAACCTCAAGAACTGCCGCTGCAATCAAATGAAATTAAATCAATACCTCACTCTGCCTCTGTGGGGAAAATGTGAAGAATGAAAGGTAATGGGATGTAAACTGAAACCTTAATTGGGCAGAGACACAATGATTCAGTGAAAATTAATAGGAATCAAAATGAATGTGTGTGAAAATCATGAGCCGATAAATATTACTTATAATTTAAATACCTAAAAAGTTCAGAGTTGTCCTTCAATCAACATTTCAGTTTGAATTTACACATCTAAGCACAAAAAAAAAAAAAACTGATTATTGTGTTTCCATTTTTAATAGGCAGTTTCGAGGCTGTGTTTGCCAAGACTAGCATTTAAGGCCACCATCTGTTGGGAGCTCTGGGACAAACACACAAACAAAATATGGAAATAGACATTTTCTCTTGTTAATTAAAAAAAAAAAACTGATACAGGTCTCAAAAGTTCATATAAAAATGCATTCTCATACCAGTCTTTATATTTAATTCATCTAATTACTCACAGCTTTACACACTGACCTGAGCATTACAGGTTTTTTTCAGTTAACAAGCATCTGCTAGAATTGGAATTAATTTTTCTTCATATGGCCTGGATTGCAAACAGTTTATCTTACTTGAAAATTCACTCACATCACCAAAACACTCATACATAACTGCAATGTTACTCATAACTTATATCTTTAACATCTGGTGAGCTCACTTTTATCTGAATTCTTACACTGCGCTGTAAATGTACTAAAAAACATATACTGTGTATGTTGTGAGTCTTATGAGTCATGACCTTTAAATCAGGATGTTGATTCATGCTTCTGTCGTCAGTAGCTTTGAAATTACTTGGTGGAGCAGCTGTGATTTCACTGTCATCTCAGTCTGTTCTATTATCAGACTGAGCCTGAACAGGTCTTCTATGAAAAAGGAATGAGCAATAAGTGTCAAAACCAAATCTGAGGGTCAGGAACATCCATCACATAGTGCATGATGAAGTTTAGAGATGGAATGAAATTGTGTACCGAGTTCTGGATCATCTCCTGAATGGGCAAGAAATTGAATTTGCTGATAGATATTGTCATGCAGTGTGTGAGTTTTTATTATTTCAAAACTGTAGCTGACTTAATTTCCTGGAAAATAACAAATCTAGAATCCAGATCCAGATTTGTATCGTCTTTTAGGAAGACTGAGATATAATAGAGATTTTCAGGTCAAAACGTGCTATCTATTTTGAGTTGAAGGTTTAGACAGACTTTATTGGGGTCGAGTGTACCTAGAAGGAATTGGATATTATTGAAAATATCAGCGAGCGTCTCGGAGACAGACCGTAGTTTACAACAGGGTCAATAACTGTGGCCTTTGTCTGATCAGGGACCACCACTCTTGTTCTTCCTCTCCTTTGTCCTTCATACATTCTCCTTCTACATATCATCCTACTTTCCTTGTCATCTGTGATCCAAATCTCCAGTCAAAACCGGACTAAAGCCATCCTCTTTAGTCTCAGTAACTAGTTGGTGAACAAGACACCTGTATAGACTTTCAGCTAAAATTGCAAATTAGCAGCAGGATTATATGATTACAGTATGTTTTGGTTTTCTATAAATTTCTGTATGCTTACCATCCTATTTGAAACCTGTGAAAAATGTTGTTACTGAATACATTTTGCAGAAAAGAAATTAAAAATGAACAGTTTATTTCACATTTTTCTAGTTGTTCGAACACTTAGACAGGAATGATTTAGTTCTGAGTTTGTGTTAACTGTTCCGTTCAGGACTTTCTACTGCACTAAAGTATGCACTAGTACATTATGTTATATTCACTATGAAATATAGAGCATATAAATATATAAACGGCTGATCGACATTTCACATCCTCGACTGTGTCAGTCTCATGTTTGTATTTTTTAACCTTATCATTCCTGTAGTTGCAGACAATACATGTTGTTGAGTTATATGCACGTACATCAAACACTGAAAAATAGCAATATACTGAGTGCTCAGACATACACACTGTTGTATTGTAGATACAGGCCAGTCCTGTGTAATTTATGGAAATTAACTTCATTACCTTTTGTAGTTTAGAGGAAGGCAAGGAAATTTTTCAAAAGATAGGGACAAGTACACAGTGTGCAATTACCAGTGACAGCCAAAGCACTCTATTTACCTGCAAACTAATGCTGATGAAAACTTGCAGCCCATAATTGTGGATCATCCAGGCTCTAAGTAATTACTTAATTGGTATTGTTCTCACACACACCCACTGACTCCGCTTCAGTGCTATCACACCTTCATTCACTCTATCTCTGTCTCTCTGTGCTTGTAACACATTTTCTCTGCTACTTTGACTGAGAAGGGCATGTATTGTCATTTGTGATGCAGACGCAGTATCTCTGTGCAGCTCTTCCCCTCAAACTGATTCTCAAGGATAAAATGTACCCTACTTCTTCTTTGCATTGCCCCCAGCAAATGCAGCAACAATCCCTTGATTTCTTTCTCTGTATTTCAGTAGAGCAGCATTGTAAAGCCATAAACAGCATCACCTAATTTTCTGTGTGGGATTTTTTTTTTTTTTTTTAGGTGTGAGCTTAGTCACCTGGTTTGGTATTATGCAAAGACAGAATACCATTTTCCCTGTCAGATCAATGACTTTTTAACACAAAACACATAGAACATAATTATAGAAATATGATACTTGTAAAATATCAGTATTAACTATCCTGAGCCATATCTTTACAATGAAAAATGAGTGACAAAATCTCTCTTTGCATATATCAGAATCTCTCAGCCGCTTCCTATTTGCAGTCTCTGAATGCAGAGGCTGCACGATGCTTTGAAAGTAAATGTGGCTAATGAGGAGCTGGCTGTCAACAGCTTACAAAGGGAAAAATGTTTTTGTTGTGCAGCATTTAATGTAGGCAGATCATACAAATGCTTATAGACAGGGTTAATTGGCAGATGAGAGTAAACATCCTACGGTGGTGGTGAGGGGAATACAGATGTAGTTTCTGTGGTCATACGTATATGTGTTCCCAGGAGCAAAGTCTTCAGAGGGATGTCATTTGTGCTGCACACGCTTTTCTGTTGTGGTGATTGTTGTCGATAGAATATCCGCAGAGCTTTGTGATGTACGTGTTGTTGTTGAATTTAGTGTGTTTGACATTGAAAGTATGAGAGAAGAAAATCACATGTAGGTACAAAAGAATAGCAAAGACGCTGGAGTAAAAACAAAACACAGTAAGTCTCGTACGCACTGTACTAATATAAAAACTTTGAGCTAAAAAGAACAGCAAGCAAAGGTTGATGCAGTACAGTTGCTCTAGGCTGGTGGGCAGGACTTCCTTGGGGGGCCTGGTGTTGTAAATTTTATGTACTGCACAGTTGCACGCCTCCATCCTTCAAGGCTAGCTGCACAATCTCCCCGAATTGGTGTTTACCAACATGTGCCCTTGGATACGAACTCACAAAACCATGACTTACTTGTGTCAACAAATAGCTGTATGTTGGTTTCCTTTTGATTTTTTTTTTTTTTTTTTTTTTTAACAGTCTTGAGTGGAAAAAGAAAATCAAAACATATAAATTGAACAGAAGCTTTGACTAAAGTCCAGGAGTTAATTTTCTTTAGCATAGTCATTATTGTAAAACACACTTTACAGATTTCCCCCATATTGTGCAGGTCTGTGTGAAAATGATGTAACTAAACCGTTTTTGTGTTTGTTCTTCCTGTCCAGGTGGGGCTGCAGCGATGGTGGGAGCAGGAGATCCCTGTGGATGGAACAATCAACAAGGGAGAGCTCATGACACACAATCTGACCGAACTCATAAAACCTGAATCCTACGAGGTGCGCCTCACCCCCATCACGCGTTTCGGAGAAGGTGACTCCACCATACGGATCGTCACATACAGCGGTGAGTGCTCACATTAAATCAGACTCCCTACTGCTGATTTTAAGGACAGTGATGGGTCATTCCTTTTGTACCATACATTTGGAAAATATAGAAAAATGAGGGAGCCAAGGGAGCTCTGTTCACTTTAATCCAATGCTTACACATGTGGTTGCACAGGTGGAATAATTACAGCTGCAGCTGGTAATGTTATCCTTGAGCTAACGCAGAACATTTTAAATTAACTTAAGCCAGGGTATGTGCTGCTGCATTATGATACATGTTCATCGACGCTGTTGGGTATCAGAAGTATCAAAAGTGCATTCTAGTATCAGCAACTATTATGATGATCTTGATGATGATGCATTATGTATGATATGTATGAGGAAGGGCCAGTAAAAGTGAACTCATTAAAATAATTTGAATTGCACCTAACACATTCAGTCATCAGAAGACAGCTTGGAATCAGCCAGCATTGCATCTTTTCCAGTTTGAGCTAAACGAATACTGATCCACTGACTAATCACCTCTTCTTCCTGACCTTTATTACTTGAGTCAGGTCTGTCCTGGACTGGGGCAAAGGCTGACTTGTTTCTGTGCTTGACAGATCATGATGACTTCAATGTATCAGATGACTCAAGCATGTAGTTTTGGTCACAAGACCAAACAAAACTGGTCATGGTCGAGTCATTTTTGTTTTACACATCCTGCCCAAAAACGGTGTTGTTTATTTTAATCTGTGTGATTCTTTCTCGTATTTTTGCCAGAGGATGTGGTTTGTCTGCTGAGATGTTCCTCCATGTAACAAATATTGTTTTCAATTTTACAGTGCAAATATTTTTGAAAGGTCCTTGGCCTTGCCAAGTCCCACATGGCCCTTCTGTCAAAATAAAATGTAGCTCTATGGCTTACTGCCAAATAGGACAATAGCAGTGTTTACTACTGTCAGATTTTTTAAATTTAGTTGATGTGTTTTAGGTTTTGAATCAGGTCTTTTGTAGTAGACTGGCTGCCAGAAGAACATCCTGAAGAGGATTGGGTTGGTATGCCAGCCTTTGAGAATGCATCAAAACACACTATATTCCTCCACTGAATTTAAAAAGCTGCTTGTAAATGGAGGAAGACTCTGTGGCCTGTGGGAAGACATTCTGGCTGAAACACAAAAACTACAGTAGTATCCACAGTAGACTCAACAGTGCCAGTGAACAGATGCACAGGTACTTGAGATGTGCATTTTCAGAAACAAACTGACTGACTGTTTTTCTGTCTAACATCGACTGCTGGGCTCTTCCTGAGTTGTGCTGCTGCAGTTGTGAATAATTCAGTTTCACTGCAGCTCATCACAGCTGATAGAAAGAGAATGGGGAAACAGAGGGTGAGAGGGAGAGACAGAAACTTTCTCTGCTGTTATTTTTATAGTATTCTATGATGGTGTGTGGGCTTACAGGGCCTTGAATTGAATTCAGCTGAATTGTAAAACTGAATCCAATCAGAGTAAAGTAAAGAAAGTTGAGACTAATTAAGAAAGGGAGAGCCATAGGAAGGAGAGATGGAGGCAGCCAAGATGGGACTTAGGAGACAAGGAAGATACAAAGGAACAGAGTTATATTAAAAAAAAAAAAAGAAAAAAAAAAAAAAAACAGGGAAGAAAAGAGCCAATGCTGATGTGCGAATCACTTGGCCAACAAGAGACCAGACTAATTATCACTCTAGGGCTGCTCTGTACTCCCACGCACAGCATAGCGTCACTGTAGCAGGCTAATGTAGGTCTGAGCCGGATCTACTCTGCTCAGAGAATGTGTCCCGTAAGACGTCCTGACTGACATGTGAAATACCGTTCAGGATCATCTCTATTATCACCTCTCTTGCCCTCTCATTGGGGAGCAGAGATCTGTGGGCCACTGGTATGTGAGTTCAAACACACTGGTTTTATAAGTTTACACTGAAGTGAAATATGTGTCTCTGAATGTTTGCAAGTTATAGATTCATCTAATTGATGAATATGTGCATTAATATGTTACATTTATTGTTATATAAACTTAGAAAACAAGTCTGCATCAACACTATTAATGTCACACATAGGACTGCATGTATTTGGTGGAAAACTAATATTATGATCATTGTGGATAATAATATGATTTATGAGTTCAGGTTGAGTCTTTTTTAAACAGTGTAACAAATCTACAAATGAATTGATTTTTTTCTTCCTTTTCTGCTATTAGACCACCCTAATTCTCACTCTATTAATTCCAAATTTGGACCTTTCAATCAGAGCCTTTAGTGGTTGTATAATTACACAGGCTGATATTACAACTAGAAATGCATTGTGTAGGTCAGTTAACTGCATATCCCTAATACGCTATGAGTTCTGTAAGCATTTAATTTTCTGTTTTTGTTTGTGTATTCAGTTCCAAAAAGATCACAAACTGTTGTCAGTCTTGAGCTGTCCATTACAGTCTTTAAAACTTTGGATCAAATAAGTTATGACTTAAACTTCACCTTTAGGCCTTTGCTTAAGTTTCCCAAATCAGTGAAAGCATCTGCCAGTCTGAGGAATTTGAGTTTGTCTATCTGTGTTTAATATCTGTGTCTTTTAGCCAATGCGTACTTTAACTGCATTTGACCAAAAATACTAAAACGTAAAAGTGAACGGATATTAAAGCACAAAACCGAGACCAGTTTATTTCAAAGTTTTACACTAAAACCTCAACATTGTGTGTATGAGTTTGCTTATCATTGCCCAGTAGGCTCAGCAATCACTCTGATGCACATAAAACCAATGGTAGCAGCTTTTCTGTGATTTGGCAAGAAAACACAAAAGCGGTTATAGTGTCCCCAGCTGTAGGATGAAGGATGGTGGTGTCACCAAGCTCCAAAGACACTCTTTTACATTTTGCTGCAGTGACAAACTCAGCATCTGTTTGGTGCTTTTCATAGCAGCCCTCTCTCTCCCTCTCTCTGGTTTACTCCAAGATGGTGGATTTACTGTTTAAGCTCTAAGACAAACCTCACAGTGTGGCACTAAAACTATTATTATTTTTTAATTTCCCATTCTTTTCATATCTTTATAACTTATAGACTACAATGGCTGTCAAAATCCACTAAAATCTAAATTAAATACACCTTTCTGCTTACAATGGGCTCCATCAGTTGTGAAAGCTGAGGTGTGAGGGTCTTTTATGTGCTGTCATAAAACATATACTGACTTCTCAGTGTTCATATTGTGCTTTTTTGAGCCATTTCAGCTGCAAACAGGCAGAACGTACATGTACACTGCAAAAATCAAAATCTTACCAAGTGTATTTTTGTCATTTCAAGACAAAATATCTCATCACACTTAAAATAAGACATATCACCTAAAGAGTAACTTGTAAGTGAGATATAAGAATTTATTTTTAGACAATAGAGCTTGAAAATTTTATGTCAAGAAATCTTACCAAGATAATTTTCACTTGTTCCATTTTCAGATTTTGTTGCTTAATTCAGTTCAATATTGATTTTAATTCATTGAATTGAGCAAAAAAATCTGCCATTTTTGCAGTGTATAAAATACATCTATATTGTTTTTGTGTCTTTCTTTTTGTTATGGGGGGAGTCACTGGGACATAAACATGAGCATACACTCACATTGGGAAACATGAAGCTGGACCCCACAATGCTGGCCATTAAATTTGGGGATTACTACTTGTCTTGCTTCAGGTTAGGATGAGATTTAGCTTTAGGCATGGTGTGGTTTTAGATAGTGTGAGTGTAAGCAAAATGAAATGAAAGTGTAAAGTCCCTTAAATGCATGAAAGCCTAATGTGTGTGTGTGTGTGTTGACACTTTTTTGCCTCCCTTCTTTGCTTTTAAGCTACAGCAAATCTCATCCAAGTGGAAATCCATCAAAGATTCACCGCCTGCATCGATGTGTCACACACATGCTGATGCAAGAACAGGATAAAACACTAGGAATTTTCGTAGCTGGGATGTGTGTTTGGGCCTGGCCACAAGTCTGTCTTCAACACCTTAAGTTTGATAGTGTGAGAGTCACAGAAAGACCTTCAGACAGAATAATCTGAAGTTGCTCAGTTTGTTTGTTTTTTTTTTGGGAGGGGAATATTGCTGAATTAAATTTGCCCACACTGATATTGTTTCAGCTGTGGGTTGGAGCTGTGAATCCGTCACACAGCTTTCTCAGAACGTCATGGCACCCACCCAGCCCCACTAAACATGATGGATGGGTAACTTGGATTATACGAGGTCAGTAAAAAAGAAGCCGGGCTGCTGTTGTCTATGAGAACACTTGGCTGTGGCCGTGGAATTGTCTGCTGCTTTGTAATACAGCCGCAGGCCAGTGGGACGGGACTCCTGCCAAGATGAAGTCAGTGTTTGTAACCAGAACGGCCTCTATGGACCGCTGTCCTTTGGCAGTCAATGAGCTCACTTTGTGTTTCAATCAAAATTAGGCGATTTGGATGGGAGACAGTCATACATCAAGCAGCAGTTTGCTTTGTCCTCTCAGTTAGAAAAGTTGAAATGGGTCTGATAAACTCAAATCACACTTAACTTCACCTTCCTACTGGGAATGTTTATCTTGAGAAGCATCAAAATTACATTTCATCCTCCATCATTACTTTTGGCTGTTTTAGCTGTAGGGAAACTAGAGTGCTGTGACATTAAGAAAAAAAATTAGGATGTTTAAAGCCTTTGCGGCTCATTTAGGGGCTATTCACACTTATGATTTGACATGCATGTTGATGAGACTCATTCTTGTTTCCTTTAGGCATAAATGTATTTCTAGATATGGCTGCACATTTTTTAAGAAGAATGGTTTATTTGACGTTGAGTCACAAAAGGCTGCATCCCAATCTATTTGTTTGTTTCTTATATCCTTTGCAGTCATCTAAATTGGAAGTTAAATGATCTGTGAGTGAGTGTGTGTGTCTTAGACAGTGTGTGCACACACAGCAGTAGTAAAGTAGCCTCTGGGCCTTCTCTGTGCTCAGCTTGATTTCCTCACTGGGGGTAGAGACATTGCTTGAGCAGACACATTCATCTGGACTAAGGCACAGCGAGTCAGCCTGGGGAAGTTGCAGGTTTAAAAAAAAAAATGACAAGGAAACATATTTTCATAACCACAGTCTTGTAAGAAAAAAGGAGCAAAGATACAACAGCAGGAAGGGTTGGGTGGTGGGGGGGGGGGGGGTACAGGAAGTGTTAGGTAGAATGAGAAAGAACCAGTGAGCAGAGGGGCTGGAGAGAAAAAAAAAAAGACTTTAGTTTGAAAAACTCAGCATCCGTTTCATAGGCCCGAGGCTGTAAGTTGTCATTTAAAACATTTCTCTGCAACACAGCAGATGATTTCCTCCCTTTTTTTCAGAGTCTCCTATTGCAGCAGTTCCGCTTTTTGCAATAGAGAAGATTTATAAGACACACTGAGTGTAAGATGCAGGTATTTTCACAAAATCGTCATAATATGAGCATGTATAGTTTGTTCGTACAGCGGTTGTGCCCTCTCAATGGCACTGCTTCAGCTGCAGCGTTGCGGTTCACTGCATATTTTATAACATTCAATTGGAAATGCAATGGTTGGTTCTCTCTCCCTCACTTTCCTTGCACATTTCTATTTGTCTCCTCTCCTTCACTCTCCAAGTGGATGAGTGGACATACATTTCCATGAGCCTCACAGCAGTATACAAAAATCACCACTCAAGTTTCTAGTCTCTTAAAAAGACCAGTCCCAGCAGCCCCTCAGTACTGAATCTCCAGTCTTCAGTGCATGTTTTCCTTTCTTGGAATGATTTGTTATTACTCACTTTAATTGGTTGGATTAAATCAATTCGCCCCATGAACGGCAAGGTTTCATAAATCAAACAGTAACGTGGCTTTGTGGTAAAGCTGATGTATCACATGTATTCAGCCGGTCAGCAATCGATCATGAAAATGCCCATGAATCTTCTTGACAGGTTAAATGGTATTTACTCTGCAAAAAGTGAAGTACGGACTAACTGGCTCGTTGCAACTCTGTGTGATACCCTTGACCTTTTTGTGTTTGCTGCGGCAGTAGCCTCTTAAATTATCAATGAGGGAAGCATTGAACCATGGTTAGGTGGACAGAATGCAAAACAAGCCTTGCGTGATTTTAATGGACTTTGCTCATCAGTGTTTGGTCTGAAAGTTACAAATTTTTAATTTCCAAAATGGTTATGTTGGAAACACAAGAAAAAGCAAAGGATGGTACAGTAAAGTGATTAACAGACTCAGACAGTGATTATTATATATTTTTATGATTTACGAGCTTGTAAATGGAAGTATAAAATAGGCTTGGCACGCTAAATGGAAGTCACCTTGGACAAGAACATCAGCAATGTCGGTAAATGGCGATAATGATAAGCAGTTGCACTATAAGCTTATTAATGTGGTCAGGCTGGTCTTCCTAATCCCTCTGTCTGTCTTTTACATTTGTTAAGAGCCAATCGTTTTCTGCCTGTCAAATTTTCCACTTCAATCCCCAGAGATCTTCCCTGCTGTCTTTTTAATAATCATTGTATTTATGAGTGTCAATGGATCCCCACCTGGTGGCAACAGTATGTGTTTACTATTTGTTTGCACATTGTAAAAGCAGTAGAGCATGACAAAGATGGAGCAGGAGCACTCTAATATGCTTCCACAGTGTTTTAATATCAGAAGAAAATATTTGCAGCCTTCCCTTGGGCCTCTTTCATTTTGTTTTATGAGACTAGAGCACAGCTGCAAAGTCTGCAAGCACTAACTTTATACATGGGAACTTTTATTAGCTCTGAAACTAAAATCTAGATGACAGCACAACTAAAGGTTAATAGCGACGCTGACTGTGTACATGTGTAACCGGTAATAGAGCACACAAAACATTTTCTCTGTGATTTTATTGTATGACAGAGTGCCGTGTCGATTTTTTGAAGTGTCGTACTTCATGACAGACAGCTATGATGTTGCATAACACTGACTGTCCCTGACTTTCTCTTTTACAGCTCCCATCAACCCTCACCTGAGTAAGTAATATGCATCTCACTTTGCATGTCTCATCAGAGAGTGAGCTCCCCCTGTTGTAACACAATCTGCAAAAACAGTGGGGACGCTCAAAGTAACCACATATCCCGTAGAGATCTGACTCTCAACATGTCACGCTGCACTGGAAGACCCTTCTAAATATTCCTAAGCAGTACTAAATGAAGTATGATAAATGAGGCTTCCCTTTAGAAACTCAGACTAAACCTGGATCGGGCTCCTTGAGACGCTGAGAGCTGCAATTCTCTACAGGACATTGTGCAGTGTGTGTGTGTGTGTGTGTGTGTGTTTGCATGCAGTTGTTGGTTTTGTGTATAGAGGTCGACAGATTAATCTGTACATCACACATGAACTCATAGACCTGAAGCTACATCCTGTAATTTCTTCTCATACATAGAGAGTTTCATACACAAAGTCAAGGTAATGTCATTGTGTACCCTTGATAATTTCTATTACAATGAAAGTTAACTTTATATACAGCGGCTTTATTGTTAAAATTATGAGCTTGATAAGGTTGTGGGTTATAGTGTTACATTATTAATGCATTAGACTGAAGGTAACTATGCTCGGCCCAATGCGTCCTATCTCAGTTCGGCTAACAAGCATGGCTAGCTGTTCATTTATTTAAGAGTTTATTAGTTTCACTTAGATTTTCAATTCAATAGATATCCAGGTGCTAATAAAAACTGTCATTATGTCTGCCTTTACATATACACTATCAGTCAATAAGTGTTTTATTTTCTTTGTTTTTTTTCCTGTGTGTGTCTTCGTGTGCTTGAGTACATTTTCATATTATGTGCTTTGTGAGCATTATGTATGCATGCATTTACACAACAGGGGTGTATTCTTTTATGTTTAGTCCCATTTATGGTGCATTTCATTGTTGAAACTTTACAAATTCCCATTATTCATGCCTTGAGAATCAACATTTAATCATTGTTTGCTGTGCTGCAGTGGGCTGTTGTGTATTGAGGCTTATTTATATATATATATAGGTATATATTTTGGTGGGTGTTCACACAGACATTGGCAACATAATAACAAACATCCTAATCACCAACATCATTATCCAAATCCCTAACGGAAACTATCTTACCTGCATGCCTTCGATTCCTCCCTCCTTCTTCCGCCTATCCTCCAAATCCTCCTATCTCTCCTAGGCACAGAAGGGAAAAACATTTAGTTTAGCTCACAGTGCATGGGGGCGTTAGTGTCTGCTGCTCGGAGCTAGACCTCCATTTAAATCTGCCTATGCATATAAGGAGAAGAGTCAAGAGTGCCTGCAACCCAGCCCCTTCCACCGCTCTCCCACTCCTGCCCTTTCTTCCTCTCCGGCTCTCATTTTCCATCTCTTTCTCTTTCTCTCCCTGCCTCGCAGCATCGCTACCCTCTCCTTTCCCTCTGTCCATCCACCCACACTCCAGCTCTGTCTATGTTACCTCCATTACCTGAGTAAAAGCTGCAGATTCTGCTCCTCCTCTCAAGGTCACCACTCCAAACTGCTCCCAGCTACGTTTTAATAAATCAATGAATATTTATCAGAACACATGCCTGCATGCTGAATCTGAATGCTCCTTTTTACTATTTCTTTGAGGACATTGTTTAACAGCTCCATGTCCTCTGGTTAGATGTTTTGCTTTGTTTGTTACATGGATTAAATGGAGGTTTTGACACTGTTGATCCTGCTGCTACCCCTTCATTAGACGGAGTAGGTTATTTGCCTATGCATGAATTTGTAGCTATTTCTGAGTATATTCAACAATCCCCTACATGTGACCCATTAAACCTCTTGCATGAGTAACAATTACTTTTTTTCTTCTGAAGGGTGATGAAACCCACACTTTCATTCCCTCTCTGTACACTCTAGTAGTTGAAAAATTGCAGTCAAAGGGGTGTGGAGGGCAACAAAGGAAAAGATAGAGGGATAGCGGGAGGGGGACGGGAATGATCTCACTATCTCCACCTGCGCACCCACTATGAAGAAGATGGAGTGTGATAGAAAGGGAGGGAGGCGGCGTCAATTTTAAAAACTGATTACAAACACTCCTACTAGTGAGACACTACATAACATCCAAGGACAATCACCTCCTTTTTCTTCAGTGCAAAAAAAAGTTCATTTTTCAAACTTACTAGCAGGCTGAAAGTTTAATACTCCATTTAGAACTTGCATGCATTAATCAGTGTTTGCAGCCCATGTTGCATGATATTTTTATTCAGTTCAATAGCCCTAATGTGTGCATATGTTTGTATTGTTGATGATATTGAAGGATATCAGTCATTCTTTCAGGCTGTCACAGTGTAGCTTCTTATTGCCAAATGAGGCACAAATGCACATACTGTCACCTGATCTATACTGGCTACAGCACTTTATTTCTGGAGAGTTGTCTTTTCGACACAAACCAAACTGTTATTGTCGGAAAAACATACATAGTGATGTCTCCACCACAGTCAGCAAGAGGTCATATCTTAATTTAGAAATTCATATGGCGTAATTAGGACTTTTCTGTTGTCTATCTCCCCTGAGACACACACAAACACTCTCCGGGAAGTCTCATAAATATACAGTAGGTGCCACATTGCTCTCATACAGAAGCTCCCAGTCAGTGTAAGTTCTCGTTCTTTTGTAATGATGTCTCCATAAGCACCAGACTCTGCTCTCTCACTCTCCAGGAGAGTTCCACTGCAGCTTCGAAGAAGAGCCCATCTGCATGTTCACACAGGACAAGAATGATGATTTCGATTGGATACGGCAGAGCGCTGCCACCCGTGACACCAAGTACACACCCAACACAGGACCCAGTGGTGATCACAGTGGTTCCAAGCAGGGTAAGCAATCCTGAGAGTCTTAACGATGGGGACAAATCTTACTATATGTGGATATGCTATCAGAGTTAAGTATCATCCCTCAGCTCTTTGCAGCCTCCCGGTGTCTTTCAACGTATCGTTTTTGTGAAGTATTGGCAGATTGACAAAGTTAGTGACCAGCCGGTGAACGTAGTGGAGTATTTAGCAGCTAAAGACCCGGATAATTCCCTCAGGAAGAGACTAAAAGAAGTGTGAACGATTCATCTAGATTCATCAGATAGGCTCCAAATGACTGATAATGTTGCTCTGTACCTGCTGGATGTGAAAATAGTCCATCATATGAAGTTAAAACATGTCACTGTTGCATGCACAGCTAGTTTGCCCCCCTCTGTAGAGCTGGACGATGAAACAAAAACAGTATTTGAGCATTTTGCACAGATTTATGAATTGTCAATTCCAATGGGCAATCACAACAGTGTGTTATTAGTGTCTATTATGCTATATGCAGTTCCAACCAAATCAAATCTTTTTTTGTGAATTAATATCTTTAGTTAATATTTCATAATAAGCATGATAATGTACAGCTTCAGGGTGAGCACGAAAATTAAGATCGTTTTGCAGTAATGACTAGCTCACTGTACATTATCCCTTTCTTATCACAATGTAATTTCAGTATTAATGGAATAAATGTTTGATAAATGTACAATATAATTCCATTGCTTTGGTTGCACTCTTGAGTCCAGTCTGCAGCATACATGCACATGTTACCTGTGTAGCATCTAGTCTGCTCCCATCCACAAATGGCAGATATGTCACCCTCTGACCACAAAGAATAGTTTAAAACCCTCTATTAGTCATGTTCATTTTGTCACAGAATTAGTCAAACTAGTCGAGCTACTGAACTAAAGAGCTGACCATTCATGATGCAGAATTATATCACCAACTGGAAAATGGATGCAGTTGTTGTAAGTGTAAGAGATTATTTTTCCCAACTGTCATTGTGACTGTGAAAAAGCTGTATCTGCTCATTGGATTGGAAATTCAGTAAGTTGGTTGAGTGCACACATTTAAACAGACACCATTCAGTTAGTTTCTTATGTAATCCATGTATGAATATAGGAATTCCCTCAGCGTATTGTATGATTATATGTTTGTTACTGGCAAGATATGAAATTTGCAATGGTGTAACATGATCATGACTTACTTGTATGTATTATTTGCAAATGCTCCACTAAAAGTGTCCCCTCTTTGAAATATTGAAATAAGTTGGAAAGACTAAGCGTTCTCTGCTGCATAATGGATGATTTGAGCTGTACTCATTGTGTCACCAATTGCTTGATGCGGCATAATCTAACAATAAGCAGCCTTGATCATTTATTTTTCAAGATAATCTTGTTACTGACTCTGTAGCTGTTTCCATGGGTACCTAAAGCAGCGGACTGTGCATACTGTTTAGTATTCAATATGCTACTTACATGTGCCGGTATTCCATATTCAGGAACTTGATGAATAAAGAATTAAGAAAATTGGATTTGCAGGAATCAGAGGATTTTACATGAATCCTCTGATGGAAGTTATGTGTGGTGGAATATGAATGCCTATTATGGTGCTGTGGCACCGGCGGCAGCTCGAGCAGTAAATAATGCATTGGCTTTAATCACCTAATGGTTTCAAAATGTCCAGCATTTCATTACCATCCCCATTCCTCTTTGCGTGTAATTATCTGATATGAGATTCAACTGAGGGAGATGTTCCATTTGATTTTGGCTGCAGGGCCATGGAGCTGCTTACTACCTTCCCTGTGCCTGTGACAGAGCAGAGATTGGCCTTAGATTATGTGGCTCAGACACAATCACCAGACTGTTTGACTCACTAGCGTCACCGCTGTTGTCCATGGCTGTCAAACCAAGGGAGCATAAATGTAACCCATTGTTATCATTTCGATTCACCCTTGCTTATTGTTATTAGTAAAAAGGAGAACTGTCCTTCATAGAAAATCAGACTCCTTATCTGCTGCTGCTGAAGGTTTCATCTCAGTCACGCTGTCAAAGATGGACTGAGGCAACTGAGCCTCCCTGCGGATGCCTCACTTCTTCAACACTTTGTCAGAATGTTGGTGTATGAGCAAGAGTCAGAAAATTGTTGTAAGATTTAGAACAATCCCTGACAAAACTTTCTCAACTTTAAAGGTTGCATCTGCTGTTTGTGCCTGTTGAGAAAGAGTAACTTTCCCACAGGGGTTTTTAAAGTAATATACAGTGAATTCTGCAATAAACAGAGGCAGTATTTACAAGAGGCTCACCGATAGTTCAAGTAGTGACGAGAATATTTTTGTTTTTTGTTATTAACATAGAATTGCGCTATATATTGAGGCTGCAGGAGCCAAAATCAGGTGGGGAAAAAAATACTAGAACCTGAAAATACACACCTTCCATCTCCAGCTGTTTCTTATCAGTCCAACACAAAAGAGTAAATATACTATAGAAGACTGTTTCATGCCATTATGGAAAAGTAAAGCTACTTTTCCGAGCTTCTGTATAGAAATGCAGAGTCACATCTGGATGGCATCTGACAGAATCTATGTATTTAACCCTTTACCTGTCTGACAACATCTGTGATTAGATCAAATCTGGGTCACAGAGTAGTTTTAATCCAGCCTGAAAACACAGGAAAGGCATAAATACATACATCTCAAGTGCTCTCAGACCAATTATAATAAGCTGAACCTTAACAATACAATTTTTGCCCAGTGATGCTAAAACACTATCAAGCACAGCAGCTTTAAACAGAAGTTACACAATGTTTCTTTATACTGACAGTTATAGCTCTTAAAAAGAAATAAAAAACAGATTTGGGCAAAGCCAGAGTCATCAGCTCAGACTTTCACCACTTGTATTAAAATGAGAATACATTTCTTGGTTAATTACCTTAGATAATGTGATTACATCAATAGTTAATTGCAACATGGTTGTTATTTTGGATGTTTGTTCACTGGTGATATTATCATTGCTTCTCTGAGTTTTGGGAATATGTCCACTGTGCAAGAAGAGTATTCATTTGATTAGACAGTGCTCCAGATAAGACAGACTTACTCAAAACAAAGAACTGGAAAAATCATTAAACCTGTATTGTGCATGGTTTTTCCTATTATAAATAAGCCAACAAGGGACTCTTCCCTACTTAAGTTGTGCCCACTTGTTTTTACCTCCAATTAAAGTAGATATGTCAGTTAAAATGATTGTTTATAACCTTAATCATCATTTGACCGTTTGCACTTTTTGCATCATTATACTTTGTTTTATTGATGTAGAAATGTTCTTGCTTATTTTTAATTGCAGTAGCAGACATTTTCATGCCTGTTTTTACCTTTCCCTGTGCTTCCAGGTTTCTACATGTACATTGAGACCTCAAGACCACGAAAGGAAGGGGACCAGGCTCGGCTTGTTAGTCCGTTATTCAATGTAGCACCTAAAAACCCTTACGGTATCACCAACCCACCTGCCTACTGCTTTGGTTTCTTCTTCCACATGTATGGTAAACACATAGGTAAGACCCAGTCCTTAGACACTCGTTTTATGCTCAGATTGTTTAGTAAATGTCCGTGTTGCTCTTTGTTACATTTTCAGCATATCCACTGCAGAAAGGATCATTTTAATTTATATTCATGGCTCAATAGTTCAGGGGACTAAATGAAAAACAGGGTAATTATAGTAATTCTTGTAAAAATCTGACACTGTTATGTGCTTTTGGTTGCTTAAGTACCAAGAGCAGCTTAAAGTGAAACTCAAATTGCTTTGGCAATTCGCTGCTAAATGAAGGGGATGCATTGTTATTTGTGCAGGACTAAACACAGTCAATGAGGAAACACCAGAAAATTATTTATCAAAAAAGTCCATCATCATACATCTATGGGACAACACAGATGCTTTGAAACATTAATGGAGAAACGATGGAGCTTTTTTTTTTGCGTGAAGAGTATTTGTTTGTGAGAGAGGAAACACAACAGTCGCACTATGGGAAAAAAAGGGAGTAACGGTTCTGCGTTCTCCTGTAAGCTCTGGAAATTCTGTCATTTCCAGAGAGCTTGTCCCCATGGTGGGTGCAGTGGGGAGTAGTAGGGAGTTTAATGCTTTCATGCTGAAATTTTGTAAGTGCGGCTGTCAGATGTTCCAAGCAAAAGATATCTCATTTTTGCAACAAACCCCTTCAAAGGTGTGTACACAAATCCCGGGTGTTAGCTTTTTACATTCATCTTTGAATGCAGATAACAACCTTGTATGGACCATTTGAAGATGGCAGAGTCATTGAAGGAGCACTCTGTGGCTTATATGTCAGACTCTAGCTTCCTTCACTAGGGAACCAATCAGCCTACGAAGAGCACTCCTGCTCTGAGTGCTGTGTGTGTGTGTGTGTGCGTGTGTGTGTGTGTGTGTGTGTGTGTGTGTGTGTGTGTGTGTAGGTGTGTGTGTGTGTGTGTGTGTGTGTGTGTAAGATTGGATCTGTTGCACAAAAACAGCAGCCTTATACGCTGTTGAAGGCCTCTAGTGGTGATTTGTCTGTCTCAGCTTCACCCCTTATCATTAGCGACTGCACTGGTTCATAAGGCAGGTGAGGAGTCTGAAGGATCAGGTTGTAGGGTCATTGTGGTATTTTGGGGACTGGATGTAGTCTAGGCAGTTTACAAGGCTTTTTTTCAGACTAGTAAGGCATCAAAAAATATGGATATTATAATTACAATATAACCACAATATTTTTTTTCCATATTGATCAAAACCATTATTTATCAGCACAGGGTGTCCATAAAGTCTCTTTACAATTCAACAAATGTATTAGAAAAGCAAATGAATAGACAAATATGTGGAAATTATTGTAAAATCAAAAGTTGATATTGTTTTTATTAAAGTAGACACGTTTTTTTTTGTTGTTTGGTTTTTTTTGGGGGGGTGGGGGATCTGTATGGGCGCTATTAGTTGCACGAAGCACATCCAGACGGTGCTGGATTTGTTTCCATATTGTCTGTATCATAGCCTCATCAATGGTGTCAATGGCATCAGTGATCTTTTGCTTCAGGTCGTTAATATCCCATGTCTTTGTTGGATGCATGATATCTTTAACATAACCTCATGGAATGAAATCCAGGGCAGTGATATCTGGTGTACGAGGTGTCCAGGGAATTGGGCCATCCCTTCCAATCCACCGATATGGAAATGTTTGATTTAGGAACCCACCAACATTCAGTCCCCAATGTGGTGGAGCACCATCTACCTGGAAAATGATGGTTGGTTGAAGATCATCCAGTTGTGGTAACATATTCAGTCAAAAGGTCAACATTTGCAGTTATTAATCTTTCGTTGAAGAAAAATGGACCAATGATTTGATTGCACATGATCCCACAATGAAATTAAAAACTTTGATAACCACTGAGTACATAGAACAAATCTGATTTACATATGTCATCAATTGCTTTTGTAATGTTTTAATTGTAAAGAGATTTTGTGCACACTCTGTACAATTAGGCTATTTGTATGAGTCAAAAGTGAAAATAAATGTAATGTAATGACAGATGTCGCTCTGGACCAAGTAAAATAAGAAGAAAAATATGTAGACTTTCCTGAATATAGACTTTCAGATTTGTGAGGTGTACTTGAATGCAGCATTACATCTGCAGCTGTCAGCTCCTAGATGCTGTTCAAAACAATGGACGTTTTCAGAGTTTTACAAGATACGCTGAATGCACCAGGTCTGATTTTGTCAAACTCTGACATCGACGACTGCAGGAACAGAAGCAGCATGTCTGGAAATGACACCAAAAGCAGTGCAGACTTTGAGCAGAACTTGTAACTACAGAACAATTCTAGTGTGGTGGATAGACAAAAGGACAATCTACCCACATGTGGTACATTCCAGGTGTGGGGTTTATTTCTTATGTGTGATAGGCTGTTATATCTATCCATATGGAACAGAAAATTGTCAAAGCTTGTAATTATTAACAACATTAAATTTGCTACTGTTCTGTTTTGAGATTTTTAATCACCCTTGGATTTTATACTTTTATTGGAGTCAACATTGACAGTCACAGAAAAGATGGTTTGAGATCCATTTTGTGCTGGGACATATGTCGAGCTTTGAGGTAGTTCAGAGACACACAGTCAGAGCTAGTCATTAGGCCATTTTGTGCAGTTGTTCTCAGCTTCAGTCCATCCCATCCAAACTAGTGCACTTTATAACTCAGTCTGAGTTTGTTCTTCCAGATTTTGCTGCACCGCCACATCACCCACTCACCGGCCTACACATTTGTGAAAACATTACCTCCTTCTGAATTAAGACAGAGGGAGAAAAATTGTGCATATTGGTTTCATTGGTCAAATGTAGTTTGTTTATTTAGTTAAAATTACAAATCTCACACTCTGCTGGAAGGGCTTTTGTGATCTCATGGACTGTCTGCCTCATGGTTGTGGCATTCAAGTCCAGCCAGCACCAACTATACAGTTGTGCTCATAAGTTTATGTACCCTAGCAGAATTTATTATTCTTTGGCCATTTTTCAGAGAATATGAATGATAATACAAAAACTTTTTTTTTCACTCTTGACTAGTGGTTGGGTGAAGCCATTCACTGCAAAAATCAAAATCTTACCAAGTGAATTTTTCTCATTTCTAGTCAAAATATCTCATCACACTTAAAATAAGAAATAATCACCTAAGGAGCAACTTTTCACTGAGATATAAGAACTTTTTTTAGACAATAGATCTTGAAAATCTTATTTCAAGAAATCTTACCAAGATAATTTTTACTCGTTCCATTGGCAGATTTTTTTGCTTGAATGAAGAAAAAAAAACCTTGAATTAAGCAAAAAAAAAATCTGCCAATGGAATAAGTGAAAATTATCTTGGTAAGGTTTCTTGAAATAAGATTTTCAAGATCTGTTGTCTAAAAATAAGTTCTTATATCTTACTCACAAGTTACTCTTTGGATGATTATTTCTTATTTTAAGTGTGATGAGATATTTTGACTAGGAATGAGAAAAATACACTTGGTAAGATTTTGGTTTTTGCAATGTTTATTATCACACAAATGTGTTTGCTCTTTTTAAATCATCTTGACATCAGAATCTATCCAAATGACCCTAATCCAAAGTTTACATACCCTAGTTCTTAATCCTCTGTATTGGCCCCTTTAACATCAATAACAGCTGAACTATTATATGGTAGTTGTAGATGAGGCACTTTATTTTCTCAGATGGTAAAGCTGCCCAAAACACCTTCAGTTCCTTTAAGATTGTGGGTTTTCTTGCATGAACTGCATGTTTGAGACTTTCCCAAAGTGGCTCAATGATATTGAGGTCAACAGACTGAGATGGCCACTCCTTCACCTTCACTTTTTTCTGTTGTTGCCAATGACAGGTCGGCTTGGCCTTGTGTTTTGGGTCATTGTCATGCTGGAACATTCATGACTGTCCCATGTGCATTCTGTCAGGGTATGTAAACTTATGAGTACAACTGTATGTGTCAATCCAAATAATTGGATAAGTCTGACCTAAGCGCCCTGCATGAATTGCAGAAATCCAAATGGAAATTTATTTCAAACCTCTGAATGTGGTTTGCATCCAAATTTGTGTCAGTCTCATTTCATCAAATTTTTTTGGCCTCTAAGATTTGGAGAATAATTTTAGACACAATCTGGACAGTCCAAAAAAAATGGATTTGGGCTGGTAGCCTGAAAAGAGCCTCTGATGACAAGCAAAGTTGTGAACTCAAGCACTTTTCGTTTATATTTTTTCCATAAATTCAATGTGAACAGTCACTCAGTATGTCCATGTCCATGTTTGTGAAGTCTCGTGGGTTGTGACACTGATTCATTGCTCTGCTTTTACTAATCTGTCCAGTTAAAGCCAGTTGAATCTTTACCAAACTGCTGCAGCACCCATAGTGGTCTGTGGTTAATCAGCAGTCCATCTCCACTGTGTCAGGTCACTGCAAACACATTTAGCAGTTTATCGTAGGCAGAACTCAAGCTGTGCAGTCATCTGCTCTAACACGTCACACACACTCTACAAGATGCAGTGTGTCTTGAATCATATTTTGGACTGGATGTTACACGTTATGGTCCAAGCCAACAGATATCTCTCATGTTTACCTACTGGTGACTCTCACACTGCTGGTGTCCTGTGCCATTAAGAGTACAACTTTGACACGTTAACCTTTAAAAGCTCAGTGATTCTACACTTGTGGCGATATTAAAGCGGTCTGGCAACACATGTTTTGAAAAATCGGCAGACATTTCAGCCCATTCTCAGTGATCTGTTTATATGCAAAACAATTGGGGATATGTAAATGTGGGGATGTAGTTGCAACAGCCATGAAGTGCAATTTGTGCCCATGACTTGGCCTTTTTTAGCCAGACCACTTGGTGTTTTTTGGCATTTTTACATTTGTTCTGGTTTGAATCAGATATTGAGTTGGGAATTTTCCCACTTGATTTGTTTTATTTTCACCCAATGAACCAAAATGTTCCACTGTGAAACATGAGATTCACTCTGCTCTCTGCTCATATGTGTTTAGAGCAGGAGCAAGAAAGTAAAGAAGGGAAGGTGGTACAGTGTTCTGAATTATTTACATAATTTCTGTGAGGCAACAGGAGCCATTTTGCATCAAACTCATGCAGTTGAGTTGGCTTAGAATCATGTCGTATCTCACATCAAGGTCGGATCACAACCATACCCAGAGCATCTCAGTATTCAAGTGTTCTCCGTTAGGCTGTTTTGATCCACAGTAAAATGTTATTACACTGTTCACACCAGACCAAATACACTGCACGGAGGGGGAAAAGAAAGCACAGTTTGATTCCAACAGACCAAAAGCTGCAGATGTGAAAATCCTCTCAATCCACCAGTGGATGTAAAAATATCTACAGAACTAAAAATAAGATTCCATTAAAA
Source organism: Sphaeramia orbicularis (assembly GCF_902148855.1). NCBI lineage: Eukaryota > Metazoa > Chordata > Actinopteri > Kurtiformes > Apogonidae > Sphaeramia > Sphaeramia orbicularis. The sequence continues at coordinate 18,951,803 of NC_043979.1, read as the reverse complement.
TAATTTTTAGAGATATGTGGAAATGAATCAGAAATAGCGAATGGAGTTAAAGAAAAAAGACGATAATGAGTCACACAAGGAAAAGGACAGGGAGTTGCAGTTTTGTACTCATTAAACCTGAACTTGAAGTTCAATAAACTGTGAAATCGTTACAGGCGGGCTGTTGATAAGGTTCGCTGTTGATAAGACTTTTACAGTGAGCATTTGGCTGCGTTTACCTCAGTATTCTAGTGAGACATCAGTCGTATCAAGGCATTCTCCACCCTCCACCTGCTCTGCTCTGAGCTGCCGTAGTACCTGCCGTTCTGTCTTCTGTTACCGCTCTTTGAGTGTGCTGGCTTAGTGTCATTTATCTATGTTATCCTTTTTTTCTTCCTGTTTCAGGTTAATGTCACGGCTTCAGTAGCATGGGTAGTATAAATAGGCCAAGACATTAGTATTAACAGTGACAGTAGTATTTTTCTCAGGTAGAGAGGAAATGTTTTGATTTCACCTTAACTGTGTTTTTGTTTCGTATCACTTTTTAAATTTCCATTCTGCACTTCGTGAATTCTCATACTGAGCTCTTTAATTTTTCAGGGCAAGCTTCAGTGAGTAGTGAGTATGCAGCAAAAACCACAAATCATGTTTTATTTAATACAAAAATCCAAAAGTATCTACACAGATCTAAGATTAACTGAGAAAGGGCTTTTTGATATCCAATTTGTGCATAGTGAAGCTTCACACTGAAATCATAGTAATGGGCCATAATGGCTAGTTTTGGCCAGGGAACTATCCTGCTGTCCTCAGTGGAAAGGCCGAGTGGAAGTGTCCAGGTGGGGGGGCTGGACCAAACATCTGGAGAGGCGGAGGCAAGGGAGGTGTAGAGAATATAAGGACAGAGGTGTTGGAGGGCGACTCAGCAGGGAGATGAGAGCTCCTCCGGCTCCCTGCCGAGGTTGAGTAGGCCGTGACATTTCCAATTTGCTCAAATTGATCGCCAGCCAGACCTTCTCTTCCCTGCCCTCCCCGTCTGTGGTGAAGCCCATGCCCAGACTGTGGCGTGTTATGATGAATGGGCTAAATGTCAAGGACTTGAAACCCAGCTCAGATCCTCCATAGCTACGCTCCATTTAGTATTCTGCCTCTCCAGCCATGAGAGAAATGCACCCTGACTTCAGGAATGTTGGTTTGTGATATTGGGGACTTTTTCTACTCAAGAAGTGAATGCATATGACAAATGGTCCAAATAATATATTTTCATATATACGTTGAGGTGGCTGGAGGTGCAATGGTTAGCACTGTCACTTCAGAGGTAACAAGGTGCGAGGGTCGAACCACAGGTATGCATGTTGTCTCTGGGTCTGCTCTGGGAATGATGCTTGAAATGTAGGAGGTTATGGATTACTTATTAACCTGATGAAAATTTAATAAGTAAGATAACTATTTTAAAAACATCAAGTACGAGACACTTTTTTTTTAAAATTGTTTACAACTGGGCAATAAAGCTAAAAAATGCAAATGCAAGGCAGTGCAATTAGGATAAACAATCCAAACCATGCTCAGGGTTTTCCCACCTGATTCCACATGAACGGAACCTCCTGTTAGCCAAATTTGTCTCGTCTGACCCTTGTGGTCCAAAAATATGCTAAATGAGAGCATCCATATATGGTGAAAAGACCCAAAGAAACAGAATGACTGAATTCTGTTAGGTTTAATTAGTCACTCTCTAACACCATTGCCCCGTGTCTTCGCTCCAGGTGCTCCAGCTTCCTCTCACAGTCCCCAGAGACGCAGGTTAACAGGTTAATTGGTGTCTCTAAATTGCCTGTAGCTACGAATCTTTCTGAATCTATGTAAGTGGTTGTCTGTGTCAGTGTTGCCATGAACCGACAACCTGTTCAGGATGCTACCCTGCCTCTCACCCAAAGTCATCTGGGAACAGCTCCAGCTGCTTATAGGACTCCAAGGTTGGTGTCCTATAAGCGGTTATAGATAGTGGATAGACATACTGTATATTTTTTCCTCTCACTTTATCCTTTTAAATAGTTAAAGGATTTCAGCGTGTTGTTTGTTTGATGCTCTTTGGGACTGTGCTGCTGAGGTGAGTCACAGTCAAGTTGTGGCACAGCAGTGCTGAAGGCCAGAATCAGTCGATAAGGAGTCTCGCCTACACACTGATGAGAACAGTGGCACAGGCTCAAAGAAACTCCTCTGTAGTTAGCTAGCGGGGGATACCTGAGACAAGGTCACACTTAATTACTGAAGCGCACATCAAAGTTTGCCTTTGGAGTCCGTGTCGCATTTGTTTATAGGATTAAGTCTCCAGCACAGCACACCAAGCAAGTCTGTTTTAAGCCTGACCTTCTGAGAAGCAGTGGAGTCATCCTTTTATTAGCAAGGAGGGTGGTATGGCACCCCAATCTCTCTCTTTCCCTTTTCCCAGTACATAATTGAAAATTTCCAGGAGCTATTTCTTACTTTGTACCAGACTCACATCTTCCTCCTCTTAGATTCTTTTCAAATTTCACAAGTGTCTGCCACAGGTACTCTTTTTGTAAGAGGTACTCCAAAAGATATACAGCATATGCTGTTGCTCAGGATGTGATGACACTGACATAACCACCTACATCGCAATGAGTTCAAAGAAAACGTAAGCTAGCCAACTCAGCAAGAATCCTCCTACATCCTAAACACTTCAACAGGAGATGAAACCGCAGGTCATGTTCTGTACAAGAGCTCATCTCTCACTGGAGATTGTGCTGTCGTCGGGGAAAGTGTATACCGTGCTGATGAGAGAATATGAACCAGGACATACTGTACAGGCTTATTTTGCTCTCAGAGATGTTTTTTGAGGGGGGCTGTACAGTAATGAGGCACCTTGCTGAGGCAAAATGCATCAAAAGCACAGCTGTAATCACAGTCGCTGCTCTGAAAAGTAGCTCCTTTCCATACTTGTGAAATTCACTTGACTTCAGAGCTGTGGTGCTACTGAGCCAGGAAAATGTTCTCCTTCAGTGTCAATGTTAACCTGATTTGGGATGATGATTCTGCTGGCCAACAGCTAAAGGATACACTCTCCCCCTCTCTCCCTCTAACTGCAAATAAAAAAAAAAAAAAATCCTAATACAATCGTATTTGGAGAGGAGGATAAAGCGGTTGCACTCAATGTCATCATCTGGCAGTTTTATATCAAAGCCCAAGGCCAGACAAGAGGTCTCACTGAGGGGAGTCTTCAGTCCAGACCTGGTATATACACTATTCTGTTTCAATAAGAAACTGTATCTCTTTGTGATAGTCTGGATTATATATGATTTCTGCTCAAATCTATCTGTCATATTGCATTTTCAAATGTAGAGTGAGTTTTAACAGTGATGTGCAGCTTTACAAAAATGCAGGTGAGATAAAAGTCAGACGGAAATAACAGAGACAGCATTAAACGTACAGTATATGAAGAACCACCTACTGTCTACCACAGCAAAAGTATTTACACTCATCAAAGATTCCCATCACACATTGTCCACTCGACATAATTAATCTGGATCATCATACACTAGAGAATAATTTATCTTCAACTGCAAAACCTTAACTTAATAAATGTATCAATTCACAAGACCTGGTTTTAACCTTTGCCACTGCTGAGCTCTGCCTTGAAGAATACATCCATCTAAAATGCAGGAGTCAGAATATTAAAAAGTCTAGATCCACTTTCCCTTGCAATGTTAAGCTGAAGTTCACAATGAAGTCATGCTCAAACAGTGGAATTTTATATCACTTGATAAGTTATCCTGTAATAAAAGTGCATGGATGGATAAGCAGCAAAAGCAAACAGTTTTTGTCTGGTTTGTACTGTGTATTTTAGAAATAATGAGACTTGTTTTTTTGTTTTTTTTCGTTCCCTTCCCAAAATCCTACTGCCTTAATTTGAATTTCACCGAAAATGACTAAGAGAGGGGGAGACGAAGAGAAAAACAGCACACAAGAGAGAGGTTTGGAGACATAAAAACTAATTGAAAGTGGTGAATTCTTACAAAAAAAAGAAACAAAAACAGATTGTATTGTTCAGGCAGTGTCCTCACATAGATATCGTACACAACTGGATCCTGAAAGGTAATGATGACTACGGACCCGCTGTAATTAAAGCTGTGTGACAGGATCATAGAAAGGTAATTATAAATAGCACGATGTAGAAGCAACAAATAAAAAGCCTGTTTCTTATTACATTTTTAATTAGGTGCATGACACATAAAAAGAACATACTATTAAGTGTGTAAAAATAGTCTATTGATGTATGAATATAAAAACAAATTAAAACACTTCTCGTAATATACAAGAGATGCAAAAAAAAAAAAACAAAAACGGAGGGTCGGTCAAAAATATCAACATCAAGCATCATACTCTAGGAGACATAATAGAGCCATAATTTGTCTCTTCATACTCATACCACGTCTCTGTGACTAAATGTGACATGTTCTGTATCGCGTTCACTCTGCTCTGTGTTAGTTTCCCATCCCACAAATTTCCCGCTTGCATCTGTGATGTGTGGAAAAATGAATCATCCACATAAGCAAAAATATTTCTGTGAAGAGCGTGATTTGTGACAAAATGAAATAAGTGATAGATTGGAGTTTAACATGAAACTACAGATGTTTCTTGTTTTGTCACAGTATAAATGTCATCACACAGCAGTGACTTTAAAGGTAAAGTTAAGTTTGTGTTGGGGTATATGGAGTGTTACTTTGGGAAATCAACATAGAATAGAATAGAATAGAATAGAATAGAATAGAATAGAATAGAATAGAATAAACTTTATTTGGTATTTGCACAGATACATCGCATTATAGGTACATTGGAATTCTTGTGCGTTTCCCTGAGTCACGGAGTCAAAAAAAGACATGAACAAAAACAGAAACAAAACATAAACACAGCTAAAGGACATAAAAACAGTTATTGCACAGGCAGACACAAATACACACTTGTAAAAAAAGAGTACTGTATCTGAAAAAATAATAATAAAAGTACTGGGAGGTAGAACAAGTGAGAGACAAAGTCAAAAAAAAAAAGAAATCAATACACAAAGCATTATTTAGTAGGGGTTTTTTTTTGTATTTTTTATCCCATTTACTTGATGCCATCGTTCACATATACAAAGTATATCAATCAAAAAGATAATTTTAGTCACAGTTTGATATAAAACTGTTGAAGTATCAGAAAAGTACATATATAAATGCACCCGAAAGTTATGAAGGTGACGTTAACATACAGGGGTTGGACAAAATAATGGAAACACCTTCACCTCAAGATGATAATGCCCCAATCCATACAGCTAGAATTGTTAAAGAATGGCATGAGGAACATTCTAATGAAGTTGAGCATCTCGTATGGCCGGCACAGTCCCCAGACCTCAACATTATTGAGCATTTATGGTCAGTTTTAGAGATTCAAGTAAGACGTCGATTTCCACCACCATCGTCTCTAAAAGAGTTGGAGGGTATTCTAACTGAAGAATGGCTTAAAATTCCTTTGGAAACAATTCACAAGTTGTATGAATCAATACCTCGGAGAATTGAGGCTGTAATTGCTGCACAAGGCGGACCTACACCATATTAAATTATATTTTGTTGATTTTTTAAGGTGTTTCCATTATTTTGTCCAACCCCTGTATGTATATATCATTTTCTTGCTAAATCAGGGTTTACCTGTGTCCCTGTGGATGTTGTATGTGCTTTGTGTGACCCGCCTGTGTTACCGTCTCCTTTCCTGCAGGGACTCTAAATGCCTTCCTGAAGCAGAAGGGTCAGATGACATCCGAGGGTCCCGTGTGGTCACAAAGTGGTAACCAAGGTTACCTCTGGAAGCAGGCCAAAGTCAGCATCCATCCAACAACATCCTTCCAGGTGAGACCAAAAAACTTAATCAGTCCAATACACAGCAGCGTTCCCCTTGTTGCCCTCTATTTTCTCCTCTGTCTGCGTTTGTGTGGTGAAGTATTAGTTTCCTTAGGGGCTGCATATTGATGTAGCACTTCACAAGCAGAGAAGTGGACAGAATCTATAGACATTGCTTGCTATTGAGAAAGCAATATCACTAACACTTTACCATCAGGAAGCATAATCTTTTGGAGTAGCGAATATAACACTACAATATTCTCCATCATTTTTACAGCTGCAGTTTTGGAAAGTAATTATAGTTTCTTCTGCACTTCTGTGTCTTTTTTGTTCCCAGCATTACATCTAACAGCACAGACTCCATAGGCAACCTAGGCCTAAAATTTTGTGACATTAAAAACAGAAATAAAAGCTTGCCACCTGCTGTTTTTTATCAGAGGCAATTTAGCTAAATTACTGTGTATTTACTTGTATATTTATCTAGCAGCAGTGCTAATATTCTTGTTTTTGTTCTCTGCTGAGGATAAACAGATAATAAGATAAGCTTGTTTTGCTCTCTCGAGGTGGTACTCGAAGGTATCCGGGGACCAGGAATCGAGGGGGACATCGCCATCGATGATGTCACCTTGGAGGAAGGGGAGTGTCCGCCGCCCAGTGAGTGACCCCGCCCCTCCCCTCCCCTTCTGCGTCTCTCCTGCCCCTTTAGCTGACTCGTCTCACTCTAAGCCCCTGGACAAGGCTGAGATCAACAAGAGCAGAGCTAGTCTTAGACAGTTGCCAGCATTGAACTACCATCTCATGGGGAAAAAAGCGTTGCCATAGCAACAGTGTTGTAATCACATGAATGATAGCCGTGCAGGCTGAGAGGAGCACTGTAATTGCACTGCAGGAACAAACAAAAGGTAAAAACAGAAAAACAGGACACAGAAAATGGCCTGCAATTGACAAGGTGATATTGGTAGGCAGACAAACGCTGCTCCTTTGATTGAATCCTTTTTATTTTTAGTTGTAGGTGCATTATTTCCAGAAGCTTCATCTACATCGAGGTCTTTTAGACTTAACTTTAAAGATTTTTTATCACAAATCAGCTGGTGATCTCAGCTTATAAGATGTACTCTTTTTATTACTGCTATATTATTATTGGAGTTATTTTTCATTTGGCTCCATTATGATTCAAAGCGACAACATTAATTCATTTGGAATTATAGGAGTGGTCGCCCAGGCTGAGGACAGAGTAATGTAATGAATTATGCAATTCAATCTCACATGATGAATCTTACATGACTTTATGTGATGTAAGAGGGAAAAAATTAGAAAAATGGCACCAAGGTTGGACGGCTGTGAGGTCTGACTGAAGACAGGTTCAGAGCAGCTCTTTTAAGATCTGCTCAGACAGGATGGTTCTGCTTTTAAACACAGAGGAGGGAATCTGAAAATGCTAATCTCCAGCTGTCTCTCATCTTGTTGAATCGTAGAGATGAAGAGAGGTGGTCGACACACACATCCAGTAAATGAAAGGTGTGCAGGACCCCAAAAAAGTAAACGTCACTTGTGGTGAATACATTTTTGGGAGCTCACAGGTTATGCTGGTTGTTTCAGTTTTTGAATTGTAGAGAGCCCCTTATTTTATGTCCTGCTCCTGTTTCCAGCTTACACAAGAATTTACACTGACATGAATGTGTGCTACGTGAAGGAATCTAAAGAACTGAATAGTCATAATGTAGGGCTGGGCGATATGAAAAAAAATCATATCACGGTAATTTTTTTCGTATCAGACGATATCGATATGTACCATGATATAAATCAAATCACTATTTTTGCCTAGCTTAAATTTTCTGTTACTTAGATCCGTTACTTAGATTTCCGTTAGTTAGATCAGAAGGAGAGAGAGAGAGATACATACACTACCAATCAAAAGTTTGGACTCACCTGGTTTGTCTTTATTTTCATGACTATTTACATTGTAGATTCTCACTAAAGGCTTCAAAATTATGAATGAACACAAATGGAATTATGTAGTTAAAAAAAAGTGTGACATAACTCAAAGCATGTTTGATAGTTTAGATTCTTCAAAATAGCTACATTTTACTTTTATCACTGCTTTGCACATTCTCGGCATTCTCTCAATGAGCTTCATGAGGTAGTCACCTGAAATGTTTTTCAAAAGTCTTGAAGGAGTTCCCAGTGATGCTGAGCACTTGTTGGCCATCTGTGGTCCATCTGATGCCATTTAAATGTGAAGCTGAGTCCAAACTTTTGACTGGTAGTGTTCGTCGCAGTACTTATGAAGAAGTCCCTCCCTCTGCTCTTACAATTATCCCCCCTCTGCTGTTATGTATTATTCCCCTCTTTTATTCATCTCCCCCTAGCCCCCATCTAAGATTTATTGACCCCCATCTTATAAGTGTCTTAAGTTTCAATTACAGTTTTACAGCCGTATGGTTTGTGTGTATTAGTATTGCGGTAGACACAGACCACAACACCCCCGTCTGTCTAGCCGTGCTTACATCTGAGTTCAGGTCTGCAGGTGCACCGTAACTGACGTAAACCAAAAGTGAAACAACATGTTTTGAAAGTCCAACTCCCAGCTTCTATGCCTCTGTTGTACACCGGAACCGAAACAGTTTGCACTCTACTTTTCAGTAACCCAGTCACCTGTTTTCAGTCAGATTTTCTCCCGAGGAAAGAGCCGCTGCAGCCCAAACATTAGCGTGTGACCTGTGGCTGCTCTTCCGCCTGTGCTGTGTGCGTCAGCCTAACTTGACGTGGCTCTAGCATGATTGGTTCAGTGTGGCGCTACTTAATTATGATTGGCTGTTCTCACGTCTGTCAAAACATGGACGAATGAATACTATCGAAATTGTATCGAGCATGTCTCATATTTCTATCGAGGAAAAGTGATCACGATATATATCGTCATCATTTTATCCCCCAGTCCTAATCTAATGCATAAGTTCAGTGATTGAACAAATGATTTCAGTTGCTCCTTCCTCCCTAATGTGATGTACACATACCCACTGTAAACAGTACAATATGAGTACACTGCAAAAATCTAAATCTTACTAAGTGTGTTTTTCTCATTTCTACTCAAAATATCTCATCACACTTAAATAAGGCATAATCACCTAAAGCAGGGGTGTCCAATCCTGGTCCTCGAGACCTACTATCCTGCATGTTTTAGTTGTATCCCTCTTCCAACACACCTGATTCAAATGATAAGTCTATCATCAAGCTCTGCAGAAGCCTGATAACGACTGTCAGGTGTGCTGGAAGAGGGAAACATCTAAACCATGCAGGATAGTAGCTCTCGAGGACCAGGATTGGGCACCCCTGACCTAAAGAGTAACTTTTCAGTGTGATATAAGAACTTATTTTTAGACAGCAGATCTTGAAAATCTTATTTCAACAAATCTCACTAAGATAATTTTCACTTGTTCCATTTGCAGATTGTTTTGGTTAATTCAAGCAAAAAAATCTACAAAATGGAACAAGTGAAAATGATCTTGGTAAGATTTCTTGAAATAAGATTTTCAAGATCTGCTGTCTAAAAATAAGTTTGTATATCTCACTGAAAAGTTACTGTTTAGGTGATTATGTCTTATTTTAAGTGTGATGAGATATTTTGACTAGAAATGAGAAAAATACACTTGGTAAGATTTAGATTTTTGTAGTGTAATAACATGGCCAGCACCAGTATGAACCTAAACATTATTCACTTAGGGCCTGATTTACTAAAGGTTTGTGCGTGTAAAAGCGTGGGCAAACTTGACTGCGCACACAAAAACATGTTGAAGTTTATCTACTAACAGGGCACACCGAGGTTTGCGCCTTTCAAATGGGCAAAATCGCTCGCGCAACCCATTTAGTGTGTTTGCCTTGATGAATATGCAATATAGGCGTTTCTGCCAGAATGCGCAAAATTATTGGGAGGAGTAAATGCAAATATTTATTTAGCGTGTGAAATGTGGTTTGGTAAATTTACCAAACCTGAAACTGATTGCAGTGGCTGAGTTTATGTCTATATTTAGCACGTCTGAAAGGCAGGTTTTAACTGGCACAGCTTCGCGCAAAACTGGCTACAGTTGTTGTGGCGAGGAGGCGGGGCATAGGCACAACCAAAGGCAACGCAGAGAATGAATCTGTTCTAATCACATAAACATTTTTGGAATGACGGGAGAAAAAAATAATAATAATTTGAGAACAATGGCCCCCCACGCCAGTTCGGCCAGTGGCACATCACCATTAGACTGACTCCTGAGAGATGTCCCGTCCCCCCCCTGCACGCACGCACACACACAAACAGTGCTGTCCACAGTGTTGTGACTGGGCTCCTGAACCGGCTATAAGCGGATTTTTTTTTTTTTTTATATCATGCCCACGGACTTAAAATTTTTCGTTCACCATGCAGAGCGACATAAAGAGAGAAGGTATTTATTTTACTAATAACATACTTCACCACTGATAAACAACAACAGAGAAATGCCCATTCACCCCTCTGTGTGGAAAAAGACCAACTTCATATATATGAGTGCTGGCATATCCCAGATCAGTTTTTACAGCATACTGTCTCAATGACGACAACCAGTAGTGCACGCAAAATCCTCATTTAATTAGGGCGGTCTCCAAAGCTTTGTGCCTGTTGTCATTTGTGCAGGCAATCTTAGTTGATCACCCCTGGCATGCAAATCAATAGCACACGCATATTTTAGCACAAGCAAGCACATTTGCGCCAGTTATTTGTGATGGGATCAACAATGCAAGGCAGCACAGGTTTGATCCACCCCCTCACCTCAAACAGTTTTATACCATCTTTGCTTATTTTCTTAGTTTCTACGTGTAGTAAAAGGATGCAGTGAATATTCACACAAACCTTTTTTCTGGGGCAAATTCTTCCCCAATAAGCTCAAAACCAAATATTGACTTTGAGAAGTTATATTTGTTCAACATCATAAACCAAACTTTAACTGTGATGCCTCCCAGTAAGTTTATTATTCATAAACTATAATTCATAATTAAGAACTCACCTGAAACCCTGAAGACATGCAGTCTGTCTCCTCATCAGCCTGCTCTACTTCTCTAACCTGTTGTTTTTCCTGCTTCCAAAATAATTCAGTAATAGTGGCATTTTCCATGGTTTTTTGAATTTGAAATCCAGTTCTTAATTTAATTTGTCTGTCTGTTTTATGTTTAGTCCTGCTGACACCTTGACTGATGGTCCACAGATGACCAATATCAGTTATTGATTATTTTTCACAATAAACAATGTGACTTTGGACTAGTCATTTACCAATTACTGGTGTCTAAGTCAACATGGTCAAATTTTTTGTTATGTACTGTAGATCATGCGAAAAAATGCCTATTACTGAATTAAGTTCAAGTTCTGTGAGTGTACATGAAGTTCAAGAAGTAAGATATTACTATAAACTTCAACAACTGTTCATCCAAAATACTGAGAAGTACATGCCCCCTCTGTGACCCCTTCTGATAGGGTGTGACCAAAGTAGAAAATACCCATTGATGTATGGGTTTATGACAGTTTTCTTACAGAATGTGTGAAAATGGCATCCCAGGCTCCATTTTGCACCTTCCGACACTAAACTGTTATTTATTCTGTAGGGAATGACCCAGTCGGAAAAAATACTGCATTAGCAAACAAGTAGTCTCTGCCACTTTGAACAGTGTTGTGTATTTTATTAAATAAAAAGTAACCTCATGTCAGTTTTTGGATGTGTGTAACCAAATACAGTGGTACCTTGTTTAATTTAACCCATAAAGACTCAGCTCTACTTTGGTGGCAGTTCCCAAATTAATTTTTCTCTCTATTTAACCTTTCTTAAGTCATTTATCACTATTCATTATATCATCCTCTGTATTTAGCATTTTTTTCCAATGTAAATCAGGTATTTTCCTATATTTAATCCCTTGATCATGTTGATGTTCATTAAAGCCCAGAGTAAATTCAAAGGTTATTAAATCAGAAACAGAGAAAACTGAAGAAAAAGTGACATTTTCAACAAATCTATTAGTAACTGAACATAAAACAAGTGTTTCCATCCACTGTCATTGATCCAACTCCATGGGTTTTACTGGTGAATCAATGTTGTAGAAGATGACGGTGTTTCCACAGTAACCACAGAGCCTCTGAACGTCCAAATGGGTCATATCTGATGACTGTGAAAAGATGGCAATCTGTATTTTACGCCAGTTATTTACATGGATTGCTAGGATTAATGGATCAACAGGTATTAAACAGTTTAGATCAGTAGATGGTTTTGGTCTCCAGTGGCTGTTTGGGTCTGTATGGGTTAATTGGTTCTGTGACTGAGCTCGTAAATCAATTTGCTCGTATATCAAATCAGTTTTCCCCATTGAAATTAATTGAAATGCCATTAATTCATTCCAGCCTCCAAAAAGGCCGGATCCTCCATGTGTCTTCTCACCATGGTGTTTTGAGGAGTACCGACAGGTTCTCATTTTTATGTAACCTACCAGGAGGCTCTGGAGCCGCATGTGGCTCTTCCATCCCTCTGCTGCGGCTCCTTGTGGTTTTGGGAAATTAATAATGTATAATTTAAATAAGTTTTTAATTTAAATATATTTTACTTTAGTTGATTCGTTTTTTTATGTTGAAGGTTATGGTAATATTAGGTATCACCGGTATTATCTCCTGTTGCACAATGAAGTCCAGTCGCTGTCCAGAGGTGAGGTGCTGAAACGCTTTCCCACGTGTCTGGAAGAGGTAAAAAGAGGGTGGACCCATGGTTAGGAAAATAAATTTGGCAAAATAACTGCACAAAATGTAAACACAACACAACAGAGATGCTTCCACAGTGAGGTAACCAGTGAGACCTGGGATGCTGGGCTAGCAGCGGAGTATCTGAAGCTCACTCATAACTCAGATTTTGGCTTGCAACTCAAAGCAAAAAAATCAACCGAGCTCCGACTCGTAACTTGGAAAATTCAAAAGTTGAGGCACTTGTCAAGTCAAGGTACCACTGTACTGTTTTTGTTTTTTGGAGTATGTAAAAAGCTGCCATGTTGTAAAGTTTTAATGGTTCTTTTACTTTCTTCTGTTTTTAGGAATGAGAAACGAGGCTCCGTCCACATCCTCCCATATATGGCTGCTATGTGTCACCTTGGTGATGACCCTCCTGGAAGGTCAAAGGTGACCCTTCTCTCTGTCATTTCAGAGGCAAATATTCAGACCCACCGTCTGTGAGCTATACCCTCGGCATCCAATCACCAAAGATTCATGCATCCTGAAAGCAGCAGTGGCCCCTTGATGGACCACAGAAGGACGGAGATCAAGTAAAGAGAGAAAAAATAGTGATTAAAAAATTGTTACACAAAAAGTAATAAAGAAGATGCGCTAACTTTTTTTAAAAAAGACCTCTTTTACAGAAAATACTCCTCGGTGCAGGACTCGGGACATCTTTACGAGCACAAAGACAGGTGGGAGATGAAAAAGCCTGGACTTTGGTGAAAAGAGTTCACTAGCGTCGAGGGAGGACTGTTTGTAAAGCACAAGAACAATTTTATGAAGTTACGAAAATATCTTTGGAAAGCGGAAGAAAATAGACACTGCTGACTTTTTGAAGAGGAAATAACATTTCCCTGCTTACAAATACATGGAACCAGACCTTTCTCTGTGTATCTTTATCTTCATTTTGTCACACCAGATGCCAATCACCGACACTTGTTTTTCACTGTAGCCCAGCCTCACGTCACACCTTGGCATTTCTTTATCTGCTTGGTGCTGTACTGTAGAAAAACAAGGACTTGGGCAACATTTAGTTCCGTCTGCTTACTCCCCCTGTAGCTGCCTATGTATCTTTTTTAACACTGTGCTCACGAGTCCAAGTGGCCAATCGACGGTATGGTGGCAGAACAATAAATGCAGACGTGCAGGGAAGAATCTGTGGACGTGTAGACAGTAGACCGAAGTTCAAGCTTAGGGCAAAGAGACAAGATATGAGAGGGAGGAAGATAAGGTAAAAAGGAGGAATGTGGTGAAAAACAGAGGGAGGATGAGGAGGAGCAGGTAGAGAGTGGGATGGGTGTGGACGGACCGATTAGTGAGGCTTGACTTCCAGTCAGCGCTCCGCATGTGGAACAGAAGCCACTTTACTTTCTGCCATGAAACAAAGTGCCTTCAGATTACAAACCGAATCGTGAGCCTGGGTGTTAATCAACATCGAACACATCTCTGTTCATGTTTCCTCTGATGGGCTATTTTCTACACGTTTCTTTTGCCCCACAAGTGCTGATGGGAAGGCATGCTTGTTCAGAGGGAGTATGGGGTCGCGCTACACCTGGATTTATCTCCTGATGGGACACTTGCCTCTATGTGTGTGTGTGTGTGAGTGTGTGTCTGTGTGAGAGTGTGTGTCTGTGTGTGCATGCGCCTATGCCTATGCGTAGTTCAATGTGAGGACATCCGACCAGGCAGCGCTAGCAGACCCCGAGCACAGGTATCGGAAACAAAAGGGATGAAAACAGCAGTGAAAGTGAGGCTCTGGATATTTTTTTTCTTTTTTTTTTTTTCCAAAAAGACGATTTAAGATCATACAGGAGGATAAAGACACTTCATCGAATGAATATCCAACTCTCTTTTCCCATAATTCTCCTTCCCTGCGGGCGAGCATTTTTTTAAACAAAAGAAACACTGCTGAATAAAACATTGTACAGGGAGGAGAGTTGAACTTTGGGACTGCAGGCTCTTCTTTAGGGCAACACGCCTCGCCCCAATCCTCCACCATTTCTATGGAACAATACAAGAATAAAAGATAATAATGATAATAATAGTCATGATATTTTATTACTCTAGCGAGAATGTTTCTCTGCTTTTACATAAACTGTGAAGATTGACTGTGGAAGATCTACCTGAGACCATAACCTTAACCAGCGGGGTTTTTAAAACATGTATTGTAAAAAAGAAGAAAATAAGAAAATGAAAAATTCCGTTCATTGTTGGTTATGACAAAATGTTTTGAGGACTTGTGTCTTGTTTCTTATTTTTTCTGTTGAAGATGACTTAACTTCCTTTCTCTTCTTGTTGTCTCCCTTGCATTGCTGAAGTATCAAAGCTGATGGAAGCATAAGAAGTAAACCAATTTGGTAACTGTATAACTTGTAAATGTTAAAGAAGCTCTATTCAAAGGTTTATGATAAATGTTTTATGTTGGAGTACAGGAAGCACAACATACAGTTTTAAGGTCTCAACATATAAAATCCATTTTATATTTCTCAACATATAAAACATGCTGACACACATACATGACCTACTCCCACCAGTTCAAGCTCATTAATAACATTCTGTTAAAGCTGACATTTAACAACCAGATGAACCGTTTTCTACTTATTGTATTCATACTGTATTTATAGCGCAATCAGAACATGAAAAGAGAACCCAGCCGGGGGGGGTATAGAGGAAGGGTTTTACCTGAACGGTGTGGGTCGGAGCTGAGCTGGGGGTTGTGGTTGTTCAGCATATGTAGCCTCTTCATTGGACGCCTGGGTTGGTCTGAGTGGGTCGTGTGTGTGGGCATAAAGCTGTGTACAATAGGTGTGATACAAGAAACTGATACATGTAAAGAAGATAAATATGCTAAAGCAAAACAGAGCAGACTGATGAGCATTTCAGGGCATCTTTACAATATCATTAGAGTCTGTATGATGTTATTATAGAAACATGCTCACAGGTATTATCTGCTATCCATTTCTGTTTTTTGTTTCTGTTTTTTTTTTTCTACTTCTGATTTTTTTTTCCATAAGGCCCAGATCACAATGAATGTAAATGGAGTTCTGGGGGGAAAAAGTTCTTTTCTTACAGTTGTAACTAGATGTAACATTTTACTAAAACACATGTTTTTGTGTGCTTTTGATGATGAGAACTTTCAGACTTTCATAGTTTTATTTTCAATTTTTTTGGGATGCATTGAAGAGTAAATCTGACTCTGACACAGACTTTGACACAATTTCCAAAAGTATTAAATATCTGTTCACTAGTCGCTATATCCTCCTGTGGATATAACCGGTAATGAAAAGTGCCAAAGTGCCCCATGTCGCCATCGCTGTAATTCTGTTGGAGCCTTTTTTTTTTTTTTTTTTTTTATTTTTTTATGTGAACTGTTTCTTTTACAGTGACCCTGAGCGCTATGTCCTTTCATTCTTACGCTATTGAACGGAACAGCTTAAAAGACAAGATTGTTGTTTACATCACAGTTCTCAGTGGGTTAAAAACAAAAAAAAATCAGAAATATCTCTCATATTCGTGCTTAGTTACCATGCCATTGAATTTCTTCTAAAAAGTTCCTGTAATTTGATCCTTTTTAAACCTTGGGTACATTCATACATAACTGCAGATTTTTTTTTATTTATTTATTTATTTTTTTTCTAAATGTCTAATTCTAGCCAACTCATAGCTGAAATTGCACTGCAGAAAGACTCATTGTTTGTTTCCGTGGTATTACAGCTCTCTCCATATATTATTATTATAATTTCCATTTCTGTGCATTTCACAGACCCTGTGTCAGGCTGCTCCCTTTGTGTATCGGAGGCTGGTGAGTGGCTTACACACTCGGCTCTGCTCTGTTTATTGATAGAAGTGCTCTAAGCCACTTCAAAGTACAATTCAGGGGGATTAACAGTTTTAGAAAATGTAAACAGTGTTGTGTGGCAGTTTTCGCTCTTTAAGTGTTTACAGACTTTATTTTGATCATGAGAGACGTCTGTAGCTGGAGAAGATGTGAAGTTTCCACAAACTTCGCTCTAGAAAACTCTAAAGTCGGTGTAGTTTCGGAGCTCGGGTTGTGTCGTCTTATGCCAGCGATTTTTTTGTTTGAACTCCACAGGGTGGTTGTCTGGGCCCAAGGTATTTAGTATGTGTGTGATGTTATTTTCCAGCAGCGCCCTAACAATGTGTCTTACAGCAGCGGCTTTCGTTAGACACTTGTGGTGAAGTACAGTCTCAAATGCGCCATAAAATTCAGGCGAAACAAAAAAAATAAAAAGTAAACTAGGGCCTTGTAAACTTGACAAGAGAACGTTTTAAATATGCTGTTGGGTCAGTTGTATTGCATTGCATTACACTGCAGTGCTGAAAACAAACAATTCAATCTTTTACAGCAGAACAGAGGCAATAGCCATTTGGTAAGTGGGTGGAAGGCAGCACATACAACACAAAAGCAGAGTTTGCCTTTTATTTAGCAGTTTCACCCTCTTAACTGTTAAAAAGACGTGCGATTTTTATACTTTATGTAAGATCAGTTGTATATGTGGGTTTTAATTACACTGCAGGTTTGTTACGCTTAATTCTGTTTTTTTTGTGCACGCTTGAAAACATGAATGAGTTATGTTTGCAGCTGTGTATGAATGTACCCAGCGCCTACATTAATATCATTCAAATGGATGTACCGTAGCATTAAAATAGAGTTTGTGCAAACCCGTACTTGGATATTGAACGTAATTGCTGCAACATGCAATATGCTGGAACAATTTCTGAGGTTATTTGGTAAATTTGATTAAACCTATTCATGTGAGTAGAACCATGACCAGTTGCTCTGTAAGAAAATGTAATTTAAACGAAAGTATTGCCTTAATTCCTTGAAAATGTACACCTGATAATATTACACATCATGAGAAATTGCACCCCTGTCAAATTCAGACACTGATTTTTTTTTTTTTTTTTTTCATATTTTAATTTCTTTCCTATTTTGAGCTAAATAAGTGAGTAATTTGTCATTTCTAACACGTTTCTGCTTCTGGGGTCTCTAAAAGGAACAGTCCTGGTATTTTCTTTTTGAGTGGAGATGTTCTCATTTTCTGTTCAACCTAAGAAGGGCTTTGTCACATCGTGCCATTCATTGTACTATTTTTCCCCAAATATTCATTCAGTTCCACTAGAATTCTATACTTTAAGCTGGTAGCCCTCATTATCACTCCCCACGACCTGCTTTCTTGGTATAGATTCAACAACGAGAATTGGTGCCAAGAGGGGGGTGAAAGGCATTGTGGGTAGGCGCGACCAGAATTGGCAGTGAGAAAAGTGCTCATATGTATTGTCTGTCACATAAAACTTAAAGCATTACCACCCTGTTGAAGAGTAAAATTGCCGTCTTATTGCCACGAGTGTCTTTCACTCACACACCGTGGCGAGGCAGTACAGTGAGTGACTTCCCGACAGGAGCCTGACTGCCGTCTCACATAATAACTGGAAAAGGTAGACACATTTCATGATCTCATTTTTCTCTGTCAGAGAGGAGGGAGTGTGTTGCTATTTGATGGCATAGCTACTCAGTGTGACAACTTCACCAGTGGGGGAACTGCCACCTCTTGGTACTTACTTTCTCTGGTGTTGGAGTGAATCTCAGTTCTTCTCGATGCTTTTTTTTTTTTTTTTTTTTTTTTTAACCCCCCCCCCCCCCCTCTCTCTCACACTCACTCTCGTTCACCTCTGATTAGACTCACAGGGCGGGAGGGAGCAACGTGTATGCTCACACACACTCCATTTTTCTCTCGTCCACTCGTCTGCAGTTCACTGCACATGGATGACAAAATGAAGATGTGTGTCAGCGTCCAAAAATGGTCCCTCCGCTATTTAAAAGACCCCTGGAAATAATGAGATCTGATGCCGTAATATCAAGGTTGTTGAGAAAGCTGTGTTTCAGTGATGTTATTTATCTTGTTCTGTGCCGACACCCTGTAATGATGACCTGTCACTCTTCTCTGTTTTGTGCTCTATATTTATATATGATCAGGCTTCTTTTTCACTGTATTTCTTTGGATTTATCACCCATTTTTTGTGCCATACCTGCAACTAATGAAAAAATAAAGAAAAGGAATATTTTATGTGCCGTGTTTTACATTTGCTATTGTCAGGAATAGAATAGAACAAAATGTCCTACATAATACTTTTGCTGCTTAAACACAAATCCTCTTGTTCCTGTGGCTTTCCTGTACTTGACACTTCTGTCCCCACAGTGTTTCAAAGGAGAAGCCCAGTTATTCCCACAGTGACCACCTGTCTCCCTCTTAAAGTGCTGGAAACAAAAGCTTTTGTGTTGTGCAAATTGTTCTTTTGACAGTACTCCCCAGTTTGTGGTTCTTCTCAGGAGCTCACGCACTTGCTTTCCTTTTCTTTGCTTAAGATCGAAGAGCATCCAAGTGATTGTGGCGAGAAAAGGACATCTGATGGGAAAGACAGGAATAACAATGCTGTGCAAAGGGACTTGAAAGTCATCCAAAGGTTAGCCAGCAGGGGTCTCCTGGGTGAGAAAAGCTTAGAGAGCAGCAATCTGAGCAGAAGCTACTGTACACAGCATGAAATGACTTTTTTCTCTGTTTCTCAGCCAGGCCACCTGTAGGATATGGTCAGCACACACCGACACACACAAAAGGGCACAAGGGCAAAAAGTGGTCGTACTGTCAATGTACAGCAATGACGACAGTATTTGGAATATACAAAAACATCTGTAGGTGCATTTAAAAGAATAATGTGATCATTGTAGAACTTTCTTTGCTTCAGTAAAATGAGTATTTATTTATTTATTTAATAGGGACAGTGCATATTAATGAACATCTACAACAATTGCAGCTGTAAATATGCCAGATTGTAGCAGCAGTGCTAATTTCCATCTGTAGTCCCTAGGCAGGTGACAAGAAAGACAATTGACAAAAAGGCAAAATATTGTAAAAGACATTATAAAAAAAACAGTACAAAGAAATGCAAAACATCCTAAAAACACACAGGACAACACAGTGAGGATGATCTACTGATGGTCACAGGCTTGGTTTTCCTTCATCCAATGTTTAAGTTGTGAGTTGTGATTCCTCTCATGTCTAAATGTAAACTATTTAAGTTGATTTTTCCTGACAAAAAATAATTACAAAATCTTCCTACGAAACTATAATGTTATTATTTTTTGCTGGTCAAACATCTAGTCTGTTGCAGGAATAGAATTAAACATTCATGACTGTGTTTTCATTAGTGTATAGTCACCTGAAAATTTGAACTGTATCTCCCTGAAATGAACTGTTCTGTACCATATTAGTGTAGTTTTATTTTGAGCACAGAGAATCAGATAACAAAGAAGCATACAACATGGTCAAACCAAATTGTTCTGCGCTTGAAAAGGAGTGGGAAGAAAAGTAACTTATAGACTCCCACCCCTTTTTACAAACTAGTAATTACCTCCGCCAAGGAGGTTATGTTTTTGCCAGGGTTTGTTTGTTTGTCTGTTTGTTTGTTTGTCTGTCTGTCCGTTAGTGTGCAACATAACTCAAAAAGTTATGGACAGATTTGGATGAAATTTTCAGGGTTTGTTGGAAATGGGATAAGGAAGAAATGATTAAATTTTGGTGGTGATCGGGGGTGGGGGGGCCCACGGGGGGGGCACAGACCAGAAAATTTCATCAAAATCTGTCCATAACTTTTTGAGTTATGTTGCACACTAATGGACAGACAAACAGACAGACAAACAAACCCTGGCAAAAACATAACCTCCTTGGCGTGGGGGGGCCCACGGGGGGGGGGGGGGGGGGGGGGGGCACTGATCAGCCTTGGCAGAGGTCTGCGCTCTCCAAGTGCTTCTAGTATTTATTTGCACTTTCATTATTTACAACAAATACAATCATTAATAAATGTGATAATATTTCCTAACTATGATAGTCTGTATTAGTTAATTAATTACAAATAGGTAATACAGAATAATATTTTATGCATTCTTGTATAATCAGATTTTCACTTATTCAGAGAATGTTCTATATTTTGTTGTTATACTGGATTTATACATCCTTTTAAATGCACAAATACAAAAGGATCTAGTCCCTAGTCTAGACTTGTTTCTCTAATTTTTTGCTGTCTTTTTTCTGGTTTATTGCAGGTGGCATCTGGTGATAAGACTGCGTTGCCATCAGTACTTTGTTTGATTGTACACCAGAGGTACAGCTGTTTATAAGGAACATGCTTCCAGAACAAACTTTGAGTCGCTAATAAAGAATATAATGTGCTGCACAAGTTTAAAACCCCTCGGCTAAATATAGTGTAAGATTCTGTTGAAAATTACTGCCCTATAATTTAGATTAGATTGTCTTTGTGTAAAACTTATTGCAAACATTTATATTTGAAAGTACTCAGATATTATAACTGCACAAGGCTGTTTGACCTTGAAAAAGTAGGTCAAGGTCACCTATTTTCAATAGGCTTCTGCTCCATGCCAATATGCATCCACAGTATAAATTTGGTGCAGATATGTCAATGCATTCTTCAGGTAATGCGATTATGTCATTGAATGGACGGACAGACGACAAAACCATGACAATACCACTTCAGCCAGAAGTTGATCGAGGGATAAAGATTAAAACTAAAGTAGTGCTGGATATAGTTTTCAAGATGCAGTTTAAGGGTCAAAATCCTATGAATTTTTCAGATTTCTTCTAAGTAAGATTTTTTTTTTTCAACTTTTATTTATTTAGTGCAAGACAAATATTGCGACAGGGGTAACAAAAACAAACAGACCACAAAAAAAAGTTCATAAGACATGGACATTAGGCAAAACAAAGACTGGTACAAACAGAGGGCTTTTTACAGGTGTGTTTGTGCGTGTGTGTGTGTGTGTGTGTGTATATGTGTGATTATTTATGGTTATTTTGTGTGAGTTGGGCATATTCAGGTGGAGACAGAAGAGGGAATCAAGTAAGATTTCTTCTAATCCTTGGGTGACTGTGGCTCAGTTGGTAAAATGGGTTGTCCAATAATCAAGGGGTTGGCGGTTCAAATCCTGCCTCCAGCTGTCCACATGTTGAAGTGTCCTTGGGTAAGACACTGAACCCTAAATTGCTCCAATTAAAAGCGCTTTGGGCACCATAAAAGTGTGGAAAAGCATTTTATAAGTACAGGAGATATAACACTATTAAATATTCATCATACTGTATACGTTGAAAACATTGGCCAATCAGCACTTTTGTCAATGTTTTCCAATCCACCTTTTTCAATGTAATATTTGGCATATTTTATCGATTTGAAAATGTTATTACTGTTATCTTGTCAACTAAAAAGCCCAGAATTTAAAAAAAGAAAAAAGATTTAGCAGCTATTCTAAAGCAGATTTTCAGTTTGTTGATGTCTGCAAATTCACCAGTAAATGTCATCATATCACACACTGAACTTTTTTTTTTTTTTTTTTAGTTTATTTTGAATATGCAACAAAACAAAGTAATCTTACTTAGTTCTTAGAAATAAAACAGAAAGTAAGAAATCACGGAGAAAAAAACTTATACACATACTGTACATGAAAGCAAAGTATGACTTCATTTGCACATTCGAAAAGGAGTGGGAGGAAGTCGAACTTAAAACACACACTGAACCTTTAAACGAATAAGACATGAAGTGAGCTATGGTAAGTATTGCCTTAAAGATATTGTGTTTATTTCATGTGGTTAAGAAACAACCAGAATGGAATTTGCTTCTGACAAAGCTAAGAAGTCGTGCAATGCTTCTCCAGATAATGTGTTTTGGCTGTTTCTATATCGGGGTGCTGCCGTACTTTTCTTCCCCAAGGCCAAGCTGTGTCCATACTCCTGAGAGGGATGATGATGATGGTGTTTTTTTTTTTTTTCCAGAGGTGGAGAATTCTAGTTGTGTGCGTGTTTTTTGCTTCGTACCCTGAGGGAACAGTTGGAGAGTGTTTCATTGTATTATGAGATGCAGATTTTGTCATCAGTCTCTCTTTAGCCTCAGGCCTTTCCTGGGGCTGCCCACTGATTCACACAGTAACACTGTATAGTTGTGTGTGTGTAGGATGTGTGTGGTAAACATGCAAGTGAAGACAACATTAGAAAATGCTGTGCTCTCCCATTAATGACTGTGTTTACAAGGACAGTAGTATTTATTGGTCTGGGGCTGCTCTGATGGGAAGGAGTTTTCAGTCAGGTTTAGAGGGACCATTTAACCCTTTGATGATCCATTCAATAACTGTCTATACACAGTCTGATCATTTACTTTCTTTTTCTGCAGATGGTCTAGTCATACATATGTATATATATATATATATATATATATATATATATATATATATATATATATATATATATATATATATATATATATATATATGTATATATATATATATATACACACACACACACTATATGGACAAAAGTATTGGGACATGTTGAATCGTTGAAAATAAACACGTTGAAGGTGTTTGTTTTCTAACAGGGGTCTGGGATACGAAAGAATAATGATAAATGTCATCATATAGTTTTGTATTGTGATAAATATCATTGCATTGGATTGATTAGATTGGTTTAAATTCTTATCTTTGTTTCCAAAATGCCTCAGAGATGGTTTTCAAGCAAAAGTGAACATCAACATGAAAACATTTGCACACATCGTTTATCAAGTGAGCTCCTTTTTTAGCTAAAAATCTCAATATTATGGAACTGTTATCTTTTTTTAAAATACAACTTGTAGAAAAAAAGTTACATCTGATTTTATCAATTGTACTTTTTACACCATAGCCGTGCCTCAGACATAAAAATATAGCTCAAATTTGACGCAAAAAAAAATTATATCCAAAAAATTTTAAAATGTATTCAATTTGTCACATTTAAAAAGACTATCTGTGAACTGTTACTGAAAAACTATTCTCTATTTATAATTTACCTATATCAGTATGGACCACCACAAATTGTAAATAACACTGTTAGTATTGAATACATTAAATAAAGCATTGTGATTAGAACTGGGTTGTTGTTTTAAAAAAAATAAGAATTCACCAAAGGGTCCGATCAAGCAAAAGTGAACATCAACATGAAAAAGTAGATTTGTATACATCATTTATCAAATGGGCTATTTTTTTTCTTTTTTTTTTTTTTGCTAAACATCTCTATTTTATGGAGCTGTTATCCTTTTTAAAATACCACTTGTAGAAAATAAGTTATAACTGATTTGATCGATTGTACTTTTTACACCATAGCCATGCCTCAGACATAAAAAATATAGCTCGAATTTGATGCAAAAAATGATATCTAAAAATTTTAAAAATTTATTCAATTTGTCACATTTAAAAAGACTATCTGTGAACTGTTACTGAAAAACTATTCTCTATTTATAATTTACCTATATCAGTATGGACCAACACAAGTTGTCAATAACACAGTCTTAATATTAAATACATTAAATAAAACATTGTGATTGTATCTGTTTTGTTGTTTTAAAAAATAAGTCAGCATTTTGGGTGATCCATACAACAGTAAAGAGTCGTTCATGTGTTGCTATGGCACCCTGTCCACCTGTTACCACATTCTCATGTCAGTAAAACAGAGAATGTTCAATATTTTTCTCCAAAATTGATTTTCAGCATAGTTGAACATAATATCTAAAAAGGTTTTGTCCTACTTGATATCAATTTCTGTCGAGAACTGCATGTTTTGAATGTTTGCGTAAAGCATAAAAACTGATGTCTGTTTCAAGTCCACATGTTACTGAGCAGTAATTTGACATTTTTACCTAAAAAATTTATCTTCCCAAATTTTGTTATACATAATGTTAAATTGCTTCTAAATACCTACTCAAATATGTCTAATACATGCATATAAGTTACTCTGCTTACATGGCAGAGACTGTTGAACACCAAACGTGTCCATGTGTTAACACTTGATCGGATCCTAATGTCATAATATAGTTTTATATTGTGATAAATATTGCATTGGTTAGTTTTGTTTAAATCTTTGCCTCCAAAAAGCCTCAGAGATGGTTTTTACTTACTTTCTATTTCCATTTAAGGAAATATTGATGCTTCTAAACTATATGGACAAAAATATTAGGATACATCATGTCTACAAGCTGTAAGATGTCCTGTTCATGCTGATGTGAGATAAAAACATCAATATTTCCTTAAAGTTTAATGGGAGAATCATCTTCTTCAGTGAGATGTGAAGAAAGTAGATGGTTAATTGTGGTAGAAAATTATTATTTACAGTCAGAGCACGAAAGGTATTTTAGAAATTTAGAGGTAGAACTTTGAAAATCATAGCCATAGAGAGAAATTAAGTAAAAACCATCTCTGAGGCATTTTGGAAACAAAGATAACAATTTAACCCAATCTAACCAATGCAATGCACTGATATTTATCATAATATAAAACAATATAATGACATTTATCATTATTGTTTTGTATCCCAGACCCCTGTTAGAAAAGAAACACCTGAATTCAACGTGTCCCAATACTTTTGTCCATATAGTTTCTATTGGGGATAGGTACTTCAACGAGGCCAAAAGCCAAATCTGTTCTAACGTCGGAGTTAAATAAAGTTGTTCTATATCTCAAATGTTGGAGTCCTTGACCTGTTCCAGTCTCTTTTTCTTCTCCATGCACCTTGGACGTTCATTGAAAGCAGGAAGTAGCTGTGCCAGAAGCTTCTACTCAGATTTATAGGGACAGGAACATGGAACTCAAAAACCGGTCTGTGGCTGATTCAGCTTTTTTATTGGTGATTTTGGCCGGTGACCAAAAACATCTACTGATCTAAAATCTTTAAAGCTTTTGAACCATTAATCCTGTCAATACAGTGACATAATTCAGATAACATGCTGTTTCTCAGCTTTTCAGTGGCAGTAAATGTGACCCATTTGGACATTCAGAGGCATTGTTGTGAACATGAAAAAAACTGTCGTTTTCTGCACCCATGTAGTTTGACAAATTACAGTGGCTGTAAAAACATGCTTTTCAGTTCAGTCAATGATGTATTTTTGCTGAAAAACACATATTCAGTCTGTAACCTTTGAATTACTTGAAGCTTTTATGAACATGTACATGGTCAGTGAATGACATGTAGGAAAATACCTGACATGGAAAATATATGGGATAATATGATTTTGTTTGAATAGGGACAGTCCACGACAATACACTGAGCTACAGATGGAGTCAAAATGAAAGATGGTGGTGCCAGGTTATATTTGAAGCTCATTTCCATTCCATCCTATCCAGTCCTTGGACGGGTTGATGTTATTCAAGTTAAATAGGTAAGTAAGTAACAGAGTAAGTAGGGTGTGTTTGTTTATTTATTTATTTATTTATTTATTCATACCAGGGGATTTCATGTATAGAATGTGTTTGAACCACAATATGTAACATACATACATGTAACTGGGACTCAGTATGTAATGATTGCACTGGCCAGAGGTGATGATGTGTAGAAATAAGAATAAATAAAGGGAATATATTAAGAAGCAAAATTATCCCAACTTTATGGCCAACAGTGCAGTTTTGGGTCTCTGAGGGTTAGAGTCACTAGGATAGCTGAACGGATCAATGGTCGAACGGTTCATAATAAAAGAAAAATACTTTCTGAGCATGTGCTGTGAGTTCTTCTTGGTTAGCTTAACAACAGAAAGCTGGAAAGTAATCACTGCGATTACTCTACAACAATAAAAAACATTGATTACAACCTTTCAGCATATTCATGTATCTTAACTTATCGAATCAGTGCCCTTAAAAACCTTGTATCTAGAGTCTATGATCAGAATGAGTTCAATGTATCTGCAGGAATAATGTCCATGTATCCACAGTGACAATTACGCCTTTCAGTCAGACACATGTGACCACACATGATAATCCTCTGTTTCATCAGGAGTGATGATATAAACTACCTCAAGACCCTTTTTTTTTCTGTACGAGTGGACACATTAAAGAAAAAAATCACATTAGCCACACATTATAGACTTTGTTCCATTGCACACACAATTACTTTAAAGGGAACAGGTTGAAGGAGCACATTTATTCAAAAGGGTGTTAAGTACACAATCTAAACATTGTTCCAGAAAACAAGGCGCTAAAAGTAATTTTACAGTGCTTTAAAGGCACTCTAAAGTTTGGTTGTGGCCTTTATGATCTTGTTTTATCCTGCGTGCCCTCTGTGAAGCGTGACAAACCTCCTTTTTGTCCGGATAATAAGTTACTCCCATAAAAAATTCAGATTGTTTCTGCCGCTGATAACCCTGGGTAGCATTTGGCCTTTAAAATCCCAAGCACTTTCAATTACCCTGCTGCTTGTCCCATTCGTCCACTCCCTTATCATCTCCCTCCTCTGTTTCAGCCAGCCAGAGGTTGCCCCGCAGATCTGCATTAGAATGCACACCTGGTATCCCAACTGCTGAACAATGCCATTTTACATTACTTTCTATTCCCTTTTCTCCTTGCCATGCACCCCAACAACACTTTGTTTACAGGCCCACCACTGCTCGCTTGACGGATGGGAAAATGTCAGGGAATGCTAATGGTCTGCTAATGCTCCTCTGACAGGGCTCCCCGTGTCAGTCAAACAATATATATTCAGTTATGCCAGCTTTGTCAAAGTCATTCAGGCAAACATGTCCGCCCGCTGCAACGTTGACTCAATATTCACCATCATCACATTCTGCACTTACACTAATTTTTGTTAAGTATGGATGATTAAAATTGACGGGGGTAGTACGCATCAACTTAGTGGTAGTCGTAGCCGGTGGTCTCTCCATCAAAGTAATAGAAGTAGTAGCAGTAGATGATGTGAAGTGATGAGGGAGTTTTCATCAGTGTCATTGATATAAATATGACACGACTCACGTAGAGACTGATCACTGAAGTTTTGCCTTCACTGAAAAAATCCCCATCATGATTTAAACTAAACAAGTAGTTTGGATTCTCCCATTGGACATTTACAGCAAGAATGAATAATGTTTCACTTGCAACAAGTTCTTTAACCATTTAACTCAGTGGTTCCCAACCTTTTTTGGCTTGTGACCCCATTTTAACATTACAGATTTCTGACCCCAGACATTGAAAACGGAGATTTTTTTTTAAATTTTTTTTGCTAAAAATTAATTTGTTTTTGATCATGTAAGTTTGCTATACTATATTGCAAATAAATGTTAATTATAGATGACATTTAGTCCATATAATGTATATTATTTCAGACGGAGGAAGAAAAGCCAGGTGTAGATTACTGCACAAAGTGAGAATTTGATTTTCCTTGGTCAGGATATGTACAGTCAGCCCAGCTTGTATTTACAAGGCTGACAATTAATACTGAACAAACAAGAACTCAGACTATGAATTATGAAAGAGCTGCAGCATCTGAAACCGACCACAATGAACATTTGAAAGATAAACAGTACCACAGTGCTTCGGTTTCAGCTTCACAGTCTGTCATGTCTTTTATTACCTCCGCCAAGGAGGTTATGTTTTTGTCAGTGTTAGTTTGTCTGTCTGTTTGTGTGCAAGATAACTCAAAAAGTTATAGACAGATTTGGATGAAAATGTCAGGAAATGTTCATACTGGTACAAGGAACAAATGATTAAATTTTGGTGCTGATCGGGGTGGGGTGAGTGGGGGGGCACAGGGGCCCACTGATCTGCCTTGGCGGAGGTCTGTGCTCTCTGAGTGCTTTTCTAGAAAAGACAGCGCAGACCTCCGCCAAGGCAGATCAGTGCCCCCCCCCCCCCCCCCCCCCCAACTCTGATCACCACCAAAATTTAATCATTTGTTCCTTGTGCCAGTATCAACATTTTCTGACATTTTCATCCAAATCCGGGGCACTGATCTGCCTTGGCGGAGGTCTGCGCTCTCCAAGTGCTTCTAGTTTATTGTGATCGTCTCTCTCAACTCACCATGTTTTTAGTAACTTGTTTCTTCTTCTTCTTCTTTTTTTTTTTTAATCAATGCTAGAAATTTCAGGCGACCCATTTGAATCCCAAGCAATCCCACGTGAGGTCCCGACCCCAAGTTTGAAAAACACTGATTTAACTGATGCAACCATTAACAGTCATCAGTCTGACAGTGCATACATTAATACTGGGCTGTGTTTCAATGGAAAAAGGTCATGTGGTCTGACTGATCCTGTTCCAGAGTGAGAAAACAGGTGGATGAAGTGATTACCCATCGTGCCTTGTACCTACAGTAGACCCATGTGGGTGCAGTGTTATGATCTGGGGTTGATTCGGTCGGTCAGGTCAAGGTTCAGCAAAGTTATCTGTCCATAAAATAATAAACATTGCGACATCTCTATCATAAACAAAACTAAACATGTCCTGGATTCTAAGGCACTCTATATATCAGGGGTGTCAAACTCATTTCAGTTCAGGTGCTACATACAGCCTAATATGACATAAAGTGGGCCTGACCAGTAAAATGATATAAATAATAGGATAAGAACTTATAAATAATGTCAACTCCAAAGTTTTCTCTGTGTTTTTGAGTGAAAAAAGTAAAATTCCATTATGAAAATGTTTAAACCTACTATGAAAATGTTTAAACCTATTATGTACTTGAACATAATATGAACAACCTGAAAATTCTTAAGAAAAAAAGTGCAATGTTAACAATATTATGCCTAAGTTGATCATTTATACATGTGCGTCACAACTTAAAGATTTAGTAACAGGCAGAATATTGTTAAAATTCAACATATTTCTCTTAAGACATTTCAGATTATTCATATTTGTTCAGGATATTCATATATTCTGTAAAAGGATAGTCTGTAAATGTAACTCTTTTTTTTTTTTTTTTTTTTCTAATTTTACTTTTTTTATACTAAAACAAAGAGGAAAATTTGCAGTTTTCATTATTTATAGGTTATCATGATAATATTTTACTGGTCTGATCCACTTTAGATTGAATTGACCTAAAATTATTTTAACATCCCTGATTGTTAATATCTTAAGTGTAATTTTTGTATTTCACAAATTCATCCTAGGGGCCAGATTGGATCCTTTGGCGGGCTGATTTTGGCCCCCGGGCCAGATGTTTGACACCTGTGCTATATATTGTATTGTTGTCTGGTCCTGCCATACTTAAGATAATGTATAGAATTATGGGGCAATAACTACAAAACTACTCTACACCCTCACTTTATATTACAAAAGTGTGCAGTCAGTCTTACATAAAGTCGGTATTTGGATCATATTCATTTATTATTCCTGGAGTCAAAACTATTAAAACTCTATGATTTAGTGCGTTTTTAAACAGCTCAACTTCTATATAAAGCCAATAAAAAGGATCTACCAGCCAACATCCAAAAACTATTTGCACATAGAGAGGGGGGCTGACCTGAGGGGATGGGGGGATTTCAAAGTCCAGGCAGTGAGGACAACCAGAAAAAGTTTGTGTATCAGTGTGTGAGGTTAAGCTTTGGAATGGGTTGGGGTAGACCTCAGGCGGTGTCCGAACATTCAAAAATTCAAAATAATGTACAAAGAAATGGTTTTGTCAAAATATCTGGCTCAAGGAAGGGTGTGATGGTACTTGGATTGCCAGGTTGTTATATTGTATGGTGTGTGTGTGTGTGTGTGTGTGTGTGTGTGTGTGAGTGTGTGTGTGTGTGTGTGTGTGTGTGTGTGTGTGTATACATGGGTGTTCGGACGTGGGTTGGTGTACAGATGTAGATATAATTTGGTGTGTATGTGTATGTGGCTGTAGGTGTGTGGGTGTATAGGTTTGTAGGGGTGTGTATATATGAATCAGTCAAATTTATTACAAAATTATTACTAACAGTTAAAATCGACAAATCATTTACAAGATACTTTTTGTAATAGGACACCCCAGAGGCAGTCCTCAGCTTATGAATGGGGGCAGTTAATCGTGATAAGAGATAATTTACATTATAATCTTTAATAAATTAAAATGTTCTAAATAATTACAAACATATTTTAAAATATTTACCTATCTGTCTAACGATGTTTTATTTCATTTCCTTTTCCTGAGTTCTATTGTAGTCAGCATTTTCCAAGATTCTCAGATAATTTAATAGTCAGACATGGTACTTTATCCACATAAAGAAAGAATTGACATGATTTGTATATCAGCCATATATGTTTATGGATAATTACAATCTTATGTTGTACTATATTATGTATTATGTGTAGGCACTAACAGTCTGAGGACTGGAAAAGGGGGGTAAGACTGGATAAGCAGTGGCTTCTTCCTACTCCCTTTCAGGCACAACAGTTGTCCCATTTTTGATTTTTTTGTCTTGTTTTGTTGTTTTGTCCTAAGTTTTGTATTACGGTGTGTCTGAAATAAACTAAACATTGAATGAGCTTATCAAACATATTAAAGCTAATAGCAGTACAACACTATATTAAACTGGGACTTCTTAAGCATAGTGTTAGTTACCTCCGCCAAGGAGGTTATGTTTTTGCCAGGGTTTGTTTGTTTGTCTGTCCGTTAGTGTGCAACATAACTCAAAAAGTTATGGACAGATTTTGATGAAATTTTCAGGGTTTGTTGGAAATGGGATAAGGAAGAAATAATTAACTTTTGGGGGTGATCAGGGGTGGGGGGGCCCACGGGGGGGCCCACTGATCAGCCTTGGCGGAGGTCTGCGCTCTCCGAGTGCTTCTAGTTTTGGTAAAGTGATGACCAAAATAAAACAGGCTGTTAAACTGAATAGAATTATACTGATGGAAATATTGATACCATCTAAGTGCACAAATCAGCATAACTTCAGATACTTAAAAGCATAAACGTTACTTATGTTATTATTGCTTTAACCCTTTATCGGGCAAGTGACTATTTTTGGTCATTTTCACAAATATTAAATATGGGGCCAATCCCATGCCTCAGTGAGGTCAAGAAACATGTTTTTTTTTTTTTTTTAAAACACCATACAGTGATTCAGAGAGATTTTAGACTTTTTTTTTTTCATTTATTTCGTTCATGGTTGTGCATTACATCAGTAAACATTCAGTAATCATCAAGTAAACAAACATGTACACACCCATGCTCGAAAAGGAGCGGGATGAAGAAAATCTTATATTTTGAAGCTGAAAATAGTGAGAGTTATTTTTTGTCAGTTTATGACCTTTTAACAGTTGTTTTATTGCATGGGTTTATTTTTTAGCAAGTGCTGCTCAGATGTTTTATAGCAAGTGGAGGGAGACTAACAGACTGAGATTGAAAATTTGCATTTCAGAGTATTTCAATCAGTGCCCTATAAGGCCCGGGGGGCCAAAACCGGCCCACCAAAGGGTCCAGTCTGGCCCCTAGAATGAATTTATGAAATGCAAAAAGTACACTGAAGATCTTAATAATCAATGGTGTTAAAATCATTTTAGGTCAATTCAATCTAAAATGGGTCAGACCAGTAAAACACTATCATAATAACATATAAATAAAGACAACCACAAATTTCTCTCTTTGTTTTAGTGTAAAAAAAGGTAAAATTACACAAAATGTTTACATTTACAGACTAGCCTTTGACAAAAAATTTCAATAACCTGAAATTTCTTAAGCAAGGTCTGTGGAATTGTACTAATATTCTGCCTGTTACTACATGTTTTGTGTATTTGTAGATCCACTGTGATCTGTAAGTTATGATGCACATGTATAAATGATAAACTGAAGTGTAATATTACTAAAATTGCACTTATTTTCTTAAGAATTTTCAGGTTGTTCATATTTGTTCATGTTATGTTCAAGTAGAGTTTGTAGATGTAAACATTCTCATTATGGAATTTGACGTTTTTCACTCAAAAACATAGAGAAAACTTTGGTGTCGACATTATTTATCAGTTCTTATCCTATTATTTATATTATTTTACTAACATAACATATTAGTCTGTACGTATGTGGCCCCTGAACTAAAATGAGTTTGACACCCCTGCTATAAGGGGTTAAATGACAGAACTCTAATAGTCATACTGCCTGGGATGTTCTTAGCTGGCATACTTTACATCTTGAGTTCATCTTTTCTGACATAAATCTGAGTTATTGTTTTAAAATACGACTCTGAATTAGTTTTAAAGGAAAAACAACACATGTAGTTGATGATATAAGTTGGTGCTTTTGTTGTTTACTTCATCTCCAACACAAAGATGTCACAGTCCACAGAAAGTCAGCAATTAGCTCTTCCATTACGAGCAGTGATTCGCCTCTCGACACACACATGAGCTCCTCTCACTCAGCTCGTGGCTTTAAGACATCCCTCTTGTCCTCTCATGGATGTTGCATAAATTAATCCCTCTCATGTGCTGCCATCTGAGGCATGTTGATGCAAAACTTGAGGGTGAATAATTTATCTGTCTGCCCTTCGGAAGACGGCGTGCACACACCGGGTGCCACCGCGCATAACTAGGTGTTGTCATCACAGACCTGGGCCCTCTGGCATCAGCTCAGACATCTGTGTTGTGTGATAAGAGTGCACATCATGGGAGGAAGACATCACATCTTGTTTGAATTGTGGTCACTGGATAGACGCACAAAAGGAAGCCAAATACTGCCTCACCGGCACAGTTGTCACCTTTTCCACATGTGTGCTGCGCTGTTGCTGAGCTTTTACTTAAGGCCTTAGGGGATTCTTTCTGCTGTACTGCAGTATTGAGTTCTGCATCGCTAATGCAGGACAGATTCAGAACTCTGCTTCATTGTTTCAGTCCTCACTGGTTATTAAACAATATAAGTCTTCTGTATTGAATTATGGTGATAATATGCACCAGTGTGTATGATAACTCCTACATCCTGCAGTGTACAGTAATAATGTCTCAAATATAAGATGGATTAGCTCCTGGGGGGGGGGGGGTTACCTATAGTCTCCTCATGCATCATGCCCTCCTTCCTGACAACACAAAGTTCCTGTGACTTGTGAACGCTCTTTAGGTGAGATAAGGAATAATCTGTTAAGTCAAACTTCATTTTTCTGTTGTTGATTCTAGCCGATCAATTTTAATGAGATGTCTAATTCTGCACGTCCAAGTAAATATCCCCCTTCAGCATTTGTTAGCAAAGTGTTCTCTTTATCATTTCCCTCAGCTATCATTGTATAGTTCTCTTGCTGAGTGATTGAGCAGTGAAATAGAAAGGCAGAAGAATAAAGACAATGCCACGCTTCATTCCACCATGTCACGTCCATCACGCTCACAATATTTTTTCTGGATCATTTCTCAAAGAGCTAATTGACAAAAAGTGATTTCATAAGCTTTGTTTACTGGTAGGCTATGAGTATAATGCTTATGAGCTAGCTAGATAATGATTACTGCTGCTGCGCATATCAAGTAGGTGATTCATTTGCTCAGTGTGACTTGTGTGTTTAAATAAGCAGTCTCTTGGGGTGTGAGGACACCGGCTTTTCATTTCTGTTAAAGTTGCTGATACCAATCAAAAGCACATAAATCTGCTCCTGTATGTCTCCCCCGTCAGCCAGGAAATATCTGTGCCTTAAATTTACTTGATTCCCACTCCTCTGCTGTGCTGAAGTCTGCCATCTCAGTCATTGACATTATGAATAAGGTTGCAGGCAAGGTTGTTCATCATGTGAGTGTGTGAGCCCCACCCCGGCCCTTATCCGCCCACCAGATGAGCTGTTCGCTCTTGTTCTCTGATGGAGTGCAGAGAGTGGAGGGCAGTCATCAGATCTGTTTTGCATCACCCTACAGGACAGAATGGGCGTGATGACACCGCTGACCTTTGGATCATCTATCAGCACTGACGTCTTTCTCATGGAATAAAAAATGTTACATTAGCACAAATGACCTTTTCTCATCACCACGTCCTGATTACACATTGCCATGAGGATCCACCCCCACTGCTCCTTATCTCACCGCTCTTATGAGCAGTCACGCCATTAAATAAGAGCTCAAGAAATTAAATTTGGGGGGACTTCCGATGCCTGGATTGGAGCATTGCATCAAGAGGTCTCATATAGATGCTGATTATTTTCCTTCAATTCAAGTCGATGCGCGTCCGATGTTAGAAAAAGATCCATCACAGTAAAGATGGGGAGGGATGATTCATTTCACACTACAGTGAAGTTTCATGCCCTTTAAAACTAGGTCATACATGAAACCCAGACTGGAAAAAAAAATCAATTTACACCTCTTGAGTCAGCATGAAAACAACAGATGTTATAAGATAAAACCAGCTCATTTGTCTTGTTATAATGTAAAGTGTTTCTGGTGGGAGTGGTATCATCTTACCAAAGGTCACTTCTTACAGCGTAAACACATAAATACTGTAGTATCCTTCACCAGTGGAGCTCAAAGCCAAGGCTTCTGCATCTGAAATGAAACAAAATCCAAAATTTTACCATCAACATCATGAATCCCCCTTCCCAAATGAGACCCTTGACATGTCATGTATGTGAATAAATGCAAAAATTCTTCAGATACATTTTTTTTTTATTCCTTTATTTCTCTGATTTCAGCTGTTTCTGTGGAAACGTACCTGTGGTTTTACCATCGCAAAATGTCCCACAGAGTAAGTAAGAATTGATTTGCCCAAAATACACATGGATGAAAGGGTTGATAGATGGATTGAATCAACACTACACTAAAGTACATCATCTAGTTTTAAAAATAACTTTCAAAAATGTGGTGCCTGTATTAAAGGAGTGATATTTTGCTTTTTTAAAGGGAATTATGCATTTTAAAACATTTCCCTGTGGTCTGCATAAAGTGTAAATGCTAAATGCTTTAAATGCAAAATAGCCACTTCACGTTCAACCCCTTCTGTCCCATTCAGCCACTTCTGTTAACACAACCAACAACGAACATTTTAAGTAATTGGCACAAAGTTTGAACATATTTTCACTATGGACTACAACTGCTGCTGCTGACAAACAATTATGGCGTATTCGGAGAAATATTTGTTGGAAGTCTTTATCCTTATATGTGCAAAATGTATAAGTAGATATAGATATAACAAATTAAGCAGGATTTAAAACGAGTTGTAGAAACCCACTCGATTTTTGCCGGAATGAATATGAAGATAGCTTTGCAGCACCTGGAGGGTTCAAATTCAAACTTTTTGAACTATTGGGTCCAAATACACAAATAAATGAACCAAAGACTAATAAAAGTGGGTTTAGCTCAATATGACCCCTTTAAAGGACTCCAGACATTTTGTTTTTGTTTCATTATTCATTGTTATAACAATGATTATTACTAGTAGTAGTATTATCTCTTAAAAATCCATGTCACATTTCAGTTTTTTACATAAATTTTACATGATGTTTGTCTTTGACATGTAGTTCCTGGGGTAGTTCTAGTATTGGAAACTTTGGTATAACGTGTAAGTATAGACAATAAATAAATGTGTGTGTGTGTGTGTGTGTGTGTGTATGTGTATATATATATATATATATATATATATATATATATATATATATATATATATACATATATATATACAGGGTGGGGAAGTAAAATTTACAATGAACATTTAGTTGTTTTTTCTCAGCAGGCACTACGTCAATTGTTTTGAAACCAAACATATATTGATGTCATAATCATACCTAACACTATTATCCATACCTTTTGAGAAACTTTTGCCCATATGAGTAATCAGGAAAGCAAACGTCAAAGAGTGTGTGATTTGCTGAATGCACTTGTCACACCCAAGGAGATTTGAAAAATAGTTGGAGTGTCCATAAAGACTGTTTATAATGTAAAGAAGAGAATGACTATGAGCAAAACTATTACCAGAAAGTCTGGAAGATACTATTAAAGAAGAATGGGAGAAGTTGTCACCCGAATATTTGAGGAACGCTTGCGCAAGTTTCAGGAAGCGTGTGAAGGCAGTTATTGAGAAAGAAGGAGGACACATAGAATAAAAACATTTTCTATGATGTAAATTTTCTTGTGGCAAATAAATTCTCATGACTTTCAATAAACTAATTGGTCATACACTGTCTTTCAATCCCTGCCTCAAAATATTGTAAATTTTGCTTCCCCACCATATATATATACTTTTTTTTTTTTTGGAACCTTATTTCCATAGTGTCTGGGCCTACTTTATATCTTCTATGTATAGATACATGGCAGGAGCTGGATACTTTTTCAGTGCTCCTTTCACTGGGTGGATGAAGACCCCATCTGTACGTGACTTGGCTGGAAACCAACTGAAAAATGTACCACTGCCAAGTCTTGACAAGTTCTGCTGATCCCTGGTTCCGCTTAACAGGTTGTGGTTCTTCGATTCCTCTGCAAAAATCCACCTCACAGCATGGTAAACCATTTCTTCTTTTTTTTTCCCCTTTTTTTTCGGTTTTCGGGGTTTTTTTTTACATTAGCAAAAAACAAAAGTCAGGAAGTTCAATTGGTTTTTGTTGCATTTGTTGTTGTCGTGGTTGCTGTCAAGCTGTGATGCCATGTGTTCGTGTCATATGATATTTATCAAGCTGGTCAGAAGCATTTGAAATCTGCTTTCAGAACCACTCACCCTGTCACATGGTGTGACATGGTATTTGTTTTGTTTTGTTTTATTCTATCCATAAAGGCTCAACTTAGTTCACTGCAGCTCCACTGGGTTCATTTTGTCATGTTTTCTGGAGAACAAAGCAGCCACCCTGTGCCAGTTTTTGCTCCCACAGGACTAAACCTCTCTGCTGGGTGAAGAAAAACAGCAAGGATTAGAGTATCCCACAATTCAAGGCGGCAGCCATACCTCTGCCATTCTTTGGTGGACAGAATTTGACAATGAAACATGTCACATTGTCTGGATTACTTTATGTCTTTGTCCTGTTGCTCCATTTTTTACCGGCTCCTTTATCAATTATTCTCCTAAATATTCCTCTTTAACTTTAACTTTCCTGCAAACTCAACTGTTATTTATTTTCCTAATATTGACAGCATGTGGAATGCAGTCAAGTGTGAAATTTTAATTGTGTGCTGAGATCCAGCTCCAGGTCCCTGGGGTAAGAGGTGGAGATGTAGATGTGGTTCAGTGAAGTTTTCACTGCCTGGAGCGCCTATTGATCAGGGCAGAACTGTAAATAGTGGGCCATGTGGACAGATGCAGCAAACCTTCTCTGCACACACTGCCTCAGTTCTTCAAAGATAAAGTCTTTCTCTTTTCCTGTTTCACTGACAGCACTTAGATAAATGTGGATTATCGAAAAATCACGGTTCACTACCAAAACCGAGAATAGAAAAGGGAGGACTAGGGGTGGAAAAGAACAAGGAGGCGGCACAAAGCAGTGTACCAGAGCTGGCTCGCTCGCTTAAGAACAAACTATTCCTCCTCTAAGGGAATTAATCCTTGTATTGTACTGAAAATTCCTCCTGAATGAGCTGCACTAAAGCAAATTCAGGGCAAGTAGTCTGGTGTGAGAGATTTGTGTCGACATTAGCGCGCACTTGAGAATTTAAAAGACA
Organism: Sphaeramia orbicularis; assembly: GCF_902148855.1. NCBI lineage: Eukaryota > Metazoa > Chordata > Actinopteri > Kurtiformes > Apogonidae > Sphaeramia > Sphaeramia orbicularis. The sequence goes on along the minus strand of NC_043979.1, from coordinate 18,913,810 downwards.
CAGAAATGCACTTGGAATTTCATTTTCCTTTCAGGAACTTTGGATGGATTTGTGTTCCACCGCTGCAGAGGGGGCCGGGCGATCAGACTAGAGCAATGAAACAGCCTGAGTCTAACAAAGGGTAATGATGATACTCTGGCTGCACAGCTCTCCCTCCTCCGAGCTGTGGTGTAAACGCACAGAGCTATTTTGGGTGCTCCTTGGGTGCAGGTGTCCAATTATATTTCACACTCTTGTGAAGGTGCACTCAGAGACTGCTGGGGGTGGAGTGGCCTGAGTTCACTTTCCTGGCCCTCAGGAGAGCCTGGGGCTAAACATAAATAGGAAAAAAAAAAAACACTTATGAGGAAGATGGAAAAATCTTTGGCCAAATTCACATTTCTATTCTAACACATTCAACATAAGAAAAAGTTAATTCCTCTGTCTCAACGCTCCACAAATGCCTCACATCTGATGCCATCTCACCATCTCTGACATTAAACAGCAGCCTTTTCTCCATGTGTCATAACTTTTAACCCTCGACACATTGTGTTTGGATGGTGTAACACCTATTGCTTAGACACTTTCCTGTCTCCTAAAGTGTATCGGAGTATATACAGGTTACATAAGGTGAGGGCCAGGTCAGCTCTGCAGTGTGAGGTGAATTTTAAGCATTTTATGAGAGCTCATCCAGTTTTAGAAGTTTGTTCCATGACTATTTATTCACAGTTTGTACTTGTTTTCCAGCCCAGATGGTCTCAGGTCCTTTGGGCTGTGTTGTGGTGGTTCTTGTTTAGTTGTGTCTTATTTTTCTTAGTGTGAAGGAAGAAGCTGGTGGGTTGAGAGAGGATTTCAGAGGTTTTGTTCCTGTAGGTGCATAGACGTGCTCTACATTCTGCAGGAGGAATTTTCGTAAAATCAATACGCACATCTGCCAGAGTCCATTCCGGAGATATTTTTTTTTCTTTTTATTTCTCTTTAGTCGTTATTAACACATTAGCGTGAGGAGGAAAGTGGAGGCCGTGTTTAGTTTTGTTTTCTTCTCACAGTTCAGGTCTGGGATGTCCTGAGGAGCCCAGTATAATCCAGAGGCACCACTCCTTGAGATAAATTGGCACATATAGAGCAGTGCTGGGAGTATATCACCAAAATAAATGCTTCTCCAGCACCGGTGCAGTGACAGGCTCAATCCTGACAATGCTCAAAGGCTTCAGCAGAGGTGACAGGACTGGCAATCAAACCCAGCACATCACCTCCACTAAATTCTAACAAGACTGGCATTTTCTGCACAGCTAGAGACTGCTTTTGGTCAAAGTGGACAAAAATCAAAGTGGAAAAGTGGAAAAAATGGTCAGAAGAAAAAAGTCACCTGCTGGATTTACCGAAGCAAAACCATTGTACCTTCGATTGGATGAGTACCGCAGCGATTTATGTTTCAGCTACACGTCATTTAACTCTAACTGATGCACTGAGTAGCTTCTCATTTCTCAAACAACAGTGTCTCAATATATATCTTGCAGTCATGGAAAAGATGGGACTCTAGTCGCTTTTCCATTGGACATATGCAGAAAACTTTACCGATATTTACTAAATGTTGAAAAAACAGAAGTGCGTAATGTCGATTTTACTATTAAATCCCAAATGCAATGATTTGTTTATTTATTATTGCGAGAAGACATGAGAAGTCATTCCATAAACATGGCGACGAACGTAAATATCGTGTTGATTTACAGATATATTCATAATATTATGTATTACCCCTCTGTCCCATACTAAATTAAAAAATGATGTTTCCTTGTGTGTCCACACATACCACACTATGTTTCTTTTAAAACTCTTCTTCGCTTTTTATAACATCTGTCAACATCCTTTTTTTTTTTTTTTTTAATTCATGTGACTCTAGTTGTGGAAAACGTTCTTTCCATAGCAGTTTTGCGTGCTATACCATTTGCACTACACCCGAAAAACCACCTCTTGCCGGTGCAAAAATGGGAGTTTTGCTGAAATTGTCGTTTTTCCATCAGGCAAATTTTTATGCGCAAGTTATATTCGCGCAGTTAAAGAGTCAATGGAAAAGCGACTTCTGTTTTCAGAAGGGTCAAAATATTGGCCTGCAAAGAAAACAGCTAAGGAGATTTCTGAAACTATTAAATTCAGGTAAGAGCTTTCGAAAAAGACTACACTTGACTCCACCTCGAAATTCTTAAATGAGCTCACACTATTTAAGTACTGTAGTATTCTGTGCAAAGTGCCTTTAACCCCTGAGAAAATATTTCAATGAAATGTGCCGCTTAGAATTATTATTATTATTATTATTATTATTATTATTATTATTATTATTATTATTATTATTATTATTATAGCTATAGAATTGTCATAATGTCCCTTTTGTCCAGGACTACTTCCACTTACAGTTGTTTTGCTTTACTATGTGTTTTAGGTGTCATAACAGGTTTGAATAACAGACAAAAAAATTACATAGAATTGAATTTTTACAGGTTTTGACTGAATGAGGCACTCAGAATGTATATCATTGAAATATTTAGGATGTTTAACATGAACTGTGAACTGTAACACACTGAACAACAAGTATTTGAATTTTGGCCCAGTAGTTTTGAGTCTCTTTTTCTAAACCAGTCCAGCTGTTATCTGGCACCTGGTGGTACTCCATAAAGCAGTTGGTCTCCAGCAGTAAACTAAAGCTCCATTACTCTCCTGATGCTTCCAATGAGTGCTTCCCTTGCAGACAGTGCACTCTTACCTTCCCACGCTGGCCTTCTGCCTCTTTTCCATCTCTGTAGTGCTTGTAGATTTGCAGATGTACCATCCAAGCAAGCACACAAACCTGCATTACTGTCGATGGCTCTTCATCAGAAGAGATCCTAAAAATAAAAGATCATATTAGATTCATCCCAGAGAGTTCTTAACAACAACAGAAGAGGAGAAAATGTAATAAATATAATAAAATATATATATATATATATATATATATATATATATATATATATATATATATATATATATATATATATATATATAAATATATATAAATATATATATATATATATATAAACACTGCTGTCCAAAATAACAATACAAGCAAAGCTGATTCAGAGGAAAAAAAGAATACCTAATAAATTAAATAATAATATTACTGATAAAGGTAGCATTGAAATCAGTAGGACAATTTATAAATAAGTGATATAAATATATATGCTTAAATTGCTATTTTAATTAATTCATGACACATTTAAGTAATTATTGAGAGATGTATTTATTTATTTTGTGTATTTCCAATTTTAATTAATTAATGACACATTTAAGGACTTATTTAAAGGGGTCATATTTTGCTAAACCCACTTTTATTAGTCTTTGGTACATTTATTTGTGTATTTGGACCCAAATAGTTCATAAAGCTTGAATTTGAACCTTCCAGGTGCTGCAAAGCTATCTTTACATTCATTTTGGCAAAAATTGAGTGGATTTCTCCAACCCGTTTTAATTCCTACTTAATTTTTTACATCTACAACTAGTTATGTCACGACATTTGCACATATAAGGTCAAGACTTCTGATGAACATAATTGTTTATCAGCAGCAGTGGTTGTAGTCCATACTGAAAATATGTCCAAACTTCGAGCTGATTACCTAAAATGTTCAGTTGTTGGTTGTATTAACAAGTACAAGTGGATGAATGGGACAGAGCGCACAGTCAACAACCTGGAAGGGGTGGGGCTTGAAGTGGCTCATTTACATTTAAAGGGCCAGCGCTTAAAACAACCTGTCTCGTGTCATTACTCAGAAATAGGGTTGAAAATGGACCTGTGGAGTTGAATTAATGAAGAATTCAGACCCAAGCATAGCATCTACAGTTTATGTAGACCACAGGGAAATGTTTAAAATGCATAATTCCATTTAAAAACCTAAATATCACTCCTTTAACCCTATAACGCCAAACATATCAGATTTGATACATGAGTTTTGAAGCCCTCTACATGATCAGTGTGATTTTTTTCTTGAAAAACCTGATGTATCCAATTAGTTAAATGCAATACACAGATAATCCACCAGGGGGAGGAATTCGTTCACCAGAGGCCTTTAGTGACACTACAAGATTGTCATTAATGAGGAAGGAGGCAGAACTTTGCCAAATTTGAAAAGGAATTACCAATTTGATAGACATGTTTGTGTTATATTATGTTTTTGTTTGTTCAAAAATAAGAATATTTGAGATTGAGACCCGATGTATCAAATATGATACAGAATTGAAACTTAAACATGGAAATTGATATTTGAAAAAATGTTTTTGGTTGCTCAGAAGGACCAATGAAGGCTCCAGTTTCAAAGAACTGGAATTTTCTGTCAGTGAATTAATGTTTCAGGCTTCACAGGGTTAATGATGTTCAATTAATTTAATTTAATTTAATTTTGGCACCCCATATTTCACACCTCTATTGATGTTTTGTTAAACAAATTAAACATATTAATTCCAGGAGGACTTGGAGAAAATGGTGACATGAAAAGTATATCTGATGCAAAAGCTTTGAGATTTTATGTATCTGTTTACAGAAAATACAATGGCACCAGTTTATTCTGGTGACAGCGTTGAGAATTAACAAATAAACAGTACATATTTCCATGTGCAACAAGTAGAGAAGCAAACCTGCTTTAGAAATATACTTTGGACCATTAGCTGTTAGATGGCAGCTCTCTTGCTGCAAGTAACAAAAATAAGACAGTAAACCAAGTCTAAAATCCATATTCAACAGTTGACAGCTTGAGGGATGGCAGGAGTTGAAGCTGGAGGTTTCTGTTTTACAGTTGGACAACATGCACTGACTGACTGCATAGAGAGGATGTACATCATGGGAAAACAGGAAAACAGAGCTGCTGTTGCCATCCTCCTTCAAATGATTTGGTGGAAGAACAATGCTGGAGGATTTTCTAGAGATATTTCCAATTCAGTGCAAGGGACTAGTGTTGGTTTCATTATTAAACATCTAATGTTGTGTGTTCCTCACTGTCTGACCGCTGCATTTTTCAGATATGGGCTTGTTAACATGTGCAGCACAATGTAGAGATACAGAGACAGCCTTGACCAGAAGAATGTCCCGCGGCCAAATTCACACATCCATGCAAAGGTGCAAATCTCAGTAATCATCACTGTCACTTCCCCTTAATCCAGATATGAAACCCTTTTCCTCTTCTCGTTTGTTCTTCTCCATGACACAAGCCTGAGGTGAAGTCTGTGTCATTAATATGCTGTTAACTGAACAGACAGACCCCATCCAAAACCCCTACATGTGTCAGACCATGTATCAGATTCTTGATTCAACCTATTTCACAGATTTTCTGAAATTAAGAGTAAGCTTTTATAATGTTTGTTTGTTTGTTTGTTTGTTTATTTCAAAGACACGTACGTTTGTAGGACTTTACATGTAATGACAGAGATGACACAGGCAATTCTAATTCAATACACTTCATAATTCAGCTGTTTTGTGTGTTTGTGCACAGACAATTGCACTGATGTGCAATAGTAGAACCCTGTCTCACCAAATTTACATACATATAGAACTAAATTGTAACTGTAAACGCATGTACCTATCATTGTGATGCCCCTGGCATTTACATGTTGATTCAAAACAATGTTTTAAGTTAGATTCAACTTCACTGTCATTGCTCAAGTACATTTACTCAAATATTAAATGCAATTTAACATCCAATCCAACATGTAAAGTCATGTATGTAATTAAAAAAAGAAAAAAAACAGAAGAGTAACAGTATTACAATATAAACATGTAAGAGTTAAATATGTTTATACTACTATATAGATGCATGTGCATGATCGATGTATAGATGTATATACTGTGTGTGTGTGTGTGTGTATACACACACACACACACACAAACACACAGTACATTGTGCATGATCTACAGAAACATAGTAGAGCAGGAAACTTTTCCATCTCTCTGTTTCACAGTGTTATTCTATGGTCACACTGGTAGCCTAAGGCTCAGTGATGGCCTCAAAAAAATGTGGCGAGTATTGCGATTCCTGTGTGAACTGGCCACGATCCTGGACTGAGCTACATGGGTAAAAACAGCGAAAATATTCAACTGCAAGTAAAACTTGTGTATTCAAGACTCTTATATTAGGTTGTAATCTGTAAATATTATCAGTATCCATTGTTCATCAGGTCCCTGTCTGTGTTTCACTACCATATACCAATATTTAGAGACATTTTTCTTTTGCATTTATGTTGTTTTTATTGTTTGAACTACTTTACAGCTTGTAGAGACTGGGTAACTTGCAGAGTTGTAATAAATATCCATTTAATGTGACATAAAACAGATTTGAGTCATGTATGAGTGAAAAGGTGAGAAAAGGCCACTTTGCCTGCAGTGTGAAGGTAACCTAAGTGGTCTTTTATGGCAAAGTCACAGATTTCTTAGATCCACCATCTGGCCCAAACATGTCACGTCAAAAGACGACGTCAATCCCTCAGTGAGACCTTACATTTCCTGACTAAAAAGGTACAGATTGTCTAGCAAAATGTAATGTGGTGGCATTATGCTAATATAAAATTTAACTGGATATGTGGTTTATTTCTCTGCGCCTGGGGTGAATATTAATGGAATCCATAATCACTTCTTGAAAGCTTCCTCCACCTTTGTACATATAAAATATTTCCACTTGATGAACATAGCAAACATCAGTAGAATCTATATTGTATATAAAGTAAATCTATGATTATATATTACTACCATAAAGCAGTAAAGTATATATGAGTAATAATTTTGGTGTCATTTCATTAGATGCTCTTTCCTCTGCTGCAGCCTCTGCAGGGATTTGGCTGAGACTGTCAGAATTCTATATAAAAATCGTCCAAGCGGAGATTTAAAGGGAGACTTTATTGGAGATTTTCAGTTAACTTACAGTTAGTCAGTAAAACCAGACAGCTGTAAAAGAGGACTTTTGTGTGATAGCGCTTCTTTCATTGGCCTTCCAGTCGTTGATAGAAATGGAAAGGTCTAAAATAGGACATTTAAAGTAATTCTCTCACCGACTGACAGTGTATCTTGGCTCTTATTTCTTCGGTGCCAATCAGCGTCTCGGTTCTGTTGCTTTGAAGCTGTCAGGACAATTGGATGGGCACTCCTCTAAACTTATTTGCCTTAGGGCCACCTTTTCCTGTCCTTTCACTCCATTTTCCTGTTTCATTAACCTAATCACTCACAGTCTGATTTCCCTCCCTCTTTCCCCTTCGCCAGTCCTCTGGCCCATCCCAAAGGGAGCATAGTGAAGGTGAGTCAGCCGATTAGCGTCCAACTGATGTACTGTCCCCTTCCAGATATGACCTCCATTGTGTCTCAGTGGACCAGCCCACTGTGGATCTGTCCGGCCCGTCAAAGTGAGTCAAGATACTTTGGAAGGAGGTGGATAGGGCAGACAGTGTTCATATTCCCCTTTGAGGATATAATGGAGCATGAACATTCCTTCAGACATTTTATGAAGGAGAGCATCACCAAATGATGACAGCTATGTTTCCACAGAACAGATCCATTATTGGAAGAACTGAAGCAACATAGAAGCACAATTCTTTTCCTTATGGGCTGATATGATTGAGTCATTGCCAAGAAAAAAACATATTACACACTAAAGAAATGAGTCCCAAAGTAGTCCATGAATGAACTTGGAGATACTCTACACATGACCAAATAAATAAATAAATAAATAAATAAATAAATAAAGCCTTTATTTAATCAGGTGAAATCCTCTTTGAGATTAAAGACTGACCTGACACAGAGAGCAGTATAAAAATAATTACAACTATGAATAAAGACAGAATAAACAAACAAATTTCATACACTGCAAGTAAATAAATACTGTATCTAGTTCAATACAATAGAAGATGTTCAAGATTAATAAAGAACAAATGCTGCAAAGATTTCAGTGCAAATTTAGAAGCAGTTACAGTGATGCACTGCATTGTTCTCTCCATCCTTTAAAATAGACTTAAATTCCCCCAAAGTAAGGAGTTGTGACAGTTTCAGGTCTTTCTCTGAATCACTTCCACAAAGAACTGGCAGAGTATCGAAAAGCTGTTTCACCAAACTCTGCTCTGACTCTGGAAACCACTATTTGTAGAATGTTCTGAGAACATGGGCCATGGGGCTTTAGGGTTTTACACATGTATGTAGAAAGTGGAAGGAGAGCCCACGGAGAGATTCATAAATAAATGCCAGACAATGTGAGACTGTGGATGTGGAGAAAAGGAGACTGAGCAACAACATACAGAGTAAAGCACTGAACCTGATTTCACATCCAATAATAAAACATAAAGCACACTGATAGACAGTCTCCAACTTGTTTAGGTGTTTCTCTCTTGATTAACTTTCTTATTATTTCCTGTGCTTACCCTTAAAATACGGAATATTTACATATAACCCCTTATTAATTCATAGTATTTACAATATTTACATTCTTGCATTTGTGATGATTATGCTGGTGGTGCTCATTAGCCTAATTTGTGACCCTGCGCTTAGTGCACAATGTATGTAATAGTTGAAATGATGTGTGTGTTGTGTGTCCAATATAAAGTATCTGTTTGATCATGGGATGAGATGATATGATACAGTAATGACTTTAGTTGCAGAAATATCCAAGACAGAGCACTATGCAAATATCAGTAAAATATTTACATGTCTAATGTGTGTGAGTGTGTGTTTAGCACCTTCACTGGAAAACAGATGCAGCAAAAAAAAAACATCTAACATCACATTGTAGTGTGTTACCTAGCTATCAATTGGATCAGCACATACATTCATTCATTTTCTGAACCTGCTTTATCCTCACTAGGGTCACAGGGGTCACTGGAGCCTATCCCAGCTACTTATGGGCGAAGGCGGGGTACACCCTGGACATATCTCCAGTTCATCGCAGGGCTGACATATACAGGGTGGGGAAGCAAAATTTACAATATTTTGAGGCAGGGATTGAAAGACAGTGTATGACCAATTAGTTTATTGAAAGTCATGAGAATTTCTTTGCCACAAGAAAATTTACATCATAGAAAATGTTTTTATTCTATGTGTCCTCCTTCTTTCTCAATAACTGCCTTCACACGCTTCCTGAAACTTGCACAAGTGTTCCTCAAATATTCGGGTGACAACTTCTCCCATTCTTCTTTAATAGTATCTTGCAGACTTTCTTGTAATAGTTTTGCTCATAGTCATTCTCTTCTTTACATTATAAACAGTCTTTATGGACACTCTTTATGTACAAACTAGAACACTGAGGTCATCAAACGCAGGGTTACTAGCGACTCCCAGAAATATTACAAAGAAAATGGGGGACGCAGCCTTTACTAACTATGCACCAAAGTTATGGAATACAATTCCAAAAGACATTAGAGAAGCCAGTTCACTGAATATATTTAAAACCAAATTAAAAACATTTTTATTCTCATTAGCCTTTGAAAGGAGATAAAAATGGGGTCACAATTCAGGAACCAGGAATGTGCGTTTTTTTTATTTTTTATTTTTTATTTTTATTTTATTTTATTGTATTTCTGTTTTTATTTTTTATTTTATTGTATTTCAAATTTCATCTTATTTCTTGCACTTCAAAAATTCTATGCATAATCAAATATTTTAATGTGCGCTGTTTTTATATTTATTTTTATTTCATTGTATTTCTAATCAAATCTTAATGTATTTTAATATTGTATTTTTTTCAATCAATGTGAAGCACTTTGGGCTACAATTTCTGTATGAAAGGTGCTATACAAATAAAGCTTATTATTATTATTATTATTATTATTATTATTATTACTCCAACTATTTTTGAAATCTCCTTTGGTGTGACGAGTGCATTCAGCAAATCACACACTCTTTGACGTTTGCTTTCCTGATTACTCATATGGGCAAAAGTTTCTGAAAAGGTATGGATAATAGTGTTAGGTATGATTATGACATCAATATATGTTTGGTTTCAAAACAATTGACGTAGTGCCTGCTGAGAAAAAACAACTAAATGTTCATTGTAAATTTTGCTTCCCCACCCTGTAGAGACAAACAATCACTCTCACATTCACACCTATGGACAAGTTAGATTAACTGATTAACCTATCAGCACATACAGACGCAGAAAAAGTATTAGAACATCAAAAGTCATCAAAAATAATGGTTATGCAATCAAGTACTAACCCCTGTGTGTATCATGTGACTAAAACAGAAAAGAAAACATGGAATGAAACCATGGAAAGTGTTTAGATATCATCTTTTAAATTAAACTCTTATGAGCTATTTTTGTTGTTATCATTATATTTGTCCAAATAAACGTACCTTTAGTTTTACCAGGCATTAAAATGAACTGAAAATGAAGAAACTGAAGAAAACAAGGGGTGGTCTAATATTTTTTTCCAGGACTGTATAAGCTGAGTTGGTTCCCAAAGTTTTTGTCTTACGACTGTGAAAGGAAGAAAAGAGTATTCACACAAAAAGAGATAAAAGATGCAATTATTTTGTCTTTCTAACATTATTACAACATAATAAAACATGAGATTTAAATATCTGCTCTCCGCCATGTCTCTTCTGTTTTGTGCTTTGTTGGCAAAATCTGCCCCTGTGTGAAAGGTTTATTATGTGTTTTGGTCAATGTGTCATAAATAGACCACACCCGCAGTTTGTTTGTGCTTATTGCCTCTACCCCAGGCATCCACAACACCAGGCTGAACTGCTCTCGGTTGGCGTCAACAGTTATTTATCTGCATCTTTATCTACACACCCCTTCAGCACATACATGTGCAATATACAAAGATAATATTTTCATCTGAGTGCAGTCTTTTGTTTGTTGCGGTCATCTCATCCCTGAGGCATGAAGGGAATTTATAAGCCAAAACATACCCACTACCCTCTTACTTAGTTCCCATAATGCAAAGCAAAACAGTGAGTCTCTCTGAGCGGCTGAGAAGGCTCATCTGCAATCCATCACAGCAAAAAAAAAATAGAAAATCAAACTAACTCAGAGTTAGCTCTTATTGAATTCAATTGGATGTAAATGTAAAGCAACTCATCTTATTTGTACAATGATTCTGCAACATTACATCTATTGACTGCCATTACATTTCTTTATGGACTTTTTGAATCTGTGATTGGAGCCAGTCTAAAACTTTGAGATGGTTTTCAGCTGTATTATTTTAAATTATTCATAACAATGTTCATCAGGGAATTGCTTTCTCTCCATTACATTATTGGTTTATGCAAAGCAGGGAGCAGCTGGTTGCTGGGATGTGTGTGTATGTGCATATATGTGTGTGTGTTTATGTGAGACTTAGTGCACGTGCTGTTAAGAGACAAAGAATTTCTTGTCTGTAACTTTGAGTCTATTTGGTTAAGTGTGTTTTGTTCTTGTGAACGCGGAGAATGGTTCTTCTTCGGTGTAGGTTTTAAGAGTAGCGTATTGTCATGTCGGGAAGGAAACCTGTTGCCCCCGTTCTGATAGTGATTAGCTGCCACGTTTCATGATGGGATGTCAGTCAAGGTGATTGTGATTACCTGCGCTGTAAGCAAATTACTCTTTGTGACTGACAGTTTGAGACAAGAGAGCGCATTTGTCAATAACTTGTGACTGGGTGGACTTTAATGGCTGTCAATTGATCAACAGTCCATATTCCCAGGTCACCTCTGTGCCTAAACTTAATCACCGTCTAACTCAGAGTTGATGCATGAACATAACTCACACAGGATGTCTTCAGATCAGAGTCCATGATCCCAAAAGAAAAGCTATGATTTAAAACTTACATGGAATAAGCAGGAAAAGTCTTAATTCAGTGTGCTGTGTTTACATGGGCCGGCTCGCTCTTACATTATTGACCAAATCGATGTATTTTTATGCATGTAAATGCGGTGTGTGTCTTGGGTTTAATTTGAAGGTTCATCAAGGACATGAGTGAACCAGTTGTGTTATCACCAACAAGGTTATAATAGTTGTGGATTTTTTATTATAGTTTAGTTTTATTTAGTTTTGACTTTTTTCCTATAATTCAGTTTGTTTTAATTAGTTTTTAGAGCAGGTTTGCTAGTTTTTATTAGTTTTTGTTTTCTTGTAAATGCTTAGTTTTAGTTTAGTTTTCTTTAGTTTTTTTTTTTTTTTTTTTCACATCTTCGCCGTTGTATTCACATTAATCCCAAACAGGACTCTGCTGCATTCTCCCAATTTTAGTCTCCATATTTCCAGGTAGAGTGGGGACGAGAAGACGACTCTAAACAAGTGACGAGATGTGACGGATCTTGAAGTGTCGTGCGGTGCCATCAGCTAAAATTGCTAATTGCTAAATAAATTGATTTCGTATCAATCCGACATCGACAAAGATGAAAACTAAGGGAATTTTATCCATAATTTTTATATATTTTAGTTAGTTTTGTAAGAACACAATACAGTTTCAGTTAGTCACAGTTTTTTTCTTTTAATTATAGTTTTTATTTATTTCAGTTACCAAAAATGTTTTTTCAATTCTAGTTTTCGTCATTTCGTTAGTTTTCGTTAACGATAATAACCTTGGTCACCAATAATACACACATACTGAAAAAGGTCCTGTTGATGCTTTGGTTTTCTATACCTTCTTTGTCCTCCACAGTCCAGGTGATGTTTTGCACAAAGCATAAAATTTAGTTCAATTAATATATGTTTCGGTGACCAACAAGGATTACACTGGTATAACCTCACATACAGTTTCTGCACAAGTTTTGCAGTATTTTTTAAAGTATATATTTATTTTTGACAGATTCCGTTTCTAGCTAATTTACTGAGAATGAAACTCTTAAAATTGACTCAACCATGGAATTCATACAGATAGGATACAAGGAACACAGACTTTTTTTTTTGTCACATTACTGAATTCACTATTATCTTCCTCTGCACAGGTTGTGATATTGTATGCTGTTCAGGTTTAATATGTATGGGTAGACATCACCTCCTCTGAGAACATATTCAGGAGATATAGTAAAATACATTATTCAGGCTGACCAAAAATGGACACTACAACATTTTTTTGCAATAGCTCAGGGTCCCAAACAGTGCTTTTATAAGATGTGGTACATATCACCTGGACTACAGTAAATCAACAAGGCTCAAAATCCAAAGATTTAAGATAATTTTGGAACAGCTAAAGAGCATTATTTATATTACAATTCTATTAACTGTTCTAAAATCACTGTAAATCCCTGTCTTGTTGCGTTTATGAAATGGTTACCACACATATGTGGCATAAAATAACAAAGAGCAAAATTAAGTGGAATTAAAAAACAGTTATTTTTCACCAAGCAACATGGTTTTACTGCAACGTTAAGTAGAATGCCAGTCAACACAGACACAGAGGGAAACATATCTATAGTTATATTTCGCAGTTACTTATATTTTGACCAAAGAAGCAAGATTCCCATCTATCTATCTTTTCAGTCTGTTGTTTTTACATCCCAGCCTTTAGGTCTATCCATAACCAAGCAAACTATGATGGCACCTCACTAAACCTAAAATTATCTCAGTCATAATTTTAATAATTTTGTGAGACAAGGGAGGGTTTGAGGTCTTGCAACAGGTGAGGCCTGTCATAGACAGACTGCGAACCAAACACACATTAGGGGTGGGCGGTATGGCAAAAATATCATATCATGATGTTTTAAAAATAAAATCACAATCTCAATTTTATCACAATTCTTTACATCAATCTTTGAGACTAATTTGCATGTCTTTTGCCAGGTAAAAAGTCATTGCGTCCATTCCATCTTTCCACCATTTCCACTCTTCTCATAAGGAGTACCTTTACTAAATGTCTGCGTTAAAGTGGTTTCCTTTTGTTTAACGCTACCTGTTTCCTCTGGCTGCGGTGTGGATGGTCTTCTAGCAGTCTGGCTCTCGCATACTGTTTGGGCATGCATTGATTCAGGTTGGACAGGGGGCTAATAACGGCATGAACATACAAGCGGAAAGCTTATAATGCATACAGGTAACACGCTAATTAAAAGTGGTGTGTATATTTACACAAGTCATGATATCACGTTACCAGATGACTGAACAGGGTCATAGTGTTGCCATTCGACTTGCGAACCATATCTGGGCAAATTTTGAAAATTACTGTTGTTTGCACTTTGTTGTTTGGAGAGAAGCCAAACCATTTCCACACAATGGAAGTGGAGTTCTTTTTTGGAAGCAACTCGTCCATTTTGCTATCAGCTATGACTGCTGCTACACAATGGGAAATCCACATGACGTGGATGTGAACCACCGTGATGTGTCTGTGCGTCCACATATAACTACATTCAGAGCCCCTGAATACCCTATGGCTCTGACGACATTATATTATAGACGATTCCATGATCTCTCTGCTTTGTCGGATTGTCAATACATTCTAATCCTTCAAATCTAATATTGTCATATCGCACACCCGTAGCACACATGCATTTGTATGTCTTTTCTTGTTCATATCACAAGAGCCATCCTTCTATATAATGCACGTTCTGTGTCCGTCCGGTGTCCGTCCAATCGATGTTGCAGCACAGGAGGGCATTTGTATGGATTTTCCTCAGCCTTCACAGGTCCGATCGCCGCCAAACTCGTCAAATGAATAGAAACATTACCTGACTATCTACTAGGCACAATTTTATGACCGTATTCAAATGTTGTGAGGTGTGCTGGGTGATTTTAACAGGGTCCCAGCTCACCACAGACCGGGTCCCAGCTCACCACAGACCGGGTCCCAGCTCACCTCGGACTTGTAAAAATTCACCAAAGCATGTTGTTTATCTCTCCCATCATGGCTAAGAAAACACCTTTGCTGACCCACAAGACTAGCTGTTGTAAGTATTAGGAGAACATTGAGTGCACATAATGGAAGCTGAGCTAATTTGCTGCAGGTTAGCAATTACATCTGCAAAAACAAACAGCTGAAAGTAGAATCTTACCTCTTCAGTCAAAATACTTTGGATTTTTATGCACATTTCATTTAGGGTTTTTTTCTTCCTCCTAAATCCTGTCCACCTTCTCAGCACTTGGCCCAATTTACAGCAAGTTTGGTGCTGTAAATGTGATGTAATGTGGTCACAGGTGTGTGTTTTCAGAGGATTTTACTATGACTATAAGTCTTTGTGGCCCAGCCGGTCCTTATCAAGGCTGCTGATATTTGGTAGTTTAGTGAAGCACAAAAGGTCACTCTCACAGAGATTAAAACAAAGTATAAATGAATCACACACACACACACACACACACACACACACACACACACTGAGCTAAGTTGCATAAAATACAGGCTAATACACCACATGTACAGTCAATTAGTAGCAAAAAAAGACAAGACACTACTCGCACTAGTCAAACAAGGAGTTCGTCTCTCTTAGCGTCTCTTGCGTCTGAGAACAAAAACCCTGTGTATTACAAATAGGCTGATCTAAGAACAGCATCAGGGGGATTTGGTGAAATAGGGGAGGGGGGGGTAGGGGAGTAAGTTAGCCTACATCGTTATCCTTCCAGAACGCATACCTCCCCCTTCATCACTCTATGGTATCGCTGTGACGATCAGGAGAGCAGAAGGAGTAAGAGGGAACAGAGGGGAGAGGCAGGGTGGGAGGAAGAAAGAGGGAGGGGGCGGAGAGAAGATGAAGGCCCTCAGAAGTCAGATAAGAGAGCCCAGACAATCCCTCTGCTCATCCTACTTGTTTTTAGGGAATATATCATAAGCCGTGTTGCTCTGGCTACGCTAGAGATGGTCTTTGAGTTAGCAGGATCTATTAGGAGAAATCTGTTCATTTGGGAACTGTGAGGAGTTCAGGGAAAAAAGGGAGATGGGAGAATCGGGAAGAAGGAGGAGTAAGAGCTGGTTTAGTCTGACGCCATTGTTTCAATATAGATAATTTTGTGTTTTCTGTCGACGGCCAAAGTTCACATACAGTATACACATTGCGTCAGTGAATGGCTGAGTAATAAGAGAGAGTTAGAAAGGGAATGGTATGAGTGTTACGAAACAAAACCAAGAGAATGCGCTTTGATATTCATGTCTCTGTGGGTCTGATGGTGATATAACACATGTTCTAAATTTTTCATAGCAGATGAAACACAGTATGTAGGCTACATGCACAGTATTGAACCAGCACTGCTTTGAAAACGGTGATGCTAGCTTCTCTAGTTGGGAAAAAAAAGAGGAAGAACATCAGGTTGTTTCCATGGCAAAAAGGTAACTTATTTTCTCTCCTGTCCTTTTTTCACACCTCAGCGTTACATAAACCATAAGCTTTTTTTCATCGTTTGCCTTCATTGTCTGGTATTGTTTCTCCTGGTTTGGGAAACATTTGAATGCTGTTAAAGGAACGATTGATTTCAGCTAAAGCCGACTTTCCTTTACCACTGTGAGGCACGTGTTGACATGGAAAAGCAGAAAAGGGTTGTACATTGATCAAATATTTATCAATGTTTTCCATATAGGTTCGTACTGTGACAGTGAAATGGTACTGCATTTGATGGGCAAAACTATGTGGATGCACATGCTATTTTTAATCTGAGACTTTTCCACGTTTGCTTCAGACTAAGTCCATGATATGTTCAGACTGCAAGGAAAACTATTTCTATCAAAAAATCAGATCTTTTGGGACAGTTATTTGCATCTGAAGGGATCAGACTTGTGTGTCCAGACATCACCAACTTTCTGTATGGGTTGCTACGGTAACAATGTAGCCATCTCTACCTATGTAGCTCTGCCGGTGACAGCTTCCAGATTCCCCAAAGCCTCCGCCAAAGTACCAACAAACAAATTATTTTGGCGTCTGTCCATGGACTGTTGTTCTCCATGTTGACCCCCACAGAGCTCTGCAGCCTCAACACTTCCGTTACTCTGGATTCACTCTAGACTCTGGATGCGATGGTGTCTTTGTGTGTCGCAAGTGGCACAAGAGACATCTGATTTAAGCCGCCAGAAATCCAATTGGAAATGCTTTACAAACCTTCTCCAAATGTGCTTAGGATCCAATTTGCAAAAATTGGACTCTATGTGGGTTTTTTTTTTTGGTTTGTCCAGACTTTAAAATTTCAGTCTGGATATGATCTCAGTTGGACAAAAAACAGATTTGGGTTGGAATTCTGAACAAGTTGCAATTAAAGGAGCAGTTTAACACAGTGTTTTTCAACCTTTTTCACCACCTTACATTAAACAATACAACTTACTAATAAAAAAATATATGGTGAGTTGAGAGAGACAATCCCAATACATAAAAGACATGACAAACTCTGAGTCTGAAACTGAAGCACTGTGGTACTGTTTATCTTTCAAATGTTCATTGTGATCAGTTTCAGATGCTGCAGCTCTTTCATAATTCAAAGTTTGAGTTATTGTTTTTTCAGTATTGTCAGCCTTGTAAATCCAAGTTGGACTGACTGTACATATCCTGACCAAGGAAAATCACATTCTCACTTTGTGCAGTAATCTACACCTGGCTTTTCTGCCTCCGTTCATGATAATATACATAATATAGACTAAATGTTGTCTAAAATTAATGTATATTTGCAACATAGAATAGCAAACTATTACATGATCAAAAGCAAATTAATTTTAGCAAAAAAAGTCTCTGTTTTGAATGTCTGGGTTCGCCAGAAATTTGTGATGTTAAAATGGGGTCACGAGCCAAAAAAGGTTGGAAACCACTGGTTTAACAGATCTTTCCGACAGCTGTTGCTTTCATACATCTGGTGCAAGTAATAGAATTCTCCACTGTATGCATTTATAAAACACCTTCCCTACTTTGTTATGGCATGGTCTTATCTGTTTGTACAAGTCAATCAAACTCCTAAACAAAATTAACCTCTTTTACCTCTCAGCCATCAGCCACAGGGGGACTGTCATACCCTGTGGTGTCCGTCTGTGTGTCTGTCCTTTAGTGTCAACACGATTACTCTTCACTAAATCATCTGATCTCGTTCATGTTTGACATTTAGTTGCAACTTGGGAAGCTTTTGGATGAGTCCTTTGGGTGTCAACCTTGACCTTCGGGGTCAAATCGGGGTTGTTTTTGTTGTTTTTCGGGTCTTTTGGGGTCAATGCTTGTTCATGGAGGCAGAAAGAAGAAACTAGCTCAGATGACCAAGTTGGCCAAGGGGGTCAAAACAACATTCAGCATTGTTTTTTTTGAAGGCTCAATATTTAGTGACATCTAGAGGTGAAGATGGCAAATTATAGTCAACTAAAAATTCCCTTCACCTTCCCCTATAGTTGCAAAAACCATTGAAGGTCCTTGTTACAGCCAGTATTTGGTTTGTCCAGTCGAAGTAGCAGACAGTTACCCTTCTCAACCCCATTAGTAAACAAGAAAAGCACTCAGAAAGCACAGACCTCCGCCAAGAAAAGATCCCCCCCCCCCCTTACCGATCACCACCAAAATTTAATCATTTGTCCCTTGTGCCAGTATCAACATTTCCTGAAAATTTCATGAAAATCCGTCCATAACTTTTTGAGTTATCTTGCTAACAAAACAAACAAACAGACACGCAAACACATAGCAAAGTGATCACAATACCTCCTGGCAGAGGTCATGATTACTAGAGACATTATTAACGACTTACTAATATATAAACAATGTGTTAATTAATGCTGAGTAGTGCATACATAATGATAACTAATTACATTATTCAACTTTTATTAATGCTTAATAATTTATTAACTAATTTTGAGAAGTAAACATTAATTAATGGCTTATTAAGACATTAACTAATATGTTACCTAATCCGAATGCTCAGTAATACATAATAATGATTGATAATATAATATTAAACAGTTAATTAATACTTAATGCACTAACTAACGTTAATTAAGGGACTCTTATTGTTAAGTGTTACCAAATTCCATCAATACCTTTCAGCATATTGTCACTGTCAGGCAGAAACCTCATAAGTCTATTTTTGGTCTTTTGTTTTGTCATAAAAAGATTCTATTGGTCAGTCTTCATATTGACCTGATGGGTTTAGAAATATTTAACCAATGAAGTGTTGAAAACGGCTTGTGATTATATCTCTTAACCTCATTTATTTAGAATACACATCACTTTTCCAGTTTCCTGAAAAAATAACCATATTGGACCTTTTTTTTTGCTTTATTAGTATATTCTATTTATATTATTTATTGCTTTCATCTCTTCACATTTACTTTCTTTTTTGCTAGTGTTTTTTCAAGAGTGTTTTTGTATGCAACTGAGCTATTGTGACCAAGTAATTTCCCTTGTGGATCAGTAAAGTTTGTATAATAATGGATTAGATTTATATAGCATACTCAAAGCGCACACAGTAGATACATTATTCATTCACTCTCACACCCTCCCTCTGGTGGCGGTAAACTACATATGTAGCCACATCTGCCCTGGGGCAGACTGACGGAAGTGTGGCTGCCAATCTGCACCTACGGCCCCTCCAACCACCACCGAACATTCACACACATTCATACACCAGTGTGAGTAGCAGCACTGGAGGAAAGTGGGGTGAAGTGTCTTGCACAAGGACACAACAGCACATGGACAGAGCTGGATTCGAACCGCCAACCCTTCGGTTATAAGAGGTTTCTGCCTGACAGCAACAGTATTGTAACTCCAGCGGTTTGAGCAGATCTGAGTACATTTATTTATTTCATGTGTTTTCCAACTATAGAAAACTGACCCTGTGATGTAGATTTTAGCTCGACGCTGGTATTTTCAGAATTGGCGGTTGGATACACGGTTGACAGCTGTAATTACCAATTGCTGATTAGATCCTGTTTGATTCGACCTGAACGTGTCTCTGTCGTCAGTATTTTAGAAAGGTGACTTCACTTCCAAACATAGTAGTTGAAGGGAATGCATCTTAATTTGGATGCCACCCGCTATAAAACTGCAAAAAGCACAAGAGCAACTGTAGCAGCTGACTCTGTGAAAGTCAACCCACTCACTTACATATACACAGCGTAGTCTAAGATAACACAATCATGATCATTCCTAGTCTCACCTGGTTACGTACTAGTGAAAACATCATTATGAATACCATATCCCATTTCTGCAGCTAGAACAGACTAAATAACCTTTCACACACTGATTCTGTAGATGCTATATTTAGGATGAATGCAGTTGTTTAGAATATACTTTCAACATCTCCCTCAATTGCTCAAAAAAGAAAAAAAGTGGAGTTATGAATTTGTATGCAGTTTTACTTATTGCATGTGGATTTAAATATTATGCTGCATCTTAATTTGCACATTCTATTGAGGGAACTACAGCACAAAACCTTAATATTGGTCTCATGCCTGTGGCAATGTTTCTCCCAGCTTCCATTTTTCTGGTTTCTCATGAATTTACTTCCTGCTGTTCTGTTGTTTTACTTTGTGCTAACTCTTATTTATTGTCTAATCCCATTTCTGTGTTCGTTCTGTTTTAATTTTATTTTGCTGTCATTTTTGCTGCCAGTCTGAACTTCTGTTGATATTCATTCTGTTGTTTATCACCGTCTCGTATTTTCTCTCATTGTGGAGTGTCTTTGTTTGCCTGAACGTCATTTTTTATCTCCTCCCCTTCCCACTTCGGAGAAAAATTCGTTCCTCCAAGGTTATGCTTGTAAATAAGAATTTCTTCTCCTTTGTCCTACATGCATAAATAAAGAGAATTTGTGATTCTTTTTTTTATTTATTTATTTTTAACAGTACACATTTTAATCGTCCTTGGAATAAAACATGACAAAGACAAGAGACATCTCACCACAACAATCTGGCATTTGTTACTGTAAATCCTACAAATAATCCCACCTAGTTCTCGAACAGTGGTACAAAACATCCAGCTGAAGGTTTTACTGTATCAGTCAGACCTATGAGATGCATTAGAAGTGAGCCATATGTCGCTGTCTGATGACTTTTATTTTTTCTCTGAATTCACAGATGAAAATATATGTCCCTTGAGACAAAGTGCTTGTTTGCATGTGTGTGTTGCAGTGAGTGTGTGGCAGAGGTTCACCACAGCTGCAGCGTTTTCCCAGACCGGCACAGGGGAGAGTCATCCAGAGCAGAACAGAGCGTATGCCAATGTGCCGCAGCTGTGGCCATCTGCACGGCAAACCGGGCTTCTCCCAGGGAACGAGGCACTGTGCTCTCCAGACCCATATGGGACACGGCATATCTATGTCAACCATGCATGGCCACATCTTGTGTCTTGGATTAAACACACAAGTAAGTCCCTAGGTAGCGTGTTAGCAATCTGAAGCGACAATGATTGCTCATCTGAATGACCTATCCATTCTTTAATACCACTTTATATGTATTTTTTTTTATGGATACATCAACTCTTGGGCCAATATTTAAAATAATGATTTCTCTAATGGGTGACGCAGATACTGATATTATTTTCTGTGCATTTCTTTTGTTTTTGTCGCTATATATTCATCTTCTTGAGCCAAGAAACAAAGGATTTTTTTTTTAACTTATATTTTATTGTTTCATTTCTGATATCTTACTACATAAACATTTAGAACATAGTGTCAGTTGTCTTCCTCTATACTGTCCATTTTTTCCATCAATCTTCACATGTTGCTTGCTGTAGTCTTATGATATAAGTAAGTCTCTCCATATTGTGAATTTCTTCCATAATGTCTCTCCAATTACTTGGGGGGGGGGGGGGGTCCTCTTCACACCATTTTCAGATGCTACCAAGAGGATTTTAATCAAATATTTATCCTTACTTGGTATGTCTTTTCCTGTTAAATGACCTTAATATATCACAGAACATGTATTCGTATCCCAATATTTTTTTCCCAAATTCTTCACTGATATTATTCCGATATTGGGATAATTTTGTGAAACAAAGGAGTTTTAACTGGAGTGTCTATATGGTCTATATTTGAACAATAAAAGTATGACCCAAACTCAAATTCAATACTACAGAGCATCAACCACTACTATCAGTTAAATTATTATTATTATTTTTATTTATTTATTTTTTTTTGGGGGGGGGGGAGCTGAAATATGCAATACAGCTGAAATATGCAATATTTCTGTAGTAAATATCAAAACATTTTAAACTTTTGTTACAACTACTACTATTTAGAGTGAAATGTGTCATGTTGTTAATGTATATATTTCCTTTGGTCACCTGTCAGTGTCATATCCCCTCTACTAACATTAATATTTAATGTTACTTTCTTTAGTATTAAATTACATAATGTTGGGTTTCTAGGTTTAGTAAAGTGTAGTCTCTCAGTTTCTGTATTACGATACAATCTGGATGAACCAGCTTCAATAAACCAAAGTGTTAGTATTTAATGTGACCTCCCTTTGCACTGAATGTAGCTTTAACCCTTTTGTTCAGACAGTAGGAGTTTTATTACATTCATTTTATCATGTTTTATACAAGGTTTCATTCAACACACCAGATATTTCTAGCTGTTTTTGCTGCTTCTAGTCATGGGGCCAGAGGTCACACTTAATAGTGACCTTAACCTTTTGAACCCATTTAGTTGTCCAAGACCAAAAAGCATGTTTGAGCAGATGAAAAAAAGTTGAAAATTTATTTCTGCAATCTCAAAGTGTTTCATTATGGACATTTACAGTTGTTTCTTTCTGATACTAAATACGCTAAAAACGACAAGTTTGGTTTCTTTTTTTTACTAAAACACACTGTTTTGAGCATTTATTTTTTATAATAATGATAATTAAGGGCCAGATATTGAAAATTACCTTCCTCCTGAGAACAAAGGTGCAAAAGAATTGGCAAAAAAAAAAACATTTTCTGACACTATTATTGCAAAGAAAACATGAAGACACCGAGGTGGCCTGTTATAATGACAGTCTTAAAAGGTTTGAACAATAAAACCTTTTAAATATTATCCCTTGTCAAGTTTTGTTTCTATTTCAGCTCTATTTGAGGGATTTCCACTTAATTTCAGGTTTAGGGAAAAGGAAGAGTGCAGTGTCAAGTATCTTCAGTTTCAAGTAGAAACAGTGGCCTCATTTGGTATGTGTTGTGTTCCACTTGACAGCCACTTTCTTCTCGTACTTGTATGGTAGCCTCTTCTCTCCCTCTGTGATTACGACTGGCAATAAGAGTGAGGTCTGATAATACCTGGCTGTAATTTAGAGTGAGAGATGTTGACTGGGAGTCTTGAGTGTGGGAAGAAGGAAACTGTGTCATCTCTAGAGACTGAGCATCTCTCTAAAATTTCCTGCTTCAACAAGAAAGAGCGTGGTGGTTGCAGTGGAAAGTAAGACGGCGTTAAATAAAAGGAGACAGGGGGAGAAAAACAGAAAATTTGCTGTGACATTTTAGAGTTAACGCTAGTGTGTGTCAGAACAGTTCGGCCTGGTTGTAACATTATAGGAGATGACCTCCATTACAATTCATGCGCTAAATCTACTGTACACAAGTGCAGACTCAGGGACAGCTACTGCACTACTGTACACAACAGTATGCTTAAATTTATCAGATTTTTATGTCATAAAGAGTGTGGCTGACCTTGCCTTTAGCTGTGTTTCTGAACATTACACATGACATCATTAGAGCATGGCAACAACCTCCACATCCTCCCTGCAGCCTCGGTTAGCCTTCTCCAACACATGCAGTACTCCCCGTCTTAGCCCACATACTCTTTGTATTGTAGATGGATACGTACATATAGCAGAGGCTGTCTGCTGAATATGAACGCCTTCAGCATGTCATCCTGGCAGGGCCGACGGTCTCTTTATCCCGTCTGCTGGCTGTCACGCGTACAGAGCCTCCACATGTCCCTCAGCCTAACTAGCTCCCTAAAGTCATTATCTGCATGATCAAGAGCTAGATTGAATAAAGGCCACGTGCATTTAACCCCTGAGAGTGTAAAATGGGAGTGGGGCCAACTGTGGTGGGCGAAATGGGGGGAATGACAAGGTTAGGTCGGGCCATTGTCGATATGCTAGCACAGCTGAAGTGACAGCTGGAATGAACCTCCATGTAGCCTTATGTGGCCTGTGAGTACTTTGTGTGTAGGAGAACACAGTCTATTCAGGCGTGGTTAGTCCAGGTACTGCAGCTATTTTCAGTTCATTTCAGTACAACATGGAAATCGTGTCATGCCTCGATTCTTATCAGTGGTGCATTGAAGGATGTTTTGATTTAAGGGTTTGAAGCTGGAGGGAGAAAAATAGGCAAGCTGTGGAGGTGGTGAAAATGATCTTTTGAATGATTATATCATGTGCTGGTGTAGAGCTGACTGAGCCTCCCCTCAGAAATTTAACAGCATTAGTTGTGTGTATAATGTTAAAATTAGAGCCTATATGGTGTTTTTGAAGCAAAAACACATTTCATTTCAACAACACTGCTGAATATATGTATACCTAAATTAATGTATTTCTCTGCAAATTCTTTAGGCTGAGGTGAATGAAGGACATGTAAGATTAGAGTCGGGAGTTGACATCCTGACTCCTGTAGGTAGGAAAACATCAAGGTTTGGTGTAAAAATCAATAAATATGCTGAACCATTGATATTGCATCTGTGTAGACTTTTTCAGTGTATCTCTAGCCCTAAGCAAGTAGTTAGCAAACATGAAAAGTATCGAAAGAAAATTCAGGATTGCAGACTCTTGTGTGCTTAGATCATGTCCATCGCACTGAATAGTAATACTAAATATATATGCAGTATTTTCTAAACCACTTCCTTGACCCAGAAAACATACTCACAGGATAAGGAGTTGGATTCATGTTTCTATAATCATTTGTTGCAAAAGGTGAAGGGGATGTGATGTCAGTGTTAATATAGTCAGTTCTATTATCAGACTGAGGATGAGTAGGTGTGATGTGGAAAAGAAATGAGTGTAAATACCAAATCAGGAACAACCGTAACATTAGGTGGAATTAAAATGCACTGTTATATTCAGATCATCTTTTTGTATCAGCAAGAAATTGATCTTGTTGATCAGTTGTCATGCACCGTGTGTGCTGTTTTCAGGGCAACAGCTGCCTTCGTTTTGAGGAAAAATCACAGAAACGCCAAACGGTGCTTCCAATAGGGAAGAATTATTGTAAAAATATTAGAATCCTCTTTGAGATGGGCTGAAATATGGTAGAGACCTGTAGTGTGTACAATTTTCAAGTCAAAATATGATGTAGATTTTGAATTACCGGTGCAGAAAGACCCTCACGGAGCCAAGGGTAATAATAATGCTCTAATTTCTTGCACAGTTGTCATTACACACTCATTCTATTCCCTCCAAAGCAACATAAGCAGTAAAACACTAGAATGTTATATGAATAATACATTTTTACGTATGGTTTTTGATGTGTTGACAGCACTGTTGGAGATTAGGTTGGACATAAAAGAAAAATGTTAGAAGGCGAGAATATACAGCTCTGGAAAAAATTAAGAGGCCACTGCAATTTCCTGTGAAATCAGCATGTCTGCATGTATGACAGCCTTTCCATTTCTGTGTCTGCTGAATTCCAACACAAGCACACCTTAGTCTACTTAATATATACTGACAGTCAATAGAAACTTTGAGGTAGAAATGTCTGCGTATTTCTACTTGTAGGGGGTTGTAATTATTCATTGTGGATTTATTGATGACTTAGTGCTCGGTAGTTGAGATAATGATGAGTTGTCATGTTGTCACGGTTCATTGCACATGGGTTGGTCTCTTTGCAAAAGTGGACCAAATACACATTGAGCAATACTCAGTGGGTATCTGCACAATTTGAGGATTGGTTTTGAAGGCCTATATGAAGGCCCAAAAAAGGCCACCAGTGTTAGTCCAGTGAGCGGCATCATGCCACGTCTATCACCTGAACATCGTCTTCAGGCATTGGGTATGGTGGCGGCTGGTTTGAGCTACAGTGATATAGCCAGGCCTATGTATGGGCTGTTCCCAACCCACAATCAGAAACCTGGTTGAACACCACAACACCACAGGCTCTGTTGACGATAGACCGCCTGCATCGAAGCAAACGGATTCCATACCCGGTATTGACTGTTGTGACTTTGTGTTTGGCAGGTGCCATTTTCTTTTGTTAAGTTTTTTGTTTTGAAATTATTCTTGAAACTTTAGATTTTTGTTTCTGTATGCCAATATCCTAAACAAATTATTCATATGAAAAAATTCTGGTTTAGGGTTTCAAAATAAAAATTATGTCGAAAAATATGCTCTCAAAGTTTTCATTGACTGTGAGTGTACAACTGATCTATGTCTTATTTAAGAAGGTGAAGTATAAAAAACACTACTATGGCCATCACTATCGTCTTGCAAGAGGCAAAAACAGTGCTATTAGTACCACAAAAGTAACTGGAATCCAAAAATAACTATTGAAAACTTCTGGACTTTTGCTCTGACAATGTTCCCAAACTCTGAGGACTGGTTTTTCTATCAGGACAATGCTCATGGCCTCAGCTAGGTCAATAAAGGTGTGGATGACGGACCACCAGATGAAGACCCTGTCATGGCCAGCCCAATCTCCAGACCTGAACCCACTTTGAAAACTTCTGGAGGAAGATGGATGGTCACAAGCCATCGAACATTGCTGAACTTCTTGAATTTCTCTGCCAGGAGCTGCATAAAGTCATCCAACAGCAATGGTGGAGAGCCAAGACACGTGACAGCTGTCATTCAAAATCAGGGTTATTCCACCAAATATTGACATCTGAACTTTTCCTAAGTTACAACATTAGTATTGAGTTGTTTAGAAATGAGCATGAGCTGGTTTTCTTTGCATTATTTGAGGTCTGAAAACACCTGCATCTTTGTGTTATTTTGACTATGTGTTGTGTTCTGCAAATACATGCTCTAAAAAACAATATTTGTGTTTGGAATTTGGGAGAAATGTTGTCGGTAGTTTAGAGAATAAAACAAAAATGTTCATTTTACTCAAACACCTATAAATGGTAAAATCAGAGAACGTGGTCATTTTGCGGTGGTCTCTTATTTTTTTCTCAAAGCTGTAGGTAGGACAGGTGAACAGGCTTTTTGTAAAATGGATGCTTCTATGAAACTGGGTTCATTTTGGTACCTGGCACTTTGCCAGGTTTTTTAGACCCAATAATAAAAGAGAAATTTAGACATATTTCTCCCAGGATGTACCTAGTGATAACCTCAGATAAATGCAAAAAAAAAATTATACTCTTGCTCTGAGCCATCCCATAATTAATGATTTTTTAATAAAATATTGGTGCTAAAAATATGACTAAAATTGGGACAGGAAAAACTACCTAGGTGTCAATGCATTTTATTTTGAAAACATGGCTTGAAATGGTCTTATATAGTGCTATAAATAAAGACACTGTTAAATTTGATGATCCTAGTGGTTTTTCTAATCCATGACATGTGGGTTTTTCATGAATCTCAGTCTCATTCCAGGTTTTGTATGTAGCCTGTCGTGTCCACTTGTGTTACATGCAGAACCTGCCCATTTAAACACATAAATCGCAAATGATTTTGCAACATCGGCCATTTTTGTGAAACACTCTGCCTAGCATAATTAGTTCAATTCCCAAAATGCACCTGTAAGAGAATAAAGAGATATTCAAAAAAATAGTATCATGTAATTTTCATGTCCTTTTGACCGTGTTACGTACAGATTTTTGTATTAAATATTGTGTAACATAACATAAAAATGTGTTTTATCTGAAAAATAGTTTGTTTTATCTCAGTATTTATTTTCAAAATAGACCCAAAGTGCTTCCAAACTTGCTTCCTAACATTAGTCTACATCTGGTTTGAATTTGTAGCCCCCATGTCCTGTTTTTAGGGACCAGTGTCATAGAAGCACCCAAATAAAAACCAGTAGATCAGTTGTTAATGATTGATATGAAATAATACAGACTAAAACTGTACAGCCCTAGAGGTTAAAAGAACAAATGCTCGATAAATCTGGCTGGTGACTGGTCATCAGTAATGAAAAGCATACAGTCAAGGAGTTAATACACAGAAACGCCTGAATGGTCCTTTAAATAGCAGAGCACATCACTTCCACTTGAGGGTCCTTATGAATCATCTCTGTGTCCACACAATACATGCTACAGAGCGTTTATACACACACATGGTCCAGCGCGCTACACTCACCCATACATGTCATCAGGGCTAATTCATTTCTCAGGGCTGCCATTGTTCCACACCACAATTAGCTACGCTTTGTTTGTGCTAAATGCATTTTCCTGACGTTTTCAATTATGAAAAATTGCACCACAAAAATAACTAATTAGGGGACAAGGATGAAGAGCACCTAGTTCTATCACAGGAACCTAATTGGTGTAATTTTGTCTGGTTTGTATCAGGCGCTTCAGGGTGATACAGGTAACAAATAGATTCATTGTATGATTACCCCATCTGTTTCTGTTCATCTGCGTTATCATTTCTCTTCACATCGAGTTTATGATGTATGTTTGTGAATTCAGGATGTGTCTCTTTTTCTGAAAGTGTTTTACTGCTCCTTTTGAAGAATCTGTTTTTTATTTTTTATTTTTTTTTATTGCACGGCTTCCGCAAGTCGTGCCTCTCAGCCATCTGTGTACTCTGATATTGCTATCACTGCACTTGTTTGGTAGATGGATGACATAAATATTCACGCAAGACATATGTACATTTGAATATTCACGACTAGCTCGATTATACAGTCCTCCTCCTCAGCCTGCGAGCGTTAAAGTTACACCAAACACTTAATGAGTGATTGGCATCATGTATTGTTGAGGCTTCACCTCTTCTTGCTTGTTACCACAGGCCGTTCTCTGAAGTTCAGAATTCAGGACTGGCTAATTTAGATCCAAGCGGCAGAGATGTCTTCTGACCATGATTTCACCCAGAGCAGATGCACTGAGAGACGGTGGAGCAATGCGTAGGAGGGAGCGTGTATATGTAATCTCTGGGTATTTCACAGACATGTGGAGGAAGAGAGGTAATGAAGTGCATGAAGCTGTGGAAAGAGACAAACAGAATGCCAGGAGTAAGAATAGTGACAGCAAGAATTAAAACATGTCAGCATGAAAAGTGTGTGCCGTGCTTATGATTGTGTGCATGCAAATTAGACTGAAAGCACAAAATGACTGAATGCGGAAAAGGAAGAAACATCCAGATTCACGCTGCGTGAGATAGTGGGATTACTAATGGATTTTACTCATTGAGAACCAGGCACTAATGAGGAGGCAAGTAGAGAGAGGGCAAACGGCGGGTCACCAGAGCGGGTCAGGGGAAGGGATGATTGCTATGCAGGTTGCAGGTATGAGGGCCAGGATCACTGCACTGGATTTGATGCTGCAAAGGCAATCTAATGAGCTATGCTCCGTACATAATTTTGTTTAAATCCATCATGGTAGTGCACCTCTGCTAATGGTCATTTACTTTGGTAGAGATCACTTTACAGGCATCAGGACCAAGACAGAGCAAGAAGGAGAGTGAAAGGACACCTCCAGGTTTATAGTTCACACTGGGACAACCTTCCACAAGTTAAGTGCAAGTACATTTACATGAACACTGTTATTCAACTATTATTAGAGCTATAGTAATATTCTGAATTATATATACAGTTGCAGAAAAAAAATATTAGACCACCCCTTGTTTTCTTCAATTTCTTATTCATTTTAATGCCTGGTACAACTAAAGGTACATTTGTTTGGACAAATATAATGATAACAACAAAAATAGCTCATAAGAGTTTAATTTCAGAGCTGATATCTAGACATTTCCATGTTTTCTTGATAATAACCAAAATCACTTCAGTTCTTACATCAATAGCTATGGGATTGTACTGACAAAAACAGTGCTTTTAGGCATTCTATGTTTTCTTTTCTGTCTGTTTTAGTCACATGATACACACAGGAGTTAGTACTTGATTGCATAACCATTAGTTTTTGATGACTTTTGATGGTCTAATCATTTTTTCTGCGAATATTATTCTAAATGGAGCATTTTCTGATACAGACATGTGGGATGTATGAATGTTATTCTGGTTTAATGAGGATTCTTCAAATATGTCTACACCTTATTTGGATTGTTTTTTGTTTTTTTTATTTTCACTGCAGGTTAAAGTCAGCATTAATAAAACAAAGATCATCTCTGGTGGAGACAGACAATCCAAAAAATTCCACATTCAGGCCAGGAGGAGAAACACACTGCAAAAATCTAAATTTTACTGACTTTTTTTTTTTTTCTCATTTCTAGTCAAAATATTTCATCACACTTAAAATAAGACATAATAACCTGAAGAGTAACTTTTCAGTGAGATAGAAGAACCTATTTTTACACAATAGATCTTGAAAATCTTGTTTCAAGAAATCATACCAAGATAATTTTCACTTGTTCCATTGGCAGATTTTTTTGCTTGAATTAAGCAAAAAAATATTGAATTGAGCAAAAAAAAATTGCCAATGGAACAAATGAAAATTATATTTCTTGAAATACGATTTTCAAGATCTATTGTCTAAAAATAAGCTCTCATATCTCACAAGTTACTCTTTAGGTGATTATGTCTTATTTTTAGTGTGATGGGATATTTTGACAAGAAATGAGAAAAATACACTTGGTAAGATTTAGATTTTTGCAGTGCACGTCTACTATTGAGTGATACGACTGATGGCATCAAAATGTTTATAGATTAAGATTTAAGCAAATATTGAAAAGCCAGCATTTTTCAAAGAGGGAGGCAGAGTTCACACAGTGGAACATCTTCTACCATTGGAAAAAATTTTACTTTTAAAGGAATATGCCCAGCTACAAGTTATCAGAAATATCTGTGGAACATTCATTTATTCATTATCTATGCAATCACATTTTTGGAATATTGTCTATTGCAGAATTAGGGAAGAATTGGAATATTCGGTTTCATGTGAACATTGTCACTCTTGGTATTGATTGTTATTCATGACGTGAATAATGATATAATATCTATGATAATCTTTAACACTTTTTCCCAAAAACAAACTAATTGTGATAAGGTCTAAAATCTATTCTAAATATAATGTTTGATAGACACATTTTTCTGTGTCACAGGCTACATTATTAGGTTGTTGGGTGACATCAGTCTCACAGAAATATGTCCATGGTCCTGTAAACATGGGAAATGAGGATATTTCATCTCAGTATTGGATGCCACCCACTATAAACTGGAGAGAAGAGGACAAAGTTCAGTTTTGATGATGGTGCAACTTGTAAGACTTAATGGAGGTGACCTCTTCGCTGCAAAAAGGGGGTGTCTAAAAACAAGATAAAAACACTAAATCTGATGGAAAAGGTACTCAAAAAACAGGCGAAATTATCTGTCCATGCAGCAGGCTAATTTCAGTTGACAAGATTTTTCGAAATAAGATAAATCTAGAAAGAAGATTATAGTGTCAAGCTGAATACTTAAAATAAGAAATTAATCTTAAAACAAGATAAGATATCTAACACTGCTAAATCTAAGTTTGTTTATTTGTTTTTTGTTTTTTGTTTTTTTTTATCTTGGTAAGAACCAAATAATTTGCAGTGTTCCCTCTGTAGGTAGAAGCAGTTTATTAAAGGTAACAAAGACAGTAATTCTCATTTTCACTCATAAAACACATGAAAAATCCTACTAAATCATCACATACACTTAAATATAAGGTTTTGTGGTGTTTCTCTTGCCACAAGGAGGTGCAATCCTTCATCAAAGACCCCTCTTATTTTTGTCAGATACTCAAATGACCTACATGACCATTCAGGTTGAAAGACTGTGACTTCAGTTCCACTCAGGTTCTTCCTGGTTCTCATATCATTTATATCCACTGGTTTGCATTTACTGCATGTTTACATTCTTTCATTCACAGTGAAAAAGAGCTACAAGGAAAATATTTGCATGAAAGTAGTCTCTCACATCCAGACAATGTCTCCTCACTTCTTTTCAGAGCTGTGCTGTCGTCTGGTCAAACCATTATTATTCAGGAATAAGGGGAGAAGGTCTCAGACTTGTTTGTTTGCATTGCTGGATCATCTTAAGCAGTACTAAAGCTACGGATGGCCTTGCAAAGAGTGTTTGTCTTTTTGGTGAACATTTGTGGGTGTGAA
Source organism: Sphaeramia orbicularis (assembly GCF_902148855.1). NCBI lineage: Eukaryota > Metazoa > Chordata > Actinopteri > Kurtiformes > Apogonidae > Sphaeramia > Sphaeramia orbicularis. The sequence continues at coordinate 18,881,818 of NC_043979.1, read as the reverse complement.
GGTGAGCCTTGGAATTAAAATGGTTTCAAAGAAGAAAACAAGCCTTCCTTAATGCATGATCCGCATTTGAATACTTGGACTGTCCAGTGTTTACAGTACATCTTCACTCAGAGGTTATTTTTTCATGGAGTAAGGGATACGTAGGTAGTGTAGAAAATGTCAGCTGAAATAGTAAGTTATGGGCAGGCTTATGCCATTCGACTGGAGCTGAAATGATTAATCGATTATAAAAATGCTTGATAACTATTTCCTTGAATCGAAGCTTTGTTTCCTTCATTTCGCTGAACATCGGATCTGTTGTTCTGTTTCACACGGACGCTTATTGTGGTACACATGACGCCAAGATCAACACAAACAGCATGGAGTGTAGCTCAGAGGAGACGAGGGCAAAAAGGCGGAAAATGTCTATATGCTCAGTTTTGGTCATTGTAACGTCTTTAAACTTTCAAGCTTTCACTCAAACATTAAAGATGTTTGTGTAAGTTGTATGTTAGTTCCATTTGTTAGTAAGTTGCATACAAATTTGTTGAACACAGCAGTGCACATATTATTTATAGATGTCATTTGACTTGTTTGTTGTTGTTGTTAATGTTGCTCCCTCAAAATGAACATCCAGAAATATGTCCATCTTTGTTTTGCAACTTTTATGAACAAAAAACTACGTCCCAGTTCAGCACAAGCACATTTAGCTTCAGCCTGAATACATAACGATTTCATCACTCCCTTTATTGTTGCTTCTTACAGTGACAGTGCTCTTCTTAAAGGGTAAGTAAGTACAACAACTTTTCTCCCTTCAAAAATAAGGTAAGTAGTGTTTTAACCATTTTAACAGTAAGACATGAATTGAATTACATTCTTATTTAAAGTAAATTATTTTATCATGGCACTATGATATAAAGCCAGCAAGAAATGTGAAATTCTGAACTCAATATGTTTCAGTGCACTACATTAACATATATCGGTATTTTATATATATTTGTATACTGTTATCATTGTAATTTCTATATAGATATTTTATATATCCTTTTACTTTTTCACTTTTTGTGGTTGTTGTTACAGCTGGTTCTGGAGTAAAGAACTGGTTGTTTGTCTTTTTCACATTTTTGTTACTTTTTTTCACCTATTCAAGTAATCATTGAATTGAATTGAATTGAATCAAAGAAAATAATCCACAGATTAATCAATTACAAATATAATCGATAGCTGCAGCTCGACATTTGACTGAGTCATACCAGCATGTTAGATGTTTGTTTTCATGAGACATACAGTATGTTCTATTGTATTTGTTCCAGACCAGTCTCCATAGCCTCAACAGAATCTTGGTTTTCTGAAAATGAGCTGTTAACCATAGACCAGGTTTGTTGCATCTCGTTGTTTCTGAGCTTCTGCCTGCTCCTGCTCCTGATGTATTTATTGTAATTCCATTGTCCAGGTGCGCTCACAGATCTCATCTATGATGTAATCTGTATGAGTTCTTTATTGTAGTGGTAGCTTTAAATAAGAATTGTCCTTTAAGTAAATCTCAGACAGAATAAGATGGACTGCTGTCTCAAGTAAGACAGTGTCACAGCCCATCCCAGATTGAGCAGTAAGAGCAGGTTTCTAACAGCAGGGAGAGAGCAGCATGTAGCCTGGAGACCTTGTTAGCCTCTCCCCTCTGATCAATGAAGAATGACAATGCCACGGGCTAGGCACAGTCCCATGGGTGCTGCAGTCAGCCAATGCATGCCAGAAGCACTACCCACCCAAACGGATACTGTGTCAAAGACCAACAGAAACACTGAAAGCCGCTCAGACCTTCATGTTAATCTTTAAGATGTCATGTTTTATGTCTGGATGATTCTCGCTGGGGCTTCGTGTGCAAGTGCATTTCTGTGAATCTAAGCCTTAGAGAAAAGACGTCAGGATTAGGTGTCAAATAATCTGAAGGGTGCACCTTTCATCACTTAAAAAAGAGAGATATGGTGCAGAGCTCTTTATGTAGTGATGTCATATAAAAAAGTGTGATATCCTGTGCATTACCACTCTGTAGCTGCACAGAACATATTGCATTTGTATAACACAAAAATGTTATTTTAACACACAAGCTTTCAACGCCCCAAGTTTTTAACCTTCATCTCTGGCAAATGCAGTTTGATGGTTTTCTATGCTAGCTTGCCCTCTAGCTGCAAAGTTAGGAATGTGGACAGGTACAATAATTAAAAGGATGGATAATATCATTTTATGTTTTACCAAAGCCACATGAGAACAGAAAAAATGTCTAATGACTTTAAAGTATTTTTGTGTTTGATAGGATGGAGATGAGGGTTCACGAAGGTGATGAGCCAGGAAATGTTATTTCTGCAGCTGAGCGTTGCTTTCATTTTGAGCTAAAATTTATTTTTATACTCTCATCTTTATGACTCTGAGCTGCTGTGGGCATGGTTGAGGGTCAAGTGTGAGAAACAGATTCAGAAGAATAACGGTTGCTTGATCCAAAGGCAACTTCAATAAATAAAAGACATATCATCCTCCTATTCCGCTCCGAGGAGCAAAGTACTTTTTGTGAAAGTGATGCTGAGGTGCGTACTGCAGAAATTAATGGCATAAACATCACTTCAAATGCGTGTTTATTTGTGTTCATGCAAAAATATCAGAGATATTTCAAGCTTCAGTTATAACTACAGGCCTTTTTCTCACACTTACATATTTTACATTTTGCTCCCATTAAAACAGCCAGTGAGGGGGTAGATGTGAGAGCATGTTACAGACTATGTACGTTTATCCTAATGGGCTTTGCCGGTTTTGCATCTAGATGAGAATTTAAGTGCTTTGGACAAGGTCGGGACATTTGGGTCACTGCAGCATCAAGCCTTCGTCATTATGACAAGCTGGGCTGTAACAGTCTAAGAGACACAGGTTAATTAGTGGGATTCCTTGCTACTGTTGCCCTGCACCAGTGACTAATTTAATGGCTTTATTACGGCGACTTTCTGCCTAATTAAATTGCTCTAATCTTATTTGGAAAGTATTATGAGGTGTAAGTTCAAGGTGCTCTTTTGGGTTCGTCACAGCTGTATGACATGAAAACTCATACACATGCTACACATGCTTTACATGTCTAGACAAATACAATCAAACCGTCAAATGAGATCAGATATTAATTTATGTGAAAGACAAACACTCAAACAACCATGGCATGCCACGTCTAGGACACCAAAAGGCAAGACATAACCGCAGAAGCCTCTAGTGAATAATTTGAAGTGAGGGCACGTCAAACAGTGGACTAAAATCCTGCGAGACCACACAAAGCGGTTTAGTTGACAAAGGCTAAACTAGACAGAGTAAAATTAAAACCAACCAATGACAGTGTTTATCCCTCTGGCAACAGGCTGAGTTTCTCTGTCACTGAGAGACTGTTCAGTTGGTTGATTCCTCCTGCAAGTGGTGACAGAAGCCCCTGTCAGACAGACCATCACTCACTGTAATGGTGTCACCAGCTGAACACTACTGGTTGGAGCTCCTAGGATGCAAAACTGCATTACATACCCAAGAGACTGAATGCACTCAGGATATAAACATCACAAGAATGGGCTGTCACACAGACTAGTTTTTGCTCAGTGCAGTCAATTAGCATAGAGTCTATAGGACAGTTTTTTTCCACCATTATTCATCAGTGAAGGTTGAGCGAGCATTTACAGCAGCTCCTCACAAAGACTCATGTTGCAAGCTTCTCTCGCATCTGGTGGTTTAAAGCAGACTTAAAGGAATAATTCAGCATTTCTGCAGTTATGCTTATTGGCTTTCTTGTTGAGAGTTAGATGAGAAGATAAATATTACAAGTGAACAAAGTGTGGAGCTGAAGCCAGGAGGCAATTAGTCTGGCTTAGCGTAAAGTTCAAAGTCCAAGAAATAAGTCTATAGCGGCTGTGAAGCTTACAAAAACTAAATGGTTTTGTCTTGTTTAATATGTGTGGGGGGTTGTTTGCTGTTACTACAGTATTTCTTATCTAACTTTCTGTGAAATGATTTCCCTAAAATGTTTCTTAAAATGAAGTGCTTGCAAATGATTATACCCATCTTGCTTACAAATCCACTGTCATAATTTTCTACTGCACTCATAAAATCCGGTTTTTGTTGAATTTTTGTATGACTATTGAGTAAAATCATTCAATTTCAAGCCTTTTCGTCTCCAGGATGGATCCTGGGGCTGGATGGACTGTATTACTGTCAGCCTGGGTGTCTTTTTGATATAAATACTAAGGCAGTACAGAAAGAAGTTTCAAAGCTGGAGCACTGTGGAAACATTTTGTGACTTAAAGTTGTGGAAAATATCTGAAAAAAAGCCTGTGTTTGTCATCTATTTTACAGACTTTGTACCATATATTACCACTTCACGTTACTTACAGGTATTTCATTATTATAAAAAGACATAAGGTGAATATATGTCACTTAACACGATGTGAGTTAACCTTTAGTACATTGTCTGTTTACATTTGTCAAGCAGTGATAACATCTCCCATGATCCCATGCTTCTTCGTGACATTTTTAACTCTTAAAGAGCTACGACTATTTTTGTAGCTACTTCCATATGATTTTTTTTTCTCTACATTTAACCTTTTCTAAGTGATTTGTCACCTTTTATTATTATAATATCATCCTCAGTATTTTGCATCTTGCAGTATAAATCAGGTATTTTCCTACATTTAATTTACTGATCATGTAGATGTTCATAAAAGATCAGAGTAAATTCAAAGATTATTAAAAAAACAAACAAACAAACAGAGAAAATGAAAGAAAAAGTGACTTTTTCAGTAAATATATCATTAACAGAGAACATAAAACCAAGCCTCTACTACCACTATTAAATATCAAGCTACCTGGATTTTACTGGTGAATCAATGTTGTAGAAGATGATGGTGTTTCCATGTTTACTAAGGAGCCTCTGAACGTCCAAATGGGTCATATCTGGTGATCATGAAAAGCTGAGAAACTGCATTTTACATCAATTAATTACATGTATTGATAGAAATAACGGTTCAACAGGTATTAAACATTTTAGATCAGTAGGTGGTTCAGAAGGATTTATTTCTGTTTTAATGAGAGTTTGCTATATTTTTGGGTTTTATGTGTTGTTTTCTTACTTGCTGTTTTAATCACCTTTTACATGTTTCTTTTATAATGTTTTAAATGTGTTTCTTTTTCCCTTGTCGTTGTATTTCAATGTCCTGCGTGAAGCACCTTGCATTGCCTTGTTGCTGAAATGTGCTATACAAATAAACTTGCCTTGCCTTGCCTTACTCTGCACTTTCAAGGTAATACACATATTTTTACACACATATGGTTTGTTATTGAAGATTTTCAGTGTTTTAAAACTGAATGTGCATTCTGATTATATTTTCAGTCACTGATCGCATGTGTATATACTTTAACAGGATAATTTTGCAGTGGAAATGTGGTCTCATTCATCTATCATGATCAAGCGTCTCTGTTGTATGAGATCAAAAAATGTAATTTAAAAAACTGTAAAAGGCGTTTGGTTGCCATTTATGCAAAATAAACACCTGCAAGATGCTGTGAGATTGCTCTAAATCGTTTTATAACCTTCAGTGTCTGTTTCTTTCTTTAATGTCCTTCAAAGCAGATGGCTTCACCACAAAGCCTGATTTGGTTTGAGTGTGGGCTGATGTCTGCTTGGCACCGTAGATGGTGTCAGCTGGACAATGATAAAATAGCAAGCGACTTGTCAGGAATAGCATTCATTGTTGTTATCGGGGTAATTTATTGTTCGGATGTACTGAAGCTTTGCCATGCCCTTCTGGGGACATTGCCATTCAAGCTGATAGGATTGGCAACAAACTGCGACAGGTCTCATTGCTGACAGACACGGAGAGCAACACTTGAGACAGCTGAAACCACCTCATGCCACCGGGTTCCTATTTGCTTTAAGGCTCCCATTTTTTTTCATGTGAACAAATAACATGTGCATAGCTAGTCAAGCTCAGAGGCACACAAAAAACACACAATGGCAAATTCATAGCCCGTGCAAACTCTGCAGCTTACTTCTGTATTATTTCCGTAATTGTGTAGTTATGCTAATTTCTCACCCCACAGACTATTATTCACTGTGGCTTTTGTATAGCAATAGTAGGGTAATAATATGCAACAAAAAGTCAATTTATGCAATAGTGTGTAAATTAGCTGTACGGTGCATGTAAAATAAAAATGATAAAAATGTTTTGGATTACCATAGAAATAATATGCACATTAAGTGTTCCAAAAACTACAACCATGTGTAATATGAGATATCACCCTTAAAGCAATGTGTCCTTAGCTTACCTTTTTATGACATTAGCAGACTCCATTTTTGGTCTAACAGTAGCTTGTAATATGAATACTATAGAGCAGCAGTGGCGACTGCTCATCTTTCAGAGAGGGGAAGCTCATTGTTGGCTTACATAACAAAAAAAAAAAAAAAGTCAAGTTATTTAAACATAAATTCGTCCCTCCATTCCTTTTTAAGAAAATGGTCAGTGACCTTATCATACCAGCTAAACAAGAAAAGGTTGAAATTATGTTAAATTGAAACAAGGAAGTACAATGAGTGTGTTTTATTTACAGTGCAAGAAATGAACAAGTCATTTCGTAGTGGTTTCTCTCTCGATTTCACAGCAGAATGCGCGACGGTGTTAAACTGAACTGTGTCAAGTGAAGGAGTAGATCTCAAATAACTGTCAATCAAATGGGATCAGCCTTTCGACTGATCCTCCAATCAGCGCGTGGAAGCCCGGCGTCCAGCCCGGCCAAGCTCCACCCACAGCTCCATTCACCCCCAGAGACGCCAGGCGTCCGGGGGCGGGACAACATCGTGGCATTTATCCAATTACTTTCCAGTTTTGAGGTGATGAAAAAAACTGTTCCACTCAGTCCCATTGAAGTGCATGGACGCTGAGCGTCTATAGGCAAATGCACTGAGCAGAGATTGTATGAGAAAACAGCACAACGGGAATGTATGAGAAGTGAACAACATCGAGTCCGTTGATTTGTGATAAAGCTGATTCTGAACGAACTCGTCTGTGAGATGAACGTGTTCTAACACATTTGTAGTCAATGAATTGTCAACACCAACCGTACATATTTAATCATTAATTTTCGTAATTTTAGAGGAAGCCGAGCTTCTCTTGCAGTCTATGAGAAATTGCCTCTGTAGAGCAGGGGTGTCAAACATGTGGCCCGGGGGCCAAAACTGACCCCATTAGGTCCAATCCGGCCCGCGGGATGAATTTGCAATGTACAAAAACTACACTAAAGAAATTAACAATCAATGATGTCGAACTCATTTTAGTTCAGGAGTCACATTCAGAGCAATATGATCTAATGTAAAATAATAGCATTATCTATAAATAATGACAACTCCATTTTTAGCTTACCGGCCGACAGGCCGTAAGCTATTGTCATCATGCGGTGTCCGGTGGTGGCGTCAGCGTCTGTCGTCTGTTACAGAATTTTCAATCGCCTTCTTCTCCGAAACTACAATTCTGATTGACTTCAAACTTGGTATACAGCTTCTTTATGATGATGTCAACAAAAGTTAGTGAAATTATTTGGATCCGGATCTGATTCTGGATTTGGTGCGACTTTGAAAAATTTCCCCATTATAAGAGATAGGAAGTGGATCGATGCAATAACTCAGTAAATATAAATGATATCAACTTGAGATTTCTACAGTCCAGCCCTGATGGGGAGATGACCAAACATAATGTCCACATGCTGATCAGGATCTTCTTCTGGATCCGGGGAACTTATGGAAAATTGAACATTGGGTTTCTATGGGGAAAAAATTTCAATCGTCTTCTTCTCCGAAACTACAGTTCTGATTGACTTCAAACTTGGTATACAGCTTCTGTATGATGATGTCAACACAAGGGATTGAAAATATTTCGATCCGTATCTGATCTGGATTTGGTGCGACTTTGAAAACTTTACCTTTTATAAGAGATAGGAAGTGGATTGATACAATAAATCAGTAAGTATCAATGATATTCAACTTGGAATTTAAATTTTTTTACAGATTGATTGGAATATGACCACAAACATGGGCTATTTCTGTAATATAACAAATACACAGAACTGGGTGATAATAAATGGCACCTGGATACATTTCCCAAAGCTTTTAATTTGGCTGGTAAGCTACAGGGCCATTGGTCCTATTTTTCTTTGTAGTTCTAGGTTCAACTGGATTAGTTTTGCTCTTTTGATACAAAACTAGTCCAGTTGAACCTCGAAGAACTACAAAGAACAATGACCTGAACAAATGAGAAACTGAATGAGACATTGTTCTTATTTTCGTTACAAACTCCAAATTTTACAATATTAAACTGTCACCAAACGTTTCTGTAATATGTTATAATGCACATGTATAAATGATAAGTTGAGGCATAATATTGTTAAAAACTGGCATTTATTTTTCTCACAAAATGTATGTTTTTTCAGGTCATTCACATGTTTTTTGTGAAAGGATAGTTTGTAAGTTATTGTCTTTTTAATATTTTTATTGCACTAAAACAAAGACAAAAAGTTGTCATTATTTATAGGTTATGATGCTATTACTTTAATGGTCCGGCCCACTTGGGATCCAATTGGGCTGAATGCGGCCCCTGGAAGAAATGAGTTTGGCATCTCTTCTATAGAACAAGGCTATTCAACATTAAAGCTGCGTATGACTTCCATCACCAACAATTCATCAAATCTATAAAACCCGAGTCATAGCATAAGAGCCGTAAGTCTTTCTGTGATTACGCACCTGGATCTCTTCCCTCATGGTGAACAATTTTGAGGTGTACTCCGCTTCCCACAATGCACGTCACGACAAATTTCCAAAAATGCCCGAGTGACTTACCGGCTCTGTAGGTAGACAAATGGACTGTTTATGGTGGAGTACACTTCAAAATTGTTCACCGTGAGGGAAGAGATCCAGGTGCGTAATCACAGAAAGAATTATAGATTCGTGATACTTAGGCTATGACTCGTATTTTACAGATTTGATGAAAAATTGGTGACAAAAGTCATACACAGCTTTACCATCAAGTGGATAAAATAGGAAAATCATTTACATTCCAGGCAGAATAAAAGTGACTCAGCTTATATAGTGTAAGTTGAGTATAGTGGTAATAGATAAATGGTGTCTGCACCATGTCTTTTTCCACCTCAGTGATATTATAATCAACTTCAGAAATGTGCCTTTACAGAACTGTAAAGACTTACGTTGCATAATATCAGGTATATGAGATGTTTTTCTGACAGGTCCATGTCCACTAATGTGAAAGCCAGATAATGTAGTAAAGCAGCCATGTAACTGAAGGCCTTTACCCACGGGGGCATCACAAATAAAACAACAAATCCAAACTATTCACACTGGTGGAAAATGACAGATACAGTGATGGATTCACATCACCTGAAGCCTGTGTTTCTCATCCAGTGTCATTTGTTCCTCTGTGTCCAGTGTTCATGTAAATAGGCACTGTATTTGATTCACATGTAATTCATGTCATAGACATATCATTTGTGTGTCTTGGAAGTCAGTAGGTTTGGGTCCATCATTGTTGCTGTTCCACAACATCCATTCACCTAAATTATTTTGTTGATGCCTCATTCATGCTGCACAAATATGTCCCCATGTTACATTCACGTTCAGTAAATACACTTTCACTGCATGTTATATTGCTACGCTATAAGCATTATCCATATTGCACATATGTATTGGGATGTCCAGCTGTTTGTGTATTTTTGTATTTTAGGAATTATTAAGATAATGTGTCTACTTGACTGTTGTTAAATGCTGCTGCTTTTAAACTAGACATATGTAACTTTTCCATTGACCCTCAAATTGCGCAAATATAACTGTGCATAAAAATTTGCCTCAACAGTTTTCGCCAAAACTCTACTTTTTCAATGAAAAGTTTTTGCACTCGCTAAGGGTTTTTTTTTTGGGGGCGGGGCATTGCGAAATTGGTGTATCATGCAAACTGCACATGAACAGACCTTTTTCCGGAACTAGAGTCATGTGAATAAAAAACACAGATGTGACAGGTGTTTCAACAAGCAAAGAAGAAGAGTTTTAAAAGAAACATGGTGCAGTATGTGTGGATACACCACGAAATGAATCATTTTAGCTTACGGCCGACAGGCCATAAGCTATTGTCGTCATGCCAGTGTCCGGCGCCGTCGTCTGTCGTCATCTGTTACAAAAATTCCAATTGTGTTCTTCTCCCAAACTACAATTCCGATGACTTCAAACTTGGTATACAGCTTCTTTATGATGATGCCAACAAAAGTTAGTGAAATTATTTGGACTCCAGATCTGATAATGGATTTGGTGTGACTTTGAAAAATTTCCCCATTATAAGAGATAGGAAGTGGATCGATGCAATAACTCAGTAAATATAAATGATATCAAGCGGAAATTTCTACAGTCCAGCCCTGATGGGGAGATGACCCAAAACATAACGGCCACATGCTGATCAGGATCTTCTTCTGGATCCAAGAACTTACAGAAAATTGAACATGGGCTCTTTTAGGGAAAACATTATAATCGTCTTTTTCTCCGAAACTACAGTTCTGATTGACTTCAAACTTGGTATACAGCTTCTGTATGATGATGTCAACACAAGGTATTGAAATTATTTCAATCCGGATCTGATTCTGGATTTGGTGTGACTTTGACAAATTTTCCCATTATAACAGACAGGAAGTGGATTGATCAATAAATCAGTAAGTATCAATGATATCAAGTGGAATTTGAATTTTTTTTACAGATTATGATTGGAATATGACCAAAACATGGGCTATTTCTGTAATATAATAAATACACATAACTGGGTGATAACAAATGAGATCTGGATACATTTCCCAAAGCTTTTAAGTTGACCATTAAGTTTCAGGGCCACTGGCCGTATTTTTTAAATTTATTATGGGATAGAGTGGTAATATATAATAATAATGAATATATCTGTAAATCAACATGATATTTATGTTCCTTGCCATGTTTATGGAATGACTTCTCATGTCATCTCGTGATAATAAATAAACAAATCATCACATTTGTGATTTTATGGAAAAACCAACATTACGCACTTCTGTTTTTTCACATTTAGTAAATATTGGTAAAGTTTTGCACATATGTCCAATGGAAAAGCCACTATAGACCAGTTGGTCCCAAATGGTCCGTTAATCAGCCATACTTGGATTACAACATAGTGGCCAACAGCTATCACCTAGGTTGCATGGATAAAGGCTATCATGACTTTCTTTGTTTCCAGAGTTCTTGTCTGACAGTTTTCATTATACAAATGCCAAGTGATGACGTGAATCACAGCACATGGGTCCCAGATGGCTAATAGGGTGAGCACACTTTTATTTATCACATTATGCAGCTGTCTGATTTATAGCAGCTTTTGTGGCCCATAGAAATTCTAAAAGGGCTGTATCTGTTCTGCACAGAAGCATTTAACTCTCTAGGTCCTCCTCTGGCATTTTTGTACATTTTCTCTTCCTTGTGTTTCATTTGGTGATCATTTTGGCTGTGTTACAGCTTTGAAATTTGAAAATGAAGGTAACCAGAGGGTAGAAAATCCATCAAAGGAGTATAAAACACATGTAAGAGAAAAGACACTGGATTTCAAAAATAGAACTAAGAAGAAAAGTTCTTGGCAAATTTCATTTGATGTTACAGTTTAGACAATAAATGTTCACACTGATGAATCAGATGTTAATGTCAAAATTGATTTGCACACATACACATTCGCTGGTGGTCACATGGGCCTAAAAACAATTCAAGAATGTCATGCATCAGCCAACAATGTGAAAATGGTTGAAACTGGTGGAAAGCAAAAATGTCAAATATCACTAGTTTTCTTCAAAACAAACAGAATGAATGGTTATAAGTTTATGACAGTGAGATTAATATTGGAAGTCAATGAACATTTTACCATGAAGGCAACCAGAGGGAGTATCTGACAAATACTGATGCCATCAAATCATTTTTGTTGCTAATCTTTAACATATCCAAGGCTCTAATCACAATCAATGTTCCATCCCCATAGAATCTATTATACGGAAGATATTAATTTTCTGTGAGATTTTTTTTAAAAAAATCATTCAGATTCAAATAATTAAAGTGGCATTTAAAAGGTTAACATCCTGAAAATTGTTAAATGTGTGGTCAGTACTGACCAGGATGAAGTGTTTAAGTGATTTTTTTTTTTTTTTTTTTTAAATAAAATAAAATAAAGATGTTGTATGTACGATGATTTTTATAGCAGGTTTTTTTTGTTTGTTTGTTTTGGTGTTTTTTTTTGCGAATGTACATTTTACCGTGAAGGCACACCAGAGGGTAGTGAATTAAAGTAAAAAGTAAGTAAAGTTGTTCTACACAGAAATCAGTATCTGTGCTGTTATCATGGAAGCAGCAATTAAGAGAGTCCTTAGATTAGAAATGGAGTTTGTAAATAACAACAAACAGCCAGTTCTCTGCACAAAACAACTCTGACACAAAGTTCACAAAAGCACATGCCTTGATTTACAAATTCTTATACATTGAACCTTTAATTTTCAGTTTATTGTATTTCTATCCATGGCCTTTTGTTTCTTCTACAATAACAATTGTCCCTCCGTTGGATCAATAGTTAATCTTACTTTAACACTTCATCCCATCTCTCCCCTTTGCTGCCACCACCCTACAAGTCTGCCACACTCACGTACCAACTATTTATCGATGCTTGGCTCACGACTTTATAGACAGAAGGACATGAGCTCCCATACACAAAAACACAAACCACATCCACAGCCAAGCATATGTCTTATCCTGCTAAACAAACATACACCCAGACATCCAGAGACACACACTCCAGCCTTTAAAAGCAGAGAAGCCTCTTAAGTTCCAGCACATTGCATTTGCGATGAGACCAGCGGGCAATCATCGGCCATCTCCACCAGTGAAATGAGCCCAAAATTGTGAAGAAAAGAAGGCCGTTTTTGACAGGCGGGGTACAAATACAAGGCGATAGAATCTCAATGAGGCCTGTAAAGAGGGAATGCATAATAGATTAGATTGAAGGGACTGGCGCCACACAGAAAGCAAATCTAATTATGAGGCGGTAGTGTGTCCTGATTTTCGAATAGGGGAAGCTCATCTCTATCCAGCGGAACTGCTGGATCCACTCGGACAACAGGAGTCATCGATGGGGAAAAGAGACAGGGAGAGGAGGAGAGATTGGGATGCATATATTTCATCTTCTAACACGGAACATTTTATTGTGGGCAGCAAAGACCAGGTGCCAGTGTCATTTTAAAACAGAAACAAGCAGCCGACTGTAATAAATATGGCAGATGCTCAGGCTACTGTGACACCCATAATATCTCTGACAAATTCTGGATGGAGAGACAACATGGCTAATTAGTCTCTGTCAAAAAGGGCTGTCTGGTACCCATGTAAAACTAAAAGCTTTGCCTGCCACTTCTTAGTGATATCCAGTTAGTGTTTAGTGGGGCTTCCCCCCTCAGTGATGAGATTTCCACTGGGTTAGACTCTGCAGCAAAGTAGGCTAAAAGAGCACTTACTGCTTTCATGGATTTGCTTCAACAAAGTTATCAAGATAGACTCCCTTTTCTTAATTTAGCCAAGTATGATTGCAATGTTTCAAATCTAAATGAAAAGTCACCTCACTGCAGGGAGCAGAAAATATATGCCAATTTATTTTAGAATTGGATATAACAATTAAAATTCATTTTACAGTAATTATACCGAATCAAATTAAACACAGAGCTCCAAGGAAAGTTATAATGCATGTATGTAATTGAAATATTCCAAGATCATAATGGCTCACACAATTAAATATGCATTAGTGGAGTACTGTCCCTATCAGTCAAGAGCAGTGTTTTTTCTTACAGTCGACAGCACCAGCCGACAGAGCCAAAATGTTTAGTTTGAAGAAAAAAATCTATTTAAAATAAAAAGGTAGCTGCTTTTAGATATTGTTTGTCATAGCACTTAATTACAAAAGCTGATGCAACGAGCTGATAAAAACACTCAAATGTGACTGTAAGTGCCCTGAGTAGCTCTAGTGGTCATTACTATGAAACGTATTAATTGTTATTCATGTTGCATCCATCAGTGAATCCACTCACTTTGCAGCAGAATGACCAAAATACAAAAGGTATAAGAGGTGTTTTCAGGCTTTAACTCCCTCACGGATGTATACATGTAGCTTGATAAGAAAAAAGAAAAAAACAGCTCTAACAGCTCAATCAATGACCAAATTGAATTAAGATGCAGGTTAGCTCCATTTGTTTAGAAGATGCTCATTAACTTGTGCCTCTTTGCAGTCTCCTGGTGTGGTGCACTTACTGCAACTCTTTTATCCCCACTGCCATAAACATTTAAAACAAACAATAGCTCATAAATGCCTCCAGCACATGCACTTTACCACACTGCACATTTTACAGTTTTTCTTGAACTCTGTATAAATTTTATATGTTTCAGTATTGTTTTATCTTACTAGGTTTTTAGGAATAGTGTGTTTCTGTGTTGTGTTTTTTGTTGTATGAGCGACGTCTAAGATGATTTTCTGTCATGACAGACACTAGCCCCTTTTACACAGCATTTCTGAATATTTCACCATTATTCAGGAACGATGTCTGTGTAAACAAAATGGTGGGGTCATTTGGTCTACCTCTGTCACGGCTCTGTAACGCCTCTGGAGGTAGTAACAGAGCCGTAATAAAGGTGGAATCATGATTCCGGAACGCTATGTAAAGGAACACCTCTTGTTCTGCAACAAAGGTGGGATCAACATCTCACCTTTTTTCTGGGATCTCTGTGTAAAGTGGCTTATATTTATGCAGAGGGGAGTATCAGCTCCTCTGCTATGATGTGAGGTTTTTTACACCATGCAGTTTAGTATGTCACCTTATATCAGGGATGTCAAACTCATTTTAGTTCAGGTTCCACATTCAGCTCAATATGACCTTAAGTGAGCGGACCAGTAAAATAATAACAGCGGAAAAAAGTTTAAATGACATTACAATAATGTTTACGTCTATAAAGTTTCATTAGAAATGTGAATAACATGAAACAACCTGAAATGTCTTAAGAAATATAAGTGCAATTTTAACAATATTATGCCTCTGTTTATCATTTACACATGTAAATTACAACTTATAGATCACAGTGGATCAACAAATAGACAAAACATTTAGGAACAGGCAGAATATTAGTAAAATTACACTTATTTCTCTTAAAACATTTCAGGTTGTTAGTACCAAGTCAGTACCAAGGTGTGACGTTTTGGTGATGTATTGGGAGTGAAACCCCCATGCAGGCCATGTACAGTAAACAAACACATCAACGCGACCAGAAAGATGTCGAACTGGGGTGACGCCGCAATCCGCGAGCTGTTGTCACTTTGGGCGGAGGACTCTATCCATGCTAACATTTGTGGAACGGTGAAAGACTCTGGAGAGTTTAGCTTTGAGACCCAACACTGCTATGCTTGGGGTAAGTTATACATCACACTATAAGCTGAGCTGTGTCACCGCCCCTTTGATTCCAGAACGCAGGTCCACTATGTAAAAGTCCAGCCTGTCTCACCTTTGTTCCCCCTTCAGCTTGGCTGTGGAAATCGGTCAGTGGTGGCAAAAAGGTAGGATAATCATCTCCCCTTTCTCTAGGATCTCTGTGTAAAAGTGACTAATAAGCTTTTCTGATGCTGATTCTGATTCTGGTGTTCCATGACCCCCTGTCGCGACAAACTTCCCATCAGCGCTTTGGACTGAAAATTGAAAAAGAAATACACACAACAAAAGAAAGAGTGGCAGGATGAACCAGTATACTTATATTAACTCTGCTTGCTACTTCAAGGATATTATTTATATTCACTCAGAAGCAGAAGAGGGGAAAATGAAAAATTGATTTGTGGAATGTGTAGCAGAAAGACTCTTTTTTTTTTTTTTTTTTTTTATTTTCTGCTCCCGAACTCGCATCTGCCTTTTTGTTTCACTGATGGCTGATGTGATAAGGAACACTGAGATGAGATTTTAATTAGACAGCATGCAGCCGCAACTGCAGTCTGTCAGTTTAATGCTATTAATTACATAAACATAAACATATGTGTTAGTGCCTGTTTTTCTCTCAGTCAGCTGCAGACATCCATCGCTTGAATTCTAATTATTACAGCGACAGTTTATGAAAAGGGAACGGAAATGCCCCGTGTGTCAGGGCATCTCTGCTGTGTTGCATCTTTATTATCTCTGTAGAGTCCCATCTTGTATTCAGTCAGTCATTCAGAATGTCCAAGCAACCTTTGACCTCTCTCCTCCGCCCACACCAACTCCAGATGAAGCAGTTGGGCCGTGCACTTGACTTCGACCTCCAACATGCCCTCTGTTCACAGTCCCTCAAGCGCTGTCAGCAGTGATAGAGTGGCTAGCTGGGAGGTGTGGTCCGTCACCCTGGGTGGAGCCGTCTGTATGGATGTTGAGTGATAGGTAGCCCAGAGGTCTGAGAAGCAGCAGGTGGAGTCAGTGACTCTGTTGCTCGGTCAGCTCCGCCAGTGCTGACCTTTCAAACCAGAGATATCATTCAATCTCACTCCCAAACTGCCTTTGTTGCTCATGTTTTCTATGTATTCTGCTGATACTGTCTGAGCTAACTAGTAAGTCCAGGGTGCGATTGTTTGAGGGGATGGGCAAGGATCAACCCCCCCTCTGGTTTTTACATCCCTACTTCTGCTCAATGCATTTCATCCTCGGGGGGGGGGGGGGGGCAACCAACCAATAGAATAACAGGCAGGTTGTGACAGGTGTTCTTACACCTGTATCCTACATTACTGGCACTAACGTTCACCTGAACCGAACTCTCAGCACGCTCAGAATTCACCAACGTCCCCATGCACTGGGATGCTATAAAGGGGGGGGGGGGGGGGGGTGACAAATTCATGGGGCCCAGCATTTGTGGGGGGGCTATAAAGCAGCGGAGGGGGTCCAGTGGATACAGGTTAGAAGTTGTTAAAATTTCGTGTAAGATCCGCTGTGTAAGAGAGGAATAGAACCTAGGAGTTGGACGTTTCACTTCTGTTTCATGCCAGTGTTAGTTATGTTAGTTATTGACCACACCCCCACGTATATAACCCTCCCCAAACTCTGACAATAAAAGAACACCCCCCCCCCTCTGTTTTTTTGACAAATCGCACCTGAGTAAGTCATAACATGAGCTACAAAATCAAAATTCACATCAAGTGTCAATATTTTACCGGAGCCTCTACATTCACTTGCTCACGATTGAAACTCCATCAGTTATCCCACTGTTATGACAAGCATTTTGGCAGTCTAAGCCTATTTTCATCATAGATTCCCCTCAGTACGAACCCCATGATTTCGTTTTTGTTTACAGTAATAGCTTGCATGTTTCTGTCTCAGGTCATAACTTTGATAAATGGCAATAAGTTGCCCCTACTGTGTGTGTTGTTTCACTTATTACTCTTTGCCATAATGATATTTTACCTCAGAACTTGACTGCCGTAGACATTTATTTTACGCATATCTTTCAGAGTGCACCCCAAACTTCTCAGTCAAAGTTCTTTTATCTTTAACAACAACTCTACATGACTTTAAAGTAGATGCCAGTGAAAAGGCTCCACTTTAAGTCCAGCAACTGGAAGAGAAACTCAGGGTGGGGAAAGTGATTAAGCAGCGCTTTCTCCTCGCTCATCTCAACAATTAATTATGATAAGCCCTCAAGCAAGGCACTTAAACCTGTTTATGTTTAGGTTTAAGACTGGTTATCCTATTATCCCGGCAGATGGAAATATGGCAGCTACAGTTATATGAATTCAAAGCCAGGCACTGGAGGAAAAGAGCATGCATGGTCAGCAAACCATCTCTGGACAAATAAAAAAAAAAGGGAAAAAACGTTATCCAGGATCAAGAATAAGTCAAGCCGCCTGTCCCCTCCTCCACAGCCTGATGCTTAAATCCAACAGCAGCTCGCCAAATAAGCCTTGAGCCCGTGTGCTATTTCCCTGAGCCGTAGACCTTGACCCTGCACGCCGCGGGCCCAAACACACTCGCTCTGCCCTGATATCATGACTGGTGCCGTGGAGGCCTAGGCAGATAAGACATGATGAATGCAGATTGTTTGTGGTGTGACAGACTCATTCCTTTACAGTGGGATGGTACCTTCACAAGGGGTAACACCATGCAACCTTAGTCTGACGGAGACTAAAGACGGGGAAGAGGAAGGACAAAGGCAGAAGAATAGAAAGAAAGGGAGGGAGGGAGGAAAATACAGGAAAAAAGACAGGGTGAGGGTGCTAAAGCTAAAGGTAGGTTTACAGGCTGCAAAAGACAAGTGTATGGAAACGACGCTAACACTGGAGGACACTATGACACAGAAAAACCAGAGTTACAGTCTGACATCAGAACAGTAGTGAGAAACAGTCCATTTTTTCCCTTAGGCCGGAGATGTGAAGAGAAAGAAATTGGAATGATGAGGAGTGAAAAAGGACATAACAAAGTGAGGAGAGAACAAAGGAGAGATAGAGATAGAGAGATGCATCCAGCACATTCCCGTGTTTCTAATCTAGTGGCTTTTATCGCAGGCTGTGGGATTTATGCTTCTCCCTGACACACAGACAAAGCCCTGTCTGATACTCTCCATGGCAACTGAATGTGGTGACTAATTTTAGGGCTGTGGTTGGGCTAACACTTGAGTTATTAACTACCCATCCGATAGCTTTCATGCTGTGCTCCTCTGAACAGTAGAGGGGTTGTTTAACATGCTTGGGCTCGAGTTAATATGACATAATTCATCTTGTATATACATATATACATTATATACAGGAGTTTTAATCATTGCACAGATGTTTTTTTTTCTTTATTTTTCAGAAATCTTACGAGGATTCATATATAACACATGAGGCACTAGTACTTCTACATGAGTAACTGCCACTTAAGAACCATTCTGAGGTACTTTAAAGGTGTGATGAAGATGTAGACAGCCATTCTTCTCACCTTTATTTGTGACAGAGTGAATGACTTGCAATGTGAGTTCTTTACTCTGTTATTTAAGAGGAATAGTCTTTGGCTTTGTGTTGTGTCTTGGGTTATGTGTTGAGTCATACTGTGGGTATGTGTGTATATTAAAAAATACGAAAAATGACCTTGGGTAGAGAAGATATTATTTTAAAACAATAACTACCTGGGATCCAAATAAAATAACAAACTGAGTATTTTCATCTCATGGTGCTTTATTTTTTTATTCCACTATATTTCGGTGCTAAATAATGTACCATGTTCATTTGAGAGTTTTAGTTACTACATAGTGACTTGTGAAGTTAAGACAGCTTAATGAGATGCTCTCTGTCGCTAAAATGGAACAAGTTCATTATAACAAATGTAACTCGCAAAACCATTTCAGAAGTCATGGAACCCACTATTTAATGAGACTGTATAATTGCAATTTAGGAATTGTGTTGATTTGTTGTATTTACTCTCTTGTTTGTTTTTCTTTGGGACATGAACCCTATTTTGTTGTGTGTATTGACCGATAATTTGGTGCACTGGTAGTCACCCATCCTGTTTGGTATTTTGTGTTGTGTGTGTTGTGTTATGTTATGTATTGTGTTCCTCATTGTTAAAAGTTATGCATGGTTAGCACTATCACAAAACAAAAGGTCCTGGGTTCATTTCAGATCATACAACAAGGTTTTAAAATACATTCAGTTATAATGTAATGCAAAAAGCAATGTCAGGGTTTCTTCAGGTCATTAAAAGCATTAAAAGTCATTAACGATTTTGTAAAAATCAAGGCCTTAATGGCTTTAAAAAGCATTAATTCAATGTCCAGAGGCATTAAAAAGTAAATACACTTGAGGAAGAAAAAAACATTGTTATTCATGATTTATTTTGATTATATAAACATTTAATAATTTTGATCAGAAGTATAGTGTGATGATTGACAGGCATAACCCTTTAATTGGCTATTGTTTACTGGTGGTGCACAGAGTCACAACACCGAATGCTTGGACTGCAACATGCTGTGAGCGTGCTCATGCTGTGGCGAAAGAGCGGAGGGAATATTAGCAAATGTCAGAAAAAAGGGAAAATGCAACTATCAGATAAAATGTCATGTATATATAAAACCGTATCTGCAGTTGGACACTGGGCATTAAATTTGTTTAAAGTGGCCTAAAAGGGCATTAAAAAGCATTACATAGATTTGCTGATACCTGCAGAACCTTGAATGTGTAGTCATGCTCACATATCAGATTTGCAGCTCCATGACAAAAAAAAAATATATTATTATTTATTATTATTATTATTATTATTATTATTATTATTATTTAACCATGAAGTTCCATAAATCTCTTTGCACCTGGCCAAACATAACTGCCATGCAAAACAACACTTCCAAGATATACAAAACAAACTGAATAACAGCAAATTATTGAATCTTACATTCATCCAATATCTCATCAAAACTTTATTACATGGGAGGAAAAAGTCAAAAACTGGAACTAGATAAGTTTTAATCCACAAATCACTATTAGACTGTGCCCCTCTGATTTATCTGATGTATAATAATTGGTCTAAATATCATATATAATGATATATCTGTTCAAGGGAACAAACCCAAGAGTTTACCTAAGTATTTTATGTAAATTTTGCAGCGTCTACCTGGTAACAGGAATATTTTAGACTGCATTTAAGTAAAGGTTCTGGCTCCTTCCACCACTGGAGAGGACAGCACAAGCAGCTGCAGTAAGTCTTATCTTTATATAACCTTTCAGTCTTTTGTGGATTTGTGCTTTTTTCCCACCTGCCACTGACCAAACAGCAGACAATGTAGCAACAACCCACCAGTCTGACATCTTTGACTCCTTTTCAGTCATAGTGAAAGCTCTGAGTTGTTCAGCAGAGTCTGGTGTGAGATTGCCAACAGCTTCAAGTCCAGTAGCAAAAATAAGACACAACACACCAGGCAGTGACAGAACAATGTTTTCACTTAAGGTCAGCAGCAGAATATGTGTTGATGTTGAGACTGGTGATGGTGCCAGATCCAGTTTTGACTTCTTTCACACACTGGGGTCAACACCAATTTCACATGTGCACATCCACACAAAATAGAGAGCTCTCTTCATTCACATCAGATATGTGACTGAAGCTAAAGTAATGCAGCACAGAGCTGTATCATCTTGTTATGAGAATGAGGTTGATCTATAGCTGCGGTGATAGAAATTCTTTCCCAACAGCGATGCTCGATTTTTTTTTCTCTCAGGCAATCAGATAGAGAAAAGGGGATGACTGTAGATTTTGACTCTATTATTGCAAAGGAATGTGAGTAATTTCTCATAGTCATAGTCGTTGTTTTTTTTTTTTTTCTTTATGTGTCACAGCTTTGAAAAATAGGAACATGAAAGAGGAGGAAAAAGGCTAATCCAGGAAAGAGATCCAGAGCATGTAAGATAATTCAGCTGGGAAACAACATTGTGTTGTTTTTTTTTTCCTTGTCTTGTAATACCACATTTTTATCTCATCTGTGTGACTGTAGCTTACCTTTGTCTTAAATGTCATCATTAAGCTCATTAGGGCGACTCCCACTACGGTGACTTTGTAATTTACATCTAAAAATACCACTATTCTTAGAAGTTTCTCCTTTGAATCTTTAGAAATATGGCTGTCAGCAGCATAATTAGCTTAAGAATTCTTGTCGTGTATATCTAACTTAAATAATTCTTTACTGCCAAAGCCTTATGAATTAGTAGATAAACACGGATGTATTACACTTTCTGTAAATTACCTTTTAATAGCAAATCACCACATTTTCTGACTGAAAAATGATTGAAGGCTTAATTGATACTCTTCTTTGCCCATGTGTGGGCTGTTATCCCAGCAGCCCACAATTATTGATGAATTACATATCATCCAATATTTAAGTAACTGCTCACTGTGTAACCAAAAGCGAGATGATAAAGGGCCCTATTTGTAATATATTCAGAGCAGAGATCTCATGGACCAGCTCCATATTCGAATGAGGGAGCAAACGTTCCAGAGCAGCAGGTTCTTCTCTCCCATTACCAGGCGGAAAGTCATCTCCACTGGCTCCGGATCGACAGGGGAGTCAGACGTTGTGAAGGACAATTGGCAACTTGTGAAAATTTAATAATGCCCATGAATTAATCAATAAAAAGGGGAGGATAAATGCAGCAGGTGCATGCACCCTAAATGATGGCAGGGAGGCCCGTGGCCCACTACTGCGCTTATTCCCTTTAATAACTCATTTCCTGTGAAGGCCTAGAGTGTCCTGCCGAGGAACTGTTCCGAGACTCAAATACTTTTTCCCTCCTGAATTCCACTGTGAGGATCTCAAGGCCACAACAGGAGAGCAGGGAGCTGAGTTTGTATATTCACCTCACCAAACACAGACTCACTTCGAATATTATCACTCACAGCATGGTTAATTTTCTTAAGGGAGCCAATTTGGGGAAAGCTATGCATGTCAATGTCATGCAATTAAGCCTTATAACACAGTGACTCTGATTATATGTATGCATGTTGGGACTTACTTGTTAAGGTCTCATCTCATGGTCTCAACTCACAGAGGACCTAGCTTAATATTTTCTTTTGTCCATAGGCATTTTACTTTATACTGCTGTGTCTTGACTATAATTACAGGCTATACCTCTGTTTAATACGTCAGCTGGAACTGCAGGAGGCTGATGGTGTAATTATGCAGTTTGGGGGACTTGATTTACAGGATTGCACCACTGAGATGGTTACAGTTTTGAGGTCACACGTTGTCGTAAAAACCAAATACAGTCACGAACACAATACCGTATGTGTTGATAGCAAAGCTTTATGCTCATGTTCCATGAAGAAGCTCCACAGCTGGTCATTCAAAATCATGTCTATTTTTTCCTTTTTTTTTTTTTTTCAAGCAAGTGCTGAGCTGGTTGCTGTGTTCGAGGTCGACGGGCTCCCTGATGGATGCGCTGCTAAAGCTCCATGTGGTGAAACTTGGAAAAAGAATCACCCCACCACCGCCTGTAATATGCATTCACACATATTTGGGTTTACTTTTCTAGCCAAGTGAATGTGAAATCGAAAATGTGAAAGCACCTGGCGTGGTAATTGGTAACTCGAGCCCGAGCAAGGATAAATCTGCAGGAACTAAGTCCACATCCAATTGGAAATGCATGCTTGTGGAGAGAGTGTGGGGGAGAAAGATACAGACAATAACATTGTCTTTTTGTGCAAACACGATAGATAGATAGATAGATAGATAGATAGATAGATAGATAGATAGGACAGACAGACAGACAGACAGACAGACAGACAGACAGACAGATAGATAGATAGATAGATAGATAGATAGATAGATAGATAGATAGATAGATAGATAGATAGATAGATAGATAGATAGATAGATAGATAGATAGATAGATAGATAGATAGATAGATAGATAGATAGATAGATAGATAGATAGATAGATGTTAAATGTTGCATAATGGAGAAGCAAACAGGAGACAGAAATTGGGGGGTATAAAGGTGAAAAGCGACTAAGGAGCTTCCACAGGGAGATAGTCAAGTGTGAAAGGCAGAACAAGAGAGAGAAGCAAAGACTTAAACTGGCAAAGCCAACCTGGGCTGCCTGTTGGCACTGTAGTGTGCTTGAAGGTAGGTATGACTCTACATAACCAGCTAAAGCAGCATGGAGTCTCCTGGGCACTGTTCTCTTCTATCTCATCCTCAGCACTCAGTGGAGCACAGCAATCGCTCCTCTCCACACCCTGCCACAGATCTGCACCCGCGATTACACCCCAAATCAAATGAGTCTGGGGCTGAGAGATGGGGCAGGTTCGAGCACAGTGAAGGAGGAAGGGGAGGGGGGGATACAGGGGAGACAGGGGAGACAGGGGTGGTTTGGCAGATGTGCATACAGATTATCATGCCAGCTCTGAATGTGAGTGGTCTGAGAGAGAAAGTAGACGGCGAAGCACGTTGAGTGATTTAGAATTCATCTAAAGCCTGTTGGTTTAGAAGGGGCATTCATGCAGAGAAAGGACTTGAGTGTTTTTGCTCAGATTCGATATGAACAATAGTGCATGTACCAAAGATCTGTCCCTTGAAACTTAAGCAACAATTTTTCAGCGGTTTTACACAAATTGCATACCCAGATCTACATTTGAGCAACAAAACAGTGAGTGATTCCCTATGAAGACAGATAGGAAGATAAAAACTTGGAAATTCTAACAGTAAATGGCAGCTTTTGGTGTTCATTTATAATTGTTGACTAAATCTGGAAATAGAAATCATGACAACACTTAAGGAGGAATACTTAATCCATTTACTAACCCCACTACAGATTTGTAAACAAGATTTGTAGCTGCTGCAGCTGCCAACAAGCTCTTATTCATTCTAAGAATTGCTCAAAAAGTCTTGCCTCTTCCCTAAACATTGGCAAGTGCACTGTCCTTAAATTAAACTATTAAAATAACAAAACCTGACACAGCCTCTTGTCCTCCACTAACAATAATAAATTGAATGTTCTAATGGCTGACAATAACTTAAAGAACCAATAAAACTGAGTCCAACTACCTTGCACTCATCTCAAACTGAAGAATCTTTTTGCCAGATGTGCTAAACGTCTGCAGCTCAGCCCGAACCTTGACACTTCCAGTCCTAATCTCACCTCATGTAAAAGTATTAAAGCAAGGACGATTCATGAAGTTATACTGCACCAGGTACAAGCACAAAAATGTTATTCCCTGTTTCATGGTCTTTGCATTTCTTTTGTTAGAACATCAAAAGGCTGCACAAAAGGCTGGAAATTCAGACTATGTCAGGGTTTTTTCGTTTCTTTCTGGGGCGTTCTGAGTAGGAGCTCTCCCTTAAGAAAATTTGCAGTTATATGGGACTCATTATGTGTCAATATCATAGCAATATTTATGCATCAGCATTTTTAGAGAGAACAGGTTATTTAGTGCATAGGTGCTGGCGCAGGCAGAGGCACTGAAGGAAATAATATTGAAATGGAGAGTTAGTATTTTTTAGGCGGCTATAGACTGGCTACACTGAGAACTGTAGACTATTTAAAGATAAGGCATTTGTGGCCATTAGTTCTACTGCTTGTAGAATCATACAATTTTGCAGTTAATTTTAGTGTAATATCACACTCACATCTCCCTGGATGCACATTAACAGGGATACGAGAGATGGATGAACCGCAGACAGTATCATTTTTCTCCAGCTGTTATGTTCATTCTTAACACAGGTCCAAGGAAATCACAGAGGGATCCGGATATCCATACAACATCAACATACAGTTCTGTGGAAAAGTCTCAGGCCACCTTTATTTTTTTGTTGTTATTGCAGAGTTGAAATATTTATTTCTCATTTTCATTTTTTCAGATACTACAAGAAAATTCAGGAAATATGTGTACAG
The DNA here is from genome assembly GCF_902148855.1 of Sphaeramia orbicularis. Classification (NCBI taxonomy): domain Eukaryota; kingdom Metazoa; phylum Chordata; class Actinopteri; order Kurtiformes; family Apogonidae; genus Sphaeramia; species Sphaeramia orbicularis. The sequence goes on along the minus strand of NC_043979.1, from coordinate 18,856,340 downwards.
CCTTAAAAGACACACAAAAACTAAACTAAATGGGTTGTAAGGATTAAAGTTACTATTTAGTGTGACCTCTGACCCCATGAGAAAAAGCAGAACAAACATGTGACGTGTTGAAAGAAAGCTGGTATAAAACATCAGAAAATGAATGCCATAATTCTCATATTGTTTGAATAAAAGTGTTAAAGATGTGTTAAGTGTAAAGGGGGGTCACACTAGATATTAGCTCTTTGGTTTAAAGAAGTAGTTTTTTCCTTGAAAGTTCATACATTACATACAGATTGGATCTTAATACAGACAATTAATACATCAAAAAGATGTATGTTTCCATTAGTTATTGGTTTAGTATATTAACACAGACACATACAAATGGTAAGTATATATGAGGGTAATATGCCTTTCTTTTAATTTATTTATTAGTTTTATTTATTTAATTTTTTTGTTAGTGATGCAGTTAATAAGACAGTGGACAGAAAAACAACACCAACAAATGAACAAAAGAAAAATCAAGCAGATAAACAAATCAACAACAACAATGACAACATCATATTTCAATGAAAAAGATAATTAACATTAAGAGCAACTAAACAATATACCGGTAGACTGATTAGGGGCGATAAGGAAAAGGGGAAGGGGGGAGAGTGAATGAAAGTGAGAAAGGAAGAGGGAGGGGTGAGAGGTAAAATAATAATTATTACAATAATGGTAATGATAATAACAACAACACAACAATATGTAGTAATAATACCAATAGTCTAATTTGCTAGTATTATTGTGGCGGCAGTGGTGAAATATGCATTTCTTCAAAAACTGTCTCACTGTGAAAGACTGGAAATTACTTCATAGGTTACAAGTTCTCTCTGGCATACATCTGACTTAAAACATCATCATCATTGTTATTATTATTATTATTATTAGTAGTAGTAGTAGATGAAGTAGGAGTAGGAGTAGTAGTAGTAGTAGTATGGTAAAACTATACCAGTTTGGCATACTAGTAAGTAAATGTAAACGGTGATTTAAAACTAAATGATGGAAGAAACCTTTCGGAGAAATTTTCCCCCTAGAAGAGCTGACTGATAAAACTTCAAATTGTCCTCAACATAGTTCATTAAGTCAGCAGCTCACCAGCTTGCTCATTCGCAGAAATTAGAAGGCAAGCAAATGTTTTTTGTATGACACACCCCAGGGATGGAAATTTGGAAAATTACAATATTCTTTAATATTGCAGGCCACTTTGTCAAATTACCCCTCTTACGTCTCCTGTGCCCATTTCTTTTGACTTTGCCAGGTTGAATCCCGCCTCATCAACATAACACATTTACACAAGGGAAGCGTTTTCCTCCTGCTCCACCACTCTGCAGAGATACAAACACAAAGTACTTTTGAAAACCACTCTAATCACATAATTGCCATAAAGTGCACATGTAATTCTAGTGTATTATATATCCTGGAAGTAGGCATTTTGCTGAAGGACAAACCACAGACTGATGTGATTTTACCTGCATTTGGTAGTGCCTCAGGTCCTTCCTTTCTTCTGTGTTCCTCTGTGAGGCTAACCTGACAGTTCTGCTTCTGCTCTCCTTCAGCACTGTGAAAGGTTCAGTGAGTCAGCGTGCTGAAAGACGTCACTGTGGTACAAACAGCAAACGGCTCTTTTAGTTGAATGACATGATGGGCTATCAACATGGTAAATACGTCTGCCTTCTGTTCAGAGGTAAAGGCCGTTGTGGCAAATGAAAACAAGAGACAAATACAAAGCTGATTTTTCATTTTAATTTGTCTCATGTGACCAAGACAGGGACATTTCTTACATGACCTGCTGGCTGTAGAATCACCTCAAGTAGTGAATTATTAGTTCAGTTTCACATTGGAAACGTCATTGTTTTCAGAATCAAACAGTTTTTCAGTAGTGGAGGTTTTTTTGTGAGTGAGTGCAGTATATTATTCACAAAAGTGAAGGATGTACTGAGTGCTACACTGGGTCAATCATATTAAAAAGGGAAAACACAAAAATATAGTGGAGTAATTAAAAACTCAGGACTGTAAAATGTCAGTCAGAAAAACACTGAGGCACTCTTCATGGATGAAATCGAAATAGAGACATGAAGTTGTGGACACGTTGGCATGTCTGAATCCATTTCATGTCAAGATCAAAACTCTTCAGAGTCAAGATGTGTGTCTTTATCCATGAAATAATAAAGGATTTTTTTTTTTTTTTTTTAAATCACAGTGCTATTCACTGCTATTAGTCAGTTGGACAGTCATTCAGTTTTTTGGTCTTCATTTAAAGGGGTCATATTTTGCTAAACCCACTTTTATTAGTCTTTGGTACATTTATTAGTGTATTTGGACCCTAATAGTTCATTAGTTTGAATTTGAACCCTCCAGGTGCTGCAAAGGTATCTTTATATTCATTTTGGCAAAAATAGAGTGGATTTCTACAATCTGTTTCAATTCCTGCTTAATTTATTACATCTATAACTAGTTACGTCACAACATTTGCACATATAAGGTCAAGACTTTTGATGGACACCGTAATTGTTTGTCAGCAGCAGCGGTTGAAGTAAAAACTGAAAATATGTCCACACTTCGAGCCAATTACCTAAAATGTTCAGTTGTTAAAGTGGCTGAAAGGAACAGAAAGCACGGTCAACAACCTGGAGGGGGTGGGGCGTGAAGTGGCTCATTTGCATTTAAAGGGCCAGCGCTCAAAACGACCTTTGTGGTGTCATTACTCAGAAATAGGGTTGATGATGGACCTGTGAAGTTGAATTAATGAAGAATTCAGACCCAAGCATAATATTTATAGTTTATGTAGACCGAAAGGGAAATGTTTTAAAATGTATAATTCCATTTAAAAAAGCAAAATATCACTCCTTTAAGGTGTTTATCACAAAACTAGAAGTTTCTATACCATATTTGCCACAAATCCTGATTTTCTTGGCTTGTAAAATGACCTTTTAACACCACAAAATCATCATGTGTGTAAATGGTGTCACATTTCAAGCAAATTATTTGTTTGTAGCCACTGACCACCATTCATATTTTTCCAGTTATAGGTCCCATGTGGAAGAGCTGTTTCTATTTTCTCCATTTAAAAAAGCAAAATATCACTCCTTTAACAGCCAAGGCATTTCTGTGTGATTAAGATATCATGTAGCTGTCCTTGGGTGGATTATGGAAATACATTGAGATCATATAATATTCTACAGCTAAATATAGATAACATCACATATAGTACATGGACAAAAGCATTGGCAGACGTTGAATTCAGGTGTTTCATTGCTAATAGGGGACTGGGCTATAAAATAATAATAAATGTCATAATATAATTTTATAGTGTGATAAATATAATTGCGATAAATGTTTTCATTTTGTCTTGAGGATTAATTTGTCACTTGTCACTTGCAATTACAAAATTGTTCAGTTTGTTTTTCCACAACTTTACTAAATATTCTGACCATAGGTAATGATTTTAGATCACAAGTAGCCATATTATTTTGCCATATAGTATTGGGGGGGGGGGGTTAATATCAAATACCACATTAGCCCTGATTTTCTGATGCAACAAAATGTTCTAAGCACTCCTTTGTAATTTTTTTGAAATTTTCGTTCAACCCCCCACCCCACCACCCCCTCCACCCCACCACCACCCCGAAAATTACTTTTTTAACTCTGAAAATCACAACTTTCACAGCTTCTCCACTCTTTTGTCCAGTGCAATGTATAAATATGTTCATGATGGGCCATTTAATGATCTTGTAAGTGCCATATTGTACCGTAAGAGTACTTTGTACTATGAAAAGTCTAATGTCAAGGTCATGTTGTAGGTTAAAGGTCACCAAAATGCCTAGTTTTTCAAAAATTTATACCATTCCAACATTTTATCAAATATGTCCTAAGTTCTGTTCCCTCTGGTTTCCTGGTGGGATCCCCCAAGGCCTTTGGCTCTTTCAAAGCTACATTATAGACAAAATATTGCAACATGTACATTCCATTTGAATTTGCCGCCATTAGTGTGGCGGGAAACACTAGCACACATTTTGGCGGGAATCACTAACACATCATTCATTCATTCATTTTCTGAACCCACTTTAGCCTCACTAGGTTGCTTGGAGCCTATCCCAGCTACTTATGGTCAAAGGCGGGGTTCACCCTGGACATTTCACCAGTTCATCGCAGGGCTGACATATAGAGACAAACAATCACTCTCGTATTCACACCTATGGGTGATTTAGATTAACCAGTTAACCTATCAGTGCATGTGTTTGGATGGTGGGAGGAGCCAGAGTACCCGGAGAGAACCCAAGCATATACGGGGAGAACATGCAAACTCCACACAGAGAGGTCCCACCCCCACCAACTGGTGTTGGAATCGAACCCAGGACCTTCTTGCTGTGAGGCACGAGTGCTATCCACTGCACCACCATGTTGTCCGCAACGGGACATTTTTTGACATGTCTATATGGATAATACTTTGAGTAAATAGTTCTGTTTAATGTGTTTTATTGAATGGAAGTTGTTTGTGGTCAATAGATGTGTTATGAGGAGTGAACCTAAGCCCAACATTTTGAAGAACCCACATTAACAGCTGAATTCCATGAAAAATGCATTTTGGACCATTTGGGTGACCTTGAACCTATAATTTGACCTTGACACTACACCTTTTGTAGTCAAAGAACTCTGAAGACATGACATGCCTCACAAAAAACATTTAAGGGCCCACCATGAGCATATTGCTACATTGTACTTTAACAAAAGTGAAGAAGGTTTGAAAGTTGCCAAAAAACCCACATTTTCAGGGTTGAAAAAGTAATTTTCAGGGTACGGGGGGTTTGGGCTTGATTTGAAAATTTTTCACATTTTTGTATTCCCAAGACATGGGAGCATTAGAAAATCTGGGCTATTTTCCTGAAATCCCCCCCCAGTAGTATATTATACAGCCATCCATTTTTAGAACTGCTTAATCATTATGAAGGTCTCTCCCAGATTCATGTTTTGTGTTTTTATGTATCTATTTAGGAAACATTTTACTACTAAGAGAGCTGTGAGGTGGGCTCAATTAAATAAAAATAAAAAACCTATGATGCAAACTAGTGCCATGCTCGGTCTCAGTTCGCTAGGTTTTTCTATAAATAAAGTAAGTAACAGCTTATTAGATCATTCTCACAATATTTTTAAGTATTTGACAAGTGGAAGTTGGAGCCTTAACCCATCTCTTCACCACCAAGCATCAGTGGTTTAATAAAATCTGTGCTTTAATTTTTTTTTGCTTTTTAATGTTGTGGTCCTTTTAGGTAGAGCAGATTTTAGCAACAATACTTTATCTTGCACTGGACCATGCAAAACAAGCTCATCATATTCAGGGAATGAAAATGTTAATCTAGCGGTGAAGTACATTTCAAAATAAAGCAAAATTATTCAAAGAACAATCCATGTAAAGTACTGAAAACTGCACCTAAGTACCATACTTGAGTCACACTCATTGTCACTAGTACAATCATAGAGTATTAAAAGCAAATGACTCCTCGGCTGGAGATCAGGACTCTCATATGACTGGATCTTGAAACACGACTGACATACCGGTTAACGGAGACAACAAGGTGGCTGGGCCTTTGCATTTACACAGAAAGAGCTTTTCTTTGAGTTTCCCTCCAAATAGGGGAAAAGATGGCTAAAGGTGTGTTATTCTGTGTGCGTGAGACAGAATAAAGAGATGGGTAGTGAAGGGAGATAAGGTTCATTAGAGGAGGTGCAGAGGACCAAAGCGTAATCTCCATTTTAACCTTACCTTTATAGGAAGGCCGTAGTCGCTGCTGTGATAAAGGACTAGTGCAGCCCAAGGAATGCGCAGAATACTGATTAGTTCCTTACTATTGTTATCAAGAGATGTCACTTAATGCAGCGATGGTGAATTGTACTCAGCTGCTGTGGCTGAGGACATTTTTCCTCTCTTTCTATCCCTTTCTTGATCTCTCTCAATCGTGTCCATTTTCCGGGTCTATCCATCTCTCTTCATGAGGGGAGAATAGGCGCCTGGGGCCTTTGATGGTGTAAGGGGGCGTTAGTGTTTTGATAAGTATTGATATCAATCTTATAAATCTGAATTTAATGACCCAGTGTGCCTGGACTGTGGACATTTGTCATGAAATCCTCATATGAGAAATAAAGCTAAATAGGATCTGTAAATTCACATTGACTCGTTGGGGCAAGAGCTATCTTGTCTTTGCAGTATAAACTATGGATATGCATCGTGTTATCGACTTTTCATACACTTTGCCAAATGCACAGAACACAACAACACAGAAGAGGGCACTTTTTGGTGTGGGGACTATCAGTTGAGTCAGGGAAGATGAGAAAAGAAAAGTGGTAAAATGTACGAAAAGGGAAAGAAAAAGACAGCAGAGAGTGTCAAAGCCTCAGCATGAGTACTTATATCCTCCTCTGTTTCCCTTTACCACCTCCTACCCCTCCCTTCTTTTCCCTTTTTAGACTGTCTCTCTTGATGGATTGGCCCATCAGTTAGAAATAATTAGGATGAGCTGTAGGCTTGTCTTGCTGAATGCAGTTTCACTGGGGAGCAGGGTCAAGTCTTAAAAGCAGAACTCCTTCACTTTATATTCCTACGAGAGGTTCTGCATGTGCACGTAAAATTGCATCATTCCACTTTATTACTCTGGTACATCTGAACAGGATCATGCAAAGACAAGCTGACAAGTCAAATGGCTGATAATTTCATCTGCTACTTCATAGAGACGTGTTCGTGTACGGCATGTTTTAAGCATTTTGTTCGCCTACATATTCACCAGCCTGGGTCTGAGTAAAGATAATAGTAAGACACTTCCTCTGCACAACATATGCATAACTCCTGTATTGTAGAAATGACACCATTCTGACTTAGGCCCATAGGCATCATTACAAACACACTTTTCTTTCTATTTTTCATTCATCATTCCCACTAGATGATATTACCTGATATGAGGTTAAGCCATTGTCACAGTTATAACTCTCTGAAGTTTATTAAACGCCAACATATTGTTATGATAAATAAGCCAAAGTCTCAAGCATGAGATCTGAGTGAGTTATGTTCTACTGCACTGAGGTGAAAGCAGACGATGAAAGTGACATAAAAGGTATGTGTTGGTTGAATCAGGTGTGCAGTAACAGGTAAAACATAATAGGTTGATTTTGTTGTATTTAGGTTGTTTCATTTAGAGCAGAAAAGCCAAAGTACATATATCATTTCTAATAGGATGGGTGTTGGGTGAAAAACATCCAGTTGAGTATATAAAATATAGATCCACACATCAAATAGCTCCTGTTTTTCAGTCACTGTGCATTGTTATAAGCATAGCGCTCTTCCTTAGACTTCTGATGAATGCAGAGTCGCAAGCATAAACACCCACAATCCATCTTACAGAAATACTGGCATTATTCAGATACAACCCCAGTCCAAAAAAAAAGTTGGGACACTAAGTAAAATGTAAATAAAAACATAATGCTACAAGTGGTGCCAGGCACAACAAACCCCACCCCTCGCACATATTGTACCTGATTTTGGCATTGATCCAACTGATGTCATCATATCTATGTGTGTGCTTTCAGCATATCAATTGCCTCTATATATGGGCAAAGTTTTAAGTAAATTGAAACAAAATTGATGTTTTTATAGACATGTGAAATTTCGCCCCTTTGTAAGTAAATATGAGAAGAAAAAATTAATTAAAAATTTGAACTTTGACCTACTTTTCCCAAAATGTAATCACATCTATTCTAGGTCACTGGTAATCTATAAACCCAAATTGGTATGAATTCAACCAAAAGTTTTCCTGCTACAGACATTTGAAATTTCACCCATTATAAGTAAAGGGGAAAAAAAAGTTTTTAAAATTCATAAAAAATACGAAATTTTACCTACTTTTCCCAAAATGTAATCAGATCTATTCTGGGTCACTGGCAATCTATAAACCCGATTTGGTATGAATTCAACCAATAGTTTTGCTGCTAGCGTGTGAACAACAAAGAAACAAACCAAACCAAAAACAATACCCCTTGCCTCCCCTTTGGGGTCGGGGTAATACTTTCCAAATCTTATAAACCTTCAACAGAACATAGAACAATAAAATATATCAAATGTTAAAAACTTGAAAAAGTGTAATTTTAGGGAAAAGAATGGTAACTTTGAATTTGAAGGGAGCACGACATCTCCAAAAATATTAAGACACTGTTGGACACCACTGTATAGGAACAATCTTCTTTTGGGGGTTTTGGGAGAGGAATATTGTCCCATTTTTGTCTGCTATATGATTTTAGTTGGTCAGCAGTCCTGGGCTCTCTATGTTGTATTTTTTGTTTCATGATGTGTCTAATGGTTTCAGATGGTGAAAGGTCTGGACTTCATGCAAGCAAGTTCAGCGCCCAGACTCTTCTACTACAAAACCATCCAGTTATAACAAATGTAGTATGAGTTTAACATTGTCTTGCTGAATATGTACATGTATACATGTACTGTAAGGCATTCCCTGAAAAAGACATCATCTGGGAGGGAGCATATATGTATTATATGTATTTCCAGATGTACAAGCTGCCCATTCCATAGGCTTTAATGCACCCCCATACCCAGTACATACCACATACTCATACTGTCACAGATGGAGGCGTTTGAACTAATGGTCCAGCTCCTCTTTAATTTGGAAGGTGAAGCGTCCGTGGTTCCCAAAAACCATATTACAAGTTGTTTGACCACAGAGCAGTTTCCCACTTCGCCTCAGTCCATTTTAAATGAGCTTGGGTTCAGAAAATACAGCAGGATTTCAGGTTCATCTTCACACATGGCTTCTTCTTTGCATGATAGAGCTTTAACCTATATTTGTGGACACCACGGCAAATAGTGTGTTCACAGACGATTTCTGGAAGTGTTCCTGAGTCCATTACAGAATCATGCCTGGTTTTAATGCAGTGCTGCCTGAGGCACAGTCATCCAATATTTATTTTAAGCCGAGAGTTCTCCAGACTCTCCAGTTCTTTTGTTTATGTATAAGTTTTTGAAATTTTACATTGAGAAATATTATTCTGGAGTTCTTCATTCTGTCTTTCTGAGATACTTTGCATCTCTAAGATGCTCTTTTTATAATCACTCATGTTACTGATCTCTCGTCAGTTAACCACATTAGTTACAAAATGTTCCTCCAGCTGTTTCTTTTTAGAATCACTTACTTTTCCAGCCTTTTTGTTGCCCTCATATCATCTTTTTGGAGACATGTTACTGCTATTAAATTCCAAATGAACTTTTCCTTAAAATGATGCATATTCTCAGTATAAACATTTCATACATGCTTTCTACCTCTCTGTGAAATATATGCTTATGAGATTTGCAAATGATTTTGTTTTTATTTACAGATTACATCATATGCCAACATTTTTAGAATCGAGGTTGTCGTGATAAAAAGACGTAACATACATATACAGTTTATATACGATACTGTATATCTAGGCCAGTAGTCCACTCTTGTTCTTGAGTATTATTAGACCGCAAATAACTATTATCATTTTCTATTACTGCTAACTGTCACCATGGCAACAAAGGTTGTGCAATTTGTGAGTTTGTTAGCTGGTTAGTTTATTTTTACCTTCACCAGTGAGGTCATGCAGTCATTCCTGTATGTCTGTTGTAGTAGAATAATCCTACTGATGGATAAACAGACAAATGGAAATATTCAGACAACCTCTCTGGTGGAGGTGAACACATATAAAAGTTGAATAAGGAGTAAGATAACATATAATGGAAACTCTTACCTCATAAAGAGTTCAGGTTTCTAGCCTTCCTATATTCATTTTTTTGGACTGGAGGTTTCTATGTGAGCAAAACATAAAGCATAATAGCCTTTGTGTATTGAACAGATGTTGGGAAGGGAATTAGGTATAATGCAAGAGGTAGTAGATATTAGCTGTAAATTTAAGAAAATCTAGTTTTTCGTTTCCCAGCAGCTGTGAATGAAGATATTGATGATCCAGAGTTTAAAATGCACTGTAAGTGGCTGTGCCAGAATAAACAGAATAGACGATGCTAGACAGTCCTGCCCATTCCTAATGGATGCTATCTCCACCTGCCTGGGCTGTTATAGTAGCCATCCTGGGACACCACGACCTGCCTACTGTATCTATTGTCTGCAGCCTCCCTCTCTGTCCTTTACACTGATGAGACCTGAACCCCAGTGGACCATCTAACGCTTCCAGATAATGGCTTTTTTTCCCCTTTCTTTTCTGGTCAAGGTAGTGTCTAGGCTTCTGCTAATACCAGTAAACAATACTATATTATCATCATCATCTGCAACAACAACATCATCATCATCATCATCATCATCTGTGCCATTTCTCTCTTTTCCTCTAGTGTTTATTCATCTGGTATAAATAAAACTGGACAGGAGAGTATAACTGCTTAATATTGCTCTCTGTTGTAACTTGTATGAGTAAATTATTCTCTGAGATTTCAAGTTTAGGCTGACTTTACCCAAGTGTCTCTTACAGACAGTCAGTGGTCACTGCCTCACCTGTCTGAGTAAAATAAGCAGAAACTCATACAGACACAGGGGCTGTAGTTCATTCACAGTCCTGATTTATTATTCAAACATGACCTTTCTCCCTCCTCCTCTTCTTTAAAAGTGGCACCTTCATGAATTTTGTCAGACAGACAGGTCAGTTGGCACCTTCAAAAAGGCAAGGTGCCACAGACAATCCAGCACTGGCACTTTTCTCCCCTCCATTATTGAGATGGATGGGATCCTCAGAGCAAAGCACAAGAGCAGTGGGAGGGCTGTACTTGCTTTTGTGCTTTTGGTGGCTTTTTGACCAAAACACAAAGGAATAACAGAGAGGGACAACATTCAGGAATGAGTGTTTTTCATGATTTAATGTGTGCATGTCAGTGCCTCTGTGTTTGCTGAGCCTTTCATGTTCATTGCATGGTGCCCTGTCTGTGTCAGGCTTCACACACTGATCAAACTCTGAGTGGCTCAGCTGGCAGCAGAGGACAGAGCAGAAAAGCTGCACACACACAAAAAAAATACCGGTCACCTCTTTTATGGCTGTTGTGCTTTAATGTCCTGTTGTTTTGCACCTGGTGTGGCGTTCCCTGAGCATACACAGGATTTAACTCATTGCACTTCATCCCTCAAATGCCCTGTCTCTGACAGTTTGTCTCGTGTTATTCCAAAGTGCATTCAAGCACATGCATGTAAGTAGGCAAAAAAAAAGGGGGGTGGGGGCATTCCAAGGCCTAGACTACTGGTAAAGTACAATTTTATTTGGAAACAACATAATAGGTTTGGAATTCTCGTGACTTTCCAGTTATGCTTCAACATAACAGGAGAGATTGCGCCTTTGGAAATGCTCTATAGAAGGTATTTCATAAATACTAAGTATAAGAAACAGGTTCTGATATGAATTAAGCCTTCTTCTCTTCCCACTCATGATGTATTTCACATGGCAGCCACTGTGAAACCGGCTTCATTCTGGGGATAGAACTGAAGGGAGGAAGATGGAATTCCATCTACTGAACGCAAACCCATTTTCAATTACACAAAAATCCCTCCAAGTGTGTGTTAGCACTCACGCACATGTATGCCTGTGCGTGTTTGTGTTCTTGTAAAAGAAAGGGATTGCTCTAAAATGCAATCCAATCTTTGAACAAATAGAAAAAAAGTTGCTACATCCCCAAGTTTGAAAACACATTTTGCTTAGTGTAAGTAGAGCAAAATTGCTTGGTGTTTTACTTGACATCCTGATAAGGCAAGGTATGCCATCCTGTTTTTATAACAGAGAAAAACTATTTTGCTCAAACGTTATCTGAAAGTTTGGATGTTTTATGAGAGCAACGGCAGGTTAGTGCCAGGCCACGTAGGGTATCCTGGCATGGATTTAATGGAGGCTGTTACAGGCAGTGAATCATTTTAGTACACACCCCACTAGATTACACTGGTTATGTCAACGTGCCAATGCCAATATGTAAAAGGCAGTCTGTGTCATCATGAATCATTTTCAACCCATAAAACATTGCTGTTTACATCAAGTAAAGCCCACTATACAGCACTTGTAAATGGACACTCATAGCACTTTACCACCAACATGAACCTGGAGCTAGTTCAGGACTGGTGTTAGTGGAAGTTTAAGTTCACTTTTACAGCTTTTATACAACTGCACAGATATCAAACAAATATGTGATAATTCATTCATTGATTTTCTGAACCCACTTTATCCTCACTAGGGTCACGGGGGTTGCTGGAGCCTATGGGCAAAGGCGGGGTACTCCTTAGATATGTCGCCAGTTCATCGCAGGGCTGACATATAGAGACAAACAATCACTCTCACATTCACACCTACCAACCGATTAAACTATCAGTGCATGTCTTTAGATGGTAATATAAATTAAATATAAATTAAATAATAAATATAAATTCATATAGTACTAAGTAATATTCAACTCTGTGCAAAAGCCTTAGGCCACCTTTAGCTTTGTTGTTCCTGCAGGGTTGTCTATATATATATATATATATATATATGTGTGTGTGTGTGTGTTTATTTATTTATTTATATTTATATATAAAATTTATACCATGCTCTCTATCAGTCTGAACATACAGGAAATATGTGCATAAGTATCTGCATAATGCACACACACACACACACACACACACACACAACTCAGTACTTAATGAGGTCTACAGGCAAAAGTCAGTTTAGTGTTACCTTAGTTCACATGGCAAAATCAGTCAAACAGTAAGAAACTTTGACTTGTACTTACTGAAACTTGATGTAAAACAGTTGAAGACTGGTGCAGTAAATCACTTAAATCATTATCCTTATAACAATAATAATAATAATAATAATAATAACAAATTGCATTTATAAAGCACTTTCCATTCGGTGGAATCTCAAAGTGCTACAGAGAGAAGACAGTCCAGTAAAACAAAATATATCAAGAACAAAAGACTAAACAAATAAAACAAGGCATTATGGTGGGCAATAAACAGCCTGTCTAAACAGGAATGTCACTAGTCTCTTTTTGAGTCCAGTGACTGTGGAGCTCTGAAGTGGTCAGGAAGGGAGTTCCAGATATGGGGGGCATCTCATCCCCTAAATATCAATGAAATTCACAATGCAAATGAACTTGAACTTGTCTGTACAAACTAGATCCAGGCATATCACATGCAAAGGAATTTTACAGTAGTAAACATTTTTTAAAAACGTATCTTCAGTCCATTCCAGTAGTATCTAAATCCAGTGACAGAAATGTAAACAATTTGTATCCTAATGATGGGCTAAGAGTAATCTAGATAAAGATACTGTATATACAGCTAGTATATATAATAATGGATGGCTTGGAGAAGCTGTAGCTGGGCAGTTTTGTTGCAATGAACCGATACATTAACTTCCAGCTCTTGGCAATATATGCTCCTTAGTAGGGCCAGGTAAACAACAAAAAGAAAATTATTCCACACTTCACCACTTTTTGTGGATGTGTTCCAAAATTCCAGTAGTTTGACCCATGTCCTATCCCACCTAGTCATATGAAAATCATGCAGCAGTATTTGTGTCATCCTACTGATGGACAGATGGTATAACAGGAGTGATGACATGATCTCTTTGGCAGGTATAATGATCACAAATATAAATCATAAGAATTCAAATCCATAGAATGACTCAAACTGATAAATGTACTCAAATGTACTCACTCCCAGTCTGTGTCATGAAATTAAAAATATTATCAACATGTTACATTTAAATCAAATTAATCTGTGAAATCAGCTCATTATGCAGCTCAAACAGTTTTGACATATGCCTCTGGTCCTGATTCAAAACCCTTCTGCAATCGACATTCTCCACGATATCTCCATCTATCGACTATCTCTGTCGAGGTTGTCCACAGAGAATTTCATGAGCTAGAAGCATGCAACACCGGAGAACCAACGTATGTACCTCATCCCAAGGTTGGTAAACACAAATCAAAGGATGGATCCTTGGGGTATGGGCAGGGAGAGTGGATGATGTGTGTCTGGATGAGACAGAGCCTTGATCTTGACCAGTTCAGTAGGACCTACTGGACAGAAAGGGGAAGAGAACTGCCTTAGTTGAGGATACATACATTCTTGTGTGTAACTACTGACAGTGTATCTTCATTGGTGCATGTTTGTGTGATTCTACATTTTAGTGCTGGTATTCTAGTGGTGAATATGTTTGTTACTCACCAGTTTATACAATATGTACAGACTGAATTGGCAGTCTGGGCAATAACAGTACAGTACAGTACAGTACAAGTGGTATAATAGCAGGAGAGGAGAGGTCAAGGGTAAGCTTCCTCTTCAAATAGATTTATTTGTATTATATATGATGAACTATGGCGGTGTTGTCTCTAGTACGCAGGGTTATGGATGAAGTAACCATGTTGTATTTTTCAATGTTTACTCGCATGGCTGTAGTCTGGAGTCTCATTATTTAAATGCGAACAGGCAGTCTGACAATAATGTGAGGAGACAGGAGTTTTGGGAGCATGTGGCTTCGAAGTCTGTCCCTTTAAGCCCTGTGAGTTATTATACTGGGACCAGTTCCAATTGAAACTTCAAATCCATCTTTTCTCTTTGGTTTCTAATTAGGAGTTAACAGATGATGCATCGTAGAGACAGAAGGGAGAGTGCACATCGTTGTGTACAGCAAAGCCTCCGGTGACTGATATCAACCCTTATGCCACCCAGTTCTTGTCATTTTGAGATTTTTCAGGTGAGTGATTTCTCTTTTTCTTTGCAAGCCTCAGATCAGGGTTGGGCTGATCTCAGTTAAACTCTTAATAAGCCCTATTTCACGGCATGCAGCCAAGAGATTAGATCTGACAGGGCAGGCGTGGGCTAGTCCTGAGACTACAGATCTGCAGGCTAAGCTCTGGATTGGAAATGTTCCAAAGCCTGGTGCAGCTTTTGGATGAAGAACGCCTTCCTGCATGAAGATACTGAAAGCATGATTGTGAGAAAATCCACATTTCCTTTTGACCGGCCCACCTGCTCCACCGCTCCTTAATCCGACCTTTGCTCTCTTCCCCAGAGACTTGGTTAAAGGTAGAAGTTTTATGAAACAAGGCAACACTTCCAACTTTCTCGCTGCCAGATGTTGGTGGAGTTTTTAACTGCTGACCTATCCAGCCTTTCACAGAGAACCCTGGAGGTGCCATGCCGACATCATATAAGATGTGAGCTATTAGTTTGAGCTGTAACAGCATATAATTCATCGTCTATGTGAAGCTAAAGATGTGTTCTCACAGCCCAGGGCACAGGCAGGTGAACTGAGCCTGCCATATGGCTTAGGGGAGCTTATTAGGCTCTGAGCAGAAAACACATTATCCACAGTGGACCAAGGCCACCGAGGGATGATTTCCATTATGAGAGCCTTTAATTCCACTTGTATGAGTGGGAAGGGGGAGAGAGAGGAAACTTCGAAGAAGAGCTGCACACTGTCGACTTGGCTTGCTCAGAGGGGATGAACATTAGAATCCCCAACTCTATCTGACTTGCGTTCAAAGACTGCTGTGATTTCTTTAGTTTGCTCCCAGAAAAGGTGACTCCACTGTAGTCACCATACAATAGTCTGACCTCTCTCCTTTCACTTCATTCATTTGTAGCCACACATAGTCTCAGTGGTTTAATATAAGTGCTTGATTGAAAAAATCTTGTTACAAACAGATATGAAAGATGATTAAAGCTAAACCTACTGATCTGGCTTGTCGCTCAGCACTTAGTAAAAATTTGAACATGAACATCATGAAAGTCCCGCCCGCTTCCCCTGCCTGACCTCTGACACTGGTCTATTAGCCAGAGAAGTCTTCTAGCAATGTGTTGAACTAGCTCTGGGAACTGTATGACCAACACAAACGCAACCCTAGAGTTGCATTTTAGAACAGGGTTAATGACAACTTCACAATAAACACTGAGGCTGCTGCAAGCACTGACGCTAACACTAACACCAATAACACTGTCCATAACGGTTCAGCTAAATCTAAAGCGATTGCTAATGCTATACGCTTGGTTTGTTTACACTAACAGTGAAGTTAACGCTGACGCTAACGCTAATCTTCATTGCACAAATAACATAACATTACAGAACTATAGTAACTGATAGCATCTGGATGCTGCGTTGTCACATGTAATATTGTGTTCTATGATTAGCCAAACTGAAAGTACCTGCCCAACAAAAACTCTGCGACCATCTCATCGCTTTTCAGCTCCAGATGAAGCTGTTTCAGCCTCTGCCATCACTCGAAGGCAGACCCGACGTATATACACGTCTTGCCTTTTGCCGCATCAAGAATTCTCTTTAGGGCAGCTTTTTCTGCTCCAGTCTTTTTGTGCATGTTATTCTCTGTGTGAGCAGCTGGGGGTGGAAGTGACTGGTTGCCTTGTTCAGTCATTGAAAGTTCTTTGCTGTTCCTTGATATCTTTCAAGGACCGCTCAGCCACTCTGCCACAGAGGCACGCAACTCGCAAGCGGTGACAGCGGTAGGCAACTGATGTGGGACGCAGAAACGGATGACAGACAAGAAGCTCGGCCAATCCTTGTATTCGGACTGAATAAAATGAGTGGTCAGACTTGTCCGAAATATATGAGAATTAAACATTTTTGAGTTTCAAAACCTGGTACATTTCTTTTACATTTTAGTTCACCACACGTGTATTAGGGAACATTTTAAGATTACAAAAGAAAAGTGTAAAAATGCCAGATCGTACAGTATAGCTTTAGTGAGTAAGCTCAGATACAAATGAACAGGTCGGAAAGGCATTGATAGACCTAAGTGTGGTATTAACTTTAATGTTGATTACTAAGCCATGGGCATTGTGACCTTAGTCCGCAGCCACAAGAGTCATATTTTAGAGCTTCTTCCTAAAAAATAGCATTTTCTTCAAAGGAGCAAATATTTCTCTAAGAAAGTGTTTCATTACAAAGAAGTACAGCAGTGAAAATGCTCTTTTCTGCTTACCCATATGTGAGAAATATTTCTACACTGGGCATTTTGACAACAAAAACATAAATTAACACCATCCACCCGGGCAGTGAATTGTTGATACTAGCAAAACAGTAATATTGCTGGAATTTGTTTTTTCTCTGAAATTGTGCATCCTTTCTTTACATTGCATGTTATGTTTGTTATTGTTACGCTCTTCAACAGGATGAGTCATGGCCATTTTCCCTCCTGTCAAGCCTTATTGTAAACCTCATATATTGAAAATATCAGTCTTTTTTATAAATGTGGAATCAAACCTGCTTCAGCCATATCAGTAATGGGTACATACTACCCCCTTGAGGTTATTCATGGTAACTGTACTCATAGCTAAATAATAGTCTTCCTCTTGAACAGATATGTCTGGACACCCATTAAAACACAAAAGAATGATTGTAACACCCCATTTAAGGAGTGTCTTTTAACTCAAACTTATCTTTTAAAGGCAAGGAAGTCTGTATTCAATCTGTGACAGGAAATATTTTGCCTGCAACACATGAAACATCTCAGGAATCCATGAAAGCATTTTCTTTGTTGCAATTTTAAGGAAATTTTGTCAAATATAATATGATCTGACACAGCATTATATAACATTGCATGAATATAGCACTGTAGTGTGTACATACTGCACTGACTACAAGCTTTTATTGTATATGGGCTTAAATTGCCGAAGAACATCTATTAATAATTAAACACCCCCATCACAATGTTAGAGATAGGCAATTCACAGCTCTTTAATACAGATTAAACTCTGTGTGGGACTAGTTATTTGGCTGTTGTGATGGACGGAGAAAATGGAGAAAGAACAAATTGATGAATAAACTCTACATATGAGGCCATGTTTGTGTACATGTTTGTGGAGATTAAATGGATTTTGTGTTGAAAATAACTATAATGTTGCTTTAAAAGATATTAGTATCAACTAAAATGTATAGAATGTGGATTTTGATAGATAAGGCACCATCTGCTACACATAGCAGGTAAAGCAGGTGCCACTATTAATCCATAAAGACCCAGTGCTACTCAGGTGGCAGTTCCCAAATAGATTTTTCTCCATATTTAACATTTCTTAAGTAATTTATAACCATTTATTGCAATATTTTCTTCTTTATTTGGTGTTTTTTTTTTTCAATGAAAATCAGGTATTTTCCTGTATTTTATTTAATAATTATGTAGATGTTCATAAAAGCTCAGATCAAAGTTGAGGGTTATTATTTCAGAAACAGAAAACTGAAAAAAGTGACTCAGCAAATCTGTCATTAACTGAACATAAACCAAGTGTTTCCATCCACTGTCATTGATCCAACTCCATGGGTTTTACTGGGGAATCAATGCTGTAGAAGATGACTGTTTCCACGGTAACTATAGAGAGCCTCTGAACTACCAAATGGGTCTTATCTGGTGACCATGAAAAAATGATGAACTGTATTTTACACCAATTATTTACATGTATTGATAGGATTAGTGGATCAACAGGTATTAAACAGTTTAGATCAGTGGATGGTTTTGGGTGATGGTGGATGTTTGGGTCTTTATGAGTTAACATGCAACTTTATTAAAAAAACAGTCTGTGCTGGGTGTTATTAACTGCATCTGTGCTTTTTCTAATATGGTGTCAACACATCTGCTCGGAAACCATTTATAGGAAATACAGATGAGACTCCTTTCTAGTCAAACTTGTGTTGTTTCTGTCTACACACACATGCCTAAGGGTAACCTATTTATTACTATATGTAGAGAGGTAACTGCCAAATGCTAAATTAAAAGGCTGGCAGCTACTATGTGCTTGGATTCCGTCTAACTAAAGCACACTTCAATAAATATTACTTGAGGATTATATTGTTTGCAATCTTTGTGCCAAGAGGCGCATTTCAGAAAATGTGCGCTAGTTGTTTGTGTAACCTCTAGATGTGAGGAGCTCTCAGGTGCTGCATCAAATTAAATTCACCCCACTCTGATAGGTGAGCTCATTTAAGCTCCCCGGCTTTGCATTTCCCCAGACATACTTCACCGTGATACACCAGACGTGATCCTGAAACTTTCAATGATGCAAGTTTGATCCAGACACGGAGACACAAGCATCTCAAACAGAAGCAAATCTAATACTGGCAGCACAGGAATGAAAGAGAGACAGGGGGAAAATATGGCAGAGGTTTACAGCAGGCCCATCAGCTAGTCGAATTTAAGTATAATCAGGGTGTATTACACAATATAACCTACATTATATCCCTATATCTAAAGAAGTTGAGGCCCATTTTAACAGAAGTTTTTAGGTATTGACTGCTGCAATGTTGCCTCATAAAGCAGCACTGGAAATTCTTCCAAGCCATCTCACCTATGTAGTTGGGCTGTGCAGCTACAGTATCTCTCATTCAAATGCAATGAATGAGATTAAATGAGACCTCAGAGATTTCTTCTAAAGAGATAATTAGCCCTCTCACCCAGTGTCACTGTTGTTGCCTAGTAACCAGCCAGGGTAAAAACTGTGTCTGACCCTTTTCTACTGCTAGATAGTGATGGTAAATCATCATCAACTCAGTGCTTCTCAAGGTTATTGATAAATGGAAGCAAATAACACCTGTGAGAGATATATTTATGCAGGCCTTTTTATGCTAGATCTTTTATCACTCTAGCAGGGAACCAAGATTTCCACTCAAATAGCAGGGTTCAACCATAAACAGTAGGTGACGCAACACAAAGAGGAGAAAAAAACAGCAGCAAGCTATAAGCTGACAGAATATATGAGGCTCTCAACATGAAAACCAACCTACTGTACAAAGAACATCTCATGTAGATGATGGCCATATGGCTTGTCAGCTCTTGTTTTCTGTAAGAAGAAAGAAAGACAGGACATTACAGAAAAGACCAAGGTACAGTATTACATAGGTTTGTTGGCTATATCCCTGCATGTCACTTATAATGATAAATAAAGCAATTATCAAAATCTTTCAATAATAGGTTCCCTTTATATAATGAGTATTCATAGCCTAATAAACAGAACATTCCAGACATGATGTTGGGTGAAAGGTTTGATAATGTTGCTCTAAAAAGTGCAGGAATGTGTTTGGAAAATTAAGATGTGCTTATGCTGAACTATCTCCTGTTTAAGTACTCTAATCTTGAGCTATACTTCAATGTTTGTACAAAGTTTGTTTTTGTGATACATGTGCATGTTCCTATTGCATATGCACAACAAACTAGGTAAATTTACTGTATGGAGATTTAGTTTGACCAAACAAATACACAGATCTTGGCACAAAAAGCCTTATTGTCAAACTCTAACCTTTTAGGTAATGAAAATAAATTCTGAATAAAACACATATATTGTTGTGTAATGTTCCACATTACTAGTTTCTGTTCACAACAGGTTTGAAGCATATGCTATATCATCATATACATACATTAACCCTTTAGGCACCTGTGTTTTGTTTTTGTTTTTTGTTGTTTTTTTAATATTCAATTTTGATCTCAACATTTCAACAAGCTTCATTCAGTTATGTTGCTTGTCGCAATATTGTGGCTTTGGCGTGTAAAGGGTTAAATATCCTATTGACCAGGACTGAGTACGCTGATGTATATGAACCAGTTTAATGGCTCAGCATTGATACATCTCAATATATAAGGTATTTCCACTCTGTAAGGATTGTTTAGAAACAAAACAGTCACCTAGAGTATTAACTATCAGCACTTGACCTAAACCCTATTGAACTGCACTGGGATGAACTGGATCGTAAGGTCAGACAGAAACATCCAATTAGACAAGAACACCTTCTGCAAGTTTTACATGAGGCATGGCGATGTATTTCATCTGAGTGTTTAGAGAACCTAACTGTCTGGATTCTAGTTGGAGTGTGTTAAAATGATGTCTGCTAACAGAGAACTGTTTATTAGGTTTTTCTACCAATATCTGTGCATGTTCATATTTATTTGGTCAAAATAGGTCTTCACATCATTTAATTATCCAGTCTGAGGTTTATAAACAATAGGAACATGAACGTGTCTTCCAAAAATGACAAGACCAAACTGATTGACAGGCACAGGAAAACTCACTGTGTAGACTAATGTAGGAAATACACATTAAAATGAGAATTTTTTGTTGAACAATATGTAACAATTTACGCTGTGCTAACATACATATTTATAGTTATATTTTGGTTGGTAAAATTATTTAAATACAGGTTTTCTTTAATATTTCTAATGAAGCCCCTCTTTATCCACTAGATGGCAGGAAACACATTTTAGTCCAACCTTTCTACCTTTATTGTTGAGTATTTAATTGTAACAGCAGGCTTACGTTGTTAAATATAATATGCTTTGAAATAGACTGTAATGTAAATAAAACGATGTCTGATTTCTCCTTCTTGTGGTTATTATTTTAAGTTACAGGCTCCCTATTTTCTCTGAAACGGTTAATAAATAAACATACGTATTTGCAGTCCATATGAAAAATTTAAATTGTACATTAAAAATTAGTTATTAATTGACATAAGACAGTTTTGCAGTTTTCATTAGTCGCCGCTGAGGTCAAAGTTCATCAGTTCGCCTTTCAAAATGGCGGCTGAGCCAGCACGGGAGTGGAGCGATGAGCAGCTCAAAAGTGATGATTTGCCCAAAAAAGACATTATAAAGTTCATCCAGGACAATGCAGCCCACTCGGTATGTTTCACAGATAAGAGTCTCCGTGACGTGACTTTCAGTGAATGCGGGTTAAAGTGTCGGTGCTGACTTTGAGCAGCTGCAGTATGCATGGCATCAGGGTTAGCTAAGGGGAGCCTCGTTATCCATACGTTTCAATGGGAGGCTGTTGTGTTTGTTCTGTATGGGCATTTAGCTTCTGGAAAAGATAGCTGCAGGATTCAGTTACAGCCCACACCTCATGTTTATATGTCCTTGAGTAGGTGCTTGCTATATGTTGTCTTTCTTCTGTGTAATTTCCATGTAAATGTTTCTTTCAGTTTCTTAATGAGCACAAGCTGTTGGGGAACATAAAAAATGTAGCCAAAACAGCAAAGAAAGAACAACTCATCACTGCCTACAATCAGCTCTTTGAGAGCAAGGTAAGTGACTTTAAGTGAGTTCTAATATTGCACTGTTTTGGTTGGTTCCAAACGATTAAAACTGTAATGCTCCATGTTGTCTGTGTGTAATTTGCAGAGGTTTAAAGGCACAGATCCAGTTGAAGAAGTGACCGAGCAAGTTAAAGCTGTGAAAGTTGAGGAGAAACCCAAAGAAGTCAAAACAGAGGTTGTGGATGAGGTATGGGTCCAGAATGTTGAATATACATTTGAATAATATTTTTGCACTTCTATAAATATTAATGTTCTTCAGACGCTCATGCATGACTTTGTCCCAGGGTCCACCGAAGTTCACCAAGTCGGTGTTAAAGAAAGGTGACAAGACAAACTTTCCAAAGAAAGGGGACACTGTGAGCTGCTGGTACACTGGCACTTTGGAGGATGGAACTGTCTTTGACACCAATATTCCCGCAGGTATGGAAGAATCCTACTATTGTCTGTCTGTCATATATAGAAGACATTCTTTAGCCAACTTGAAGGAACATTTGGATATTACTGATCATTTCCTAATATAATAGTATTTCAGCCAAAATATCACTTTTCTGCCACGTACCTGTACAGGCAGTGATATTTCTTTATTATTTCTTTATTGCATTATTAACCCCACACTGTTTGATTTTCTTTTGCAGCTGCCAGAAAGAAGAAGCAGGCTAAACCACTGAGCTTCAAAGTTGGCATGGGCAAAGTCATCAGAGGAGTAAGTAACTGTTCTGCTTTCATATCCCAGTTTAGAACAACTCATTCGCTCTCTTCACATCTTAGTTGTTTTTCAACCTTGGGGTGCCCTGGAATTCAAATAGGGTTGCCTTAAATTTCTAGTAATTGATAAAAATTAAAAAAAATTACTAATAAAAAAATATTTTTTAATGATTCAGTATGTATTTTGTTATAATTAAAACACCACACACTTTTCCTAACAAAATCAAGTTTAAATGAAATGCAGAATATAATATCTAAGAGGGCTTGTCTTGATTGACCTGATCATGTGACCGCATGCGTTACTACACTTCAACCTGCCCAGACACATTCGCAGTCAGAAAATCAGACCTAACAGAGAATGGAAAGATTTCTTCTCCCCTCCTGGCCCCGCTACAACATCTCCAAGAGAAACTGAAAAGCAGACACCAAAAAGGTGCATTATATACATTATATAGCTTAAATGTCATCTAAAATTAACGTTTATTTGCAACATAGTATAGCAAACCAGTAGATGATCAAAAACAAATTAATTTTAGCAAATAAATGTCTCCATTTTGAATATCTGGGGTCACCAGAAATTTGTGACGTTAAAATGGGGTCACGAGCCAAAAAAGGTTGGAAACCACTGTCTCAAATCTCTTTCACCCAAGTTGCATTAAACAAAATAAATCAAACCTCAGCCTAAACGCTGTAATTATTAGGACTATATGTATTATTTTCCATTTTTGATTAATCTGTTTATTTTCTAGATAAATCTGTCGAATGATAAAATGTTTCCTAAAGCCCAAGATCCCGTTGTTACATCTCTTGTTTGGTCTACAATGTAAATCCAGCCACAATGGAGAGAAGAAACTAGGAAATGTCCACATCTAATATGCAGGGTGTTTTTTTAAAGGATCACACAAACTAATTATCAAAATAGTTAGTTTTCTTGCTCCATTACAGCTCCTTTGGTTCTAATTAAATATTGGGAAAATATGATGTGTGGAACAGCTGCAACGTCTGTTATTCTGTTACAGTGCATTTTACAATCTGTCACATGAGCAGAAAACTGTTATTGTAAACTGAAAATAAACTTGTACCTCTCAGCCTTATAGAATGTGTTAATTAGGCTGTGCAGGGATGCCACTTCTTAATTAATTAAAACCACATCAGGGTTTAATGATGCATTTGATTGTTTTGAACAACCAAAACCACTTGAGTAGGTAATGCTTACATTTTTAGTCCTGCTAGTGCTGGTGTTTGTATGTCCCAGCTATGTTTCATGCCTCTGTTATATATCATGGACACATCCACAGAAAAGACTTTAGCAGAAGATGTACCCATGTTTCCTCACTCATAGCTCATCCAGCAAGTTCCCTGGATCCATGGTGCATTTTAGGAATTGAGACATCATTAAAGAGGTTGATTTCCAAGCCTTAAGCAGGATGATCGAGGAGGCAAAAAATGTGCAGATGAGAAGTGCCTCATATGTTATTCCTTATACATTATGTCATCACTGGTCATCTCTTTAATTTCAGTGGGACGAGGCCCTTTTAACGATGAGCAAGGGTGAAACTGCCCGTGTGGAAATCGAACCAGAGTGGGCCTATGGAAAGAAAGGTCTGCCTGACTCCAAGTATCCTTTTTTTTTTTGGTCCAATAACTGTTTTTACATGTAAAATATGGTGGTAATCAGTTGATCTCTGTAGATAATTTTTCAAACTTTATTTGCGTGATATGTCAGATCAGAATCAAGTTCCTCTTCTATCTCGCTTCGTTTTCCTTAACTCTGCATCTTCCAGAATCCCTCCAAATGCAAAGCTCATTTTTGAGATTGAGCTGGTATCTACGGATTAGTTTACAAAAGCTTGCCAGCATGCGCTGCTTTACTAGAATGGATGAAAATGATTTGACACTATTGAGGCTAAAACATCTCGGGTATCTGGTTTCCAAAGTTTTCAGATTTGTCATTTTGTTACATATGACAGGTTGGCTTAAGATAAACACAAGTTACAAGAACATTTTAAGTTTAGGCCAAAATGTTATGGCTTGTCAATAATGTATATATGAAATAAGAATCCTGCCTTGTTTTTTGCATGCAAACTGTAAATGAATAAAACTGCTTGACAGTACAAGTTTGACTCTTCATTTTTCCTGTAGTGTGAGAGTCCTGGTTCCGGTCTGCCAGTAGTTAGGTTACATAATGAAATGCTAACACCAACACTAGGATGGAATTGGCTGTGAATAATAGGACTAAGATTACCCACCACTTATCCAAATGGTTGATGGCAAGTCTGACTGGTATGAGTAACTGGTCTTGTCCTGTTAACTGTACCTGAAACTGAAATGACATGCCACTCATTTCTGCCTTTAAAAGTTGGTGTAAACAATTTTGACTAAGGACAACTTGATATTTTCCTGCTTGGGTATTTATTTCTCTGAAACATGATTGAAAATCAATTCTGCTGCATCAAGAATTTACTCCATGGAAAATAAACCAGACAGTGACAGATAAGACAAGGACTTTGCAGAATGAAACATCTTTTGCCCAAGCCAAATTTTTATTCTGTACAGCAGGATAACATTGAACTTGGTAAAAACTGATGTGTTGTGATCATGTTTGAACTCTTGGACTTGAGTCACTTAAGAGTTGGCATTGGGTCCCTTCTTCTTGCCGTAGCATGGGACAACATTCACAAAGCGCCTGTTGTACTGGATACGACGCTTAGCACGGCCAGTCTTCTTTTTCTTCTTCTCCTGCTTGTCAACCTGGATAGTGACAGGAAAAAAAGACTCACATCATAGTGTACATTTATTCCAATGTATAAATGTTAATTACCAACTGACAATGTAGCAATATCCATATAATAAAAATACATGACTTCAGATTGAGCTTTAGTAAAGCAAGTAAAAGCACAAGGCTTTACCTTGGGTGTTTGTCCCCTCACTTTTCCAGCACGAGCCAGAGAACCGTGGACCTTACCTGCAGACAGTTAAAGTGGGGAGAAACAAATCTTAGGTGGGGTATATCCAGGATTTATGTGACTAAACCTACAACTTCAATGTTGCACAAACCAAAGGGAGTAAATATCAAAGCAAATTCTACCATCACTACAATGATACCACAAGAGTGCTTGGTTTCTTGGTTGTAAGCAAGAAAGGTTATTCAAAGGTTGAGGCAGGGCTTTAAAACAAGTGCAGTAACTATTTAAGACATGCCTCATGTCTTAATGTGGTAAATTTGCTTTACTGAGCAGCAGACATAGCCTCTATTCCTGTAAGGAAATGTGCCGCATCAAATAAATTCAAAGTTGTGTCAAATACATTTACTGACCTCCCAGAAGCCTGCCAGCTACCTCCAAAGTGCAGTGCTCTGAGACACCACAGGATGCCAGGGAGGCATCATCCTCCAGTGGGCAACCAGCGAGCAACAGCACCTGATCCTCAACCAGGAGACCCTCCAAACCTTGGACATGAGCCTATAAAGCGGAAATTGTAATTTTCAGACACATAGTTTCATTTAAAACCACTATTGTCAACTAGAACCGCTCTCAGAATTAACACAGTAGCGTTAATAAAGGTACTCCATACACTACCATACAGACAAATATACTATCATAAACAAGAACATATTTACCTTGATCTGTCCAACAGTCTCCTGTCCAGTCACCTCAATGGTGTGAGTGTTCTGAGCACGCAAAAAGAGCTGCATCTTGTTACTGAAATCGAAATAAACAAGTTTGGACCAAGAGTTTAGTTCATGTCCGTGTTGCTGAGTCGGAAGAGAGCAAATATCAGTATGTTCTCTGGTCACAGAGGCCAGGAACCTCGTCACACAATGTTTTATTGAAGACAAAGTACACTTAGCACACCCTTTAAATACACAGGTAAATAAAAAGACAAAAAAACATCGTGCCGGTATCTAGACCAGACCTCTCCCTCTTCGTCACTAGCTAATGACATGCTAGCTTAACTAGCCGCGTGGGACACGCGTTTCACGAAACAGCGTAAAAATATACGAAATTATATCTAAAGGCCTTAAACTACGTTCATCCACTGATAAATCATAAAATAGCCAACGTAAATGCATATCGCCGTTTAGCAGAATTCAACAAAATGAGTCATTTTCACTTCATTTCAACAGGCCTTACCTCGTTTGATGCTAGTCGTTCAACGGTTAGCATAAAAAGGGCTCTTTGAGGGTCGGCGGAGCGCATGTGCAAACTTACGTAAAGACAGGAAAACGTAAACACGCCTACCTCGCCTTGGAATGGATACTTTATGGGCGCATTCATTTCATTCATGTGATAGCGAATACATTTTATTCAACAACTTCAGACAATATGGTGTTCTACTCGATATATATGTTATACTTAGGATTATCAAATAATCAAGATGCTATCACAAAACATAACATCCGTTGTAATACTTTATATATGTATAACAAAGGGTATAATGTTCATTATTCAATGAGACTTTTTTAACAGATTTTTTTATACACTGCCCGGCCATTAAAAAAAAAGTCGCAAATGCAATATTTCACTGCACCACCTTTGGTTTTGATTACAGGAGAAATTCAGTGTGACATCTTTTTGCCAGATAATGCTCAAGTAGTGCCACAATAAGGTTCATAATATTTTTTCCATCCATAGTTGCATTAATTTTTGATTACTGATGATGGAGAATCGGACCGCTGCATCGTCTTCATCACATCCCAAAGTAAGAGTCTGGACTTCACGGTGGCTAATCCATGTGTGAAAATGATGTCTCATTCTCCCTGAACTATTCTGTCACAAGTCTGGTGGTCCTGATCACTCCTGAGATTGTCCAGTCTTTTTGATGTTAAAGAAATGAGGCTATTTGCTGCAGTTAGTTAAATAAACAGTCTGGCCAAAAAAAGTAACTGCCCAGATTTGATAGTTCAGATTTTTCCATTGGTGAGAACTGCAATGGTTATATTTCAGCTGTGGCAAGTTATAAATAAATGAATGACTCCATCTTACCTTTTAAACAGCAAATCATGGTACAGGATAAAGACAATGTATTCTCTACAGCAAATCTTGTAAAAAAAAAAAAAAAAAATTATGTAGTAATAATAAAACGTCTCATACTTATTTTAGGGATTATGGGTAGAACCTCAGTACGTCATATTTACAGATATAAATGCAAGTCTTTTAAATAACACCAAGAACAAAAGAATCTATAAATTAAATCACACACAACACATACAGGATATCCATCTCTTTATTATGAAATCAAGTCAAAATAAAAAAAACAAGGAACTGATCATTTTCTTTCTGAAACCACCATGAAATATTAAAAATCTTTCAAATTTGGAAGGAGAATCAGAGGTTTAGCACTACATCCCTCTTTAACAGATTTAAATCTTTAACACGAAGAAAGAGACCAAATTAAGTCATCCTATCTAAAAATGAAAAAAAGAAAAAAAAAAAACATTTTTTCACCCAAGGAAATAAAATCCTGCCTTCACAAATAACATGCATTAAAGAACTCAAAAAGCAGCCACTGTTGGGAGATGAATTAAGCTATTAAAGGTTTTCAAACATCATAACTTCCATGGCGGGGTAAAGTGTGCCAAAGTAGCGCTTCAACGTGTGATTAAACTGATCAGGACACCTATTGCCAAACAACTCTAATCAGCTTGTCTGGCCTTTAGTACAGACAAGGGGAAAAAAATACACTGGACTTTCCATGACAGCTTGTTAAGTAGCCCTGTCCAGAAATGAAGGCAGGTCAGAAAGGATGCTTTCTTCTGAGTCTCCTCCTTCATATCAGGATTTTGTCCATCATGTAGGAGGAGGAGGGTAGTACTGGTTATATTGGGTATATTGGTTGTATTGTCCCCAGGAGTTCTGTCCCCAGCCGCCGTACTGCTGCTAGGATGAAAAAAAGGGAGTTTAGCAAATAGTTTTCCTCAGGATAAACTAAACTGACAAAATACGCTCGTATCCCTTTATCAGCAAAGTTCTTTCAATTCCTAGAAACATACATATTACATGCTCTTAACAGACATTAATGCAGTATGTAGCAAAACAAAATGGTAGTAAGTAAAACTGAAACTGAGTAACACTTTCTCCTTTATCAGAGTATTTAACCCACCTGGTACCAGTTGTAGTTGTATGCAGAGTTGTTTGCCTGCATGTCTGTCATTGCATTTGCAGCAGAAGAGCCATCATCCACACGCTGTTTCTTAGCATCTGGTTCCTGAGAGCTGCAGACAAGCAGTCTCAGTTCATAAATTGTCCACATACCAGTGTCCAAAGGTAAGCCATTTCATATTCACTGTGATATAGGCCCTACTGTACAACCAAACAGACAGGTCAAACTGAAAAATCTTTTCCGTAGTAGGCAAGTTACATGAAATTTGTAGTAGAAAAAAACTGGGTACCTTTCATATCCGTTCTCAGCTTTCCTTTTTGCTGGTTCACTTTCTTTCTGTAGTTTCTGGTGTTCCTCATATGCTGCTACAAGCCTAGAAGATGTGAAATGATGAGCATTAAAAATCATACTTATGAGAATGTAAACCAATTACTCTCTTAAGTATTTAACTTACACATTGATGTCAGTGCCAAAGTCCTCCAGGAACTCAACCTTACGCTGTGAGAAAAGGAGACGGGATTCGAGGGGCATTGGGCTCTTCAGGGCTCGGTCGAAACAAGCCAAGACCTCTGCCTCATTCTGTGTCACGTCTCCACTGTATTCCAGCTCCAGCAGGTTTAGATAGAGTTTTGGACATGTCTGTAAAGTAAAAACAAAATAGCGTGGCTGCTGTAAGTAGTGAAATGCAGCTACACACCTGATCAAAATCTTAAGCCCAGTTGAAAAATTGCATGAATTTACATTTTGCACTGTTTGATCTTAAGAAGGTTCTAAGTAAAGTTTCAAAATGCAAAAAGAAGAAATGGGAGTGAGACAAAAAAAAATTTTGAGTAAGCATCTTATTGAAAACAACAAATAAACTGAAATAGGCTGTTCATCAGCCCATCAAAGGTTTAAGACCACAGCCTTTAAAAGCCAAAATCTGTACAAAAATGAGGATTCAATGTCATATTCTGTCAGGTATTCACACTGTCATGACCTTCTGATAGCAAAGGCAAAAAAGCTTCTCTCTTTGAATATGGTCGTATTGTTGAGCTGTGTAAGCAAGGCCTCTTGCAACATGTCATCACTGCTGAGGTTGGACACTCATTTTGAATTCCTTAAAAAAATCCTGAGGGTTAGATAACAACAAAGTCAAGTGGTAGACCCAAAACGATTTCACCAGCGCTGAGGCAGAGGATCCAACTGGCTGTCCGTCAAGACATGGGGCGATCCTCGACCCAAAGTTAATTTTACGCCCTGCTTCCAACGTTACTGGCATGACAAGGAGATCCCACTGGAGAGGTTTTCTATGTGGCACAATAGAGGGAGTGCCATCATGACCTGGTGTGCTTTTTGCTTCAGTGGAACAACTGAGCTTCAGGTTGTGCAGGGACGTCAAATGATGGCTGGCTATGTGGAGATGTTACAGTGGGCATCCCTCATGACTGAGGGCCCTCATCTGTGTGGTAATGACTGGGTTTAAAAACAGGATGACACTACAGTTAACAATGCCTACCTGACAAAGGACTTCTTTCAGAGGAATAATGTCACTCTTTTGGACAATCCTGCGTGTTCCCCTGATCTAAATCCAATTGAGAACACTCTACTTGAACCTTTTTGAGATCCAACAGTGCAAAATGTGAATTATTGCCATTTTTCAATTGGTCCTAAAATTTTGAGGAGTGTATACTGGTACAATTGTTTTTGACCAGGGTCCAGAGACTCCCTGTCAAGTTGCTTCACAAGCAAAATTAAAACTGTTAAGTTTTGATTAATGTTCTATAAATGAAGTTTATTTATATTAACACATACATTTCTCAATTTACCAATCAGCTCTCACCTGGTCTTTTTCGATGGCTTCCAGGAGGACCTTCCTGGCTTTGCTCAAACTTTTCTGCACCTTCATAAACAGCCTAGACAACTTCACAGCATAAAACGATGCTTCAGAAGGATTCTTCGCAGACTCTATGGCCTCCCTCAACAGCGTCTCCGCTTCTTCCATGTTTCCATGACGACGCTCCAAGCTGACCCTCCGAAGACGTACCATGGCCAGCCCTGGTACTCCTGCTTCTAAGGACTTCAAGATTCCACGTGCCTCATCTACGCTGCCTGTGTAGAGGAAGGTGATACAGTGAGTAAGACTTTATTAAAATAAGATGAGAGTTGTTTTTAAAAGTCTGCATCGCTATGTACATTTGCATCCTCAGAGGGTACATTTCAATTCATTTTATCTTAATGGCTAATTTATCCAATTTTTGCCTCGACTGTGACTCACCTTGCTGCTCTTCAAAGGCTGCCCACAGCAAGTGGATGGTTGGTTTCTTGGGAAGGTGGATGGTACACGCCTTCTTGTAGACATGTCTCACACCATCAGTACTGTAGCCCTCTAGATATTTTGCATACTTCAGAGTGAAAAAGAGAAAGGAAATTGGAAGAAGTGCAGGATAGAAGAGAAAAAGAACAGAGAGAAAGAGAAAAGCGAAAGAGACAAGACATTTAAACCTACATTTTTTGTTAGCAAGGAACAGTGAATTTCTTCATTGACAAGATCGTTTTTAGAAATTTTCTGTGTAAACCCATCAGCACCTTCATGGAACCAATTAGATAAGTTTCTGTAAGGTAGTGGGAGACGAAGAAGATGCAACGTAGTAGTTGGCAAATGCTGCAGTCAAATCTTGTGTGGCAAGCTGGCCATCCCCTAATACAACAGATACAGTCACATATCAACGTTACACGCAAAGAGAGTGCAGGACGATTTACTGTGTCGTTGTGATTATCATCGTTGATGGGGAAGTGCAGGGAGTAAGCTGGAATGAGAGAAGAGGTTAACA
Organism: Sphaeramia orbicularis; assembly: GCF_902148855.1. Lineage (NCBI taxonomy): Eukaryota > Metazoa > Chordata > Actinopteri > Kurtiformes > Apogonidae > Sphaeramia > Sphaeramia orbicularis. The sequence continues at coordinate 18,824,619 of NC_043979.1, read as the reverse complement.
GTCACATTACCTTGGTCCAGAACTCCTCGTAGAGTGCACAGGCGATGAGGCATCTTTCAAAGAGAACAACCACTCGCTCCGGAGTCCCATTTTCAATCTCAAAGTCCAAGTACTCCTTCCAGTTGTTCAGCTGGGTCTTCTCCAAGGCTTTGACATGAAAGTATGGCCTCTTGATCTAAACAAAAAAAAAAAAAAAAAAAAAAAAAAAAAAAAAAAAAAAAAAAAAGACATAGGATTGTTAGCATTTGGCAAATATAACTCAAAACACAAAACTCACTTTCTATAATACTGCTATAGACAAAATAAAATACATACCCCATCTTCAAATGCCCAACGCTTGCTAACTTCATGTTCGTTGTGGTTGAAGACTTCTTGTCGAACCTCAATCACCTTGTGGCGCATATTCTCAATCTCCGTAACTCTCTACACATAAACACACAAAGAAAAAAATATGGTCAACACACACACAAATGATTCACCACATCACATTCTCCACTTGATGTCAAAACTGCTAGTCCTGCAGCCAAGGGTTTACATCACCATAAGGTTGCCAGAGACAAGAAGCTTGTAGAGGTAGGGGATATGTATGAAACCTCCACATCTGCTTCTGAATGCAGGTTCTGGGGTCAGTGAGCCTCGGCTGATCCTGTTAGACTTAGGCCAAGTCTTTGACAGGATGCCAACTTGAATCCCCCCTGGCATTCATTGGCTTGGCTGCTGACATAGAGACACCTCTTCAAACCTGAGCAAATCTTAATTTCTATTTCATCCACAACAGGCATGCTCCTGCTAACTACTTTAAAAAGCCGTCTTCCCTGCAGGAATAGTAATGAGATTTATACCTTAGCAGGGTCAACAAGGTCTTCTGTGCCGGGTGGTAGCTCCTCTTGAGCAACTGATGCTTCTCCATCTTCACCAACCATGGCTGACAAGTTAGATTTGGAGAGCTCAAGCCGCAGCTGAACAAACTCTTCTTCTGAAAGGAAGTGTTTGGGGTTGTTGCTTTGTACATGCTCCTTGAACCTGCAATCATGGGCCAAATGTCACTCCACAAGTACAGAAAACGTGTGCTGACAGCACATTAGAAAGTGCAATTCAAACAAATGTGCTTCACTAATCTGTTCCTACCTCTGGAAGTGTTGGGAATACAGCTGGGTCGGGATGCCCAAAATACGGTCATAGATGGCTGTGACATTAGCCAGCTTCTGTTGCTCTGTTTCCCAGTTGATATAAGACTCCCACAGACGGTCTGAGCGAAAGTCAGTGCCTGCTGCCAGCACCGCATGCTCATAGGCACTGATGAAAACAAAAAGGAAAGAAAATGAGTAAATCAAGTAGCCACAGTCACCCAATCACACTGAATGCTAGTTTTTTAACAGAAATTTTTAGCATTTTGGTAATAATTCAATCATCCACCCAGAAAAAACTACTAAATACAATTTTGTCAACTTTAAACCACTGTCCTCTGTGATGAGATAATGCAGAAAAAGCAGGAGAACAATTAATAAAATAGACTATACATACGCTCGAATACGTCCTTCCGTCTCTGGATCATCAGGGTCTGAGTTCTCTTTGATGAAGGTCATGTAGTGGACCCACAGATCAACACTTAGAGGGATCACCTGCAATCCTCTTCTGTAAACCTTATGTAACAAAAAGAAGATGATTAAACGCTGGAACTGCACTTCCTATTCAAAGCAGCTTTCTCTTTGCCCTTCTTGAAGCACACAGTATAATCAAGTTTACCTCTTCAGCAACTTGGATGTTGCCATGCTTTTTCTCTATATCAGCATACTTCTTCCAGTAGCCATAGCAGTAGGGATATCGCAGGAAGAATACGTCAAATGCCTTTCTCACTGCTTCAAGAAAATTCTGCAAGGACAGGTGATCAACATTTAAGCAATATTTCCAAAATAATTAAAGTTATTATTTTGCTTTAAAATTAATGATTAGGTTAGCTTAATATTCAATATAACATCATGGAAACACAAAGTGCGACTTCCTGCTACTGAATACATTGTAATTTAACCTGTGTATTGTCTCCTACCTCTTGCTCTACATACTGCAGCAGATAGACCCAACCATTGAAGTCTTCTGGGTTCTCCTCACAGCCTTTGAAGAGTTTATCAAACTCACTGGGCAGTTGGGGCTCAGCAGGTGCAGCTGGTTCTTCTGCTGTCTCTTTTGACTGTTCTTCTAGCTCCATACCATCTTCTGTCACCTGCGCAACCTCAGCCTCATCTGGATAAATTAACAAGTTATAAATATTTGGTTCTGAGGGGAGGACACTAAAATGTCAGAAAGATGCTTCATCTATAAACACTGATTGTTTTCCTATGGATAAAGACTATATCCAAATTTTGAATTGTTTTTGTTTTCAAAGAGCACAGTATGTGAAATGAAGTATGTGTATCAAATTTATATTAAACACTATGATTATACTGACCTTGGCTGCCATCCTTTAAGGTACTCTCTGTCTCTAGGTTCATGTCCTGGCTCTGTTGCGGGGATTCCACAGACTCTGACTGCTGGTCTGTCTCTCCTGTCGGTTCTTGCAGAGGGGTTGCCTGGTCCTCTTGGAAGAGCTGAGCACTAGCAAGCTGGAACTGCTCCACAGCCTTCTCCACTGTAGCATTTACCTGCTGGTCTGGTTGTTGCTGCGCATCCTGGGATGCATCTGAGTCTTCTGTCACCATGCTGCTAAGTGTCTCTGGAGCAACCTGGTCCAGGGACCACTCGGCACCTTGGCCTAGAACAGGAATGTCAGGAAGAAAGCCATCCCCATTGCTCTCCATGGCAGGGGACTCAGAGTCCAGCATTCCAGAAATGGGATCTTCTGGTAGGTGTAATCCTGTTAAAATCGATTCATAATAAATATTATTTCATGTGTTTCAGACTTATTTCTAATATTTCTAGAATTTATATATTTGGACATTCCAAAAGATAGCCAACATACAAATGTAACAGAATTACCCAGAGACACCATACTGTTTTGAAAAAAAAAAAATATATATATATATTAACTTAAAATTTTGCAAAATGTTACATGTATTGGTTGCAAATAAATCAATGTACTGACATGCAACGTACAAAATAATTAACAGGTGTAAAGTGCGCCTCAAGAATTTTCCAGAAGTTAAAAGTGAGAAACTTCACAGCTTCATGATTTATTGTTATTATTATTATTAAATCATAATTTCAATTTCAGAAGTTCATATTTTTATAACTACCCACCGGCGTTAGCGATCATCTAAGAATGTCACGAGGGGGAAGCAACAGCTGCTGCATCAAGATACTTCCGTGTTCTAATGTGAAACAAACTGCCAGCATTAGCTTAGGTTAATCCTAACGATAGCTGCTAAAAATATGCAACTCACGTGATCGTTAACTAAAATAACGTAAATATCTGCACAACATGACGCCTCCTGGTTCAAAATCAAATGCCGGCGGAAATTTTGTTAGCTAAAAATGTATTTCATTTGGATTCAGCATCGTGACTCGAGGCCATATTACAACCATGTCGTTGCTCGCACGCTGTCAAAGTTCAATAGAGTTGGACTTGGCTACTGTCTACTTCCTGCATGCAATCGTAGAGCTAACGCGCCTCGAAGTTAACGTCACCTTCACGTTTGCAGTTATTTATAATAATTTGTAAAAATTACAAAATTGAAAGGGTAAATGTCCAGCGGCTTGAAAAAATAAATGTTTACTTGGCATTTAATAAAACATTTCAATCCCGTACTCCTAATATTAAGGAGAACCATTACAGCGTGTTCGGCATTTGTCTTCTTCGCCAGTGAATAGTCGGCACCCACCTCTCCTCCTTGTTAGCTTACCGGCTAACGTTGGCCATTTCACAAGCTACCGTAGCTAGCTACCGCTAGCTGGATTTTAAACAGTCACGGTACACGCTAGGTTGTACAAATATCGTGAAAATAGAGAGTTTGAGAATCTTACCAGTCTCTTCCATGAAAATATGATCAACCTTGAGAATTCGTGAGCAGTTTTCTCCGTAACTTTGTTTAACCTACAACAGCCAACCGCGAGTCACCCACCATTCTTTATCAACTTAGAGGAAGTACAAACAGTGGTGAAGTGCGCATGCTCAGAGCAGAGCGCACGTCCCGTCGTTCTGACCGAACTAACTATGTTGTAGTGGGAAACAGTTTCCAACATGCCGTATTTTACTAGTTTTAACATTGTTTATCGGCTTTCTGATTTCCCGAATGAATATAAACCAAACTCAGAATTGTTATACTATTAAAGTATTCTGAAATAAATCGACACTTAGTAAAGCTGTGTGGAAAGCACGAATCAATACCAACACAAACAGTTTCATCATTTAAAAATAAGTCTGTGCATTATTTTATCTGCCTATCTGTCATTTGTTTCAATTATCGGGTGTGAACGTGATAATAAACTGCTTTTGATAATTTAAGAATACCCCTACCCCCACGTATCCGCCACCGCCCCTCTATGCTCTCACTCCCCACATCCACGTCACAGACTAATCATAGGGAAACGTTTTGAATGAATGACAGACATGTTGGCCCGTTCACTGCATGAGGCCTGCCGGATCCTCAGTGCTGTTTCATTTATACAGACGTGTATAACATTCTTTCAGCTGGAATTGCATTAGAGGGGATTAAGTATACATTGAAGGCTCAAATGGCGTCCACAACACTTAATGGACTAGTGTGCAATACAGTTGTTTGCAGCGCGCATGCGAAATGGCGTACAGCGCCTTTAAGGGCAGTCGGAAAAGGTGGAATGAAAATAAATAATTGTAAATTATTTCCTAGTAAAAAAAGGCAAGAAGTTGATGAAGGCTGGATTTAAGGTCTTTATCGAATCTATGTAAAATTAATACATTAAATAGATTTGAGTTGACTGAAATAATTGTATTTTTAAAGGACGAATTCGAAACTTTAAACCCCCCCCCAAAAAATTCCACAAATTTGGGTTTAAAATGTATCGGCTTATAAACGGCTTATTGATATTTTTGTGATAACCTTGATTTAGAATTTAATCTATTCCACATGCCACATTCACGTTTGTAGGTGTATTATATGAATAGTTCGCTCATTTTTCACATTTCAACATTATAACTACTGTAAATGCCTACATTTGTTCTGATGGGTCACATCATACACATGTCGTCACGTTTGCCAAACTGGGTTTTAGTTGAAGTTTTTGTGTGTCAATCGAAATGTCGGAGCTTAGCGGCGGTCCCTGAACGCCTCAGGAGTGTGTGAGCCGTGTAGAGGAAGTGGCGGCTGATCTGGGTCCGCACCTTTTCCGGTAACACAGCACCGCCAGCGCTGTGACTGAACGGCTGGAGAGAGAGAGGGAGAGAGAGGGAGGAAGAGAGACGGAGAGCGGGGAGAAACGGCCCGGGGACTGGGTGATGATTGCCACAGGCGTAAGTATTTACTCCATTCTCCGTCGCATTTGTTTTCATTCTCTCTTTTCGACCCACAGAGAGAATCATTTTTCGCATCCAAAGTTGTCCTTTACTAACACCCCTCCCTTCTCTGGACCGCTCTTGTGTCACAGGGGGAAGAGAAGAAAGTCGGATGAATCAATGACCTTTTGAGCGCTCTTCCTCTGGATGTCCCGGCGCAGAAACGGACCGGAGAGCTTTTATTTACGTGTGTTTTCTCAAGGAAAAACACAAGGCTTTGAAATTCATCGACTGGAACTAGCTAAGGGCAAGTGTGGACAGCCGGCAGCCAAGGAGGAAGTGAGAAGCCCGGGTTTGGACTGGGCCTGATTTATGTAGAAGGCTTTTGTAAAAAGCTGCTCTGTTTTAAGTCCAGCTCAGCAGAGAACACATTTTGGGGGAGAGCGAAGACCTGAAATGCCTGTTTTGAAGAGACTCGGTGCCCTGCGGCTAGTTTGAAACCGGGAGATGTCATTTTTTCTTCTCACATCGGAGGGCAGCGGATCATGAAAACACATCCCCACCCAATTCGGCAAGAGCTCCATACATACTGCTCCCTTTGAGTATTCCGTGTCAGTGACCCACTCAGGTCAGTTCACCGTCGTGGATGTCCTCCAGCTGATCGCACAGGTCTGCTTTACCACTGTACGAACTTAAAAGTCACCGCCTTTTCAATATTGACACTTGTGTCAGCCCACCGCTGCCATCACGTGGAGGGCTTTCAGCTCTCATTGAAACTGTAACTTCTCTGCTGAATTGAAAACAAGCTTTTCTCTTATTAGAGAAGTTTTATTTCTCTTCTAACGAAGTATTTATGCACTGCAAACAAGATGGGGAAAGTGATCTCAAAGATCTTTGGCAACAAGGAGATGAGAATATTAATGCTTGGACTTGATGCTGCAGGGAAAACCACCATCTTATACAAGCTGAAGCTTGGACAGTCAGTCACCACCATCCCCACAGTGGGGTTCAATGTGGAGACCGTTACCTATAAGAATGTGAAGTTCAACGTATGGGATGTGGGAGGACAGGACAAGATCAGGCCGCTCTGGAGACATTACTACACCGGCACCCAGGGCCTCATTTTTGTGGTGGACTGTGCCGACAGGGACAGGATTGATGAAGCAAGACAGGAGCTCCACCGAATCATCAATGACCGGGAAATGAGGGATGCCATCATCCTGATCTTTGCCAACAAACAAGACCTCCCAGACGCCATGAAACCCCACGAGATCCAGGAGAAGTTGGGCCTGACCCGCATCAGAGATAGGAATTGGTACGTTCAGCCCTCGTGCGCCACATCAGGGGATGGACTATGCGAGGGCCTGACCTGGCTTACCTCAAATTACAAATCTTAATGTTTCTCTCACCAGCCTGGACACTTGGAGCCTACAGGCAAAAAATAAGTAGCTGAGAATGGAAAAAAAAAATGCAATCTGAAGCAATTAATAACATGACCTCTCTGCTGAGTATATGTATCAAAGAGAGTAGCAGTTATATTTTGTTTTATTTTCCTTTTTGACAATGATGATGATTTCGCTATAACCCCAGATTTCATTTAAACAAAAGGCAGTTATTTTTGGCTGACTTTCTTTTTTATCATTTGCTTTGGTTCTGTAGTATTTCACTCACAATCTGTATAATCAGTACTCTGTAGATTTACAATAAGCTTGCTCTACGCAGATTCTTTTACTTTCCTCTTATGTATCATTTCTTTTCGGAGTTTTTTTTTTTTTTTTTTTTTGTGGACTAAGGGGTATGGGCACTCATGTATTGTTTTGAAAGACTGCTCCTGCTTAGGTCTCACAGTATTTTCTCATGACCCAGCTACATATCCAAAGGATGAGAAAGTCCTAGCCCCTCTGAGGACGACTTGTGTCCCGGAAACCTTTGCCTACATCAGCATATCACTTTCATGGCGCAAACTGCCTCTGTAATTTGTAAGAATGTGTGTTATGGTTACGTGAGGACCTCCAAAAAACTGTTTTCATAATTGATTGTACGCAGTTATTGGGTTGATTGAGGAAATGTGTTAGTACTTAATTTTCCTGTGCAGTGATTACATCCATGTCTACTGTGGCGGTTTGTTTGAGAGACACTATGTGGACGCTGGATATTCACACACTGTGATATGGATATATATTTTTTGTTGTTTCAGGGTCTGAAGCTCTTATTACCACCAGTCTTATTGCCTCTTTTCTCTCCCAGAGCTTCCATTACTGTTGAGTATTTGTAGTTTCAGCTGCCTTAGGAGGGACCCGGGTTACAGGTGCCCCAAAATCAAGACAGTTAACTACAGCAGAAGGTATTCTCAACTGCTGAGTGTGTACTGTGGGAGGGGGAATACCGACTAGCTGGGCCATGCACATTTGATTTTGTGTGACTGACTTTTGGACCCCAGCAAGTGTTTACGAAATTTCCCAACCCCTACCATCTCTACGAAGGTGCTTCAATGACTGCGACCCTCTATTCTCACTCTCACTTTTTTTTTTTTATCATCTGCTTGTACAACGAAGGTCTTGCAAACACAAAAACACAAACCAGCTCTTTGTTGATAGATTATAGATACTGCTCTGTTTTACTTTTGTTCTTTTTTTTCTATTCTGTTGAAATAATAAAAAAAATATATCCAGATCAGTTCAGAAGTGATGCCTTTTTAATGAAAAGTTGTGACTGTTAAGGGTAGCAAAAAAAGTCATATTTGATGTCATAAAAGAGGAAGTGAGAGTTTAGGGTGTTTATAATGGTTCAAAGAAGGAGTAGTTAGAACGAACTGTGAAGTGAACCTCGGCCTGTTTCCTTTGAGCACTTGCCTGTGTGAGTCACGGCTGTGAATAAATGATGAGATCTCTAGTTTCAGAGAACTGATTGTTAGGTAAACCCTTCTTTGCTGAAGGTCCTAAAGTATCACTCAGGCCATCAGAGTGCTGACTCCACAAATGCCTTTTGGTGTTTCCAAACTAAGGAACTCAGTTAAAGGGCTAGTCTGATGAAGAAAAATCTTGTATAGTTGAAAGTTAAAGCTCAAGCATAAATGTATACTACATTTGAGCTGTGAGAAAAAAAAGTCTACTATTCTGGTAATAGGTGACAACATTTTTTTTTTAGCTTATCTAGTTAAATAAACATCCTGTTAAAAGTGTCACTAAAGCCTCCACATTGACACTTGTGTAGCTTTTTCATAGAAAATCTTCCTCTTTTCATTACTAGGCAGCTCAGTTTGTCTTACAGGACCTTGTTTGGCTGAAGATAAGTGCAGTGTCTTACATCAGGCTTGTATAACAGCTGAGGTTAAGGTGACAGTCCTCTGCTGTCCTGGCATTTTAGCCTGGGTATGAGTTGCTCTGAGTGCAGGTCAGTTCACAGCAGCTCATCCTGTATTTTCTTTGCTGGCTGCATATTGCTGCTCAAGATTTCATGAGCTTTCACGTCAAATGGGTCTAAGGTCAACTTCCTGTCTACAGTGAAATAGGCTCATGTGGATTGTGGGCAGTGACATCATTGTAAAGTCAGGAAATGCTTAAAGATGAAAATACTTGTCATGAAAGTAGGTGGTATCACTGTGACTCGCCCTCTGGCAAGTGAAAAAGTATGTGTTAGGTTGTACCTTAAACACATGTCAGTGCAGATTTTTATTCACTGCTGATGTTTATGTGCTGCACAGTAGGTTTATAAATACTGTAAATACTGTCCAACTCCCTCAGAAGGATTTTCATGCTTTTCATTTTCTAAGTATTTCCTTTTTTCACCTAAACATGTTACTATAGAGTCACAGTCCTGGAATTCCAGTACAGGAATGCTTGCTCTCTGTAGCTGCATTTGGAAAGGCTCTGTTTGCTCATGTGGTGTTTGTTCTGTAGCTGCTGATCTGAAGTTTGACCTGTTGCTGTGTTGAATGTGACGTGTCCAGAATGAAGGGCAGACTGTTAAACTAAGATAGATATGCACACAAATGCTCCAGCACATTGTGCTCATGAAACTGCTGCCTCTATGTAGCGTGTGTTCTTAAATTATTATCAGAAGCATTAATGTAATTTCCTGCGTTTCAGAGTGTCGTCTTGTAATGAAACTGTATTTGCTTTGCGAGGAAAAGGTACGGTCATGTCATGTTTGCGTATGATTTTCCATTCGAAATTTCCATTGTGGATGTGGCAATTTCAACATAAAATTTGCAAACACTCCCTTTTGTCAGGCGGGATCTAGTAGAGTGATCCTGGACAGAGAGAGCAGTTTGCAACAGCTCCTGATGTTACATCAGAGCTGAGCCAGTGAATCATGCACATGTCAGAGGCCTTTTGTACAGCTGTCACTGCACTCATCAGCAGATGCACTGCACTCATAGGCCAGTGTCAAATGCTGTCAGACTCACCTGTGGCCTTCTGTTAAAGGATACGACTTACAAGTTTTTGCTGTCACGCCTTTTAACCCAGGTAGAATATATGATGTCAACATTTCCTTCAGAAAGACCTTGGTTATGGAACATTGTAGCGTTAAGGCTTGTTAGAACACACACGGTTAAACAGCAGCAATAAAATGCTTCTTAAGGATGAGGTCTTCTATCCAGTGTTTCACCAGCAACCAATTTTCCAAGTGAAAGCTACAACGGATGTGCGGCTGAGTTGGAATTGAATGAAATCCTGAGCAGACCTGCGTTCAGTTTGAACCATGAGCGCTGCCATTGTATGTAGAAGGGTGGGGGCAGACCGGACTATTGTATGGGTTTGATGGGGGTGGTTTCAAACAATACTTTTTAACTGAGCTTATAGGCAGTTCCTCTGTTATTTGTTTACTCAGGCGTTCCTCTTTAATCTCACTTCAGTTCTTCATTCAGCACACCAGGAAACCATCACACACAGACAATGTTCAATTCAATAAGAAGGTTTCCATGCCTTTGAACTTGCATTTCAGGAAATATGACTTAAAAATAAAAGATTTTCCTCTTTGCATCATGGCCAACCTACCTATGTCACACCATTTATATATATTCTATAGCACTGGTTTATTTAAACTCTAAATGCAGTTTTCATCTTTGCCTTTTCACAACTCAGGAGGTCATTGTTCGTATCTGCCCACAGTTGTTTCCATAGAGAGGTTTAGTCAGAGCATGGTATGTGCCCTTAAAGTGAAGTCAGAACTAACATTATGCTTCTTTCAAGTTTTTTTTTTATTATTATATTTGTACTGATCATTATTGACGAACACAAAGACTATAACTGGCAGTGAAAAAACATTTTAATGAACTAAAGTAAAAACAAAAAAGACAAGAAGTAATTAAAATCCACAATGGAGAATGCACAATCTAAAACTTCCACTTAATTTATACTGTCACCATGACATTTTGCTCTGATGGACAAAGGTGACAGTTAAGGACTAGTTTGCATGAACAGGACCTTTAATGAAGAATGCTTTTGTGAATCACAATTTATTGCTTCATACAACCTAAAAGTAACACCAAAATGAAATAGACTCCTCTTCCTCAAAATGAAAATAAAACAACTAATGCTCTTGAATTAAAACTAAACTTAAATAAAAAAGAGAAAACAAAGTGAAAGGCTTCTAAAAAAAATTCCTGGTACTGCTTGGATGTTCTATTTTCTGTTTATACGTCACAGCACCTGTGTAATGTAAAAAAAAAAATCAGAAGGTTTTGACAACATTTAGACAATGGACCACCTACAGTGAAGCTCAGCCCACTGTTAATTACAGTTTTCCTCTTCATTTTCGACAGCAAGCCAAACACTGATTGAGGAGTGCCATACTTCAAATTACTATTATTATCTGATTAGTCAAAATTAAATCAAACTGATAAGACATTAATTTAAAATTTGACCTTTAAAAACCCACAGTGTTAATGAGAAACTGTTGGTTTCTACCTAATCTGTTTTGGGTTGAGATAATCACAAGATGAGAGCCCCAGTGATGTGTCTAAACTAAACAGAAGTTTCTAAGTAGTAAATCTTCATCATCTATAATCACCCAGAAACCTGCTTATGACTATGGATACGACAGCATAAAGATTATACTTTGGTTTGCCCTGTCACACTCTTGATTTTCTTAGCACACATAGCTCTCTCTGTCTGCAAAGGGAATATTGGGGTGTCTAACCCAGGGTGATGCATCCTCCAGTTGCCATGGGCAACAGGGCTGAAAATCCTATTCCAACACACCCCCTCTGTCTAACCCTTATCTAACCAATAAGTGCTCAGTACATCAAGGATAAAATTCAGCCTTGAATTATTTTTTTGTTTGTTTTCCTTGTGGTGTCCTGTTCACAGCTGGAGATTCAAGCATTGGCCTTTCTTTGATTATCTCCTATTTTTCTCACAAGCATTTCCAACAACATCCACTACTGACACACACAAAAGGACTTCAGGACAGGCCGGAGACATAGCTCAGAAGTCTCAATGTCTCGGTTGTCATGGGGCCTGTTCAAATAGTCTCGTAAAAGCACCATGCAGAGTGACATTTAGCTCGCAGGCAGTTGTACGCTCCTCAGAATCTGTCACACGTTGCATTTCCCCTTGCCTTAGACAATGTGCTAATAATTATAGGGAGCCTGAGGCCTGTGTTTGCATTTGGCGGAGAAATTGTGCAGTGGGAGGGATGTGTGCTGCTGCAGCACTGTGCAGCAGCAATGATTTAGACTCTCTGATGTAATTAAGAGAGGCTGTGCATTCAAACTAGTGTTTTTTCTCAGTGTTTTTAAAAAGAATGATTTAACTGTATGTACTCTTTTACTACATCTTCAACTATGTAAATAAGAGCATCTGCACAGATTTAGTACTTATTTAAAATGGGAAAATGTTTCAAAAACTGCATAAATTGTATTTAATGTACTTTTTTCCCATTTCAGTGACAGCTTTGTGGATAAAAACTGTGTAGATTAAACACAAACAAGATGTCAGGATTAAGTAGATTTACTGTAGACAACTGTGAGCCTTGTTGAACTTCGTGAAACAAACTCTGGCAGGTCGAAACCTTGACTAATGCGTGACTGAGACGTTGTAGAGTTGTGCTTTCGGACGTGACAGGAAGTGACATGCTGCAATCTTCCTGTGTAACACATGGCACACCACAGCAACAGATGGACTCATTGAGATAAAAAGAAAAGATTAACAGGATACTACAGATAAGTACAGTATTACCAATGTTAAAGCGTCTCCCTAGGCCTAAAATATATTGTAATTACCTGGGCTAGATGGATTTTCCACAGCAAAAAGTGAAAACTAGTGTAGTCAGGATACTGAAATACTGTTCTAACTGAGAAAATGGCAAAGAAAATGAAGTAACAACATCATGTCCACCACTCATCCATTTTGAGGAGTGACAAAACATACAACACTTGTGATTATGCCTTGAAACCCTCTGTAAAAGTGATAATAAAGCTTACAACTGCCATGCTGAACCCAGGTTAAAGGCTGCCGTTCACACATTGTGTAATTATTAATAGGTCTGCTGTGGAAAACTGTCAGGGAACAGGGAGCCAATTATTCTAAATGTTGCTCTCTCTCTCTCTCTCTCTCTCTCTCTCTCTCTCTCTCTCTCTCTCTCGTTCACTCTGATGCCAGTTAGCAACTTTCTACATAGACACAAACACAAAAATAGTCAATTCTCATACCTAAACAACACTCAACACTTAATCCAAAAATAACCAGCCACACAGAGCTTTCCCACTGATACTTATTAATGACCTGTCTGTAGAGCCATCTGCTTTTGTGCAGTCAGCATAGGCTGCTCCAACAGCTGAGTGAGTAGCCTGTGTGTTTATGTCATGTACATGTGTGGCAGGTTGTTGGCAGGTGCCTCACAGAGCTCAATGATTTGTGAAAGGACTCAGTGCTCTCTGTGCTGGGAGCAACTGGAGAAGAACGTCTCAGCTCACTAGTCAGTGTTTAAGCAGCGCTTCAAGCTGTTCTACTAAAGGGGACTGATGTATAAGTGCAGTTTTATACGCCGTATGTTTGCTGATTCTTTGAAGATTAGCGACTAGAATGTTGTTGTATGAGTTTATTTTTAATGATGAGTCTCTTTGTGTCAGTTCATTTCCTTTGTCAAGAGGTCAGCGAGAGGGAAATACTGGAATCTCTTGTGAATTTCTCAACCAAGTGTTGTCACATGGGTTGCAACATAACTGAGTTCATTTCTGACTGTGATTTAGCTCAATCAGACGTTGTTTCTGATGCCCTTAGATTACTTCCCTTCTTCATCCTTCTCGAATGATCTCACGTGATACAATTGTGTTTTCTCTTATTGCTCAACAATAAAACACCATGCAATCAGCCAGTCCCAAAATGAGCACATATGTTCCTCTCTATGACAGTCTGCTAAAGCTACTGTGTTGAGTTCAAAACAATCAGTTACTTCAGTTTATAATGGCATTAATTGTGTATGTTTTGCAACAAACCTGCCTCTGTGTATGCAATTAGTCTTCCCTGCAGGGAGCCAAAATCACTAGTGCAGCCTGTTGTGTTAGAGTGCCCAAAGAGAAGGGAATATGCTGAGCCATCTGCAGTATCATACAGGAGACTGCCACCTCATCAAGCACAGGGAGTATGTTGTCTCTCATACACATACACACACACTGACACACATCCAGCAGGCATGTGCGCACTCGTCCATCACAGGTAGGATAATGCCTTCTTCTCATCAGTCTTGCCACATGCACCTGCAGAGGCATGCATTAATGCACACACAGGCCATATCATATCATATCATATTCTTTGTCATCCAGGGGTTTAATGTGTGTTGTTATGACATTCAATATGAATTATAACAAAAGGACTTTGCGTCGTCTGCAGTGGTCCATCTAACCTAAACTACGACAGTGCAGATGGGATTGTTAAGTGACAGAAATACCTTTCCTTTGTTTGCCTTTGTCTCCATGGCAACATTGACAAAGACTCAGCAGCAGATGGCTGTAGCACATTTAAGTGGTCAAAGCTTTCTGTCTTGTCTACCATCACTTGTCCATAGTACTCATAGTAATTGGGGTTTTTTAAATGTTTGAAATCTATTTTGAGAAGAAAAGATTATCATATCTACAGGTCACTGTTCAACATTATACACCAATATATTGTGGAACCGTGGACAGATACTGTTTCACCACATTCTTACAGACTTCAGAATGTATTTATGTACAGTATGTGACGGCAAAAATACCAAAATATTAGTGCGACTGTGTGCATACGACATTAAAACAATCTTCTCCCTGCAGTCATGAAAGGCTGTACTTGTATATATAAAGACATAAACTCCATAATATAAATGAAAAGAATTACTCCAAAGAGATCCTTATTTGTGTAGACTCCACATGAACATCTATTCCTAAATTACCAGTGGCCAGCTTCTGTACTATGTTTTGCTTGACTTAAAATACCGCTGGCCAAAAACTGCATAATGATAGCAGAAGTAATGCATTCCACATGGTCACAATTAGGTGTAGAATCTGATCTGTGATTTGCTGACCAAATATGGTTTCTAGATTAGCCTTAGTGATGAAACAAGGTTGTTCTGCGAATTCCATTCCAAACCAGCAAGAGTTGTATCCCTTTTGTTCATCATGCAGGTGACATGAATGTCAATGCAAGCACCATAAATGGAGATTTTATATTGTATAACATGATGCTAGCTCAATGAGTTGGACTACTGTGCAGAATGTGGAACTCAAAAGTGATGTGACTAGATGCAGAGTGATTCAGTTGCAGCTATATTTAAAGCTATGGCTGTGGTTAACACACAATACATCACAGAACCTTCACAGTCATAATGTTTGACTGGTGGATGAAATGTCATATTAGCCATATAATAACATTATGGAAAAAAGTATATCAGCCACATTATTATTCTCTCTAGACATTTTTATCCTTTTTTAAAATTTTTATTTTTACATAAGGATATATTTGTACCCTGTGGCATGTGTCTGTTCATCAGTGTCAACGTCATTACTCTTCACCAAATCATCTGATCTCCATCATGTTTGGGATTTAGGGGCAACTTGGGAAGCAACAATTTCTTTGAATGTTGACCTTGACTTTCATTTTCAAGATCAAATTGGGGTTGACATGTCAAATTTGGACAGCAATGTTGACCTTGATTTATCAGGTCTTTCGGAGTCAGTGCATGTTCAGGGGGCAGACAGGAGAAGCTAACACAGATGAGGTGAGGGGATAGTGATACTGGTAGGGGACCAGGGAGCAACAGGGATGCAGGCCAGGTGAAAGACAAAGCTCATTGTCAAAAGGGGTGGCAGAGGGGTCATTACAACTTTCAAATTGTTTATTGTTTAGTTGGATTCCCATTAGTTGCCACGAAGATAGGCACCACACTTCCACTAAAATATAACATACAAAACAAGATATAAAGTCTAAATAAGAGCAGGTTAAAGACAAGAAATGTCAAGTACAACAGTTAAAGCACACCTCCTGCATCACACTGTAGCTTGTCAGGCTGGTTATTATTAATTAATGTTTGGTTATTGGCAATGAATTTTTTTGTAATTGCCTTCATTGATCGTAATTGTTAACTTGTTCCACATTGTGACAGGGCTGGGCACTGCATCAGTTTTAGGCGTCATTTAACTTAATAACCCTGCAAGAATCTTAAGTATTTCATAGTCTGCTGATTAGTCCCTATCACTGTCAGTGTGGCTGAACCTGAACCTCTAGGAGCCTGTGTGAATAGCTGAAAGAGATATTCGTCTCTGGAGATTAATATGCCATTTGTGTTGTTAATCCTGCTAATTAATTACCCATCAGTGGTTGTATTTTATTGTTTTTTTGTTTTTTGTTTTTTTTTTATGTTGTGGCCAATTTTCTGTGAGACAGGGAAGTGAGAAAACATGCAACAAAAGTCCACCAGGCCTGAAGAGTAACTGGTGATGATGTAGGTTGTCATCTTGAATGTACCTAAAGACCAAATCGTATTTCAGATTTCATTTTCAAGTGGTGAATTTGGTCAAGCAGAAAAGAAAGCAGAGGAAACAGAGAGAAAATAAGAGGGATGAAGGGAGAGAAAAGAGTGAGGAGGGTGTGACCTTAATCCCAGAGTGAGAAACAAAGTTGCAGTCACACTCAGAGACACACATATATCTGGTCAATCCAGTTTCTATGTCATGACAAAACTATGTTGGATGTTACGTTTCTAACACTAACACCGAAACTTCCATTATATAGACTGCAACAAGTTGACTCAGCGCTCCATTTGGTTAATTAGTAACTCAGTAACATGCAGTGAGCTGTCATTAGTAGATTTCAGGGAGTGTTATTGGGTTTACTTTATGCTCATTCATGAGTCATCACCTCTTTCTGTGAGATCAACACTTACTGCTGCACTTCAGTAAATGTGTGTAGTGGTGATTTCTATCTAAACGTTTTCATCATATCACAGGTAGCATGTGTTCACTTGCACAACATATGTTTTAATAACACCAGTACATCAGATAACTAAGGCCAACATCCCCACACACACTGCAGAGTCATGCAAAATATGTTGTGGCGCCTCTGTGCTTAACTGTGCAAGCAAGTCACCACATGTTATACCACCATAGCATAGAAGGCTACTGTTCCAGATGAAGGCAGCCATGCCACTATGCAGACTGAACAGATTCTATTACTGACACCCCAGCTCTGGGTTTGGTACAAAAAGCCTGCAGCGAAGGCTTTGCTTTCTGTCTCATCAAATAACAATGGACAGCAACCAGGCTGTTGGAAGAAAATGTGACGAGTATGTGACAAGGCGCATGTATCTGATCCAAACTGTAGGCCTTTGTCCCATCCATTCATATTACTTCAGTATGCAAATGAGTAGGCACTATTCCAGCAGCAGTACTCATATGAATACACTGGCCCAAAAACAGTGTATTGATTTAGCTGTTGAGTATTTAGCAATGAGTCACACATATTTAACAGTATTAACACTTAACTAACTTCCTAGACTGGATTTTTCTTTTTTCAATTGAGTGCACTGCCCTCATGCGGTCACAAGATGATGAGTAATGCACATGAACCTCTTCTGTGGGTTTGTGTGTTTAGGTCGCACTTGGAGAAAGACAGAGAGAGTGTGTCATATTAGAGAGGGGGGATTTGGGGCTCCATTCCGCCGGCCTACATCTGTCTCCCAACTCCCACATGAAATGCAGACAAGAGGAGAAGGTGTCGCGTCTGGGGCGCAGTGGTGACCCACATCCCAGCTATACCACACCCCCCGAAGCATCTCATTACGTCAGACTTTATAATGACCCACGACATCAGAGCTTTATTTATTTTTTTTTTTTTTGCAAAAGGTCACGAAGCCTAGTCAGAAACTCACAATGTGCCAGGAGGCCCTCATAATCCAGAGGATGTGGGCACTTCCTCTGGATTTCGAAATGCCTTATTTTATTTTGTTAGTGTGGGAGCCAGCTTCTCACCATGGATGCAACCACTATTCTTCCATAGGGGTGTTTGGGTTCACGAGCATTTGCGTATTAAATCAGAAATATGTTTGCATCTTTTTAACCGGTAATTGTTAACGCATTCAAATTTTGAATTTTATGAATTTGTGTTCCCCCTCCCCAGCTGTACTTTTTATTCACAATTTGTATACATGTTTCTAATGCACACCCCCATAAACCATGGTACGCTCCACTCCCTGCCGTTAGCCGTTGTTGTATCCTTTGCTACTGAACAGATTCGTCGCGATACAAACTAGCTACACACAGACATTAAAGTCACGAAAAAATGCTCCTTAACGGGATGAAAATAGTGAAAAAAACATCAAGAAGTGAGGAAAAACTTTGCACAACTGTGCCCAAACTTTAATAGTCTTCAGCCCATATCACTTCCACCAGTTTCGAGTGTGTTAGCATTGTTTTATCCCTCCACTATTGCCATTGGACGCGTTTTTTTCTCCTGGAGCAGTCCAGTCTGATGAATTCACCGAAAAAAGACGGAGATGATGATGTGCCCGTTAAAGACCCGGTAAAATACGGCGAATTGGTCATTCTTGGGTAAGTCTCTTAAAATTTAAACCGATAATAAATTGTGTAGCAGCGCTTTGAGAGCAAATTAACGTCAAACATAAAGCTTTCCTTCTGCACTGGAGTAAAACGTCAAAAAAAGACCAAGTTGAGGTTTAATCCACTGCTTGTGTCAGACAAAACCTCTTTGTGGTTGTTTCACGAATAGCAGATTCATTATAGTAACCAGTTTAGGCTCGTTTCCCTTTAATAGTACACTGCTGTTTCACCAAACGTGTCCAGTCTTGGATTGTGTGGAAATGTATCCAGAAAACTTAGGAAAGAATATCCTCTTAAGCGATGCCACGTTTTTATTTCAAACTCGTGTGATTGATTGTGAAATGTGCATATTCTACTGTATCCTCAGTACGTAAGGATACTACGGATGTAGCCGCTTTTTCATCAATGGTTGTAGTGGAGGAAAGCAGCGCTGGATTGCTGAAGCTGAAAATCCCAATGATGTCATACTATGCTGGATTTGTGATTGCTAAAAGTAAGACCGAGGATATCACTGTCTGAAAAATATATAGCATTTGAGGATGTTTAGTCTTTTATTACTAATTAATAAACGTCGCAGCCAGATGTCCACTAGCTTGCTGGGAAGGGAAAGGGGAGAAAAGCCCCAGCACACCAGCAGCACAAGCAGACAGTGGGCAGGATGTGCTGATGACAGCCACCAGCCTCCACAGCATTTCCACCCCCTACAGCTCCACACTGTGCAGGGTCTGCAGAGACCAGAAATGCCACAACACGTATGCACACGCACACACACACATACAGTCATATCCAGGCTTACACAGGCCTCCCTCTTGCCCTGCAGAGCTTCCTGTGTATGCCAAAGATAACTGACCTAATGGCCTATCTCTTCCCCTCTGGCTCAACATGGAGTGAGGAGGCTGGAGTCTGCCTGCATCAGAATACTGATTAGTGTTGCTAAGTGTTTGAACAGAGCAGCCCTTTAAACCTCACATCAGACTAAGGAGTGACAATTTAATGTCTGTGTTAACGCATTGGCTACAAACACTTGCATGCTCTGCAGTGCACTCCATAACAGTAAATGCGGTGCAAGAAAAGAGACTTTAAATATCATTAAATGCATGTAATGACTGTTAATTGATGTGTTTTAGAGCATTCTCAGGCTGATCACAGTGATAGGCAGTTCTTTTATGCAGCAGATACTCATCAGAACAGACTGTTCTCTCACTGCATCCTGTCAGATATCATATTTTCCTGGCACATTTGTGAAAGTGTGGTTTGTCTTTGCATCTGTCAGCCTTGATGATCACATGCCCTGTGTGGTCGATGCCTGCTTCATTGCGGGCCATGTGAGCTTTGCAGTGGCTGCCTGCCATCACTTATTACCTTAGTTAGCCTGGACACCACAGACAGTGCTGCCCTGTCCAGCAGAAAAGTCTCCTCTGACTCCCAAACCTGTCAAACCATCACTATGCAAAGACCCCCTATTCCTGTATGTGCACCTGTCCCTCACCTTTTTATCTCGCCCATACCCCCTTTTAACACAGGCTTTGTCACAGTCTCTCCCTCTTTACCCTATGTGCTGACTCTCTCAGAACCAGGCCTCCTTAGTGGCTCACCCTCAACAAAAATAAACTCAGTGTCAGGGGGCAGAAGGAGTGAATATTTTATGCTGTATTTTATGATGCGTGCACATGCATGGTGCTACAGGACAGCACTGGCTCCACTGGACTCAACCAGTATGTCTTGCATTGTCTTTTCACCCTTCATTCTGCCTCATCATTTTGTTATGATTTTCTAGATCTACTCGTATGTCTTCTTATATCTCCAGACTGTCGTTCTGACTCCAGGCAGGTGCTAGCTACCTTTTTTCCTTATAAACCGGTTGTCACCTCTGCACCCTGTTATCCTTGGTCCCGTTTAATATTGTCTGTCTTTTAACCAAACCCCTCTGAAGCCTGTCCTCATGCGTCTTCTTTTCCTGACCCAGTGCTTCTCTTGTCAGGCTGGTCTGGTATAAACTGACAGCCGGAGACCACAGGGAGAGAGCTGAGTCATCTTTTGCTGGTGGAGCTTAAATTTCCCCAATATTCACAATGAGAGTAGCTTGTATTTTTTGTTATAATTTGTTTATTTATTTTTGTAACTCTGACATATAATATACTTGATCTTCCAACCCATGTTCTGCTGACTGCTATTGTCCTAAGTAAATCGATTCTGTCCCGAGACTAATGAAAGTGTGGCTCATTACAACTGCACAATGCCAACAATCTGCTCCCAGGAACAGTCAAAATAGCTCGTATAACAGAGCCTCCTTTGTTAATTTTGGATTTGTTTCATATTTTACTAATAACATTAAGAAAGGTAACTGTTTTTGCTACCACTCCTCTCAGAAGAGCCTTCAGTTTCCAATAGTTTTTATTTTAATTTAATTTTACTGAAATGTAATAACAAGCAGTGTGCGGAACTTGAATCAAAATTAAATCTGTTTAAAATAGATAAAGAGGAAAGACATGAGAGTGTAGTATTAGTTACTCTATGTAGGTAAATATTGTGGTTAATTTTAAATATCTATGCATCTCTTCACATTCTTTTGGTTTCATCATTCTAGTCATCCCAGTTTGTGACATTCACTGACCAAAGCTATGTGTTCACCATAAATGAATGTGATGATTCTGCTTCATTTCATCATTTATTCTACAATCTGTTATTACAAATACAGTTGTGTGAAGTAGCAATATATATCATGTAACAATAGAAAATTTCTGTCTTCTATTATGTTGTATTCTTCATCTGGAGTGGATGCAGACAGGAAATATGGAAGAAAAAAAACATGAAGGAAAATGAACGTGACACAGAACGGCTTATTTCTGAATAGGAGAAGGATGCTGATAAGCCAGGTATTAATATACTATATTTTGTTTCATGGTTATTTGAAAAATTCTCCAAACGTTCTTAATAAGAAAATAATCAAATGTGAGTAAAAGCCTTTTATTCATAAGAAGAAGGCATTTCCACGTGGTTATTTTATTGTTTTGGTAAGACTCAATTTATCACAGAAATCAAAATTAATGTTGTAATCCTCTAATACAGCCTGACAAAGACCAAGAAACTCCAACTATTTGATTAGTAGTAATACACAACGACAAAAAGAACAGGAAGCACGTCTGTTTAAAATGACATAGCCAGGATATTAGCTGTCAGACCTATAACTTACTTACTTGCAGAAACAGCCCTTGATTACTTTTATTTTGAAATACTGCTTCATGAACCAATTACAGCTTCGTCTTTCGAGTACAGACCCTGTCAAAGCGAGCAGTGGTTCCCTCACCCCCCCGCTGTGAGATCACTGTGAGACTGATCCCAACAGAGACAAACCAGATGCCCTGTGATCTGATTTGGTCTGAAGGCCAGGACACCCAGACTTATTGTCCCTTGCAGTGTATGTTTTGTCCACAGGTTATCCTCTGAATAGTTTTTATCAAGGACCATGCTCTGCTGATTAGCAAAAAGCTGAAAACCAGCATGCAGCCTGCTATGTGAATTCGAACTGTGAAAATGCGCTTGGACTCCGCTTCAGGAAAACTGAGGACAGAGTGGATTTTTCTGTCAGCACCATCGTCGAAGTACCACCTCCTGCCAAACTGACATCATCTTTAAAAAGTTTGACATTAAATTATAAAACACTCATCAATTATGTACCAGCCTTATGAAATGGCTCACAAATATAATGTCTGCCTCTATTAATGTACACAAAGTACTGAGTCATGGCTGAAGCTCTCACTCAGGGCTGTAGCTGATTGTGTTATGTGGTGTTGGGGTAAAAATTCACTCTGTCATGTTGAACATTCTATTCAGCTTTCAAGTGATGAGATGGAGAGTGAGCGCCTCTGTGACTGAGATCAAGTGGTGTTTGTCCTTTCAGTAAGGAGTGGTGAAGGTCTGCTGTTGATTTAGACCTGAAGAATCTACAGTAAAGATTAGAAGCTAGAAATAAATGTGCACACAAGCTGATCACACGATACAGTTTCAGTTAGCGTTATTGGGTTTTAATTTACAGTTACAGTCATGGGACAGCCATGTATTTGTCTACTTTGAATTAGTCAAATGTAATGTACTTGTTTTTGTAGTCTTATGTTTGTCTTCTGTGTGTTTATTGTTTTTCTGCAGGTACAATGGCTCACTTCCAAGTGGAGACCGTGGGCGCAGAAAGAGCCGCTTTGCTCTGTACCGCAGAGCCAAGGCCAATGGCGTCAAACCCAGCGCTGTGCACATCCTCAACACCCCACAGGACAGCAAGGTATGTTTGCATGTTTGTGTACTTTGTGTTTTATCAGTCTAACAGTAGTTTCCTTCCTGTAACTTACTGTTTCCTTTCATAAATGCACCAGAGGAAGAATGACAAAGCATGAGTGCACAGCTCTGTGACCTTATGTGTATGGACGTGTTTATTACAACATACAGATGCATAAATGTGAAGCCAATGCTTGATGAAATATATTCAAACATATTTTTTGATATCAACCCTGTTCAGGGTTCCCACACGTCCTGGAAAACCTGGAAAATGATTGGCCAATTTTCCAGTCATGGAAAACATATGGAAAATGAGAAAAAAGGTCAAATGTCTTAGAAAAGGTTAAGTTATCCTGGAAAATTATTTATCCTCCCCCTGCCTTGTGACCTCGTGTGCCTAATCTGAGATGAAGCAAGGGAAATTGTTTTTCAGTGATTTATAGAAAATATACAAATATTTTTAGAGGAAGTACGGGAGAGAAAGTAAGAGAGAAGAGAAAGTTGAGTTGGGAATTGTCCAGTTGAACATTGTAACTCCAGTTTGTCATATAATGAAGTCCCACGCTGTAATCTGTGGGTGTGTTTGCATTATTCTATGATAAATTTGTCATAATTGTTTTTCAGAGATAAATTATAGCCATAAACTGCACATCAAATGTCTGAGTAATAAACATAGAAAGAATCTGGGTAAATGCAAGTTCCAACTATAGAAAAGAACACTTCGAAATAATGATGGGGATGTATTAGCATATGATGTGATAACTTGTTTCTGTAGTGGCTTAAAATTTCCTGGAAAATAATTTCAGGGAAAGAGTGGGAACCCTGTTATTATAAGCCCCTCATTTTAGCAGGTTTCTCAGGTTAAGGCCTTAATGTACAGTGGAGTGCAACAAATAAATTGCTCAAAATTGCAAAATACTCACCTACAAATATTTTGCATCCATATTCACACCAGCAACGATGCAAGTTTGCAATAGTTACAACACTTTCTGTTCAGTAAATATTCAAATACTTACACCAGCCCATTTGGCAAAAGTAGTAATGAATTCAACATCTTCTGGAGCCTCATCTGTAGCATGTGTGTCTCAGTCCTTGGTTTATGTCCAATGTCCAGGTAAAAGGACGCACACTACAAACTTTATTTGGCTTATATTATGTTCACGTTGCAGAAATTCCTCACTTTGGCCATGCTGCTCCTCAATATTGTACTTCAGATTATTATCTTCATTACATTTGTGTTGTTCACAAAGATAATATGGCTAGAAGTAAACATAGTTGTTACATGATGTCCAGGACACACAAATGATTGGTGCAAAACCTTGGAAAAATCTATCCTGTTATGAACATATAAACTACTGTAATTGCTCTGTGATAATACTCTTGACATAAACAACAGTTCTAAAAATACATTAATATGTGAATCAGTCACACAGAAAAATGCTCAAGTGTGTACTGAACCAACTTTAAGCTTTAATAACTACCTGTTTTGGTCAAACCAAGACTCAGTCTGGATGAAACTGAATCATGTTTTTTTTTTTTTTTAATTTACAGTGTGAAAACACTTTTTCTAAACTTTTTTCGGGGGGGGGGGGGTGAATTCCACATTAGTGCCGGTTATCATCAGCCACTAAACAAAAGAAGAAAAAGTACCAGAATAAAGACAAAGGAGCTGCAGTAGCTCATGATGAGGAGATAATGGTTTTAATGTGCATAAATCTGATCCAATAGAATGCAGTGAAAGAAACAGAGACAGCAGCATTCCAATCTAAAATTAGTCTCTTGATTAATTTTTCTCCATTCTATGAAACAGGGCTACTGGAGACACTGACAACACACTGGAGTTAGAAACAGATATACATGTATATCTTGAAGCCATGAAAAGTACAGAAAAAGGCAGGTCATGTAGGTATATTGTACAAAGTTCTTTCATAGGCTACTTCTTAAACTGCAGTTGTGAAACCAAAATCAACTGGATCTACCAACTGTTTCTGTTATCTCCCACTGTCAGTACTAAACATGCCATCAAAATGTCACACAGTTCTCCTGCAGTGCTGGTTTCTGTATGACACAAATGTCGATTTGGTTTATGCCTCTCGTCCTGCCTTGAAGGTGGAATAAGAATGCCTCCTTCCTGTGTTCACAACTTTTATAATGAAGAATGGAGCAGAGCAAAGCCACAGATGAACATGAATAGGCTCTGTAATAGGGTTGGGTGTCACATGGAGCTACTACAAACAGTATAAAATGTGTTTCATTTATGATAATGCTTATGTGGCCATAATGTTTTTCCCTTTTACTGACAACATGGCTCCACACCACACCTCTGTGCTCAAAAAAAGGAGAAACCGTCAGTGCATTAACATGTTTTTGTTGTTGTTGCAGGCTGTGCACAGCAGGGGGCAGCACAGCATCTCTTTTACTTTGTCCAGGAATCAGACGGTGGTGGTGGAATACTGCCATGACAACAACACAGATATGTTTCAGGTAACACGCCAAGGAAATCAACTCGACTGTCAGATTTTTCAACCATTTGCTTCTGCCAGATAATCCCAGAGAGTTCATACACTATTTTAACGATCTCTCCAAAAATATGCTGTTATGTAATGAATTAAAAGCATTTCAACAGCAGGCATACTATTTTAGTCCATTGCAGCCACCATTATATATGATAAGTAGATGTTTATTATTAAACTGTATATTTTACACTTAAGTGCTGCTCTCATAACAGCATGACAGATTTATTTATGTACCTTCCCACATAAGGCTTTATAAGGTATGACTGTGTACCTCCTTTTCTGAAAGGTATTTGAGAATGTCAGTGAAGTTCTCGGCTGTATCCCTCACAGATCGGACGGTCCACAGAAAGCCCCATTGACTTTGTGGTGACAGATACCTCTGGAGGAGGAAAGGAGGGGGAGGACCCTTCCATTGCTCCCAGCACCATCTCACGCTTTGCCTGCAGAGTGGTTTGTGAACGCAACCCTCCCTACACCGCACGCATCTACGCTGCAGGCTTTGACTCCTCCAAAAATATCTTCTTAGGGGTGAGTAGAATCATGAGCAACAAAGGTGTCTGATAAAAAATCTTATTTTTGGAAACTGCGTCATCACAACTCATGAACAAAAATATAGCAAAGGTTTGAAGAGTGTCCTTTTTCTTGTAATGTAATAAGATAATATGAGTTAAGCTTTATGTGTTGATATGTCTGTGCTTCTACAGGAAAAAGCTACCAAATGGAAAAACCCGGACGGCCACATGGATGGTCTGACTACCAATGGGGTGCTGGTGATGCATCCAGAGGGGTTCCCAGAGGACCCTAAGCAGGGGTTGTGGAGGGAGATCTCAGTCTGTGGAGACGTCTATGCTCTGCGGGAGACTCGCTCTGGTCCCAGTCGGGGCAAACTAGTGAGTGACTAAGTACAAGTGGGGTGTCGGTTATCCTCATTACTCTGTAACTACATGGTTTTTTTTATGCATTAGGCTGTGTTTCTACCAAAGTACCCAGAATCCCTTTTAGGCCCTGTCCATGCGAAGACTGTTTAGGTTGTATCCACAAAAATTTTGTATCAGATAGGCTTTTCCTCCACACGAAACCGGTGTTTTCAATCACTGAAACTGCAACTTTTTCTTATCCCAAAGTGGATTAATTTGAAAACACCAGTTTCGCATGTTGGTCTGTACAACCAAATCTCAACTTTTCTAAAATGATAATGTCATAGCCCCACCTCTCTAACTTTTCACCCTGGAAGCAAGCCGCCACTTCACAACAACAACAACAACAACTGTGGCAGACTACAGTGTAGTGCTCATGCTACAACATTCATTGAGCCTATTGGAAATACTGAATCAAAATCTTCAGCTACTCTTTCATTACAATGAGCAATAAACTACTACTGTGGAGAGTTGATGTTGTTGTTATTGTTCTTCTTCTTCTGTAGTCTGTGGTTTGTATACAGCGCACAAGCTTTATGCACATGCTAGACATTTTCTTCTCTGTTTTTTGCAAGAGCATTACAACGCCACATAGAGGCCTGACATTTGTACTACATTGTTTTCAGTCCTTTTCAGTGGTTTTGTGTGGACGCAGATATTTCCTGAAACAATGGAGCAGTTTTTTGAAAATGAAAATGAAAGGATCGGATAGGAAATAATGCAGTTTTCGTGTGGACATGGCCTTAGTCCTGGTACTCAAGTCTCACAGACTAAAGGGTACCTTCAATTTGTGGATTGTATTCAGTTCTGCTGTGGTGTAGATTAGTCATCTGATCTGCAAAGTATGGTCTGTAAAAACTGCTGCTTTTTCACACACGTATTTCATCCGCAGCATTAATTGTCACTAGGGCTTAGATTTCATTGTCAGTCTGTTTGTCACCTGATACTGTATCATTTAACTCCATGTTTAACTCCAGCATAAGGTGTCAGTGACTTATAACTGCAGGTTTTTTTTTTTTTTTTTTTTTTTTTGCTGATAGTACCTGAGCTGGAAATATTGCAGACATTTTAAGCCCCGCCCCTATGTTCCTGAACAGTGAGAACATAGTACCAGAGGCAGTTCAGAAACAAGACAACATGATTTCCTATATTAAGGTCTTCTCCAGTGTTCAAGTCCTTTGGGATAGTAGCACAGATCCAGTCACATTCCATTCCAAGGGGACATTATATATTTTAACATAGAAAAAGATCAAGACAATGTTCAAGACTCGTCTCTGTCTTAGCAAAACACTCTTGTGGGATCTGACAGGAAATGTACCGTTAGCACACACATCCTCATTAACAGAGATAGTGCACTGCATTATCTCTGTTAATGAGGGTCTTTGGTACTACCCCCCTCAGGAGTTTTTGGGGGTAAAATGAAGTCCCTGGAACTAAATTTAGATCTGGGTCCCTGTGGTAGCTCCTCCAAACATTACTTGTTCCTATGGAAAGTTTCTGTTGTGGAAACATTGCTTTAGATGCCTAAGTAGGTTTGCTTTTCATGTTCTTGTTGTATTGTAAGTGTGTATGCATCTCTGTGTCTCTACTCATTCCTCTCTGTAGGCTGAGGGTGAGAGCAGTGCACTACGTGACGGCTCCTTGGTCGATCTGTGCGGGGCCACCCTGCTGTGGCGCACAGGCGAGGGTCTCCTGCGTGCGCCCACCTTACGTCACTTGGAAGCACTTCGCCAGGAGCTTAATGCGTCCCGGCCCCAGTGCCCCGTAGGCCTCAGCACACTGGCCTTCCCCAGTCTCCCACGCAGCCACAGGTGAGAGCCAGTACATTGTAATCTGCTCAGCGTCTCCAGAATAATGAATTATTTCTGTCTGTATCTAGTTTTATATCAGAATACAGAAGCAATGAAAAAGAAAGAATTAGAAACTCCTTCTGTGCTCAAAAAGTAGATTATTTCATCTGAATTTCAGGCCTTCCAAGGACTTAAATCTGATTTAAACAGGTCTTAAAGACTGATTGGAAACTAATATTACTCTCGTTAAGATGATCTATACTTAATACTTTACAGCAATAACAAATAAGACCAATATGAAATGATCAGAACACACCCATGTAGCGATTTGGCTTTTATGTAGATTAAGGAGGCATCTCTTCCTTTCATTACAAAAAAAGCTGCATTTAGGAATAAAAAGTTAAAAGTGTTTCTGTTCCTATTACTTTCATCAGACATGGTTAAGCAAGGCAAGGAAGGTTTATTTATAAAGCACATTTCATGTACAAGACAAGTGCTTTACATAAAACATCAAAGCATTACAGCAGGGGGCAGGGGAAGCAATAAAATGTATAGGCATTAAAAAAACAAAAAAAATCTTGATAAACATAAAAGTGATAAAACCGATAAAACGATGCAATTTCAATGTATCTGACTGGAGGATAGAGTGTTTTAATGCTTGGATGAAGTTTGTTGAAGTCCCTTGCGCCCACCTTTTAGAATTATGGGTAAAAAGCCATTAGGGTTTGCCATGAAAAGTTAGAAAGACATGAGGTTCAAATGCAATGACAAATACTGATCTTTTTCACATTAGCAGCCTCACCAGCCTGTCCAGTCAATACTAAAAACTAGGACTTACAGTTGCATCCAGATCAGTTTTGCCAAAAGTCGATAGTTTAACTTGGTGAAATCTGCAGAAACTCCACAAAGTTAAACACAATCCATCTTCTTCAGCCTTGAAGAACGTCAGCCCTGGGTCTACCTCGCCTGCGGCCATGTTCACGGACGCCACGACTGGGGTCAGAGGTCCGAGGGTGAGCAGGACCGAGGAGAGGGCGACGGCTCCACAGCCCGTCGAGAATGTCCCCTGTGCAGGAGCGTGGGTCCCTATGTGCCCCTGTGGCTGGGCTGCGAGCCAGCGGTCTATGTGGACGCCGGAGCTCCCACTCACGGTTTTGTGCCATGTGGCCATGTCTGCTCAGAGAGGACAGCCAAGTACTGGGCTGAGACCCCCCTCCCCCACGGGACACACGCCTTCAGACCTGTGTGCCCCTTCTGCTCCACTGCCCTCAGCACCCCCGGCTGCACACGGCTCATCTTCCAGGGCCCCATTGACTAGTAGCCACGCTACAGCAACCACACTCACAGTAACAGACACCTGAGCTTCATTCACGTTGCAAACGTTGTTGTGTTAAATATTTAAAGGTAATTAACGAGGTTATTTTCACGTTCTAAAGGTATGTGAGTTTGTCACACACAGACCACAATCTGAGAGTAGAATAAGCTTCGTCCAACGTTGTGTTTCTGAATGGAGCTGGGGATTAAATATTCCTTCCCTTGTTTTTTCTTCAGTGTTTGTTGATTGGTTTAAAATGTGACAAAGAGGTGAACAACATAGTATTGAAATGTGCAGAATTTCTTAACTTAAGTGATGGGCAGTTGTTAAAGAGTCTGCTTTTTTTCATTTCAACCACCCAGTTCATTAAAATGATGAACCAACATACAACAACAGAAAAGTTGTACATCCACAGGAATTTTAATAATCGTTCTCAAACAATAATTCCATACCTATTTTTAGAAAGACCCAGGCCTTAACACATTTATCCATTTGAGAATCATGTACTGTTTAGGACAGTATGGCCATTAATGAACGGTGTTGCACAGTAATAGTAATGCATTTAATTTCTGACAGTGTCTACGCTCTGCTACAGCCGCTGCTGTAAAATGCTGCACCTGAATGATTTCGTCCCTTAATTAGACGCAACAGCACTTTCTCCTGTATTTTACATACTTTCTTTTATCCTCTTTCTAATATGTAAATAACCTGATTTATATTCGTACTGTATTCTCACGGTGGGCAGTATTATATTCTTATGCTAGGTGTGGGGGTATTTTTTTGATCAGAGGTTTATGCTTCCATGTGACATCAGGATGCTTTAGAGTATATGCAGATTTTTGGTTTTGTTTTTGTGTGTGAAATCTATGCACAGAGCACCCATAAATGAGACCATGTGTGTCTTACGAAATTGGCATGAAATCCTGCAGACTCTTAATCAGCACTGCAATACAATCGACAAAAAGAACAGACCACAGGGAGTTCACCTTCCCCAGTCAGATCTTATCCCAATCAGCAAACCGGTGGAATGTAAACAATGGCTTGGAATTAAAACTGGGTAACATCCACTTCATAACTCTCTAAAGCAATAAAAGCACTCTCTTATATAAGCTACATGTTGTGCTATGTTTAGCCAAGCATAGGTCAGCAGTCATGTCAGACATGGCTGAAGGGGTTTCAGGTTAAGGGCTCAACCAGAGGCGTGTTCAACGTTGGAAAAATAATCCAAGTGTGTGTGATTGTAACCAAAGCACTCAGAGTTAAAGATGAACAAATGAAACCATGACTGAGTATCTACTATCTTTCATTTCCAATGGATTCAGGAGCCTAATCAAAGAAATCGGTGTATTTAGGCACAAGTAGTAGTTGTTAAAGGCTGTATTTGTGTTGATTTGAACACACTTCTGGTTACTGAACTAAACAGGGTCTGTGTAAGTACGATGGAGTGTCAAAAGATTTGACCTTGCATAACCTCAAAAGATAACCTTGCTTTTTTTTTTTTTTTTTTTTTTTTTTTTTTTCGTTTCAGAGATAACTATTTTGTTAGGAAATGGGGAGGGGTTTATTTGGGAGGGGTGTGGGAGGAATTATTTTAGATGTTCAGTGTTAAAAAAAAAAATACAACTATTTTTCTAACTGATAATTGGTTTTAGTTAACTGTTGTTACTCAGTGTGAGCAAGTTCTGTATGTTTCAGATTATTATCGTGTGGTAGATGTAGGAGAGCTTGTGAGTGAGAAAACGTTGCCAACACTGTGTCCGACACACACTTAACACACTGCTACCGTAAACATTGCCCAGACAATGAATGTAGCCAAATACTCAGGCTATATTTAGCCTTCCCTGGTGCTCATATTGAATGGTCTATATTGTGATACTATTTTTGTAACTGAATATTATGGTGTAGCTTGGTGACGATCTAGCTTGAAAAGTCCAATAATTTTAATAATAGCCTCAAGTATGGAAGACGCGTAATTGATAATACACACTCACCTGAAATTGTGTCTAGCTTGCATGTGCTGAAACGTACACGAACAGTATGTACACTACACACTCTGAAACTTTGCACGGTGGATTGCCAACTCATGCTGAGAGCACTTGCCGCTGTGCGAGAGGCGGCAGACTCAAGATGTCTTCCGAGTCTTCAGCTGTTCAAATTGCAGCATGTCTGTTTTTTTTTTTTTTGTTATTATTATTTATATTTTGTTTTGGAAGACCTCTGTTTAAAAAAGAAACAAAAAAAAGGAAAAAAATCCTCATACTTGATAGATGCGTGATGTTTTGTGAATGAGAACGACCATATCCCCACTTTGTGCTACTATGCTAATATTTTCCACCAAAAGTTACTGCAGAAAGATGTCCGCATCAACACCTGTTTGCATCTTGTATTTAGACCAACAACAACAAAAAAAAAACAAAAAAACAAAACGTATCTACTAAAAATTAGCCTGCTGTTTTAGATAAAAATACGGAAAATTCAAGTCTACACAATGGAATGAAGTCTAAATACAAGATCTAATCTCCCTAACATGGTGGATGTTTGTAATGTTTCTAATTACTGTAGCTCAGGATTAGTGTGTCACAGTGATTTCAGATATTGGAATAAAGATAGACAGCTTTTGTTGTGTATTCAAAGGTTTTAGAGCGGCAAAACATAAACATTACATGTGGGAGTTGTCGTGTAATGTAATGTCCGAGTTGCTTACAGTAGAGTACGTGGCCACAGGTCCAGGATCAGTCACATACGGGTCTTATTGAAAGGGGGTTTATTGAATCCACAAACAGGCGATAAAAACATCTGTATCCGCTGCCCTTTACTAAGCACGCCAAATCCACTGAGTTCTGCTTCTGAAGATAATGTATACAATTGATGTAACACCATTGGCATGTGGATGGAGGAACCGTTGCGGCACCCTTTTGGATGTTTTAGTTCGTGACCTGTTCGTTTTAGTTCATTTACTTTTTTAACCTTTTGTTTTATTCGTCATTTCAGCCCCTCTGCGGGTTACAGATGTCCATATGCAATTTCCTTTTTCATGTTTTTTTAGACTCTTAGTACTGGTGAAACGTTCAGATAAAGTATATTTTAACATGACATCAGGTTCTTCACTATTAACAGCATTAACTCCTCTCTGACTACTGTTGATTTATGTGTATCAGTTGATCTTCATTCCAGGTGACAAAACCTCAACACCCTCAACTTCTGAGCTCATCTCATCGGTGAGTGAGTAGCTGGCACGTATTCAACAGCAGAAAACCTCACAGTAACAATGCATTCCTTTAAATACATTTGTGTTATTATGTACAGTAACTATTTTGTATTATTTTATATCATATTCTTCTGTAATCGTCCGGTGCACAGACAATCGCTATACACATGTCAATAAACCTGTTTAAAAGTTGATTTGTCTGTTGTTTTGTCTGTTTTAGTCTGAAAGAAAAAAACTAATTCTTTTTAATCTAAATTTTTAGCAATCACCAGGAATGTAAGGACATTACAGAGAAACTTTATAGGTTTGTGTGTTTGCTTAGACATTGTTTGTTTGTTCATTTATTTCGAATTAGCATTAAAACCAAACAAAACAAGGGTTATATAAAAGAAAGTCTAGCATTCAAAAAGGATGGACATTTGTTTTACACAGAAAAAAAATCAGAAGTGGCTACTGACACAGTACAGTGGCATGAAATATCGGTTTGTCTATTACCACGGAGCCAGTCAGTGCCCTTGTTATATCATGTCTAGACGGGTAACTTGTTACGTCCCAAAAAGTACCAAGACAATCAGATAGCAAATAGGTCAGACTCAGTAATAGTGGAAATTCAACTTATCAGGCTGCAATGTGAAAGACCTGGGCTCAATTCCTGGTAAAAGGTTTTTTGTTTTTTTTTTCTTTTTTTTTAAGATTTTCAAATGGGGTGGGACTGGGGGGCACGGTGTCAAGGGTGCCAGTTGGTAAATCTGACACTGATAAAAAAATCAGACACTGGGACAACGTTCAGAGTGCAGAATTCAGACCACAGCACTCAATACACTGAACTGACACAGAACTGAGAAGTAAAACAGCACACTGCTGCATCTAACATGTAGCTCCACCCACCTTCTTCAGCCTCACTGACTGCACAGAGCAAAGAACACCACAAAACAACATATAGAGTATTTTGAACAATAATTCCTGTTCTGTACTATATATTATCACTAATTTGTCGTTTCTTCCATCAGTTGCCACAGTACAGCCCTACAGCTCGGCTCATAACCTGAGGTCTTCAGGGCAGCGCCTGCTGATGGTTCCACACACCTGTTTTAGCACACGGGCTGACAGGTCTTTTAAAGCTGTAGCACTGCATCTTTGGAATGACCTGCCTCTACACCTATGGTCCATGGACTCTGTAGAGAGTTTTAAAAAATACCTCAAAATACTCCTGTTCAAGCAGGCTTTTGAATTTCCCAACTGACTCAGGGCTGCTACTAAATGATTACACTTTATGTATTTATTATATTTTAATTGTATTTTAAACTGTATTTTATTGTGTTTTTAATGGTATTTTAATGGTATTTTTATTTGTACTGTTTATTTGTACTTCACACTGTAAAGCACTTTGTGACTGTGAAAAGTGCTCTATGAATTAAATTTACTTACTTACTTTCTTACTGTTGTAGCAAAATGCACAAAAGAATGAACTGAAGTATATGCCATAAATCACCACAGTACTGTGGCAACAAGAGGCTAATGAGTTCATGGAACAGTATCCCTGATTGGCTCTTGTACAAATGCTAACATTTGATTGGCTCTGTGGCAATAGACAAACCAATATTTTGTGCCACAGTACTGTGGCAGTAGGCACTGCCACAAAAATACCCCATTGCACCATAGTAACATAGAGTTAATAAGAGAGGAACAGAGACTAAATTACAGACAAGTCAAATATTCATAGAGAAAATACACCACTAATAGACTAAAAGAAAATGATATTCAATATTCAGTGATATTTTGATTGATAAACAGTTGTTTATTTATTATTTATCATTTTTCAGTCTCTTGAAATACGAATAGAATTACCTTAGGTTATTGAAATTTCCCTCAAGATTTAATAAAGATTGAAATATCCAAGGATTGGGTAAATCTAAAGTAATTTTTGTGAAATATCTCGTGAATCAAACAAAATTAGATTAACTTTAAAAAAACAACAACAACATATTCATTATTTTAGAGTTTTACATTTTCTCAATAATTTTCGATGCCGCTTGGTTTGTTTATTCCTCTTTATTGCCAGTGATAATATTTTACATTCTTCATCTTATTCTTGGTGAGTTCAGTTTTTAACTCCATCAGTAATATTAATAATGATTATCATAACAGTAATAAGAATAAGAGTAAAATGATAATTAGGCAGTCCACATAGACATTGTTTTGTAAAGCATATGGTGGTTGGTACATGGATCCTTAAATCTGTTCAGTTCTGGATAATTTTAGACATGTTTTGCATCTGGAACAGAACTGTTTTCCAAAACACTATATAATGGTGTTTACTGTTCTGCAAAGAATGTGCCCAAGCCTTCATTTCCGGTGTGTAGATATTTGGCAAACACCATAAAAGAAGCTCTGATGTAATTGCTGCAGTAGCCAACAGAGGGCGCCCTCCACCAGCTTTAGGGCTGCACACAACATGGCACATACATCATGATGAGGTTGCTTTAAGTTGCATCACATCTTTAAATAATCAGCCGTTTTAAATGAGCAGTTTTGGCAGTCATGTACATCACCACGCATATGTGATAAGACGCCGTAAATGTCTGCAAAATTATGGAACGCTTGATTTAAAATAGCAATTTAAAAGACTTAACGTTGGTCTGTTTGCAAAGTATTCAAGATGCCTGGTGAAAGACTGCTGAAGACCTGCAGAGAGTGGTGGCGTTCAGAAGTTTGTTCAGAAATGATTTAACTCCTAAACCATAGGGAGGAGGGTGTTTTGTTTTGTTTTTTCTTTCAAAGATTATGGAGCCTATTTCATGGGTATGGTGCCACACAACATTTAATCTATCCCAGAGCAAAAGTAAAAGAGGAAGAGAAATCCAAAGACCAGCTGAGACTCTAAAGAGGAGACAAAAGAAGTAGATGAACCAATGGATACTTAGTTCATTATTAAATATACTGTGATTGTAAAGTTCTAATGAGTTAAAATGGATGCTTTAAGTCATCTCAGATCCATAGTGTCACATTTAATCTTACTTTTACCCCTTCTTTACCGCATGTCTATGTCTAGATGTGACGTGGTGTTTATTCTTGGTGTTTGCTGTCATTTCCAATCCATCATCTCTCATTTTTCACTTATATCACTTATAAACTCTTTGAATTTCATTTAATCTTGTAACTCTTTGTGTTTGTCGATGGTCCTGCTGGAATAAGCTTGTAGCTCACCAAAATGCTGATGTTTTTATGGTTCCATTTGTCTAAAATAAAATATGCCCTCAACATATTACTTTTTTACTTACTTTATTATTTTTACCTGTTTTATTTAGAGCATTGTCGTAATTTTACTTATTTATTGTTTTTAGGGTTTTTCCTTTAATTGTTTTATTGGTTTTATGATGTGCAGCACTTTGGAAATGTTCTTGTTGTTTAAATGTGCTATATATATATAAAATGGATTGGACTGGATTGGAACACTGGAGCTGCAGTCAAATTCTGTTATATTTTTAATTCATCATCCTTTAATTCCGCTGTATATCTTTTCTCCGTCCAGATGTCCCGTCAAACCATTAAAATTTGACATTTGCGCTTTAAAATATGCAAAACAAAATGACAAAACCTATATATTTTGTTGACTTTGTTGACTTACAAATGTTTTCTGTAATGCTGAAATTCAGAGACGACAGCCTGTCTCTCTTTTATTGCCTGTAAGTGGCATCATACGCTCCATTATCATCATTACTCACAGCTATTTTAATTTCACAACATGAATATATGTAAACAAACAATGTGAGTAAATCTTCAACACATTACATCATCTACAAACATCATTTTTTTCATTAGCACTGGTAGAAGAAACTACAACTCCCATGATTCCATACTACTTCATGATTCTAGCAGCAGAAAATGCATACTTAATATATGTTTGTTGTGTCTTTATTTTCTTACTTTTTTAATCACAGATCTATTTGGAATATATAAATTAATAACTGAAACTAAAAACGGGTTTATAAATTTTATTAATTTTCATTATTTTTTACTTTTTACATCCATATGATACTATTTTTCCAAGGCCTGTTAGTCGTTAGTCTAGTAAATAATTGGCTTCCCTTTGTTCATTAAATTTCTTTAGGTAAATTCAACACCAGGCTGTTTTAAAACATGAGAAAAAAATGCATATTTTACACACTTCTGATTTTTTTTTTTTACTGCTGTCAAATGTTGAATCAACCAAAACTTTGATAACAGTATGAAAGGAACACATTTATTTAACCCACAAACACCTGAACAGCCGCCCACGACCAAAAGCATCCACTGATCTAAAATGTTTAATTACTTTTGATTCACGGATCCCATTGATTACATGTAAATAATTCAGGAAAAATGCAGTTTCTCAACTTTTCAGCAGCACCAGATTTGTCTTGTTTGGACATTCAGAGGCTCTGTAGTGAATATGGAAACACTGTCACCTAATGCAATAATGATTCATTAATAAAACCCATGTAGTTTGATAAATGACACTTATTTTTATGTTCAATTAGTGATATATTTTGCTGAAAAGTCACTTTTATTTCAGTTTTCTCTGTTTTGATAAAATAACCTTGAGCTTTTATGAACATCTACACTGTAAGTTAATTAAATATAGAGAAACATTGAAGCACTGAAAAATGCAAAATTCAGTGGATATTGCTATAATAAATGGTAATGACTGACTTGAATAACCGACTGGAAAGGTTCAGGGTAGAGAAAATCCTTTGCAAATAAATCTAGGTCTTTAAAGGTTGAGGTTCTGAAGAAATCTAAAGCACTGCTTAAGGTAAAGACGCCTGAAACAGCACATAACACCTTTAAAGATCAAGTAGCAGCATATCAGGAAACAGTTCAGGATGGAACATTTGCTTGTGTTTCTGAACTGAAATCTAAAAAAATGATAATCCTAGAGGTCTCTTTAGGTTCATAGATCCTGATGTTGAGCTGTTGGATAATCATAATCTACCGCTTATAAAATGTTGTTGAAATGTACATAAATCCATGCAGTTCAAGGTACCTAGAGGTAACTGAGTAATCTGTAAAAGGACGTGATAGTCATTAAATACAGTTGTGGAAAAAAGTATTAGATTATCAATAGTTATCAAAAACAATGGTTATGCAATCAAGTACTAACTCCTGTGTGTATCATGTGACTAAAACAGACAGAAAAGAAAACATGGAATGCCTAAAGCACTGTTTTTGTCAGTACAATCCCTAGATATTGATGTAAGAACTGAAGTGATTTTGGTTATTATCAAGAAAACGTAGAAAATGGTCAGATATCAGCACTGAAATTAAACTCTTATGATCTATTTTTGTTGTTATCATTATATTTGCCCAAACAAATGTACCTTTAGTTGTACCAGGCATAAAAATGAACAAGAAACTAAAGAAAACAAGGGGTGGTCTAATGATTTTTTTTTCACAACTGTGTACTCAACATCTCTGTTAGGTTTTTGCACAGGTTATTTCCTCTTGCTATAGCTGCAACTGATGCCAGGCAACATAGACATGGGTATATTCTGGTGAACACAGTTTATGTGAAGTATTAAATGGAATGTGAACTGAGAAAGAGGTTTTTCCACTCATATTAGAGTGTATTAAGCCTAAAGTCAGAAAAAAATTAGTTTCCTCATTTGTCAAAACAAATGTACCTTTAGTTGTACCAGGCATTAAAATGAACAAGTAACTGAAGAAAACAAGGATGGTCTAATAATTTTTTCTGCAACTATGTCTGGGTTTTTGGGTTGTTGTTTCATCAAAACAGGCTGGATTTTTTTTTTTCCATCTTACAGGAGAAATTATTAATTGAAAAAGAAACACTGTTTTTGCTTCAGGGGCCCTTAGCAGGTGTATAAACCATGACAGAGAGAGTGTGTGTGTGTGTGGTGTGTGTGTGTGTGTGGTGTGTGTTTGCGTGCATATGTGTGTGTGTGTCATGGGATGAAGCCTAGATGATGGAGGCAGAGCTTAGCAGTACAGTTGAATTCTCAGCGGAGGGATTTGTAGGTTTTGATCCCAGCTAATTAATGTGAAACCCTCAATGGGAGTAACGTGTATCTGCAACAGGGAAGTTTGAAGGGGACTCTCCTGCCCCTATATGTGTGTGTGGTGTGTGTGTGTGTTTTTCCTGTCTATGAGTGAGCGTGCATGCAGACAAACATGAATTGGAGCGTATCGTTTGAGCTAGAGTGTGTCTTAGTGTTAATCAGCAGCTGTAAAAATCTGTGGAACTCTCTGTGGAGTGACTCTGGAGGTAACGGGGGGCGTTCATGCATTGTTCCATCAATCCACCCATTAACTACAAACACTGGGAAACTTTAATTAGCTGGGGCCAGAGACGATTAATTAACTTTAAGACTTCTCTTCTTTTTTCTTCTCTTCTACTTATTTCACTAAGTCACCGAGCCATAGAAAGTGTTAATTTAGCCACATAATTTACAAATCCAATTAAAGCCAATATTAAGGCTTCACAAGCTGCTGTCCTGTGTTCTCAAGTCTTATAAGACTATTCTCTTTTGTGGCTCAAATACTGTAGCAGTGAATGCCAGCAGCACACATAAGCCAAGCAGAGTGTATAAACAGGGGTTAAGAGTTGTATAAGTTTGATTATTTTATGGAGTTTATTATGCTGTGTTATCCTGTAGGGAGGTGATGTTTGGGCAGTGGGATAGTAATCCAGACTGTCTGCTGTCTCACCGAGCAGTCCCCCCGTTCAGCCTCCGCGGATGCTGTCGTCACATGCCAGGTTTTAACAAGGAGAGAGACAAGGGGAGGCCCAACCTGGATGAGAGTATGAAAGAGGGAGGGGGTTTCTTTTGACACCTGTCACATAAAGCTAAATGAAGGAATATACTTCCGTAACCCACAAAGTTTGTCAGTTCCTAAATGAATTTTTCTCTATTTTTAACCTTTCTTAAGTGATTTATCTTCAATTATTCTAATATTATGCTCTGTATTTTCCATTTTTAGTGAAAATATGATGTTTTCCTAATTTAATTCACTGATTATCTGGGTGTTCATGAAAGCTCTGATTAAAGTTGAAGATTATTATATCAAAAACAGAGAAAACTGAAGAAAAAGTGAGATTTCCAGTTAAATCTATCATTAACTACATATAAATCTAGTGTCTCCATCAACTGTTATTGATCCAACTCCATGGGTTTTACTGGTGAATCAATGTTGTAGAAGATGAAGGTGTTTCCATGTTCACTCTCAGCCTCTGAATGTCCAAATAGGTCATATCTGATGACCATGAAAAGATGACAAACTGTATTTTACACCAATTATTTACAGTTATGGATAGGATTAGTGGATCAACAGGTATTAAACAGTTTACATCAGTAAATGATTTGATTGTTGGTGGATGTTTGGGTCTTTATGGGTTAAAATGACACTTAAGTGAGGTCAGATGATGAACTCAAACCACTGACGTATTGTAAGTAGAGCTGTCGAGATGTCCCATTCCATCTGGAGATATAAATAACTCTGTCTAAGAAAATTAAAACACACTGATTCTTTTTTTCAGGATTATAAAGAAAAGAAAATGAATATTCCATGAATGAATGAATATTACAGTCAATTTCCACAACTCCTTGGAAAGACCGCCCTATAATGAGAAATGATTACCACAAAAGCAAATAGTAAAAATAACAATGGCTAAAGATTTTCACAAGAGGTCATGATCAGGACCACAACCTGCTGCTGTAAGAAGTAACTGTCAAAGAAAAGACATAGAAAGAAGAAGAAAAAGATAGAGGCAATATAGTCAGCATTGTTGTTTCTGGAGACATCACTCAGCAATTAAACAAATGATGGCTGATTTTTAACTTGTGTTTTTTTCGTTTTTTTTGTAAACTAATGCCTTTTTCCATCTGCAATATTACATTTACTACAGCGTTAGCTTCATTTTGGAGCTGAGACCCTTACTTTAATCCAGTGGTGGCAGTATCTGGCCTCTGCAAGGGATGGCTGGAGTTTAATGTATTTAAAAATTAGCTCAGATTATCACTGGAGAGACACTACAGTTGTACTCATACATATACATACCCCGACAGAATGTGCATGGGACAGTCTTAGATGTTCCAACATGACAAGGACCCAAAAACACAAGGCCAGGTCGACCTGTCATGGCTACAGCAGAAACAGTGATGGTGGAGGAGTGGCCGCTCAGTCTGCTGACCTCATATCACTGAACCACTTTGGAGAGGCCTCAAACATGTAGTTCAGGCAAAGAAAACCCAAATGTTAAAGGAAACTGAAGTGTTTGCCCAAGAAGAATGGACAGCTTTACCATCTGAGAAAATAAAGTGTCTCATCCCAATGCCTGAAAGTTTTTTAAGCTGTCATTGATGTTAAAGGGGCCAATACAGAGGGATTAAGAACGAGGGGATGTCAGCTTTTGATTTGGATAGTTTCTGTTGTCAGTATGATTTAAAAGAGCAAACACATTTGCTTGACAATAAATAAATAAATAAATGGCCAAAGAATTCTGTTAGGGTATGTAGACTTTAATGAACACAATTGTATGTCAAGTGTATCAGTGTTTTGTCTTGTGTAAATGCACACTGAATTTATTCATCACCACAGGTCAATGTGTCAGTGTGAATGTATGCAACCACTAGAGGGAGTAGTGAGTCACTCTGTTGGTCTCCTATGACTTTGAAAGGTAAGGCCAAGGTCAAGGTGAGACCCATTAATATTACCTTTCAGAGATAACAAAGTGATTAATAATAAAAGCATTTCTGTTGCTTTCACACTCAACACAGCTCTAAAGTAAAATTATGGAGTTTGATGCTGAAATCATGTCTTCTTCACTGGCAGGTTTGATTATGAAGCTTACATATGGGTGCTTCTATGAAACTGGATTCATTTTGTTTCCTGGCTCTTTTCCAGCTTTTTACACCCAATAATCGAAAAGAAATGCAGACATATTTCCCCCCAGGATGTACCTAATGATGACCTCAGATAAATGCAAAAAAATTTGTACTCTTGCTCTGAGCCATCCCAAAATTAATGCATTTTAATAAAAACACAGGGGCCAAAAATAGGAGCAAAATTGGGATGTGAAAAGCTACCTTGGTGTCAGTGCATTTGATCTGGAAAACATCGCCTGAAATGGTCTTATATACGGCTGTAAATAAAGACACTGTGTTAAATTTGTCAATCCTAGTGGTTTTTCTAATCCAGACATGCAGGATTTTCATGAATCGCATGTAACCATCGTGTCCACTCGTGTTACATGTAGAACCTGTCCATTTAAACACAAATAAATTGTTAGTGATTTTGCAGAAACGGTCATTTTCTGAAATACTCTGCCTTACATAATTAGTTAAATTCCCAAAATGTACCTACCAAAAAACAGTAGCGTGTTATTTTCGTGTCCTTTTTACCGTGTTACATGCGGATTTTTGTATAAAAATATACAAAAATGTGGTTTATCTGAAAAATGTTTTCTCTTTTATCTCAGTAAATATTTATTTTTAAAATAGACCCAAAGTGCTTCCACATTTACATTAGTTGATATCTTTTGTTTTTAGGTACCATGTATTCACAGAAGCACCCAAATGTATAAAGTTAGATATGATGTAAACTGTGACAGCTCTGACTTGGTTTGGACAATTCCAGCAGATCTTTAGTGCAAGTATTGACAACACAAACCATAAAGAAAATGGAGGTGGTTTGTGGTTTTGCTGTGGCTGTTTTCTGCCTAAGACAGAGCTAAGCTACAGAGCTATAATGTAAACTGTCAACTGAAGCAGCATGTGATGATTATAAGACACAGTGTTATTCTCACAGTCTTAGTTTATGTTTGAAGGAGAAAACTTAATGCTAGCATGTTTTCTGTCTGTGGAGAGCTAGCATTAATTGGTGAATTTGGTAGCCATAGTGGGTTCTGGTGCATGGTTTCCACCTGCTGTTGATTGTCCTTCATGTAACTGCAGTCATTCATTCATTTATTTGTTTTGAGCAGAAGAAAAAATTAACCAGTTTTTGTGTACAAGGAACTAATATCAGAGCAAATTCATTAATAAAGGTAATCAAGACAAAATGGCAGTTGCCACGTACACTAGTAATAACAAAATAAATTCAATATGTATGTACTCAAAAAGGAGTGGGAAGAAGAAAACATATTAAAACCCACCCCATCTCACAATTTGTACAACATACACATTACTTTTGCTTATAGCAACATCTGTTTAGAGTCCTAATAATGTAAACAACCGATAGAAAACAGATTAGGACAACTGAAGTATATTACACATAGTAACTATCTAAATGATAGTCTGCAGAACTTCTAATACAATATATTTCAACAATAATCATATACCAACAATGGTAATGGAAATGACACATACCAACATGGTAACAATGACAAGCACATACCAACAAACATAAGAAGAAGCCAAGGATGGAATGGCCCAGCATTAAGCATTAAGGAATAACATTAAATACATTGTGTACATTTTTTTATACAGCATACCATACTTTATGGAGTCATATTATATTGTCCCACATACTCAAATACAGTATGATGTGAAAAAATACATTGTAAAAAGAAGTTATATCAGTTAAACTTGCCATGTCTGACAGATTTAACCCTAACTGGAAATGCAGTCCCAGAGGTTGTATCATTTGTGTGCATGCAAATAAGACTCATAAGACAAGACGCTAAATACGAATGCAGGAGGAAAGAATGAATGAATAATGAATGAATGAATGAATTTTTTTTTTTTTTGGTTTTACATCAATCATTGTACTCAGTACATCAATCATAATACACATTAAAACCAAAAAAGGAATAGGCTAGAAGCAAAAGCTCATTTTTTTGCCTATCCTTTTCAACTAATGCACTGCTTACATCAACTTAAATGTGTACAGCAACGAGCATTCACACCATAATAATAACAAATAAAATTTTTTTTTAAAAAAAACACAAAAACACATCTACTATCTCAATTCAATATTTTTGAATAATTTAAACTTAAGTACTCTTTTTTT
Source organism: Sphaeramia orbicularis (assembly GCF_902148855.1). Classification (NCBI taxonomy): domain Eukaryota; kingdom Metazoa; phylum Chordata; class Actinopteri; order Kurtiformes; family Apogonidae; genus Sphaeramia; species Sphaeramia orbicularis. The sequence continues at coordinate 18,781,157 of NC_043979.1, read as the reverse complement.
TTTTTAACTTCACCAAAGGAGTGGATAACTTAAGTGCATCATAAGGTCCATTCCATATTTCACACCCACATTCCCAGCTCATCTAGACTTCACATCTGCCCTCACTTTAATCCACTTACACATATGAAAATCTCTGAAATTCGAATTACTCTCTCTTAATTCCAAGAAACCACGACTGGTCTTTGAGACAATACTATTTTATCCTTCATGTTCCATATACCTATTTAGAAACAATTCTTTATACCTCTTTTTAAATATATTTATGTTTGTACTTTCATTTATCTCCTGTTCTAGATTATTCCACAGGTCACTCCACAGCTTGTTATGCACATACTTTTCATTGCTGTTCTTACTTTATGTTTTTTTTTTTAAATTTAGCTCTCCCCTTAGATTGTAGCCTCCTTCTCTTTCAGTGAACATTCCCTGAATATTTTTCGGCAGTAGATTATTTCTTGCTCTACATACAGTTAATGCAAGGTCATTTCCCATCTAGGATTCAGTTCCTCGATGTACGTGTCTTTTGTGTTATACATTTTGGTAAAGAAAGCGTGCACTCAACTGCTGTTAAAAGGATATTAGAGAAAACCCCTCTTTTTTTTCCCCATATCTTTGTGAATTTCCCTCTTTTCGTCACTAAAGCTGGTGTCACTGCTCGCTCTCTGTGACCAATACCAGCCCTGAGGAAGCATCACCATAATTCCCTGTAAATGACAACTAATGAAGATGGTATTTCCCCTCATTACTTTGTGTAGTGGAGGGGGCAGGGCTGTTGGTGGCACTTGGCTGGTTTCGAGAACATGTGACACATATTATTTCACTCTCTGCTGTCTCACCCGTACGGTCGGAAGTTGCTTTTCCCTTGCTCAGCGCCTTTAACGGTCAGCGACGAGGGCCTCTCCTCTGTCAAACACACGCTCAATTAGCATCACATGGAAGGTGAGAGCCGTTTTGGAAACATTTCTCATTACACCTTATCACCAGGGCGCAGAGGGGGGCAACATGAAGCAAATTAGAGGGGAGAATGAGAGGCACGCATGGAGAAGGAGGGAGGGCTGGAGACATCAAAGTGTTCCTGCTCTATTTAATTGAGTGATCTTGTGTGAAAGATCCCCACTACATAGAGATTAACCCTATCCTCCCTCCTACACATGCAGCTAATATCACACACCCACATACCCTTGGATTTATGTGTCAAGGGTTAATAACTAGAAGGATGAAGACATGGGAAAAAAAGAAGGGGGGGGGGGGTTCATAAGGGCCATGCGGGCGGGGGTATGTAGGCTATGTATGCAAAAGTGGAATATGTTTGCATCCATGCTGAAATGTTTGTGTGTCCAAAAAAATGTGTGGGTGGCGGGGGCTGACAGATCACATAGAAAGTGCTAGAGAGGTTCTATTTCATCCCAGACCTGCTGATTGACATGTTACAAATCCAGCAGCAGATGCACTAAGAGACCTGCTCAGGAAAAAAAAAAAAAAAAAAAAAAAAAAAACAAGAGCCGAGGAAGAAATATGAGAGTTGATGTGTTGCCTGTTTTCCTCCAGTTTCATCATGTCCTTTGGCTACATGCAATTTCAGGTCCTTTTCATTACATTGTAAAATATGAGAGTTGGGGTTGCGGTATCTTTGTGTGTTTATAAGCCTTTGCCTTTATGTGTAGGTATGCCTCTCTGTCTGTTTGTGCCTGTTGTCTTTCTGCTTATGAAAGAGTGTGTGTCCCTGTGTGTTCACCAGTTGTCTTTTTAACTCTGTGTGTGTGTGTGTGTTGGCCTCCTCAATCCCGCCCGGTGGATTAGTGACGTCGGTGGAGCTCACCCTCTCCCTGTGATAAGGGCGCATGCTGGTGCCTCCCGCTCTCTACTCCCTGTGCTCAATTTCAGATAGTGCTAATGGAATCTGTCCCGCGCGATTGTAATGCGAGCGAGACTCATTTTCCATGGAGCTTGGAGCTGTCAGCTTGGCAGAAACTGTTGGGTGGGGGGGAGAAGGGGGAGAGAGAGAGCTGGGAGAGGGGGGCCCCAACTTAATGAAGAGAGCGTTGATGGAGGACAAGGAAGGAGAGGAAGATGAGGAGGGTGTGTGCGTGTGTTTCTGACATGTGTTACAGTCGCCTCCTCCCTCTTGTCAGGAAGCTGTAGTGCTGCTTCCCACACACTGCCCATCATGTGCTTACCTACACACACAAACACACACATTTTCTAGTTTTCTTAGTTAACATATGGTGACTTGTGTTTTTGTCAGCGGATGGTTGGCAACAGTTAAGGTCACAGTTGAAGCGTGAAGACGTTTTTGTATGTACATAAAGAGCATTCAGCAGTTTTCTTGTAGGAAACTTCCTTCAGTGGAGAATAGTTGAAATAAAACCTTCTCAGATTGAAGTAATGGGGCCATTACTCTGTTCTCTACCGTACACAGAACTTATTTTAGTGGACTGAAATGAGGTGAAGCATCTCACAGAAGAACATCTCAAACTTGTATTGTAAATAAAGTTTTATATAAATTAATACTTGTTCTTTGAAGAAATATTTCTACAGTTTAAGAATCAATATGTAACTTATGTCAAGAACTTTAAATGCACTGTTTCCAGTGTATTAGTACTTTGTAATCTATGTGATGTTTTATTATATTAGTCATTTATCCAGGACAACAGACAGATATGAGCTTTTCTGCTAAATCTGGTGCATGCATCTTGTTCTTTGCAACTAATGCCAATACACACTCTCCTGTAACTAACTAACTAACTAACTAACTAACTAACTAACTAACTAACTAACTAACTAACTCAATAAATAAATAAATAAATAAATAGCTTTTTATATCCCATGGAACATATTGTAACACATCTTAACCCTTTCATGCATAGTGGTCACTACAGTGGGCATCTATTCTCCAGCTGTTCTCTTGTATGTTCAAGGGTTTTCTGTTTTAGTTCTGTATCAGCCAACACAGTGGACACTTATGCATCATCCCAAACACTGCAATTCATACCATTACTTTAACTTTGCTGTTCTTCAGAAACCTATTATACCAATCGCTGGTGGTTATTAGACTGCAATTAACATTTTCTGAAACAAAAAGGTTTTTTTTATGTATATATATTATCTGCATGAAGTGAGTAATAACTAGTATTAGAGTATGAAAAAGTGTGAAAAAAACATCATATTAGCTGCATTAAAATGTTTTTATTTCATAGTTTTCACACAGTTTATCACTTTCTGATATTGCGTTTTAAATACATATGTCTTTGCTTCAAAAATTAGACACATGGTGACTTGCTGAGTGGACATTTTGTAACTCCATGAAAATAGGGTTAATTAAAAATCAATCAATCAATCAATCAATCAATCAATCAATCAATCACATTGCTTTTTTCATGCCAAAAGAGGAATAAAAACACTCAGGAAAAAAAAAATCTTTACTATAGTTCTCATATTCATGCATGAAAGGGTTAAAGATGAGTTACATTCCTCTGGATCCTCATGCTTGATAAAAGCCTGTACAGATATTTGTGTAATTCTCATGTGTCGAGGGTCAAATTATTTATTCAGGGCCTTTTTTTTTTTCAAGAACAAAAACCAATCCAGCTGAATGTTGATGACAACTTAAGGAAGCCTGTATGGAGATAGATCTTCAGTATCTGTCTTGTGCTCCTCTACAACAGTAGGCACTAGGTAGCCATTAGCTTAGAAATGGAGTTGGCTAATGTCAACATTCAACTCCCAACACATAACTGACAAAAGTGTGAAACACTTTCCCAACAGACAAATGCAGAATATCACTGTGTTTAAGGGAACAAATGCAAACAACTTTATTTTTGATTAACATATCAGTTACACCTCCATTAAGACAGAAAAATACAAAAATAAGCATCTTCATCATCTCAATACCCAGCTACTTTCACCAAGGCCTTAAAAAGACATAGACATATTGAATCAACTGATACTGACATTTTTAATTTATACTTCACCTAATTACACTATTAGTGTAAGTGTGTGAATGTAACTTGTATTTGTAATAAGTATTTATTGTACCATTCATAGACAAACCAGCTACAAGTCAGTCTGGACACATGAGACGGAGACTTTTTCAGATTTTGAAATAAAATGAGAACAAAACTTACTAAAACCTCCACTGTAAAATATTATTATTACTATTTTTTTTTTTTTTTACTAACAACGCTTTGTTCATACAGTTCATCATTTCATTTGTGTCTTTTTGGTCCTTAAACAAATCTCATTGAGACCTTTCAATTAATTTATTATACTCATAAGTACCAAAAATGCCTGGTACTTTGTCTTGATTTGGAAGCAAAAAAGGAAACCGATAATCCCACATTTGCTACATAGTGCGGGGTACAATGTACAGCTGAGAGGACTGCGTTCTGTGTCTGATCCTAAAATATGGGACTGCAGTAGTAACTGTTTTGACCTTGTGGTGGTACAAGGTGAAATAGTTCTTATATTTCCTACAGTTTTCCTGCCTGTGTGCATCATATTAACAGCAGCTTCTACAGTTGTTGTCTAAGATGCATTTTTGTAGACTTTCACCTGTACTGATAGTTGACTGAGGCTGATAAGGCATTCCTGCTGCAGGTTGTTGTGAGTATTTGGTCTTGTGTGCATGTAATGTGTTTTTTTAGGTTAGCCTGCAGGGGGCAGTGTTTGCATGATGAACAATGTAAGAGTAAAACTTGGACCTAGTCGACAGTCCAGAACATTCTTCTGCTTCCCATTTTGTGCCATTGACACATTATGAAAAGGTTCTGGTTCAGACTGAATGAAAGGTAAGGTTTTTTTCTCTGAATGGTGAAAAAAAACAGGAGGTCTGTTCACAAATCATGTAAACAGTATCAATCAGGGAGTTGGCATGAACTAAGATAACCTAATGCAAATAATAGATACAGATAATACAGAACTACATCAAAGGCTGACACTAGGGGTGAGTGCTGGAAAGTGATGAACTCTGGCAATTCTTGGCCCTGAATGTGTGTTTTTATTGCAGAACTAGGTGAGGCATGTGTAATCCCACACAGGGCCAAGAGGCTCAGTCAGGCCATACAGTAAATGTCACTTTCTGGGTGCAGCTCAGTTCAGGAAAGGGGAGGAAGACCAATTTGGCATCGCTACAGGGATTACAGCTGTAGTGGGCATCTTTAATCTGGGACAGACTGTGGCATTTGTCTGCACTTAAAACTGTCATCAGCCCTGCCCTGTCTATCTGTCCGTCACCCCCCCCGCTCCAAAAAGGAAACACTGCTGGGACTGATTAGGCTCTTTAAAATAAATAAATAAAATAAATAAACAGCAACCTAAATCTCACTGCTGGAGCTTTACGCAGCCAAAGCCACCATTACTGGTACTCTACCCCCTGCAGAGGGAGGGTCAACACAGCCTCCTTCTGCAGCCAGGGAGGAGGGTCTGCATCACAGGCATCTACATCTCAACTCTGAGATGGATGGGAGGTCTGTTTATTTCTCTAATTCCGTCTTTTTTCCAGTGCTGTTGAGATTAACATCACTTTGACAAAAGAGACCTAAGAACAAAAAGGATACGCTGTGTTTGTAGTCTGTCAGCCCGATCCCAAAATTTGGGCCATCGGTACCAAACGGGGGCAAATGCTATTAGTTATTTTTTGAAAGGTGTGCATCTGTAAATAATAAAAATGTATGATAGCAGTGTGAGAGTGGTAGCTTTCTGTAAAATATTGGCATGTTTGATATGCAGTGTCGGTCCTTTTAATAACTTTTGCCCATGATGACCTTTAAGAGAATTTCTGTCAATAACTTCAAGTAGAAGAAAAATATCATGACAAATTTGGTCTTAATCTAGAGCCAGGAGACAGGTATTTAAGACAAATTTTCACATGTGGTAAAATATAATTTACATGAGAAGAAATTTGAGTTTATCTCTGTTTATAATGAGAGCAGAATAGGGAGGTAGACCCACTCATTTTAGGGGCAGCCGTGGCTTAGAAGGTTGGGGGATGTGCCTTTGAGCAAGGCAGTTAACCCCCCACTTGCTTCCCAGACGCCTGACATGGCATGCCACTGTTCCTAGTCTGCAGTGTGTTATGGTGGTAGTGGGTTAAATGCATAGGGGTCCATTTCAGTGTGTGTTAAATGTAAAATATATAAAGACATATAAGAAAGATACTTCTCATTTTCTAACCAGTTACAGTTTCTACAACGAAATCGATCAAATAGCTCCAATTTAATAATTTCTTGCTGAAGTGGGATATTCTCTAAAATATTCAGTTATTTCCCAAGTATCACTAAAATTTATATATATTTCTTCCCAAATCAAAGAATTTTTTTTTTTAATCTTATTTAATGATCCTTGTTAGCTGTTTTTCTTGATTTGTTGTGTCTATACTGACAATGATTTTGCAAGTCTAATTTTTGGGTTATTTTGTGTGCAGGTAGACTGATACATTTTTTTTTTTCAGTATCAACCATCGGCCTTAATTTTTTTTTTTTTTTTGAAAGCTGATATTTGAGTAGTAGTAAAAATGTTAGAAGATATTTGATCAGGCACCTGTGTGGGCAGCACTTGAAGTTCAATAAATGATAAAAGAGCATTATGTGTATGTTTATTAATAATTTCATTTATATTGCTGCATAAAAATCTTAGTTATCTGAGTGTATCAGTTGTATTTTATGGTCAATGTGCTTTAAAAAAAAAAAAAAAAAAAAAAAAACAGCCTTAAATATCAGCTTCAAAAATCGACTGTAGATTTGGGCCATCAGCTGACCAAATTTTTTAAAAACTGGCATCGGCCTTGGAAAAACCCATATCAGTGAACCTCTAGTTTTGTGTGACTTTTACTTGAATTGGTAACATCGGGTTTTAGGAATGTATTTTGAGATCTGAACCCTTCAGATGAGCAATTGCTGAAACCAAAACACAAATAAGATAGGAACAAACCCCAGAATAGATCAGTAAAATGTATAAATTAATCAGTTACAGACAGTAAAGCTTTAACAACTTCACTGATGGTAGGGTGATCAGATCCCAATAAGCCAAATGTGTGATAAATAATGTGTTTGACAGCATGAATGTCACAAACATAGAGCGATATACTTACATTTGAACTCAAAGGCAGGCTATGGAACTCATATTTTATTTGACACATATTTCCAGGCAAAGACAATAAATCATGAATGACTCATAAAAAAAATGTGTCATAGTTTCTATGATCTCTCGTGATAAGGTATGTGAGGAGCAAAAGTAAAGCCAGCCTCAGGTTTTTGGACAAAATCATGATCAAAATTCCCAACCAACAGCTCAGGTACAGCATGTTATTCACACCTGTCGAAGGACTTTATCTAACAAAGCAAAATTTAAAAATTCACTTTGATCATAACTGACAATAATTTTAATTAAGGTAGCATTGACTGAAAAGAGCATGTTTTCACATTTTCTGGTGCAGATGGTCTGAAAATTCAGTTGGACTTTGCAGTACATTTCATTAGCCTCAGAGCATAATTGCCCAGGTCATACTGTATTTTTGGCCAAATTGGGATTTCATGCATACCTTAGTGTTTTTCTAAGATACTTTTTTATACATCAAAGTTATGATGTACAGTGTGTTTGCTATTTATTCTATATTGAGCTTATAGTTTATTTTTGCTGATTGTCATGCTGCTGTTGCACTACAATTTCCCAGTTTTGGGATCAATAAAGTATCTATCTATCTATCTATCTATCTATCTATCTATCTATCTATCTATCTATCTATCTATCTATCTATCTATCTATCTATCTATCTATCTATCTATCTATCTATCTATCTATCTATCTACAATGAAGCTGCAGTGTTATGAGAGTAAAGTTATGCTGATTTCTCAATTTCTCCAAAAATATGACTTTGCCAGTTATGCTAAAAGGCTAACGATTTGTAGAGATGTAAACATTCCCTTAAGGATCAAAATGCAGGACAGTCTAAATATGTAGGATGTTAGAAAAAGGGAAATACCGCTCAGTCCCACACAAAGTGAGACCTGGTCATCCTAAACATACACTGCAAAAAAAGAGTGTCTAAAAACAAGATAAAAACACTCAAACTGAGGAAAAAGGTATTCGAAGGAAGTGAAATATCAGTCTATGCAGCAAGATTATTTCACTTGGCAAGATTTCTTGAATTAAGAAGGTTACATTTAGAAATAAGCATGTCTACAGATGTATGAACACTTAAAATAAGAAATTAACTCTTAAGATAAGACAAATTATCGAACACTTCTAAATCGAAGTTGTTGGGTTTTTTTTATCTTGATAAGAGCCATATAATTTGTAGTGTAGGTCTAAAGTCTGCAAACAGCCGTTCGTTCCATTTATAAAGGTACTGTGGAAATGTTATAATCTGTTCTGTTTGCAGTGGTCAAGGTGGATTATGTTCCGAAGATATGAGATTTCACTGACAGGAACGATAAGATGATGATGATGATGATGATGATGATGATGATGATGATGATGATGATGATGATGAGAACTGAGGAACACTAAAGATCATGAACTTCACTAAATGATGGAACTCCCTGTTTGGATCTTAGATTAAGCCCTTGAAATAGTAAAGGGTTCTAGGTGGAATTCCCTCTGAACGTTCTCAGTGTAACCATAGAAATGTAAAGGGGTTCTAAGAGGAACTCCTCCCTACAAGGTTTCTACATGAAACCCTGACATATAAACTCCACCTAGTTTTCTATGACGTATAAAAGGGTTTCAGATTGGAACTACTGGGGTAGGTTCTAGATGAAACCCTTGAAATATAAAGGGATTCTTGATGAAACAGAAGTGGGTTTGAGATGAAACCGTTAGATAATAAGATAAGATAAGATAAAATAAGATGAGATGAGATGAGATATGACTTTGTTGATCCCAACGTGGGGAAATTGCAGAGTTTACAGCATCAAAATACAAAAATTAAAGTGCAGAAAGATAGGTAGACACCTTCGAGAGTGAAACAGGAAATATAAAAGAGAATCTAAGTGAAAGTAGCACAAATTTTATAAATCGTGTACCCTTAGTTTTGCAACTACTTGTGGGTGTTTTGCAATTAAAGGAAAAAAAAAACAGTAATATAGAAGTAAATACTAAAAAATACTAGAAAGGAAATCATCAGAGAGAGCTGCTGCGCCAACCTTTAAGACAGAACCTCTAGTGTGGATTCTAGTAAAACCGTTCACAGATGCTATGGAACCCTTTATGTTTGGTTCCAGGTGGAACCGTCTGAACAGTTTCCAGTTGGAACCTTTATAAAAAGTTCTACCTGATGCCAAAAACGGTTTCTGAGTCAGAATGAGCCTAAAAGACCCTATAGGGTTGGAGTCAGCACCTTTATCTGTGAGAGTGTATAAAGTACAGAAACCTGCGAGTGAAGCGGATACAGAGAACACGAGGGGATATATATATATGTGTCTGCATGCACATAAACAGAGTCACACACATGCAAAAGAGCATATGCTTAATCACCACTGGAGTTTCCCAGGAAATAAAAAAGCCTCGTTGGATTAAATCCTTCGAGCTGAACATTAGAGAAGTGCAGAGTTCAGCTCTTATAGACAGAAAAAGGCAAATCATTATCTTCCGGAGAGAGAGGAAGAATCAGGGGTTGAAGGCGTCAGACTGTGATACTGAGGAATAAAAGGCGTCGCATTGCGAGGAAGACTGATAAAGGAACAGAGAAGCCATCAGTGAAAAAGGGCCCCACAAATTGGCAAAGGGAAGTCAGGGTCTCTCTGCTTTGCATTTCATTTACATGGCTGGCCATATCGACCAATCGGATTGGGAGCGGAGCCCGTGGCTTAGGAAGGCGAATAAAGACTCCAAATGCCTTCACTGCTCTCATCCCTCTCTCTCATAATACCCTGTCTGCCCTTCTTTTCTCTCGCTCCCTCTCTTTTCTCTCCTCACTGTCATAATACCCTTTCTCTCCCCATTCTCTGCTCTCTGCTGTGGTACTGTAAGTAGACCCTGTCCGATGTGATAGTGGGATGAGGAGAGGGGGAGGAGGGATGGAGAGAGGGGAGGAGAGGGGAGGAGGAGGAGGAGGAGGAGGAGGAAGAGGAAGAGGAGGGCTTGGAGAGTTTCACAGCCACTTACTGAAACTGAAAGAGCAATATTACAGATGTGTGTGTTTGTGTTTGGGAGCGCATGTGCACATGTGTAGCAGACACAAACAAAAGCACTGTCATCCTGAGGTTTTTTTCTTTTTTTATTCTGTTTTTTTTTTTTTGTAAAATCAGCACATTTGTTGAACCTTTACAATCCACACAGCAGACATAACACAATGCTAATTAATTCATAAAACCTCTATAATTAACTAATAGTAAGAATCTGTATAATTACATTTAATTTACTGTAGATAATAATTAACACTGATTTCTATCATGTCACTTTCTGAATGTATAGTCTATGGTGCTGTTTGTCAGTGGGATATTGTAGTTCACACACACACACACACACACACACACACACACACACACACACACAATGACACTCTTACTCTTGAATTAATTTGCATAATGGCATGTAGACAGACACATTAGAAGAACCCATAAATGACCCCAGGCGTTTCTCACTGGAGACATGCAACCACTTAACATTTAAGCGCTCTCTCACACACAAACCTCTGGGGTATAATTTTGTGCCATATTAAGAGTCTTCAGGTTTACTTCCCATCCGTGCAAGAAAGGCCTCCTTTGGCTTCAAAAAGAAAGTTTTGCAGCAACCGAGGTGGTGCACAAGGGAGGAACTTATTTCCACCTTTCATAGATAATGACTATATCCACCACATTAGTGCAGCATATTTAGCTGTTCTTTTTGTGCAGGGGGGGAACAAGGACGGAAATCTTTTTAGTAAATATAAAAAAGCCTCAAAGTAAAATATGATCTTGCAAGTAATGTTGCAGAAATATCAGAAAGTAGCCCAAAAAGCACCAAAAATCACATCAGATATTAGAGTTTATCATTCATATCATATTGTTTGTGTTAAAGAATTGCACTATTTTATCAGGGTTTGACTATTTCTTGATGTACATTGTTGCCCATAAAGTTGGAATAAAATATTTTTACCTCTTCTCATTATGTTATTGTGACAATGTGATTTATTCTTTATAGATAAAGTGTAACTAGGACTCAGTATGTAGTCATTGTACCTGGTCAAAGGTGATTACCGATGTGTATAAATATAAATTAAAGGAGGAATGAGTCTGAAAATTAAATTATTTCAACTTTATGGTTAGTGTAGAATAATCTACTATGGCTTAACTGTCAAAGAGTTTCTATTTAAACTGAATATTAATTAAAAATGTCAAATCACGAAGTAAAGAGTTAGACTTCTCACTCACTGAAAAGTAACGTAATGTGTGATGGAAATGCTTCAGTGTTGTGTAAGTGCAGTAACATGTCACTGCCTCATGTTCCTCATGTTGTTTTCCATGTGTTAAATTAGAGGTCGACCATATGGGTTTTTGAAAGGCCGATGCTGATTTAAAAAAAAAAAAAAATTTGGTCAGCCGATGACCGATATCTACAGCCAATTTTTGAGGCTGAAATTTGAGGGTGATTTTTTTTTTTTTTAAAGCACATTGACCATAAAATACAATTGAAACACTCAGATAATTGAGATTTTTAAGCAGCAATATAGATGAAATTATTAATACACGTACACATACTCCATTAACATTTATTGAACTTCAAGTGCTGCCCACACAGGTGCCTGGTCAAATACATATCTTACAACATTTTTGCAACTAATCGAATATTGGCTTTCAAAATAAATTAAGGCCGATGGCCGATATTGAAACAAATCAATATATCAGCCCGATATATTGGTCTACCTCTATATTGAAAGTTATTTGTGTGGCTTTTTTGTTTACAAGTTCCACATGTTCAGGTCTATAATGCAATAAAAAACCATCAAGGATGAATCACTATATAGTAAATAGTAATATAATACATATATACTGTATATACAGTAATAAGAATATAGAATAAAGTAAAATTAAGCAAAATGAAATTGAATCATGATGAACTGAATCACAAAAACAAACTGTAATTTTACTAATTGCAGCCACTTTCAGGTTAATCTGTTTTAAAACCTTACATTATCATTTATCACCTTCATGATCTTCATAATCCTCTTCCTTACCAAAACACACACACACACCCACACACATACACACACCAACATACACACTTCCCTTCATCGCCGTTAATCATCAATAACAATACCTTATTTGTCAGGGAGGAATGTTTACAATAGGACGGGCCCCCCCTGGGCGTGAACCCCCTCCCCCTGACACCACAGTGTGTCAGTGTGCCACCAATTACTGAGCAAAACCTGAATGAGGTCATAACGGGATGGGGTCATTAGCAAAACAAACCCTCTGGCCCCATGGGGCGGGGGGGGGCGGAAGACAGCGGTGGAGGATCCCCCGACAGCCCAACATTAACACACACATATAAGACCAAAGGCCAAAGGAAACACTTGTAGAGTCAAACACATATTCAGAACTACAAACTTCTTTTCTTCACTTGGAATTATTTGCTGCCATAAAAGGAAATGTGCTTGTTTTCATTGCCTTCTGACTGACTAATGATATGTAATACAGTGTGATATAATTGAATTATTAAACAAGTGTAAATGCAATTAGTTACTCAGCAAATATGCAATTAAGCATTTACCACATCATTTATCGATCTAAAGTGCTATAAACTTTTGAACTAATCCCATCAATACATGTAAATAATTCAGGTAAAATGCAGTTTCTCAGTTTTTCATCATTATCATCAGATATGACCCATATGGACGTTCAGAGGCTCTTTAGTGAACATGGAAACACCATCATCTTCTGCAACAACTCACCAATAAAACCCATGGAGTTTAACTAATGACAGTGGTTGTGGATGCTTGTTTTAATGTTAATGTTAATTTAACATTTTGCCCAAAAAGTCACTTTTTCTTCCTTTTCCACTGCTTTGATATAGTATTCCTTGAATTTACACCAACTTTTATGAACATCTACATGATCAGTACATCAAATGTAGAAAGATACTTGATTTTCACTAAAAAAAGAAAAAAGCAAAATGCAGAGGATAATATTATTATAAATAGTGATAAATCACTCAGGAAAGGTTAAACGTGGAGGAAAAAACGGTTTAGAAATCATTTACTCTGAAGTTTCCAGTTCTTTCACCCATAAAGACCCAGTGCTACTTTTGTGGTAGTTCCCAAGTAAATTTCTCTCGAGATTTCACCTTTTTAAAATCATTTATCACCATTTATTTTAATATAATCCTCTGTATTTTGTGTTTTTTCGGTGAAAATCATATATTTTCCAGTATTTAATTTACTGATCATGTAGATATTCATTAGCCATTTCATGCATAAATTATGAGAACCTTAGTCAAGATTTTTTTATTGAGTGTTTTTTTTTCCTTTTTAATCATGAAAAAAAAAATTGCAATCCAGTTTTTTTTTTCTCATGCAGCTACAAAAATGTCCATGCATTTAATTTTTGAAGTAAAGAAGCATGTGTTTAAAACCCAATGTCAGAAAGTGAGATGAAAACAATGAAATAAAAACATTGTAATGCTGCTAATCTGATGTTTTCTCACATTTTAACATATTCTAATGTTAGTTATTACTCACGTCATGGAGACAATATGCGAAAAAAAAAAAAAAAAATTGTCTACAAATAATTGACTCACACTAAAACATATTACTCCAGATCAGGTTTATCAAGAACAACAAAGTTACAGTAATGGGATGGACTGAAGTGTTTGGGATGATGTGTAAGTTTCCACTGTGCTGGCTGATATGGAACTAAAACAAAAAAAACCCACAAATATACAAGAGAACAGCTGCAGAATAACTGTCCACTGGAGTGACCACTATGCATGAAAGGGTTAAAGCTCTGATTAAAGTTGAGGGTTATTATATCAGAAACAGATAAAACTGAAGAAAAAGTGATTTACACAGCAAATATCATTAATTGAACATAAAACAAGTGTGTCCATCCACTGTCATTAATCCAGCTCCATGGGTTTTACTTGGTGAACCAATGCTGTAGAAGCTGACAAGACTGATCTTATGAAATCCTGTTGTATGTCACACCAGTTCTTCTGGCATTTGGCGTGTTACACGTATGCATTTTTGACCCTTGGCATGTTATTCAACGCCATTTGATTGCGTGTCAATTTATGCCAAGATCTCCAGTTCATATAACCCTAACCCTAAGCCTAAACCCAACCCTAACCCTCAGTGCGTAGTATTTGATGTGGCGTCAATTTGACGCCAATTAAAAATGGTGCGTATATTTATGCAAAGTCATGATATCACATTGAGATGACAGTGTTTCCACGTTCACTATGGAGCCTCTGAACGTCTAAATGGGTCATATCTGATGACCATGAAAAGATGTAAAACTGTATTTTACACCAATTATTTACAGTTACTGATGGGATTAATGGATCAACAGTTATTAAACATTTTATATCAGTGGATGATTTTGGTCATCAGTGGACGTTTGGGTCTTTATGGGTTAAAGACAGAAGTACACTGACTAATCTAAATGTTGGTGATGAAGTGGTTACATCTAAATGTGATTTTCTTTTGGTAACTTTAAAAACAAAACATTCCCATATTATTTCAAAGAGCTGAGATTAGTTTGGGATTTGGGTCAAATTTCTGTTTCCTTGTTTATAACATCTGTAAGAAATGTAATTAAAAAGTCATCAAATATTGTGAGTTATACCATTGCACTTTATTAACTGCACTTTTTAAAAAAACTGTCTCACTTTTCTGTTTTTACAATATTATTAGTGTTTGTTTTAATGTATTGTTACTACCTGTCTGTAAAACCTGTTTTCTTTCTTGGCATGTGCTGCTGACCCTTGTAAAAGAGATCTCGATCTCAATGGGATTTTATCTGGTTAAATAAAAGTTTAATAAAAATAAATAAATACCCTACCCTACCCTACTATACCGACTTTATTTCTAAAGCACTTTAAAAACTTTACAGCTGGCTAAAGTGCCATACATGAATCATAAAACAAGGGAATAAATCATGTAAATAATTTAAATGATTCAAATAGAGACATAGACTGAGTCTGTCTAACATCTAAAGGCAGCTGGTTCTACAGCTTTGGGGCAGCAACAGAAAAGGCCTGGTCCCCACAAAGCTTCTAGTTGGAATATTCTAGCTTGGTAGTGAGTAACACCTCACAGTACAACCAAACACATGACCAAACATGTTCCAACAAACAACAGAGCGAACAATTCAACAAAAGACACAGTGTAGACCAGGGGTGTCAAAGTTGTTTTAGTTCAGGGGCCACATTAAGCCAAATTTGACCTGAAGTGGGCCGGACCAATGAAATAATAACATAATAATGTATAAATAATGTCAACTCCAAATTTTCTTCTGTGTTTTAGAGTGAAAAAAGTAAAATTATGTAATGAAAATGTTTACATCGACCAACTATCCTTTAAAACAATGTAAATTCCATGAACAAACTGAAATTTCGAAGAAAACTAAGTGCAATTTTAATAATATTATATCTCAGTTTATCATTTACACACGTAAATTACAACTTACAGATCACAGCGGATCTACAAATACACAAAACATTTAATAACAGGCAGAATATTGATAAACTTGCACTTCAAATGTTCATATTTGTTCAGGTTATTCACGTTTTTTTGGTG
Organism: Sphaeramia orbicularis; assembly: GCF_902148855.1. Lineage (NCBI taxonomy): Eukaryota > Metazoa > Chordata > Actinopteri > Kurtiformes > Apogonidae > Sphaeramia > Sphaeramia orbicularis. Next base: position 18,765,448 of record NC_043979.1, on the reverse strand, counting down.
TAAATACAGTAAAATGACATGAAAATCTTTACATTTCTATAGAAAAAAATTTGGAGTTGTGAGTATTTATAGGTTATTGTGATAGTATTTTACTGATCTGACCCAGTTGAGATTAAATTGGTCTGTATGTGGAACCTGAACTAAAATGATTAGTATCTTCAGTGTAAACTTTGCATTTCACAAATTCATCCCACAGGCCAGATTGGACCCTTTGGTGGGCCGGATTTGGCCTTAGGGCCGCATGTTTGAAACCTCTGGTGTAGAAAAGTTAACGTGATCAGAAGAGTTGACTTGGATGTGTTCTTGTAACTTAAAGTGTCAATACGACCTTTAATTAACTCAAAAGAATTGCGATTTTGTGGTTATTAGTGCTGTATGTGATAATTCTAGTGGTTTGCCTTTATTTCTACTGTTGTTAATCATAGTGATGATGTTTTTCAATAGACTTTTCTTGCTCTGTGACGCCCCTGTTGACGTCACAGTGTTTTCATGGTTGAAAAGTAGGACAGCAGATCATTGTGGGTCACGGAGGTGCAGACGTGACAAAACCCCTCCCAGGGTAGAAAACAAAAACACACACTTATGCAACAAAATGGTCAATTCACACTCAAAAAAAAAAAAAAAAGTACTCCATCATGACCTTAAGGCCAACTTCCTGTGTCTACGAGCATCAGTCTATGTGAACGTTAATATCCTCTACGTGCCGTGCCGTGCCGTGCCATGTCGTGCGTCGCTTCCTGAGCCATTATTTTCCAAACTAGAAAAATATTGAAGATGCTAAAAGCGATTAGCGTTCAGACTGTCCGGTGTGTGTCCTTTTGTTGGCCCAGGGCATATTTGTGTTTGTGTATCTCCATTGTGACGCGTGTAATCCGCATGCTCTCTAATCCCAGAGCAGGTGGCCAGGCGTGTGGCGGCTGTGGGGGTGCAGAGAGGGCACACTCCTCCTGCTCCCCCTAAACACACAATCACACACTTTACCACCGATGCGCAAACCCAAACGCACCTTAATGCTTCTTTTGTGCTTTGTTTTCGTGTTACCACAGGTGACAGGGAAACACACCTGAAGTAAGTGACACATAAGGCAAAAATTACACACACACCCACGCGTTCTGGTGCAAGACTCGACTGGAGGACGACCGCCGCGGGGAAGCACGTGCCAGCATTTTCAGTCCACCCCTCCTCGGACACCTCCTCCCTGCATGCGTCCACAACAGACACGCCTGCCTCCAGGAGCTCACTGCTGCCCTTAACAGGTGGGCAGAGAGGAGGCGGGGCAGGGGGAGAGGCATCTGTCGACAAACTCGGCCTCCATCCTCCTCCTCTTGCTCTACTGTACCTCTACCTCTCCATCTGCCCTGAGAGGAGGTGTCGAACATACCAGACGCACTGGAAAGCAGGTCCTGCTCATCACCGCCGCGCTAGAAACACACATGAAGAGAACTGTGTTGTGTTTTTTTGAGATATTCTACAAAGTGCTGTTGTCTGACAGGCAATCTGAGGCCCCTTGACCTTTGACCTTTGTATTGTAACAGCAGTATAGGACAGGTTTGGCGGTTGAGGTTTCTGCATGAACAGCGCTGAACAAGCTGTCGGCCCTGATGTACCCCCCGTGCAAGTTTGTTGTCATAGTTTTGTTTTGTTTTTCGGTTACATAACACTCAAATCATTTTACAGTATCAGAATCAGCATCAGTTTGTTTGCCATTTGCAGAAAAACTCCATGGAAAAATGAGTTGCAAGAGCTCAGCATAAAAATACGTGCAAGACAGTGAAAGGTAAAAAAAAAAAAAAAAGTATAAAAAAATTAGATAAATAAGTATTAGATAAATAAGTATCATATCAGTTTTTGTGACATTTCTCATCCCAAAGCTGTTTATATTGTGAATAACTCTAAGAACTGCATTGACACCTGTTTAGATTTTATGCCTGTATTAATTATTTTCCCTATTTTTACATTAAAATATGGTCTAGACTTGACAAAAAGTTGACAAAAAACCCACTGCTAAGAAAACATCACATTTAAATATAAACCTAAAAAGAAAAACTGAACTTTATTTATGGTTTTCATTGTATTTGTCAGCGTCAGTGTTATATTCTCTTCACTCTAAAAGCTGATTTCATCTTTTATTGTGATTCTGAACTTAATTCAGTTATAATGTCTTACAGATAATACAAAGAAAATCCAATTTTGTCTTTGATAGGATGTTTATAAGTTATTTCTTTGCTGGATATTGTAAGTTTGGATTATTTTTTACTTCATTTTCCACTTCTGTATTTGTTATCGTGACAGTCTTCCCTTTTATTTGTTTTTTTTTGCCTGTACCCTGAGACTGTGATTCATTTTAATGATTGATAGATTGATTTCTCTCTCATTAAAGTCCAGTTCATTTCTACATTTTTTATCAATATGTCTTGTGTTTTTCTTTTTGTGTCCAACAAACAAATCTGCAGAGATCATTTTTTTTATTATCAGGTTTATTTCGTATTTTGGATAGACTTTGAGATTGAGTATTCATTGCTCCTCCAGTCTTTTTGGGTTGTTAATAAAGAAAAAAAATCCATTAATAGTGGTAGCTGGATAGTTTTTAAGATAGGAAAAGAATATTTGTCTCTGAGCTACAGGTTCTACTTCAAAATACTACGCATTAGAAAACAACACTTTTCAGATTCCTTTTATTGTAAGACTTACCTGTTATATTGTATAAATATGCCTGTGTACTATTTGTAATAATGGCTTACTCTTTATATAGAAAATTTTATCCGAACACCATTTTTGTCATTTGTTTTCCGAGTCATCTTCTCAATTTATGTAACATTTAGCACATTTTATCCCTGGAAAAAAACACAAAAACATAAGCTGGTGTTCTTTTAATAAATCTTTTACAGCATATGTTACTTTTTATCTACCAATCATTGAAACTACACAGGCCACACTGTTGTTGGTTCTATTTTCAAGGTTCCTCTTCCCTCTTTGTTGATTTTTACATGTCCTATAGCTTCCTTAATGAAGGTTAACTCAATCGTCTGTTTGTGTCAAATGCTTTCAGCGTCACATCAAGCTTATGGATGTAAATTTGGCCATTAAATGCATGTAATCTGTTATTACAACATCTCTCTTTTGCTTTTATAAGGAGATTATACTGATTTTTTTTTTTTTTTTTCTCTTAATGGTCTGTTCCTGTAAGGCCACGAGTGCTTTGTTGGCTGAATGTCCACTGTCGATATAATCCACAGTTGGAAGGTCTTGAAGCTAAATGGATGCAGAAAGAAACATTAACTAGGCATTAACTTTACACATTGCACTAATTCTGTAATAGTGATTCTTTTTTTTTTTTTTTTTTTTTTTTACATATGCTGGATTTGCTGTAATCAGCTTGCTGCTTTATGTGTGTTTTTATGTATTTCATCGAATGACAATATCTCACTGTTAATATAGCTTGGCTCATGTTTGTAACATATGGCAGAAAGGCCAGACTTAAACCCTAGAGCCGTCCCTAAAGTCATATGGTTTGATATTTTAGTAATTTTATAAGAGGTTTGTACTCATTCAAGTCTTGGAAATCAGTTAATTCAGCAGGAATCGAGTCATTATTGGGTTAAGATTAGTATCATACAAATCACATCAGTTTTATTTTTAAAGGAGGCCTGTGCTCATTGTTGGATTATGAAATGGGGTTTGTGAAATTCTTGGTCACTAATAAAATACTAATATGTGTTTATTCAGGACAAGGTGCCACTCGTTCACAAGAAATATGCATGCAGCGTTCCATGACTACAACACAAAAATAGCAACGACAGAAGGTGAAAGCGTTTATTATTATTAGAAAAGCACAGAGGGGGTCCTGTTCGCTTGTTTGTAAGCATTTTCTGCCTCCGTTTCATCATAAACTGGAAAAGAGCCAAACAAACATTTAGCTAAACCCACCGCAACAGCTCCATGATGTCAGGTTTATACACAAAAAACACTAAAATCCCCATTTGACCACATTTCATTGAATTAATAGAAAAGTGTAAAGAAAGGTTTATGGGCACAAACAATGTCAAATGCAGGGACAGTATAATCTGACCTTCTGAGAACTGAAAAGTAGCAAAAAAATGTTAAATAATAATGATCAAAATGTTATTATATGATGTGTTATTTCTAGATATGTCATTATACTGGATTAGTTAAATTTTCCAATAATAAAAACAACAATATTTGTGCAGTTACAGTAGTTTAAAGCACTAAAAGAACATTTTTTGTTGTTTTAACATAAATAACATAACATAAATGCATCTAATATAAATGACTTTAATTTCATCAGGTTGAGATGGAATCACGTTAAAACATTACATGGCTCAATATGAATGAAAGGGGTCATGAAGAGTTAACACTGTACTTTTAACCATTTACCATATTCCTCAACGGCCAGTCTGATCGGAGTACAGAAACACTATTGTTTCACTGATTTAAATGAGATTCCATGAGTGTTGTTGTAGATGAATTATGTATGTGTTGATATGTAATAGACATTGCCTCCCTGGGAATGTAGGACACATACTTATGCATAACAATAGTCTTCAGTTATATTCTCACCAACAAATTGGCCGTTTATCTCCAATCTACTGTTCTTTATAAAGAAAACCCAGTTCAGTTTGTCATGGGATTATTTTATGTAGCTGTAAAGGAGGAATCAGCTTTTCATCCCACTTTACCACTTGGCAAATACTGTATTTGACTGTAGAAGGAGCTGCCTTTAGCCTTTATTCTTACAGTCATATGCTTGTCAGTGACATTGTGCAGCTGATAGAAACATTACTTATTTTCTGTGAAAGGCTTGTTTAAGTGGTTTAAACACTTCTTGATAATTCATGTCATGGCTTTCCTCATCTGTATAATAACTGATATATTATTCTGTAATGTCAATTCCCAAAAAATTATTAGACCACCCCTTGTTTTCTTCAATTTCTTAGTCATTTTAATGCCTGGTACAACTAAAGGTACATTTGTTCGGACAAATATAATGATAACAACAAAAATAGCTCATAAGAGTTTAATTTCAGAGCTGATATCTAGAAATTTTCCATGTTTTCTTGATAATAACCAAAATCACTTAAGATCTTCTATGGAATTGTACTGTCAAAAACAGTGCTTTTAGGCAGTCCATGTTTTCTTTTCTGTCTGTTTTACTCACATGATACACACAGGAGTTAGTACTTGATTGCATAACCATTGTTTTTGATGACTTTTGATGGTCTGATAATTGTTTACTGTACACGCATGTATGTGTTACATCACTGAACATTTCACTCTAAACTGCCTCAAAAATAGAAATTTTACAACTGTTTTTGCTGTGTGGATTTAGTTTGATTGTATTCTGTTGGTGCTAAACTCTCCAGAAGGTGCCTCAAACAGGCCAAATAACAAAAAAAATTACTGTTAAAGATAATATTGCATAGCTTAAGTTCTAAAAATGCTCCTCTTGGTGTTTTATGGCCTGTTCAGACATCCAAACAGCAGGGCCTGGCAGCAAGTAAAAATAGACCTGTTCATTTAGTTTTAAGAAAATATGAAGGAAAAAAATGCTGCTCCCCTGCCTGTTCCATGCCCTTGCTTTACAACCGTGACCCAGACGCCCCTGCGGAGCCGGATCCCCCCTCTCTCCTGGATGAGGATGCCCCGGCCGTGGTGGTGCAGTGCAGCCGCTGGGGGAAAGCCCTGCCTGGGGGCGACGACCGACAAAATGTGCGGTCGGTGCCTCGGCCAAGAAGAGGCTTCCGAAAGCTCTTCTTCTTTCTTTTTTTTTTTTTTTTTTTTTTGTATTGTTTAACATCCTCAAATGCGATGAGAGGATTAATGAAGCGCGTCTGTCGGACCCATATGTCCCCTTTAGTGCCGCTTGTGCTTAATTAAAACCGAATGGATACTCCGGGGCCCCCGGTCCTCTGGCTTAGAAAAACTGACTTAATGCTTTTAGTGCTGACATTTATTGAACCTGTTGAAGATTTGGATATGACACTAACATCAATGGAAACTACACACAGTAGGAAACTCAAATGTTGCGCTTTAATAACTTGTCTGATCTTATAGTTTGCATCCTTAAATTTATTCTTCTTTTTATCTTGTCATATAAGATCATGAAAAATAGCATCTTTTTTGTTAGATTTCAGTGACTTGTATGAATAAGTTATTTGCGGTGCATTATTATTGTCATTTATAAATAATTTATATAGCTCAGATTACTTCTTTTCAGTCTGTAGTTGCAACATTTTCATCCAATTTTCCGCAAACGCACCACAGTTCTGAATCCTTTTTTCTATTTCTATTTTTTTTTCCCCTCATTTTCTTTTTTCTTTTTTTTTTTTTTTTTTTTTTTTTTTACATGTATTCCAGTTAATATTTGTCGCGACTAACACTAATTTATGTTTTCTGATGTTGGTTGAATTCCCATGAAGCTATAATTTCCCATAATGCACCGTTTAATGTGTTAGTGTGTATGTGATGCTCTGTAATTGTGTGTGTCATTCGGGGCTAATTGAGGGTCAAATGGACAAGTATAAGCGCTCCGAGCGGCAGCAAAAAGTCAGTCCAGAGTGAGAGGAGCCTTTGACATGTCCTGTCACATCCTAATTAGACCGATAGCAGGAGCCTTTGAATCCACGCACGGGCCTCGGCCTGCTCAGACCCTCTTTCTCCTCCTTAAGAGGTTGTTTTTTTGTCCACTTTGGGCTCATATTTGACCTGAACAGGACTGATAATCCCTGCAACACTGAACTGACTGCAGTGATCTGAGCCCCAAAAGAGTCTGGAGACAGAAAGTGAGGATCAAGATTACATGGATTATTTTGAACTTCTGGTGTAGCTCTATAAAGTCTATGAACCTGATAATATTGGTGGAATTTGTGCTGTTTTTTTTTTTTTTTTTTTTTTTTTTTTTTTGAGATGTTTCCACATTCCAAAGAAATTTCTCCCACAGTTCATGACACATTTCTTCTGCGTGTGAACTAGCCAAATCAGCGCCCTGGACATAAGAGCAGCCGTCAATAAAAATGTTGGATTATCCTCTTTATGAAACCGGATTAACATAGCTCTTACATTCCTCGCTTTGGCCCCTTGTGAAATGAAATATGAACTTGATACATGATGAGTGGAAATGTAAAAAAAAAAAGAAAAGAAAAAGAAGTGGACAGGAGGCATTTTGACACAGGCGGAAAAACAGAATAAACACAGAAGATCTAAATGGAGCAGTGTTGAGTGGTCTTTATTGGGGTTTTTTTAAATGTGTGTGTATGTGTGTGGGCTTTTTAACCGCACTTTACAACTTCTTGTTTGCTCGGTTCACCCTGCATTTCCTATTTCATTCAGCTAATATGTCCTTATAATAATTTATCATTCACATAACACTCGATATGGAAATAAAACTATCAAATTCACAGCTGGGTTGTTGCGCATGGCGCGAAGTAAAATTGCATACAGCAGGTAGTACAAAGAATCACAAGTATATATATATATATAAAAAAAAAAATCTAACACAGGGAAAAAAAAAAAAAAATCAGAAACACAAAAGGGACATTTATGAGCACACGCACACGGACTGATTGTCTCTTATAACTAGTCTTAAACATATTTCTCATAAATTAAATAGTGCATCCAGGTTCATGTCAGAGCTGCTCTCCTTCATACACACACACACACACGCACACACACACTGACACACACATGCACAATGCTTTGATCAGAGGGGCCCTTCAGCGTGCCAACAAAATAAAAAAAAAAAAAAAAAGACAAGAGAGGGGAGTCTTTAAGGAGCTTAGGAGAAAACCTGACCTATTCCTCAAACTCAACCAAGTTAGGCTTGGAGCTTTCGTGCTCTTGATCCTTTTTTTCCTTTTGGACAACACATTTGTTCCGTGTCCTTGATCAAAGTTTGGAAGAAGTCAGTCTGAATGTTCAATAAGTTAACCCAACAAAGTGAGACAACCAGGTGGCAGTCCTGCTCTGCTCTGCTCCGCCCGAGGTAGAAGTTGGGGGCCTCTGTAGCACTTGCTGGCCCCTCACCTTGGGCTTCAGTTTTTTTGTCTTTAAAAAAAATTGTCCCCTTGAGTCCTGACTTTCACAAGACTTGGAATTTCCACGCAGCCTGGTCTTTGTAATCCAAACAGTCCGCGTTGAAATTGAGCTTCCATGAGGATGCTGTCTGGTCCTTATAGTCCAGACAGTCTGCGGGGCCACTGAAGCCCAGACCCGCAGCCCCGTACGCCGACGAGGACAGGGAGGACGCGGGGCTCAGGTGGCTGGAGACCCCGCTGCTGCCCATGGGGCTCATGGCGGAGCCGGCGGTGGACAGCTGGTGGTGCATAGGCGAAAGATAGGAGCCGCAGTCCATCCCGGTGAAGTATGACGACGAGCCCGTGTAGCCCTGGTTGTAGCCCGACGCTTGGGTGTAGGTCATGGGGTAAGGGCGCTGCATGCAGGAGGAGGAGGAGGTGGACAGGGGGTCGGACAGAGGGGAGATGGAGGCCGGGCTCCAGATAGACACCGGGCCGCGCTGCTGCTCACAGACGGGATGGAGGTGCTGGAAGGCGGCGTGAACTGGCCGCTCGCTCCGCTCTCTGAACTGGCTTCTCTCACCGGGGAGCCTTTCTTTTTCACCGGCCTGCTCACAGCCTTGTTCTGCACTCCAGTCTGGGTCTGCTGGGCCTGTTGGCGATGTTTGGCTCGTCTGTTCTTAAACCATACCTGTCAGACAAATAAATAAATAAATAAAAACATTACAAGTTACAGTGTAATCTGGATATTTACTGTTTCATCACTCCTTACACTGCTGAGATGATTAATTTTAGGAAATGACAGTGGGTCAAAAAGTCTATTTTTTGACAGTAAAATAAAGGAATAAACTGTGGTTTTATTTTTAAGATGTAAGAGAAATATTTCAAACGAGAATTTGATATTATGGCTCAAGAAAATGACAAACTATGAACTCAATAAACACTCCTTCAACTGAACCCTGTGTCTGTGATCTGTCTGACTCACCTGGACTCTAGACTCAGGCAGGTTAATCTTTAAGGCCACCTCTTCTCTCATGAAGATGTCAGGGTACCGGGTCTTGGCGAACAGATTCTCCAACACGTCGAGCTGGGCCCGGGTAAAGGTCGTCCTCTCCCTCCTCTGTTTGCGAGGGGTTGCTGATACAAGAAAAAGATAAACAGGGTTATGAAAAAAATAAATAAATGCACACTTTTCTGATATAATGTAGGGAAAACTTAGATTTCAATTCCTGAATGGATGAGGACGTTTGGAAAATAACTTAAAACTAAAACATATGATTTATTTTTAATGATCCAGAAACTTTTGTTTTGCGGTGTGTTTATTATATTAATATTATATTATCATGCTGTTCTTATTTTACACATTTACAGCATTTCACAGATAATCATTGCAATGTATTCGAAGTATTTTCACGTTGTTTTTTCTCTGTATTACGCACAAACCACATACACAGCCTGCTTACATTTCTGGCTGTATTTACTATTTTGTTCAATCCCATTCTGTCTTACACTACCTTGGTATCCCACTGAAGGATGAAGCAGGTCCACTCCTGAGGTAGATAAACTCAGTCCGTTCACCGCGTACGGCGGCTGTTTCAAGTAGGACATCATGCTGGCGGTCGGGGGAGGGGGCACCGACACAAGGGGGAACCACCAAAAAATGAAGTAAGCAGGAAAAAAGTGTTTTAATCCTCTCGGGTCTTTTTCTTGTTTATGTCAACCTGTGCAAAACAGGAAGAAAAAAAAGAAACGTGTTGACTTTTTATCAGGTGTTCGGATTCTTCTGTGTCCGCCGGTTTTTACGCACAGCCTTTACGCACCACGGTGGGTTTAAAGAAGTGGGCGTCCTCGGACTTGCAGGGCTCTTAAAGCCGAGTGCAGACCCCCAGCTGTCCTGCTGGACTGAGAATGCTCTGTCTGGCTGACAAACGTTTACGCCATCACCCCCCACCCGCGCACACATACACAAACTGCCACTATAACCCCGCCCCCCAATAACCCCCCAAACACACTCCTCTCCTCCTCTACTAGTACGACCAAAAACAAAACATTGTCGTTAAAATGCGCACACTCGTTGGGCCCCAACCGGGCACTCGATTAGCATATACCCACAGGTTAGGCGAAGCTAAATAGACAGCTGATTGGGGGGCCATTTGCAGAAACAAAGCCCACTGTTGACCGATAAGTAATGCTGATAACAAAAGACTTCAGGGAACAAACAAAGAAGGCAATACTGCAAACTGAGCCCTCATTCACATACAACTCAGCATCTTCAGTTCAGTATCTGGCCTCTATTGTTTTATTTATCCATCTACATTCAAATGTAACGGAATTAAAATACGAAGAGCAATCTCAGCAAATTAGGAACATGGAGGCATGCATTCCCCAAAGTGGAGGCTGATTCGGACTCGGACACATTATTGACACTCTTTGGGTGATTCCCTCCTCCTTCCCTAATGAATGACTCCCGGTAATTAGATTTAGAAGGAGAGACTATCGAAAAGTGTTGATTAGAAAGAAGCACTTCATCGTAATCTAAACAAACAAGGAGATGGGCCACTGTATTTGTCTGCAGGTCATGTTAATTAATTATATATATATATATATATATATAAAATCAACACGAATATTTTTAGTTCAATGCTTTACGTCAATAATGTGAATTTAAAATAATATTCTACAAATAATTTAAGCAGAAAATTAACTGTGTAAAAATATAGTTTCATCATTATAGCCTAACAAATCACATACAATATTGATTTATTTGAATGTTATTTGAATGTATAGCATCATAATTGCGCAAAAAAAAAAAAAAAAATCACATTTCACATTAATACAGTGCAGACTATCTGTTGTAAGGTTTACATAATGTAGTATTAAAAAAATTATATTATTTTTCCTAAAAGGCCTAATTTGTTTGGCCTCTTAGAAAAAAAATATATATATAAACTGGTTGCTTTTTTTTTTTTTTTTTTTTTTTAATTTTCTTGCTGTTATAGTCTACATTCCATATGCTGCTGTCCACTGCCTCTCATAAGGTTTTCCAGGAACACCTACCTGTAGAATAAAGTTCCCAGGACCCCAGGGTGTTGGTGTTTCTACCAGGACCCTTGGTTTTTATATAGCCAATAACGGCCACTCCTATACTCAATCTGTCCCTTTTTTCCACTCAGACCCCCGGCTACCGGTTGCTCCACATCAATAATAAATACCATGCCCCGGCTTTTAATTATTATTGGCTACAAGATTTTTTTTTCTTTCTTTCTGTAAGAAATTAACGAGATAATCCGGACGGCACGCGCTGGCCTGATTACAGGACGCCAGCCACGACTCCGCATTCAGGCCTCCTTAATTTTCTGCGTCACGAAAATAAAACAAAGCCTGGCATTGTATTTATCAGGCCAGCTGACTGCCAGACAGCCCCCCCACCCCACCCCCACCCCCCAGTCCACCATAAGCAACATTACAACTCACTTTCCCAAACTGACACAATATGAACCTTTAAAAGAGCAATACATTATTATTATTATTATTATTATTATTATTATTATTATTATTATTATTATTATTATTATTATTATGGGTTATTTTGATTATTGTCGGAACGTTTTTTGTTCAAATGGTCGTAATTCAGCTTTAAATTAAAAAAAAAAAAATGAGGTGCATTAAAGTGAATACAGCTAATAATAAACTTTATTGCCCGTCGCAAAAAAATGAAGTAATATAAATCTTTATCCCTATATAGAGATTTCGTTTAACAATAACATAAGTGACTGTACAAAGCTGATCCTTTACTTTCAATCTGATAAATTCCCTGAAAGGAGCTCACACTTGACTCCTTCTCTACGCGCCAAAGCGCATCCAAATGTGTGGCCAAACATCCAGCAGTTAGTGGGAATTCTGTGAAGTCGCGGACTGCTCCACTGGCCTCTTAATCGGCTGAATGACCCTCTTTTTTTCTGAACCTGCTGCCTGTAGGATCTGAGAGGAGAGAGGGAGAAAAGTTTCCTTTAAAAACACGCCTCTCCACTTATCTCCCCTTACGCATCTGCATTTCCACGGCGCGCAGTTCCCTCTCCCTCTCCCTCTCCCTCTCCCTGTCCCGCTCTCTCTGTGGGGTTTCACCGCCACACTACAGCAACAATTTAACCAAATATCATCCGAGAATATCGAAAGTTGAAATAAATCGGTGACTTACTTCAGCCCCTAGATGCTTTTCCTGTATTTTTTTTTTTAAAGCCTGACTTCAGCAGGGCATGGAGTTACCAAGCGGGTTTGATTAAGTTCCTCCCGGGTAAAGCTCTTTGGATGCGGATAATACTAAGAAAAGCTCAGTATTTATGGAGAGAGGAGAGAGAGACCGGCGTGGAATTTTAGCAGCCAATGGAAATGTGAGGAAAATATGAGTGGCAAGAGGTGTGAAAGGATGCAGCAGCTGGAGCAAAGTGGCCTGTTGGTGGCAACAGTAGGGTGTTTCCAAGCATCAGTGGCTTCTCTGATGAAAACATCTTCATTATTTATTATTTAGAATGAAAAATAATATTTAAAAGTACTACATTTCTGGTAGTAACTGCAGAGTGGATTTTTTTTTTAAATTATCTTTACGCGTCAGCATAGGGTTTATGAACCAAAATAGGACGAATCATGAACATTGGAGCCATATTAGACCTTAAATTATATTAACCCTTTCATGCATAGTGGTCACTACAGTAGACAGTTATTCCACAGCTGTTCTCTTGTATATTCATGGGTTTTGTTCCATATCAGTCAACACAGTGGACACTTACGCATCATGTAACTTTGCTTTTCTTGATAAACCTGATATGCAGTGAGATGTTTGAGTGTAAATCAACTGCTGATTGTTAATAGACTGTAATTATATTTTTTTCTTTAACATTTTTTTTTGTATATTATCTCCATGAAGTGAGTAATAACTAATATTAGAGTATGTTTAAATATGAGAAAACATCAGATTAGCGGCATTAAAAGTGTCTTTATGTCATAGTTTTCCACACAGTAGATCAGTAAATACATGTTTCTTGGTTTCAAAAATTCAACGTATCGTATCCATCTGAGTGGACATTTTTGCAACTCCATGAAAAATAGGTTCATATAAAAATGTTAATCACATTGGGGTTTGTTTCATGCCTAACGAGGAATAAAAACAGGGAGGAAAAATTGTGATTAAGGTTCTCATAATTCATGCATGAAAGGGTTAAAATTAAGTTATCACAAAACATTTATAGCCCAAGTTGTCACATATTTGATTTCTGTTAATTTGTGTTCGTTTTTCTCGGTTGAAAACGGTTGGTCCCTCAGTTACAGTATCACTGACGCACGGTGGGTGCGCCTCCCCTTCCACCACTACCCCCCTCCCCCCAACCCCAGCCCCCCTCCAAACTTCCAATTTGAGTCCAAATGGCGCAAAATAGCACTTGAGAAAAGCCTCATTGCTGAATTATTAATAGAAAACTAATTCCTCTCTGCTCTTTCTGATGGAGCACCATTGTCCCAGTTTAATAAGAGTAAATATGAATGTTTAATACTGTGACAGAACTGGTGTCCTCGGCAGGCCTGGATGAAGGTTATCCTCATTGATGCTCCAAACTAGCAGCAGGTTCGAGAACTAATTAGGAGTCTACATGCCAGATGAACAGACTGTGGCGGCTGGACACCATGAAATCAATACGACCACCGACCCTATACTGTGGCAAATAATTTACAGTGTTTATGGATTATCTCACTTCATTGTTTACGAGTCAGTCACAATATAATTTGCTTGCATTTAGGGTTAGATTTTGTCATTAAGGGACCCCAAAAAGGGGTCAGTTTAGGGTGGATGTGGTTTGGTTTTGGTCATTACGCGCGGCTGAAAATACTCCACCCGTGCGCACTTTTACTGTAAGCAAGTCCCATTTTCCCCCAGCGATTCTAATAAAACAAACAGCCTAAGTGGGCCTATTTGGTCCCCTTGTTGTCCCACAGCAATGTTCTTGGCGCATGCTGGCTGCTTTCATCTCTCAGCTCTGATATATAATTCATCGGAAAATATCTAATAGCCCTGGGGAGCGTCTCAGCTAAACGGGGCCGCGGTTGTAAAAAAGGTGAAGGCGCTTGTTAATGTCTGTGGCAATATGCCCTCCCCCTGTCTCCGGGCCAATTGACGAAGTCACGGTTTCTCCTGCTGTTAGGGAGACGAATTGAAGGCTAAGAATCGTGGGACTGAGGTGCAACTCTCTCACTGTTGAGGCTTTACAGGCATCAAGTATGAGGGACTGCATCTTTACCCTTTAAAAGGAGCCATAATATTATTATAGATATATTCTTTCTTTCTTTCTTTCTTTCTTTCTTTCTTTCTTTCTTTCTTTCTTTCTTTCTTTCTAGTGTGCAAATGTGAGGCAAAACTCTGACCAAAGACACATGAAATATTTAGTTTAGAAATTTAATTCAGAAATATAAACTATAAGTATGAAAAACATAATTTTGTAACATAAATTAAACTTATCCAGTGTCAAAAAACAGCATCAACTTGATTAACACGACCATATTATACTTTAATTGCATGAAAACTGCAACCACCATCTTTGTTAGTATATATATATATATATATATATATATATATATATATATATATATATACATATATATACACATATATATATATATATATATATATATATATATATATATATATATATATATATAAAACACCAAATTCATTTAATCACTATTATCAATCATTTCTGTTAGTATTATTCGATTGTCCATTTTTGCAACCTTTATAGTTCTTTTCAGCTTCCAGCTCAAGGTCAAATCAATGATTTGGCCAACTCCACTAACCCCATCTGTTACATACAAACATACACAGAACTGTTTTGGGCCATTATGACTGATTTTTGCCATCTGCACTGTAGAGCTCATATTGATAGATTTATTGATAGGTGTACCTAAAGTGATATTGATGACTCCTCAAGGAAGCGTCTGAGGAGATCGAAGTTATCAGAAAAGTCTGTGAGCTTTTAACAGCAGGTGTTTTGTGTGAAATGCAACTGACAGTGGCTATTTTTGCAAAATATTAATTGGAATTTTCATGCACAGGGGCTAAAGGCTGAAATCTGGTCAGCTGAGAAACGTTTTGCTAATATATTAGGCTATATAACCGAGTCCTATATGGTTTACATCATTTTACACTCAGTGAGACACATGCCCCACTCATGGTTTGCCCATGGGAGGGTTGAATGTCTTGTCCCTGCTGGTTCCTCGTTAACCTCCCACAGCCCACGGCTAGTGTTAGCCAAAGTGAGAAGCCTTATACCTGGGTACTGGTCAGCAGGGACTGGCCCGGGGGAGCCTAGGACCCCCCACCGGGTGAGGGGAGGGAGGCAGGCGGGATAGAGGAGGGCCAAACAAAAACACAACCTGGCATCCCCACTGCAAACAGCCCACCTACTGTCAGCCAGCATCTGGGGCACAGCATACCACTCCCCTATTCACATTCTGATGACTGCAAATACTGGGCAACAACACACACAGACCAACACTAAGCAGACGGTTCACACAGCAAAATGTAACCTTATCATTCACTGGAGGCAAACCTGCAACAACATGAAGAACAAGCTGCAGGTCTGATTTTAGTTTCTGGCTGACAGAACTCACAAAGGTTTTAAAGAGATTAGCAAAAATATTACATGAATGAAGCTTTGTTGAGGTCAGTTTAAATGCTTAGAAGGCACAGTGAAGTGTAGTTGGACCGATCAACAGAAGACTGGAGCGCGAAGTTTGGAAATGGCAAAAAGGACAGGGAGACTGAATGAGAGAGTGACAGAGAGAGAGAAAAGAAAAGCAGAGAAATAAGGAGGAGGAGTGTAAAGTTAATCCAGTCTGAATCGATGGGCCCGGCTGCAGGAGTGACACTGAAAACAGTTTTTCTTTTCTTTCTTTTCTCAGCAAATTTGCCCTCTCCCCTCTCTCTCTCTCTCTTTGCTTCCTCCCGTGCCTCTCGCTATTTTTCTGCCTTCTTATCCTTTTTAATTAGAGGGGCTATTCTGCTGCACAGAGGACCTTAATCCCCAACTGACCAACAATGCAAAAAGCCAGCCTTTGAACAGCCGACCTGCACCCCTCGGCCCTCAAACTCCCCTCCACCGCCGCCACCATTCACTGTGCTGCCCAAACACTCCACTGCTCCCACCGTTGGGAAAACCAGACAATCTTTCTCCCTTCTCCATCTTCTGTTCCCTACATCTCGGACAAAGCGCTTGGGGGAACCGAGAAAGTGTCTGAAAGAGCATTTCAATATCCGCCAAGGTTCTCAGAAAAGATTTGGACTGGTACCGCAACAAGGCCAAGGTCAAATGTCAGGTGACTCCGACTGAAAGGAAGTTAGTGAATTAAACTGGTAACATCAAGAGTGAAGCAAAGCTTACCAAGGAGATTATATAAAGGAAAACGAAGAGGAGTGTATCTTAAAAAGTACACAAACTCCAACAGAAATACATTTAAAGAAGTTTTTTCCTTTGCTTGTACTGATGAAAAATTACTGAATTGACCAGTTTTACCAGTGAGAGGGAAAAACATGTTGACTAAAAGGAGTTCATCCAGGGATGAGCAGGTTAGAGGCCACTGTTATGAAGCGCTGAAGCTGAAAAGTTGATCCTGTCAATTTCCCCACTGGGTCTCATTTCCATATGTATATGCATCTCAAGATGGAGTCTATTAACACTAACCCTTGTTGCCTTGTTAGTTGATTATGTGCGGTCATTATTTCCAAATTACCAACAGATTGAGATAACAAGTCAGGATCAGGGAGGAGAACACGATGAGGGTAAATTACTCAGCGCAGATAAAATAAACAATATCTGGATAATAAATTCATGAAGAGTGTAGAGCAGACACATATATTTCCTTCTTGAGCATTGTTTTTTTCTCCTTTATTTACCATTTTCATGAAACTTTCACTTAGGGTTGAAGTTAGCATTATAACGGAATAATTCTAATACTTCATCTGCAAAAGAACATCCAGTTTCCGTGTTTAGCATGTGGCTAAAAGACAAACCTAAACGTCATCAGTTGCCTTATAATAACACTGTACCAAGTGTGCCTGAAAGTAACTGGACTAATTTTCCTATAATTTTCTTCAAGCAGATTTTCTCTCAACACTTTGCCAACATAGCAGTCTGACAAGTTGCCACTGGCGCACAATGACGGCCCTCACCCTTTCAACCCTTACCCTGCATGTGAATGACAGAAAAATGAATTTCCTTTCACCACTGACAACCGCCGTTTCCTATTTATGACACCCGGCGCGCTGGCTCGACACTAGCTCATACAAAACAGGGAAATACAGGCCAGCCAAACCCCTCTGCCTTGCTAATCACAGGCCCAATATTTCCATAGCAGGCAATTAGCATCTTGCTTTTATGTGTGAAATGGCTGAGGCGAGAGAAGGAACGAGTTAGGGAGTGAGGCATGGTAAAAACAGAGAGAGAATAAAAGAGCAATTAAGATGTTGGGTGAGCGGAGGACAGAGACAAGCAGTCTGCTGCCGTGTGATTTGAGGCTTGCAGGCCCAGTAATTAGCCCTTCATTGTGAGATAATGGACTTGGCCGGTCTTCCTGGTTCCCTGAGCTGCCCAGCCCGACTCGACCCACGAAAGGTCAAAGGGCACAATGTGCAGTTTGGCTCCTATATGTTTGTGAGTGTATGTGTTGGCAAATTGCTACTGTAGATGCTGCAGTGTAGCCCATGTTTGAGGGTAGTAACGTCTAATTGATATGGAAGTCAGGAAGGAAAGAAGACGGAAGACGAATAGAACGTGTTGCTGCTTTATGCTCAAATAATCACTGTTCTCAGTAAAGGTTTTTGATATCCTTTTTGTCTTTGATTTGAGTGTGTCGGTGGAAGTATTTCTGAGCGTTTAGGCGTTGGAGTCATCTCTCTCTTGGCCTATCACTCCTTTCTCTCGCCATCTTTAGAAGAGCAGTAATCTGTGAACCCTGAATCATAAGCTTTGGGTAAATCTATGTAATACGGGTAATTCGATGAAGCAGTATTTTCCTGGTGAGAGGCAAAATCCTGTTGACTATTCAGGGATTGAATCATCCAACAGTAATGCCATTAGACCAGTGCCACGGATTCCTTGGAAAATGCTGTTTAATTGCCAGTAACCAGCCATTGTTTGGTGACGGGTAAACACTAGCCGAGGAGGGGGGCGAATAAGGAAGAAGCGTGTGAAAAAGATGGCCCCTTCGGCTTCAGCCAATCGCCATTGACAGACGGATTTACTCGGGCTCGATGAAGCCCGCGCTGCAAAGTGGCAGAGGCACTGGCTTAACTAAAGTCTTCAAGAGTATAAATGCAGAGTAACTCTTTCCTTTTTAATACAGGATTTGCTCAACAATGCGATTTAGGGGGTGTCTATTCAAGATAGACATTTTTTTTTGAGTGGCGAGGTTTTTAAGGATCAAGTCTTGTTGCTCACGTTTATTAGCGCAGGACTCTGCAGCTCAGGGATTGTTGGTCGTTGTAATCATCAAGCAGTTTATCCATGTTTGTGTTTGGCTTTGCCTTTATGTACATACACCCTGACACTAAGACCCATTCTTATCACCTGTATTGAAAATCTTTAAGAACAATGATGCAACCTACAACCAGCCATTTATCTTAAGCCGCACTAAGGCCGGGTCCTCCACAATAAACACAGATATTAACTGTCCAAATCAACATAAACTGCTCTAAAGCTACTCAAGAAGTGTTTTTTACTTTTACTCACTAATCCAATTCTTATCACATAAGGATTTTTCAGGAGAATCTGACCATTTTTGGGATGCATTGTTGTGCCTCCCCACGGCCCCCTGCTCTCAGGCCTGTCCTGGAGGATGCAGATTGGAAGTGAGAGGTGTGGCGGCCGCAACTCGCCTCCATTGTGAGCTGGTGCCTGGGAGACGAGCAGCACTGCCAGGCCAGACACTGATTGGGTTTGACACTGCGTCCAGGAGGCGAGAAGAAGCTTTTCTTCTGCTCTTTTTTCTCCTATAAGTAAAAGAGAGCCTTTTTTGTATAAAAGACCCCTCCTCTCCTCTCTCCTCTCGAACTCCCCCTGGTCCTGTTGTGCTCCTCGCCCTCCTCCTCGGTTCTCTTTTTCACTCCCCTCTTTACATCCCTATATTGACTCCCTCCTTTTTTTCTCAGATTAAAACCAGTAGCCTCCTTTTTTCTTTGTCTTCTTCTTTCATCGTCTTTCTTACTTGGATGTTAACTCGTGAATTTCATCCTCAACTTCTAAACATCACAAAATTCTTTTTGTCCTCTGCGCCTTCTCAAAAATTGTTACAGCAATGGTAATTCATGAAACTGAGGGCAACCAAATCCATCCTCTTCCCTAAGCCTGACACTCTGCCACATACTGAGCCCAGTAGTACATCCTAGTGTGTACACTTTGCCACATAGGGATCCCTAATCACCATGCCTCAGGCTATGATCACACAGTACTCAACAGAGGGATTTTACACAGGCTTTATCTTTCATTTTATTGAGCTTGATACTGTTCACAGAGGACCCAAATGATAGAATCTAAGCACCTCTTGTTATGAATTGTCAACACAAGGTAGAATAAACATTATAAAAAAAAGTCTAGGCATAGGATCTACCCTGAGGACCATGGGGTTTGTGAGCTTTAATATGCCTACTGGATGAGCAATGAAGCACAAAAGTAAGAAGGTGGAGTTTTATTGGAACAGCGTGAATTGATAAATCTTCCATGCCGATCAGTAAAGGAGAGCACAACCCTCTCTATCAGCTTAATAGACGCACTAATGATGAGCTCCATTAGTTTAATATATGCTTTTATCGCTATGCCCTTAGATGACTGTAGCGTTTCATTAGACATGTCTCCCTCATATCTCACTTTGCACCCAGAGGAAACTGTGAAGGGATTAATTTTATGATGGACCCCCTGCCTCCCTCCTGCCTCCCTCCTGCCTCCCTCCTCCTTCTCTTCACTCCTTCCCTCCCTCCTTTTCCTTTCCTCAACTCAGCTCCCAGCCACAGCCAGGGGACCCAGGAGGAATAGTGTCTTTGTCGTCCTGCCGTTTTCGGAGTTGAGGAACAAGAGGAGTTTAATCCTCATTGTCCAGGAGACTGCAGAGGGTGAAGGGGGGTCCTCCGGCTGTAAAATGATCCAACTGGCCTCGGCTAATCCCCTCCTAACCCCCACTCCCAGGCCTGACCCCCCTCCCGGACTTAATTCACGCCCCTGTACCACAGTATCACTTTATATGCATATAAACACACAGATCTATGCATGTAGAGCTGGGATTGGAGGTATAACTTAAGCCAAATCAGCAGACAAAATGACCTGATGTGTGAAATTAATACTTTTTCTAACTGTCCCTTTATAGATACAAATGCAGGAGAATATTGTCATTCATAGTTATGCAGTGAGTGGTTTAAGAGGGTATGTTTAAGTGGGATTTAACTTAATCACCTGCGCATGGGCTTAATCAAGTAACTTCCACTCTGGGGATCCTGCCCACCAGTGGAGGTGTCTAATTGACTAGTGGGGAGACAACCCGTCCACACAGACACTTTCCTGCTATCAAACCCTGAGTGTGTTTTCTACTTTGGAAAATATTTCCATAAAGTGAAAGAGAGTAAACAGCTTGATTTGGTGGTTATGTTAACTGGTCGCGATGACATGTGTGACTATACATGAAAGGAAAACAACAAACAGCGTCTTGTCACCATTAGCGTGATCAGCCGAGATGATGTGAGTGAGTGTGTCTGTCCATCGCTGTGTGAAATAAGTAGGTTGACAGAAAATATAAACCAATAAATAGTCTCTTTTTATTGTTCTTCCCATTAACTCAAGGATTATTTCAAGATTAGGCAGGACAGGGCCGGACGTCTATTTGACGTTAAGTCTTTTTCATAAGTGACGGATACTCTTAAATCTTCTCTTTTGAATTTTCCTACCTTGTGCAAACCTTTCTCTCCTTCCCTCCCTCCCTCCCTCCGTCCCCACCGATCTCTCTCCCTCCGTTCTGTCTTTATTTCTCCTCTGTTTCTCTCTCCCCTCCTCTCTTTCTTTTTCTGCGCTCCTCCCTGAGTGACAGCTCAATACCCAGCTCTCCTAGGCTTATCTAGCCTCAGCAGATGGTTGACTTGGATCACTGTTCATACGCCACGATCTGGGCTGGTGATAAAGACTGTTACAGAGGGAATATATGCTATCTCTCTCTAGCTTGTGCTTTCTTCCTCTACTCCTTTTCTCTCACCTCCTCTTGATCTAACTGTAGTTTTCATCTGCTCCTTCCATTTCTCTTCAACGCACCTCTCATGTCTTTTTTTTCCCTCCCTCCAAGATTCCATTTCTTCCTGAACCTTCACTTCTCCTTGTGATGTCCTCCACCTTTTCTCATCTGTGCTCTTTGTCTTGTCCCCCCCACTACCTCCCCTCTGTCTCTCCCCATCTCCCTCCATCCCTCCATCTCTGTGCATTGAATCTGGTGCTGCGTGATTGTCTCTGCCTCCCTGCTGGGCTGGCGCCTGTCTAAAGGGCCCCAGGACCCTCACACACTGAGGGGCTCCAACCATGCCAGAGATGCCCTCTCTCCTCTCCTCTCCTCTCCTCTCCTCTCCTCTCCTCTCCTCTCCTCTCCTCTCCTCTCCTCTCCTCTCCTCTCCTCTCCTCCTTATCACCACAGGATGGAAGAAAAGGTCAAAGTGTCTTTCTTTTCTGCTTTACTTCTTCTTCTATGTAGCCAAACGTACAGATATAGAGCACATGTGTGTGCCTGAAATAAAATCAAGTTACCTTCAAGTGCCTCTGGACACCTACATCTAGTGTTTTCATTCGTTTCATTTACATGATCACTACATTTCAACAACTGATGTGCACTTCAGAAGCCAAATTTGCTCATTTTATGTATACTTCACTTGTTCCGAGTGGTTATTTGATGTCCTCCTCACATGTTTTCATTTTTATTCTACACAGCCAATCCACAAAGCAAAGGGAAAGAGTATAGCTGCCATGCGTAGATGAAAAAAAGCCCTGAGTGCTGGAAGCAATATGAATGAGGGCATACCACACAGTACCTTGTATGGCACCAGCGAAACAAACTGGCAAAGGCATCGCTCGCACACACCATACATTAGATCAGCTCTGTCTGATGTGTGCCAGTGTAATATGAGAGGGAAAAGCCATGAAAGATTGTTCTAAATCATGTGAACAGGAGGTGGTTTCTTGTGGACAATGTAGAGAAGTGTTGAAATTTCCTGCATAAGACACAGTGAATCAAAGTGGAGAACAATTGATGCCAGCATGGGCGTAAGGAGCTGCCATCCCATATGTGGTGAAAACCCCTCCCCTGCAATTCACTGGTGGCTCTCTCTCTCCAATACTCCAGACAATTTGCAGCCATTTTAATCTGAACGGTGGAATCTGGCAAACACTTGGGAGCACCTGCATCCGTCCAGCCTGACCCGCTTTTGTTCTGGTCCGACCCCCTAACTTTAGCCCCTAATTAACCCAACAGAAACTAATTAAATACAGCTCTAGTGGACCAGACGCCAGACAAAAAAAAAATGAAGAAGAAGGGGGATACAGAAAAATGAGCAGAGTGAAGGGAGTGAGCCAACGTTGACAGGCAGGAGTAGGAGAGAGAGGGGGTAAAAATGGAGATCCAAAGCTTGGCCTCCAGCCCCGGAGACTGGTTCAGACAGACAGAAGGACAGTGGGGAGGATGAAGGGATAAGGGACTCGAACAAGGAGGTTTCTGGGTTTCAGTGTCAGTCTGGGTTGTCTTCACACTTAGATCTCCAGAGGATGTTCTCACTTTCCTCACTGACCTTATACTTCTTTACATGCTGTTGTTTTTCAGGGTATTTTGGGTTCTTCCTCACAGATGAGTAGGGTGCCAACAGCTGTAATCACAAGCACACCAGTCACATGACGCAACCGACGCCCTGGAGACATTTGGAAAAGAGAGAGACAAGATGGGGAGAGAGAGAGGATTGGGAGAGCCATGATGAGACAAGAGCAGTGTAGAATGAAAGCAGGAGAGAAAAAAGGAGGAGGAGGAGGAGGGGAAAAAAGGTACGGGACAGGATTCTGAGAAAGAAGATATATAAATATGGGTTCACCCCAGCCAAGTGTCTCTGGCAAGACACTGCTCCTAGTCCCAGGCACAGCTCGCTAAGTGATAGAGAAAGTAATTAAGAGAAGCCTGTTCAAGTAGATAGGCCTGTAAAGGAGATTTGAAGAGGGGAACTGATTGTGCATGTCTGATTCCAGCTCTTCAGAGAGTTCTCAGCCCCAAGGCTTAGCTTTCAAAGGGTCGTCTCTCTTCATGTCTATCTCTCTGTCTCTTTCTCTGTAACATATATACTTACAAACAACGTATCATTCCTCCTCATGCCATAAGAAGAAAAAAATTCCATAAGTTTACATTTGGAGTTGAATATAGAACAGAGAGAAGGAGGGCCAGGAGGTGTCAGCATCTCCTTATGTGACTTAAGTTTATACAAGAGACCAGTTTACTATGATTGTCTGTCTGTCTGTCTATCTATCTATCTATCTATCTATCTATCTATCTATCTATCTATCTATCTATCTATCTATCTATCTATCTATCTATCTATCTATCTATCTATCTATCTATCTATCTATCTATCTAAACACTGTGTGTTTGCCATGAAGCTTCTCATCTACCTTGGGGTAACTTGACCTGTGTAAGGATAGGAAAGAGCAACACTGCCACCTAGGCTGAATAACATCTATCATACCTTGACACTGATGAACTTTGGCTGATAGAATACTATACTATCTGCTGTTTCAGTCGTTGTTGATACAGGCTATTCCCCTGGTTTAGTTCGTGATGTGGGATCATAAAGCCGTGTTATAATGTGGACACACTTGGATTCGACCACCAAGGTCCGGATAAAAGTGGCCATTCTAACAAACTGTTTACAGTCCAGTGTCCTGTACAGCTCCATTAGGTCTTTTTTTTAATTTTCATTTGTCATATTTCGAACAAAAGCATTGGTAATTAAATGTGGTTAGAGTGCCAACAATTGTATTTACATCTGGGCTTTATACTGTGACAGCCGATAACTTTGTTACTTAATCAAAGGTTCACAGGTGTATCAGAACACCAAAGAATTTATTAACATCTATACGTAACTTTATATCAGATTTCATTCTGAAAATAAACCTTAGGTAGCTAAATCAAATCTGTAGGAAAACTGTACTCACTTTTAAGGTTGAAGATGCGCCTAAACAGAAGGATAAATCAATTATCTACTGGCGACATCTACAGGACAAATTATACTGTTAGGGTTTTGAAGCGATTGCTTCACCTCGGCTCCCTCTGCTGGTAAAAAATAGATAACTACAACTCTTGACCTTCGGGCCCTTTGGTACAAATTGTATTTTTTCGTATTTCACTGTAGTGCTAAAACGCATGTTCTTTAGACTGTCTAGTGTCTTTTTTTGTTTGTTTGTTTGTTTAAAACTTGTTGCAATAAATGACTTTACACAACCCTCTGCGATCAGAGACATGATGGCCTCATCTGTCATGCGTTACACCACTGTCGTAAAATGTAACTGACTGCCGTTGCAATGGCGTTCGCTGCGACAACACTTTACGGCAGCAGGGAAATCGAGGAGAAAGCAGCGACTAACGTCGCCAGCGGATACGCTATCGCCTCAAAAATCCTCGGATTTATGCAATATTCGGTGAATTAACTTGTATAGTGTTTGTAAATCTTTTGGCCTTGTGGATGACATTGTATTTAACGTTTTCAAAACGTGAATCTCCACCTTAATGCGGTGGGATGGCCACAGTGCCGCCTGGGCCTAGTAGCGCACTGCCTGCATCCCCGGCTGAAATTCCTCCTTTCCCCGGGGCAGGGAGCGCG
Organism: Sphaeramia orbicularis; assembly: GCF_902148855.1. NCBI lineage: Eukaryota > Metazoa > Chordata > Actinopteri > Kurtiformes > Apogonidae > Sphaeramia > Sphaeramia orbicularis. Next base: position 18,740,500 of record NC_043979.1, on the reverse strand, counting down.
GAGCCGGCGGGCAGAGACGGAGAGCTGGCCTGCCACAGAGGGGACTGTGTTTCGGCCGGCACAGGGAAGAAGTCGTTGCCGATTACCGAGGTGAAAGGGTCGGTCAAAAAGAAGCAGGAAAACATGCTAGCGCGAGCTAGCCCGGCGGCACTGCACCTTAAAATGCAAGCCCGAGAGCAGCAGCAGTTAAACGGCTTGGCCAGTCCCACGGAGGACGATGACAGCCACCAACACACAGGAAACCGGCCTGACAATCCAAGACCGTCCGTGGACAACTGTGACAGCGGCAGCAACGAGGGGACTCCAGCCGTCAGAAACAATAGTGAGCATTGCCAACACGAAGGCCACAGCCCCTTCTCCAAAAACGGCAGTCACTCTCCTCTGGTCAACAATAGCATGAACGGGATGCCGGGGTTCACTAGAACTGAGGAGGCCCACAGCCACCCCGGGGACGAAGGGAAAGAGGAGTTTGACCACATGGAGCCCCTTACACCTCCGAGCGACGAGGCGCCGGACGCTGCCGGGCCCGCAGGAGAGGAGAGTCCGGCTGACACACAGCAGCCTCCGGCGGCGGAGCTGGCCCGGCTCGACCTGGGCAGTTCTGCCGTCCGGGCGGAAGAGGAGAGCCACGGCATTCGCTATGTCCGCTACGAATCCGAGCTACAGATGCCGTGGATCATGAGACTGATCACCAAGGACTTGTCTGAGCCTTATTCAATTTATACATACAGGTACTTCATCCACAACTGGCCGCAGCTCTGCTTTCTGGTGAGTATAACTACAAGCCTGTCACTGAGAACCAGTAGCATTTCACTCATGTGTGGGTTAAGATCATGTACCCCGTGGATTCTGGTTAACTGTCATTACACTCGTGGGTGTGTCTGTTTTCTCAGAGATTTTATCATCTGTCAGTGTGTCTTAAAGGCAGGGCTGATGTGAGAAACACACACATGGGGAAATTTGACTGACACAACATTGTGGGAATTTGTCAGGAGGTCAAAGACTAACCTGTTTTCTGTTAAAGTGTTACACTCTAGACTAACTGATGTAGCTCAGCTGATCTATGACAGTTTACTTTACTTACTGATCTAGCACATTCACTTGTAAACATTGAAAGCCCAAAATAAAGTCTTTAAAGAGAGTTATGGGCTTTGACAAGGTGCATCCTGTGGTGCCTACAGAGTTATAGTTTTCAGTGTTGGGGAAGGAGTGTCCTTCCCTATTTATTCCTCAACCCTCAAGGTCATAAACATCCCAGTTCCAGTTTGTCTGGAATGCCACATGTGACATTAGAGGAAGTGTATTGAAATAAAGGTCAGGGGTTAACAAAGAGAGCCGACAGAACTGGCAGATTGACAGGAGCTGTTGCTAGGCTAAGGCTACCAAAGACGACCCCAGTAGATGGTCTACTAGAAGATTGTGTGTGTTTTTGTCCCTGTCACAGGCCATGGTGGAGCAGGAGTGTGTCGGAGCAATTGTTTGTAAGCTCGACATGCACAAGAAGATGTTCCGTCGTGGTTACATTGCTATGTTGGCTGTGGACTCAAAACACAGAAGGAAAAGTATTGGTGAGTTCTAAGCCTTGAATGTCCAATTGCTGAACTTGGACTAAGTTCTGCAGCAGCACTTTTTGTGTTTACTTTACAGAGCTAAATTTCTGTCAAAGATTAACAAACAAAAAAAGCATGTTTAGCAAATGGCCTATGATTCAATAACCAACACAGTATGGTTTTCAAATGTAGAACAAACAAAAGTATTTCACTAATGTATTTGAGATGTTGTGTACTCAAAATGCATGTCATGTAACGGAAACATCAAGCTTTAGACACAGCTACAGCATCCTACAAGTGCAAAACAATACACTCTATGAAGACAAAAAAAATTATCCTTGGTTTTTGGCAGAATCAGAACATGTTTGTGCTCACAGTTTTACCATAAATGCCACATTTGTAGGAAATAGAGCCATTTAAAAGGTGTGACGTTGGGACAAGTTCTGCCGAAATCAGCTCAGCCAAATAATCTAACCCCTTTTATGTTTATTTTTAGAATTTTAGTGAAGAATTGACATTACCCTCATGCTATTTTGGTCAAATTACTCAGAACATGTGACAAAATCATCAGCACACAAACGCAGTGGAAAGAATGAACAAAAATTGCATCCATCACTGTATTTGTATTGTGCTGTAGTTGCTTATGAAGCTTTGTTTTAGGAATGTACTGTGTACTTATTTGATAAGTAGGTTTTGTTTTGCAAGTGCATCAGTTTGTTGATTGTCTTACGTATTAGCAAAATGTTCTGTTTGTTAATGAGCTATAGGACTTTTGAAAAGTATGTTTTGTTTTGGCATAAATTAACTCCACATTTCTTTGGTAACCAAATCACTTTATGCAAATGGTGACATTAGATAGCACTTTGAGCTAGAGTATCACACTATGCTTCAAATTTGAAAGAATAATTCAAATTATAATAATATATAATAATAATTGGAAAGAAATACAAAAATGAATCCTTTTTGTTTCCTTAATTTGCTGATAAAAACAAATCTATCTATTCCAGGTACTAATCTGGTAAAGAAGGCCATCTATGCTATGGTGGAAGGCGACTGTGACGAGGTAAGAAACCCAGACTGAAGTTTAGTACAGATTCAGCAAGGTTGACAAAAAAAAAGATGATGAAAAGATTTTCATTAGTTTTTATGCTCAGTTTTTGTGCCTCATGTTGGCACAAGTTTGTCAACTGTGTGCAAATACTGTGAAAGCATGAACATCTGGTCAGGAAACAAAACTACTGTTATTTCAAGGTCTCATGTTTCTGCGCTGTCCTTCACTCAGCTTAGTTTGCTTGTAACCTTGTTTTGATTCCACTACCCAGAATCCCCCTTGTCTACTTTACTACAAACTGAGGCATGTCCACATACACGGGGTCAAGGAAGTTAGTGGATAAATGTATTTTTCCTGGAACTTTAAGCAATTGCAATGACAACATGTGACTGCGGACATGCAACTTTCATGTTTTCGGTGTTGCTGCCGATTGATTTATTGATTGATCTTGTAGGTTCCCATTGGTTTAGGGACTTGCTGATGCTTGAAATCACTCATAGACATGCAAGGACACATCCAGTAGTACCTCATTCATTTTGTACAGCAGATTTTATTGTTGTCCCTGCTAGTACATTTCTTTCAACTTACACAACTTACTCATCTTACCTTCTTTGAACCTGCCATTAATAATAATAATAATAATACTAAAAATATGACACAATATTTAGTTTTTTAGACCTTGTTTTCATCTACTAAAATTAAAATTTGTAGTTGAAATAAATACATACATGAAAGCTGGGAGCAAGTCGTTAAACCAGTTTTGTTTGCAGTTTCTCATTTGCAGGTCTACTGGTGTGTGGAATTTTATGGCATAGGGATTGTGTTTACATCAGTATTCCATTGATGGGACTCACCCCAGACAGATGGAACATAGGGAGAGGAGGTTTATCAAGTTCCTATATGTGTGATAAACATGGTACATGTGTCACGGTTGCTGTTTAAAGGGTGCTATTCATGCACTATGTTTCGAACTCAAACTGGAAATTTAAGCCCCTGTTTACACAGTACTTCTGTTCCGGGAATATTTCACCATTATTCCAGAACGACGTCTGTGTAAATGAAGTGGTGGGATAATTTGGACCCACCTCTATCATGACTCTATAATGCCTCTGGAGGTAGTAACAGAGCTGTGATAAAGGTGGAATCATGGTTCCAGAATGCTCTGTAAAAGGAACACCTTTCGTTCCACAACCAAGGTGTGACATTTTGATGACGTATTGCGTATGTGACCCCCTTGCTAAGGGGATTTAAAAATGAGTGTGGGCTGTGTACAGTAAAATATCAACACGACCAGAAAGATGTCGAACTGGGGAGCTGCCAAGATCTGCGAGCTGCTGTCACTTCAGGCAGAGGACTATCCATGCTAACATTTGTGGAACTCTGGAGAGGTTAGCAACACTGCTGTGCTCGGGGTATTTCCGGCGCACAATTTATATGTCACTGTGTCACTGCCCCTTTGATTCTGGAATGCAGTCTGTCTCACCTCAGTAACTCCTTTGGCTTGGCTGTGGAAATCGGTCAATGGTAGAAAAAAGGTGGAATCACCATCTCACCTTTTTTCCGGGATCTCTGTGTAAAAGTGGCTTTAGTCTGACAGTCTCGTCACTGTTTGCCTAAACTTAGCCATGTGCAAAACATTGTAGAATGCAAAGCTGCCGGATCAGAGCCACCTCTGGTTTTGATGTTTGTGTATTAAGTGTTATCCATGTGATCTGACTTGCTCCACTCTAAGTGTTGAGAAACTGGCATCCTGTTTACTGTGTACTCAAATAGATCGTTTGCTGCCTTTTCCATCTAAACTACCATGTATATTTTATGCTTTCATCACTCAAAGACTAAACTCTGTTTCTTCATTGCTAGAAACTTGTGTTGCTTTGTTGTTTTATGTCACTTGGCTGAAGCTGTGCAGGTGGTGGGCAGTAGTCAGAAACAGGGATGAGCCGTGTACATGCAACAGTTTCCTGGGTTCTCAAACCTGGGTCCGTTGGTAACTGAAATTGGGGCATGATATTTACATCCTTAAAATGAAAAGCAAAGGCCAGGTCGTAAGTAGGAAACTTTTCAATGTAACAATATGTATGCTGTGACAATATAATAGTTTCATTATTGTGAAATATACTATTATGGAGTATCATTTATTTTCTTTGGGATACAAATCACACAAACCCTGAGCAGAATCAGTGTGACACAGATAATCTAAACAAAAATAGTTTGAATGAAAGACACTGAATTATGATGAAGTGCAGTATGGCTATTTTAAACCATTCCTTAATTGAATTTACATGATGAATGCTCTTTCAAAACTATGTAGACTGTGATAGAAGGTTTTGGCTGTAATTGCACCCAGTACTCCCAGCCAAGAACAGCACAGTACATGGTCAGTGTGTGGATGAAATGCGATTTCTGGCGACATGGATTACTTCTCTCTCTCTGTTCCACACTTGTGCTGCAGGTTTGTCTGAGTGATAAAACTCAGACCAAACCAGACACTGAGTTACAGAGATTTCTCAGACTTCTTGGCCAAGCAGATGGAAGCATGTGCTTCGACTACATTCATTTAGAACAGTCCGTGTGGTTTTGCAAAGCTGTGGGTATGTTTGTCTTTGCTTTTGAACAGAACTGCTGTGAAACACTGTTAAGTTAATATTTTCTGTCTATTAATTTAATTTCTTGATATTTTTCATTAAAGTTGTTGTTGCTTGCTCACTCTCCTGTAGATGTTGAGCAGATGAAGGGTGAAGTTTAATCTGTTTAAAAACTAGCAAGCAAGAATCAACGCATATTTTCTATTTAGGCGAATTGTCCTATTCTGTTGACAAGACTTAATTACATTTTAAAAGGTCAGGGTTGTTTAATAAAGTCTACATGGTTGGTAATGAAAGGTTTATACAAGTAAGATTTGAAAGGAAGATAAATGTCCTTTCAGACAGTCCTGCTGAGGCACGTTTTTTGTAAAAGTACTCAACCTGCTTATTTAGTAGAATAAACCGCTGACATTGTTCTCTGTGTGTCTGCAGGTTGTATTGGAGACCGAAATCACCAACAAATCAGCCCTGAAGCTATATGAGAACTTGGGCTTTGTCAGAGACAAGCGGCTGTTCAGATACTACCTGAATGGAGTGGACGCGCTGCGGCTCAAACTGTGGCTCCGCTAGAGGAAAGAAGAGGGGACAGGGGACGACTGGACAGCGGGTGCTGTTCACCTCTTACACTATCAGCTTGACAGCCTCAGCTCTGCCCTGGTCATTTTCACAATTATACACACATACACAAACACACACCTGTGTACAAACATATGCACATAGGTATGCATAGACACGCAAACACACCCTCTCTTTCTCCTTGACCTCTGGACAACTGTTGTTTAGGCAGAAATGGACTGAAATCCCACCAGATGTTTTCACGAAGGGCCTCTGATGCTAAAGAGTGATCTCTGGGATGACCTCAACTTGGGACTAGATGACCTTTTGACCTTCTGAGCTTGGATTCTACATTTTGACCAGGAAGCGAAGTGTGAGGCAGCTCAGGTGAGGACGTGCGTCTGAACCGCGGAGGACATGGCACCACACCAAAACATCCCGCAGAACACAGGACAAAAGAGACTCTGAGAACATAACACATGAAATAAGGAAGCGGGCAGTAAAAACTGACTGGGAAGACAATATTGTGGAGTTTATTTTTGTGTTTCTTTTTTAACCTTGTAAGTTGAGCGGGGATGGAGAAGCTATAGTATGACGTGTTTGTACCTACCGCCTCATGTTTTTTGGAAAGCGAGTGGTCTGCCTGTTGTTGTGTGCATGTGTATGTGGCATGGTTGGTTCACTGTGAGCGAGCAACCGTGTTTGTGTGTGACCGCGCAAGTGCGTGCCTGGTTGTGCGTCCTTTATTTTGTTTGTATTTCCCATCTTGTCCAGTGGGTGCAGCAGCCCCCTTGCTGCTCCATTTCCATCACTTGCCTCAGCCTCCAGGACTGAAGCCTGTAAAGATATGCATGCATTTATTTTAATGTGAGCGTGAAGAGTGTGTGTTGATTAACCCAGTCTGAGGCTAGTCCTCTGAGCCCCTCCCTCTGTTTTGTGTAGGCATGTTGGTTCAGAGCAGTTGATCGAAACAAATCACTCCATTAGCACCTCAATATTGCCCATCTGGTGGATCTGCCACCTTTTCGCTTCAGTGTCCTTTACGAAATCTCCCAGCTCATCAAATCCTGAAGGAGTATAGGTGAGGAGTTTGTTTGTTTTCTTCCTATATTTGCAGAAACTTGTTTTCCCCAAATGCACTGCCAGCCGCTGCAAAATTGACAAAAAGGAGAAGGAGGAATCTTTCAAAGAGACACCTTGCCAATGATGGTTTGGTCACACATGCTCTTGCCATCTGAGTTTACTCCTTTTCGCCAGTATATCCAATTCTCCTCATTGCAAGTGCCACACAATCCATCAGCGTGACTGTAGTGGTCCGCCGGCTGAAAGGCGGAGCACTGCAGTCCTCGGCCTGCTTCTGGTCTGCTTCGGCACCAGCCCAGAAGTGAAGTGTTACGTATGCTGGATTCCTGTTTGAGTATGCTGTGTGTTAATCTCTTGATAAAAAAGGAAAATAGATGAGTATTCTTAGCAGATTATATTTTATTCTTTGTTTGCTTTCAGTTTATTTAGATTGTCTACCAGACACCTGTATAATCTCATGCTGCATGTAGCAGCTGAGCCCACAATGCACTTCCCCAGGTGCCCTAACTTGATGCACAACCAACCTCGCAAACATTTTAAGAACTTCAGTCTGAACACCTGATAAATGCACCTGGATGTTCCAGTTCACACTAAAAATGGCAAAGAAAGGTTGCTTCAGTCGCTCTGTTATTTCTTAAAAGTTAAATGAACAAAGGTCAGATGCACTTCTGTTGAAATTGCTGCAGTGTGTGTGTGTGTGTATGTGTATGTATGAATGCATCTGTGTGTGTCTTGGTATTTTGACAATGGTGTGGATCTGTTCTGGTAGGCTTTTATTTCTCTACTTTCACAGGCCCCAAGCAGGAAAATCAGCGTTTATGGTGCTGTGTTTTGTTCCAGCCTAATAAAAATAAAACAGGACCTGTTAGTAATGGGAGGGAGCAAAAGCACATGCTTTCATGGAGTAGTAGGATCTACTGGGATGTATGTATTAATGGTAGCAAGCGCTGGAGACCAATTGGGTGATACATCAGGGGCAGGGACGCCCAAAATGTATTTGATTTATATCAAAGCAAAAGGAAAAGAAGCTGCATGAAAATGTAAATGCAGTTTCAGGTATTTTTAAAATGTCGTTTTCTGTGTAGATCCTCAAATTATGCAATTGGACATCTGTGTGCTTTTAACCTGCCTACAGAATTAAAGTAGAAAGCACTGTGAGACACTGCCACGGGGCATGTCGGAAAATCAAAGTAAAATCTGCAAAACGGAAGTCTCCAGCAAACAGAGAGATGGATGAATGAGTCTGTAGAGGGAATGAAATGACACTACAGGACCTGGTTCTCGGGGTTGTTTCCCCTTTTTCAGCAGTAAGACAGAGAGACTTCCCCTTAGGAACCCAGGACTGGAGGAGAGAGTAGATGTTTACAGAGTTGCCACCCACATAACAGCCTGTGTATGTTTGTGTGTCTGTGCATTTGGAACAATGGATCAGATGACTTTTTTTTTTTTCTCAGATTTGTATTCGAGTGTTGTTCTATTCATCGGATATATTGAGAGCATGTTTTTGTTAATCATTTGTTGGGAGGGGGCAATTTGGTTGATTTATCCTTTTTTTTTTTAAATTTTTTTTTTTTTTTTTTTACATTTCTGTGCTACTTTAGCCCAACAAGAGGTTTAAACATGATGATGAGCAGATCATAGAGGGCATACAAAAACAAATCACACCCCGAACGCATACTATTTTCACCACTGCTCATCTGTCATTATCGATACTTTAATAATTGCCCTGATTTTCCTGGTTTAACCCAGTTTTATTTTGGAGGTTTCTGTTGCTGTGTGTACCCTCACTCCCTGGGCCTTTTCCTCATCAACAACCAACGGATGAAAGAACTGGAAAGGTTACACCCGTTGTGTTCTTTCAAAGCAATTATGAGTATGAGGAGGTGTTTTAGGATCGAGAATCGACTCTTGTCACCTTGTTTTTGTTAAACTCCTGTGAATCTGGCAGTTCCTTTTTACCTACATGGGCATTACAGCCTGTCACCGTGAGCCAAAGTGCTCCATTTCAAGACTGAAGGGCTCTGTCATTAATACCAGTTTGCAGCCTTGGCTTGTAGTGTTGCTAGTCTCACGCAGCTCTCACCGACGGAGGCGTCTCCTCCTCCTCTGCATTGGAATCAGATGTTGTGACATGACATGAAAATACCAGATCAGTGTTCACAGGCGTCCGAGGCAGCTTCTTCCCTCACCTCGGACGTCTGCTGTGCAATCCAGGTAGCTTATTCTAACAACCCCGGCACCACCTCTCACCCCTCAGCATCTGCCCCTTTTACATTTTACAAGTTATACTATCGAAATGTACCCTCAGAGGCCAGATCAGAGAAGCAGCATTTTATTTTTGCTGCTCATGCTGCGCCACAAACATCACAGTCCCCACAGAATCCCAACCACAGGGGCTTCCTGCAGTCCTTCCGCGGCGAGCAGCACTCCACCGCCATCAATGAAGTGAGCGAAGGGGAGAGCAAAAGGGTTTTTTTGCATGTCAGATTTCTGTTTTCCCCACTGTTCCTCTTCCCTGTCCCCTCTCTTAATTTTGATCTGGAAATGTCCAATAGCTTTTATTTAATGTGGAAAAAGAACACAGAAATAAATTATTTGATTTTTTTAATGCTGTAAACCTTGTTATCTTGCTTGGTGTCTGTTGATTAGAAACATTATTCACATTGTTAGAGGTGAATGTTACAGAAAAATGGATTAACTTTTTATTTGATCACATACTGTTAAATATCTACAGGAAAAGACAAAATGTGTCCACTATTTTACATCATCACACTAACTCTAAAACAGTATTGCATATACACAGGCACATGTACTGTACATTGAGCATATCATATGGCTCATGAAGTACAGAAAATATATATTTCTGAAAACAAGACAAAATCTCAGGTACAGGACATTGGTGTTACATCCATGGCTCAGATGAATACTGTTCCAAATATTCATGGATCATTTTTCTCTTTCAATTTTCTAGATTTTCTTTTTTTTTATTATGTTTTTTCCCTCTTCTTCATCTCACTAGTATGACATTCTGAGTGAAATGTATTGGACTTAACACTTCATTATTTGCCCTTATCTGAATCAGATTAACAAACAAAAATGCTGTTGTGAAAAATCAGCTGGATAAAAAAAAATCTTTAAATTGTGAAAATATTTCCTTATCCCACAGTGGGTTTAATGTTTGTGCTTTTCCAGCCAACAGAAACACTTCATTCAACAGAATGACGTTCCCGTGAACGCTGCTGAAACAGGGTTAGTCATGCACTCTGAAAAAGAGTTTGTATCAGTCTGTTTACAGAGTTCTATTGAATATCATAATCTGTTTTTTTGCTACATAGTTTTACAGAATGATGGTGTTTCATGTGCTTCTCACAGCAACATTTGTGGACGAATGACTCAATAAAACATTTCCACAAAGTTCACATTTAAAACAAGCAATAAAAGTGAATAAATCTTGCTTTAGGTTCACATCCTGCATTTGAAACTATTTACACTCACAAAACTGACCCCAAGTCAGCAACATGTACTGTACATATATTAACATAATGTATTGTAGCTCTTCTACAGCCCTTTACTCTGCAAGATCAGAACCTCAGTTAACCAGCAGCTTTTTCAGACATACAATACCCTGCTAAGGAATTTAGTTTTTACAGCAGCAATAGATAGACTTTTTTTTTTTTTTTTTTGTCAAAGTGCTTCCTACTCGTCCTGTCAAGCCATCAGTCAACACCACTTGACAACATCCACAAAAGTGCTCATATTGGTACTTTTAGAAGGTGGGAGAGGATACAAAGCTGACCTTTGTAAACTGGGCCCTATACTCAGTCACACTCAGGATCAGATGAGTCATAACCAAACAGCCCAGGGTGATTGGAGACGCAGTAGTCATAGCGATGGTGAAGTTTGCTGAACATCCAATGCAGGAGCTTCAGCCGTTGGTCACAGAAAAACATTGAGCCAGTGAAGGCGGTTCATCCTCAGAACTCATCCTCAGAGCTGTCGGCCAGCAGCATGGCCTGGTCCTGACGGCTGGTGCCTGGCTCGCGGGGTTGCTACGGATGAAAAAAAACTTCATCAATAAAATTTGTCATCTTCTGCTGTTGTGTTTAACAGTAGGTACACAGGAAGAAGGGAGTAACACAAGTAAGGTATTGACCTCTGGCTGCCTGACCTTCCTCCTCTGGTGTTTAAAGCTGTTCCTCCTCTTGCGGTGAATCATCCTAATGCTGTAGAGGGCACCGACAATTAGCAGGGCCCCTGTGATGCGATGCCCACGAGGAGCCAACATCCCAGACACATAACCTGCCTGCAGAGGGCGAAACAGTAGGGTAATAACAGATAAAGACATGAGAGCAGAGCCTGGTTTCTGCATTTTAAATCAGTCTAAACAGAGGTCTCAAACATGTGGCCCGAGGGCCAAATCCAGCCTGCCAAAGGGTCCAGTCTGGCCCATGGGATGAATTGGACATGTAAAATTACACTGAAGATATTAACATTTTAGTTCAGGTTCCACATACAGACCAATTTAATCTCAAGTGGGTATCAGTACAATATTATCTTAATAACCTATAAATACTCACAATTCCAAATTTTTCACTTTGTAAATGTAAACATTTTCATGTCATTTTACTGTATTTACACTAAAACAAACTTTCATTTCACAAAAATGCAAATAACCTGAACAAATATGTTCATTTTGAAATGTCTGAAGTGCAAGTTGCAAGGCCTGTTTATTAAATATTTTGTGTATTTGTAGATCCACTGTGATCTGTAAGTTGTAATTTACATATGTAAATTTACATTTACATTTATGCATTTGGCAGACGCTTTTCTCCAAAGCAACTTACAGGGGGAAACCAATCAAATCAGTCAATCAATCAAATTTATTTATATAACACCAAATCACAACACAAGTTATCTCATGGCACTTCACATATAGAGTTGGTCAAAACCAGGCTCTAAGCCAATTTACAGAAACCCAACAGAATCCTCCAGAAGCAAACAGTTGTGACTGGTGACAATGGCGAGGAAAAACTCCCCTTTAACAGCAGAAACCTGGAGCAGACCCAGACTCCTGAAGGATGGCCGTCTGCCTTGACCAGTTGGAGTTAAAGAGAGAGAGTAAAGGAGGAGAAAAAGAGAGAGCGATTGAGATAGTGACTGGGGAGAGGGGAGAAGGGGGGAAGTAGGGGGAGACACATGGATGCAGTTGAGGATAAGTGAGTGATGACAATGAAGGCAGGAGAGAGGCAGGACCACAGCAGCAGGTCCAGAGATGATCCTGGGAAAACCTTATTAATATATTTAAAATGGAATGTCTGACAGTGCTAGGACAGGAAGTGCTCTCGGAAGAGCTGGGTCTTCAGGAGCTTCTTGAAGATGGGCAGGGACGCCTCTGTAAATGATAATATCATTAAAATTGCACTTAGTTTTCTTAAGAAATTTCAGTTTGTTCATGTTATTTACGTTGTTTTAAAAGATAGTTGGATGTAAACATTTTCATTATATAATTTAATTTTTTTGCTCTAAAACATAGAGGAAAGTTTGGAGTTGACATTATTTATATATATTATGTTATTATTTCACTGGTCCAGCCCACTTCAGATCAAATTTGGCTTAATGTGGCCCCTGAACTAAAATGACATTTGACACCCCTGGTCTAAACATATGTTCTAGAATGCAGGTCATCATGATAATACAACTTATCAGTAATACTGTGAACAGAAACACAGGAGGTTTATTGCCAATATGACTGTTTAACATAAAGGTTCTGCATGAAATACAATTTTAAATACTCACCACATTTCACACAACAACATACCTTCCACAGCAAGATTGTAGGTTGCACTTTGCATGAAAAAATCATTTACTGTGACTTTGACTTTCAAGGTCAACCGTTTTTGTAACTAAAGACACTTCACAATGCACGACATATAATAAATGATTTTTTTTTTTACATTTTGGTAAATTTTCCCAGACCTTGACCTTTCACATAGAACTTCCAATGTGTCGTCATTACCATCAGAAATTCACACGAACAATAAATAGCCTACAATACAAGTTTCTGCTTTTGTTCATGAAAAAAACTATCCTGAGTGAAAACACAATGCAACATTTTTAATGAATGTCCTTTGCAGAGGAGGTTAAAGAAAGTAAAAAGTAATTGCAACAATGTGAAAGTACTGAAGAAGAACTAGTAATATATATTACACATGTGGACCCTCTGCTTTTAACCCATCACTAGCTGAACGTAACACACACAGCAGATTAGGAACAAATTCTGGGTTAAGTGTCTTGCTCAAGGGCACATCACCCAACACTTTCTCTGCCAGTCTGGGGAATTGAACTAGTGACCCTTCGGTAACAAGCTGCTTCTCCAGATGTCACAGTCACAGAAACAATTATTAGACCATCAAAAGTCATCAAAAACAATGGTTATGCAATTAAGTACTAACTCCTGTGTGTATCATGTGACTAAAACAGACAGAAAAGAAAACATGGAATGCTTAAAAGCACTGTTTTTGTCAGTACAATGCCATAGATATTGATGTAAGAACTGAAGTGATTTTGGTTTATTATGAAGAAAACATAGAAAATGGATAGCTATCAGCTCTGAAATGAAACTTATGAGCTATTTTTGTTGTTATCATTGTATTTGTCCAAACAAATGTATGTTTAGTTGTACCAGGCATTAAAATGAACAAGAAACTGAAGAAAATAAGGGGTGGTCTAATAATTTTTTCCACGACTGTAGGTAATGGCCCATTTTTGTTCTTCTGATTGATGCATTATTATATCTGAAAACATTATTACCTCTGCCAGGAGGTATTGTGATCACTTTGCTTCGTGTGTTTGTTTGCATGCTTGTTTGTTAGCAACTTTACAAGAAAACTATTACAACCATCTTTACCAAATTTTACCCACAGATAGGCCTAGGCTCTGGGACGAACCCATTAAATTTTGGGCCAAGTACGCCAAAGTTCAAGGTCACAAAATCTCAAATTTTCCTATCTCTCATCATTGAGCAATTTTCGAAAATTCATAAAAAATTCAAAACGTCTCCGATTAGCCTCCAATTTGATCCACCTGTGGCTTATAACAATATCTTGTATTTGGCACAAAATTGTCCACATCCACTGTGGAATGTGGACCCTGTGGACATTTCAATTTAACATTGAAAATCCCATTTATGACACATTTTTCATTATAACTCAACAAATGTTGATTGGAATTTAATATAATTTGACATACACATGACTGGTACCAAGCTTCAACTTTTTCTGCTGTATGGAACAACCTTGAAACTGTTTAATTTAAAAAGATGTAGTTGATTCACACATGCACACTTGGCAGAGGTTTGCGTTCTCTGAACACTTGTCTTATTAATACCTCAGTTTTGCGGTAGTGTGTTTCTGCTGTCACTGCGGAAGGTATTTTTATTCATGTTTAATATACAGAGATAGCAGACAAATCAAAGAGCTAAAACTAAAAATAAAAAAAACATTTTGCAGAGCTGTTAACAACTCATAGACAATGTGTTGAATTGTACAAGTTTATTATATTATCCACTGTGTTGGAAAAGTGACCAAAGCCATATTAGAATAAATCTGCATAAATGAAAATACTCTTGTATAAGCACCTCAAATGTGTACTCAATAGGGATGCAATAGAAGCCCTTTTTTCACTGTTTTCCTCCATTACAGACAAATGATGTTTTCAGCCCATAAGACTGGAAACCATGTGGAAAGAGGAACAGCAGGGGGCACTCTTACCTTTTCTCTGATCAGCTCTACCCAGCTACGCACTGGAAGGAAAGAGCAGCAGATTTAGCAGGACTGCAGACTATAAGACTTTTTTTTTTGCTTCCTGTGACTCCTTACATCAAGGGTGTCAAACATGTGGCCCGTGGTCTAAAACTGGCCCGCCACAGATCCCAATCCAGCCCATAGGATGAATTTGCAAAGTGCAAAACTTACACTGAAAACATTAACAGTCGAGGGTGACAAACTCATTTTCACTCAATTTTGATCACAAGTGGGTCAAACCAGTAAAATAATAGCAGGATAACGTATAAATAATGACAACTCTAAATTCCAAACTGCAAAACTTAACAATATAATGCAGTGGTTCCCAACCTTTTTTGGCTTATTAACATCACAAATTTCTGGCGACTCCAGACATTTTTTTTGCTAAAATTATGATTATTTTGATCATGTATAGATTGCTATACTATTTTGCTAAAAAACGTTAATTTTAGACGACATTTATGCTATATAATGTATATTATTATGGACGGAGGCAGAAAAGCCAGGTGTAGATTACTGCACAAAGTGAGAATTTGATTTTCCTTGGTCAGGATATGTACAGTCAGTCCAGCTTGGATTTACAAGGCTGACAATTAATACTGAACAAACAATAACTCAAACTATGAATTACGAAAGAGCTGCAGCATCTGAAACTGACCACAATGAACATTTGAAAGATAAACAGTACCACAGTGCTTCAGTTTCAGCTTCACAGTTTGTCATGTCTTTTATGTATTGTGATTGTCTCTCTCAACTCACCATATATTTTTTATCTGTAAGGTTTTTTTTTTTAATCAATTACTAGAAATTTCAGGTGACCCCATTTGAATTCCAGGTGACCCCACGTGGGGTCCCGACCCCAAGGTTGAAAAACACTGATATAAGGCCTGACACTAAATATTTTGTGCCAGTAGATCCACTGTCATCTGTAATGCACATATATAAATAAGTTGAGGCATTTTCTCTTGAGAAATTTCAGGTTTTTCAGGTTATTTATTATTTTTTGCAAAAGGAATGTTTGTAAATGTACACATTTTAATATTTTCAAGAGAAAAATGTTAAATTGTCAATATTTATAGGCTATTTTTCTATTATTTTACTGGTTCGGCCCATTTGAGGTCATACTGGACTGTATGTGGCCCCTGAACTAAAATGAGTTTGACACCCCTGCGATAAATCAGAGGTTGTCCATTCCTGGTCCTTGAGGGCCGGTATCCTGCATGTTTTAGATATTTTGCTCTTCCTGCACACCTGACGGTCATTATCAGGCTTCTGCAGAGCTTGATGATAGGCTTATCATGTGAATTAAGTGTGTTGGAAGAGGGATACATCTAAAACATGCAGGATACTAACCTTCGAGGACCAGGATTGGACACCCCTGCTATAAATGAAACAGTCAACTACTTAGAGAGTTACTTTGTTGTAGTACATTTGTATCATACAGTATCAGTACTAAATAAATTATGCTGTGTTCCATAAATCATGTAATTAAGACATATTTCATACTCAGCCCCTGGTTGCGTTGAACCCAGACAGGAGGTGGAGGGATAAGGCTGTAAGGAGGCGGCGTTGAGGACGTGTTAGGTGTCTCTGTCAGGTCCTCGTCGCTCTCCTCTTCCACCGACTCCTCAGAGTTCTCATCATCCTCATCTTCATCTGTTTCCTCTGTGTATGGGCGAAAAACAAACAAAATCGACTCAGAAACCTAAAATGAAAATACATTCACACTTGTAATGGCTTTGTCACAGTTTTGCATTTGATGATAAAACTAATCTTACCGTCAGACTCCATCTCATCTAATGCTGATCTGGATTTGGGCACAGGCTGATGGGTTACCATAGTTACAGTTGTCATAGAACGCTGGAAGGATGAGTGGGAGGGGCCAGTGGTGGGCAGGTTCTCGTCAAGGTTTGGCGTCCTCATGGCACCTACATGTCGCAAATCACACAGCACATACTTAGTGTAGATTTTCACTGCTTGTTTGATAATCTGATTACATAAGGTGTCTTGTCCTTTACATTGCATGCATTTGCTTTAATCACTCCACCAAAGCACATTAATTTTGTGAAATGTGATTATTTTTGGTTGATAATTGTGAATATTCCACATCCTGGATTACTGATATTATGTAAATACATCTTCAGTTTTTGTGAAAGCTGTGTCCTAATTTGTTTAGTTTATTTCAGACACAAACATAATACAAAACAGGAAAAAAATAAAATAAAAAAGACAAAAATTTAAAAAATTAAAAAAAAAAAAAAATAGAAAATGGACCAACTGTTGTGCCTGAAAGGAAGTAGGAAGAAGCCTCTGCTTATCTAGACCTACCCCCCCTTGCAGTCCTCAGACTGGTAGTGCCAAATCACGTTATACAACATAAGATTGTGATTATCCATAAACATATATACACACTCCAACAAACCTGTACACCCATACACCTACAGTCACATACACATACACACCAAATTATATCTACATCTGTACACCAACCCACATCCGCACCCCCATGTATATACACACACACACACCATCCAAGTAATGATCACACCCTTCCTTAAGCCAGATATTGTGACAAAACCATTTCTTTGTACATTATTTTGAATTTTTGAATGTCTGGACACAACCCATAATTGAAGGTGTTTGAAAGTTTCTTTTGAGCTTGTTTTTCTTTTTTATAATTTTGAACATGCAAAGAAACAAATAAAAAAAAAAAAACATTTAAATCAGGGGTGTCAAACTCATTTTGGTTCAGGGGCCATATTTAGCCTAATTTGACCTCAAGCGGGCCAGACCAGTAAAATAATGACTTAATAACCTATAAATAATGACAACTCCAAGTTTTTCTTTTTGTTTTAGTACAAAAAACCCCCAATTAAATTATGAAAATATTTACATTTTACAAAAAAGATGTGAATAACCTGAAAAAACAGAAATTTCATTTGTAAAAATTAGTGCAATTTTAACAATATTATGCCTCAACTTATTATTTACACATGTACATGTACACAGTGTTACATAAACATTAGGTAACAGGCAGAATATTGTTAAAATTTTGGAGTTTGGAACTAAAGTTTGAACAATTTCTACGATATTACATCTCTTATTATTAACACAACTACAGACCACAGTGAATCAATAAATGCACAAAACATTTAGTAACAGGCAGAATATTGTTCAAATATCATATTTTGGGTTGTTCATTTTTGTTTTTATTTATGTATTTATTTGCATTTTATTGTGAAAGAATAGTTTTGTAAATGTAAATATTTTCACAGTGTAATGTTACTTTTTTACATTAAATTTTTTCCACATACTTTTTCACAAAGAAAATTTGTTGTTGTCATTATTTATGGGTTATTGTGTTGTTATTTTTACTTGAGATCACATTAGTCTGTATGTGGAACCTGAACCAAAATGATTTTTTCAACCTTGACTGTTCAGGTTAATTTTTGCACTTTCATCCCACGGGCCAGAATGGAACCTTTAGCAGGCCAGATTTCGTCCCCTGGACCACATGTTTGACACCTGTGATTTAAATGAACAGAATCTGTCTTCTAGTACGAGCAAGTCTGAATTTACATGATTGAAAAGGAGTAGGAGGAAGTATAAACTTATTTAATCTTACCCCTCAAGTACTTTTACATCTTTATCAATAATGATATTTAGCGTGCATTGTACCAACTGCAGAGTCACGTTGCTGAGGAGATTCATTCTGTCCCTCAGGTCGTACCACATCACCTGTCTCACCTCTCTCAAACTGCTCCGGTCCTGTTTCAGTTCCAGTCGGCTGCTGTGACACAGTCGGCCCTGAAGAGCTGATTGGCTCCAGGAGCTCAGCGCCAGATGTCTGGCAAGGTGACGCCCAGTCTGGAATCAGCAGGGGTGGGTCTGTCTCCACGGTGACCAGCTGCTCCAGGTCCACCTCTGACAGTGGCATCCCTCCGGTTGCGCTGCCGGGCAGCAGGGTGACCACCGCCGCTGCCGCCGCCGCTCCCACCGTCCCCTCTGGTGCAACGTCTTCAAAAGGCTCGAAGATGAGAGGGAGAGACTCTGATGACATGGTGCCCTCTGTGGCTTCATCCTGAGACAGTGGGACCACAGTGTCCGCTGCAATTATGTCAATACAAACACAGAGAAAGACAGAGGTCAGCGCATGTCTCATGACATTTTTTTTTCACCGAAATTTTAACCAATAAAGACCCAAACATCCACCAGCAACTAAAACCATCTACTGATCTGTAATGTTTAATAACTTCTGATCCACTAATCTTATTAATACATGTAAATAATTGGTGTAAAATGCAGTTTGTCGTCTTTTCATGGTTATCACATAACAGCCATTTGGATGTTCAGAGGCTCCATAGTTGCCATGGAAACACTGTAATCTTCTACAACAATGATTCACCAATAAAACCCATGGAGTTGGATCAATGACAGTGGATGGAGACACTTGTTTTCAGTTCAGTTATTGATATCTTTGCTGAAAAAGTCACTTTTTCTTCAGTTTTCTCTATTTTCTATATAATAACCCTCAACTTTAATTTGATCTTTCATAAACATCTACATAATCAGTGAATTAAATATAAGAAAATACATGATTTACACTGCAAAAATGCGGAAGTAAGATAAGGAAGATAATATTACAATCAATGGTAATAATTCATTTAAAAATGTTAAATATAGAGAAAGATTCCTTTGGGAACTGACACAAAAGTAGCACTGGGTCTTTATGGGTTAATTTATTAAATATCAAACAGTATCAGCAACATAAAACAAACACTGTTCAGGAATGTTTGTTTCATCTTTCATGCCACTCTGTTTCTTCTTTTCCACTCTGGTCTCACATCAACAATGTGAGTTTTGCAAACTGTCTGTTTTTTTTTTTTTTTCTATTTTCTAGTTTTGCTTCTTGCACTCTCTATTTATTTGTCAGTTTTTTGTTAGCAATTTGTCAGCTCTTTTGTTGAGAAAATGTCTGCAGCAATTTGTGTTTGTTTGTCCGTGTCTTCTTTTTTTCTTGCTGCCCACAGTATTTTAATCAAACAACTGTTGCTCCTAAAACAGCTCCTTGAATTTTATGCAGTGGATACCTTGTATATCTCACTCTTGTCTTATAATGTAGTATTTCTTGAAACACTTCACATGTCATTTCCAAAACACAGTTGTTTTCTATTTCCAGAAGACACGAGAAAGTAATGTAGCTCACATGATACACACTCTGACATTTGGGATGTTGATATATTTGCTCTTCATATGTCATTTTCAGTGTTATGAAGACAGTTTTCCCAGGGATTCTCTTCCAGCCTGGGAATTGGGAGTTGCCAAATGGATTTTGTGCTATATTTATGGCAGTATAAAGGTGGGCTGGGTTACATTATCCACTGGAATACAACAAACATCATGGAAGCTGTATTCTAAACAATTAAGAGTGGATGAACAAGAATGACTATGAGTGAATAAACAGCAATAATCACAAGTGAATAAGTGAATGAAAAGCAAAAGGCAAGATAAAAAAAAGCCAAGATTACTCATTAAAAGAAATACAAAGGAAGAAAATTAAAGTAAAATCATCTTCCTCTATAGCTCCTTCAACTATATTCTTTCATATAATTAGTTAAGAGTTCATCGATGAGGTTTAATGCTTGATATTCTGACCAAATGATTCACAAGTAATTTTCTTTATATCCTGTGATTATGATTTGGATCGCACTGTTGACTTTCTTGGATTTTCTGTCTCTTAACTGAAGGTAATTTTTCTGTCAGACTTTGGAAACTCTCCAACTATCCATCCCTTTCTCAAATTTTGGCAATATCCTGGCACAGTCATTAAAGACAAACTGTCCTTTGAGGCCAATGTGGATGCTGTTTTTAAAAAAGGACGTCAACGCATGTACTTTTATTGGAAGCTCCGGCGTTTTAATGTCGACGGGACTTTTATGAAGATTTTTTAGTCTTGTTTTATTGAGTCAGTTTAACTTTTTCTTTTATCTGTTGGTTTGGTTTACTTAACATCAAAAATAAAAACAGACTCCAGGGTGTGAAGGTGTGCAGCAGAATGGCAGGTGTGACCTTGAATGACCTTACACACCTACATAAGGTCAGAACTTTGAATAAGGCCCGGTCGGTCCTGAATGACCCCAGACACCCTCTATAGTCGTAGTTCATGCAGCTTCAGTCTGGTCGCAGATACGCCTTAACCACATAGCAGGACCAATAGGCACCAGATCTCTTTTACTTCCCCCACCCCCTGAAGGGGAGGCAAGGGGTTTTGTTTTTGGTTTGGTTTGTTTCTTTGTTTGTTTGTTAACACTCTAGCAGCAAAACTATTGGTTGAATTCATACCAAACTGGGTTTATAGATCGCCAGTGACAAAGAATAGATGTGATTACATTTTGGGAAAAGTAGGTCAAAGTTCACTTTTTTTAAATGAGGTTTTTTAAAATATTTTTTTTCCCCATTTACTTATAAAACTTAAATTTGTCTATGCTGACATCAGCACTAGAGCTGCAACCAATTAATCGACTAGGTGTTTGAAGTCAATGCAAAAAGTCCCGATTCGATTAATCGCCTCGAATTGATTGAAGGGAAATATTCTATTGCAGTTTTCCTGAATTGAAGCTTCTTTGTGTGTCACAATAAGCATCCATGTGAAACACAACAGTGGAACCAATGTTTAACAGCAGAGAAATGAAGGAAACAAAGCTTTGATTCAGGAGAATTGTGCTTGAATGATTTTTTTGGACCACTTTGAGTTGATTAATCAGATCAGTTTCAGATTCAAGTTCATTGTCATTCCAGCATATAAAAAAAATACATAGAAACGAAATATTGTATTCAGGTCCCCAACTGTCAGCAGCATTTAGTAAAATAGTATAAATTACTGATAAAAATAATAATCAATAATAATAATAATAATAATCTAATATAATAATGATCGGTTGCAGCTCTAATCAGCATGCATTGACATGATGACATCAGCTGGATTGATGCCAAAATAAGCTACAATACATGCGAGGGGTGGGGTTTGCTGTGCCTGGCACCACTTGTTCCTGCTGCTGTCAGGCTCCTGAATAATGTGCGATTTGTGTTTTTGTATTGTATCTGTTATTTGCATTTCATGTGTGTACTGATGGCTGTCCAATAATTTGCGCCTGAGAGATAATAAAGTACCTTGAACCTTGAACCTTGAAAAATACCACGCTGCCCAGTGTTGAAATCTCTGGTCATATTAGGGTGGTTCGCTATCATATGCTCCTCATTTTAATATATTTGTGTCTTTTTAAGTTTTAAGTGTCTACAACTAACCCTAACCGTCCACTGTTTTCAATGGTCCCTGACACTATGATCGGCTCCTCTAGAAAGAAAACACCCTCTAATTTTAACATGTCTCAAATATAACCCATAAAGACCCAAACAGCCACTGGCAACAAAGACTGAGTACTGATCTAAACTGTTTAACACCTGTTGATCCAATAATCCTATCAATCCATGTAAATAATTGGTGTAAAATTCAGTTTGTCATCTTTTCATGATCATCCGATAACACCCATTTGGACGCTCAGAGGCTCCGTAATGAACGTGGAAACACCGTCATCTTCTACAGCATTAATTCACCAGTAAAACCTATGGAGTTGGATCAGTGACAATGGATGAAGACAAATGTTTTTACGTTCAGTTAATGATGTATTTTAATTTTTAAAAAAGTCACTTTTTCTTCAATTTTCTCTGTTTCTGACAAAATAACCTTTGAATTTACTCTGAGCTTTTATGAACATCTACATGATCAGTGAATTAAATATGGGAAAATATGATTTACACTGAAAAAACCCTCAAAATAAAGAGGATAATATTACAATAAATGGTGATAAAACACGTAAGATAGGTTAAATATAGAGAAAAAATAATTTGGGAACTACCGCAAAAGTACTGGGTCTTTATGGAATAATCATAAAATGTGCTGCCTGTGACCTGGTGAATCCAAATTAGGTTTATTTGATATTTCCATAATGTACACTCAGCACTCATGGCATCCAAATTCTTAAAATATCCAAGAAACTTCACATTTATAGTTAAGAGTTGTAAATGTTATACAGTATGTAATGCATTACTGGCTGTTTATTTATCTATTTATTTCTCTGATTTGCAGGGTTAGCGTTGCGTTTTGCATACGCTGGATTCAGCTCAGCGGGTGAACTAGAGCAGATGAAGCCACGTTTTTACCCACAATTCTTCTGACAGCTGAAATGAAAAATATATGACTTTTCAATTGTATAGCAGGAAGTGAATTCAGCATATGGCACTTAAGTATTTATGTCAGAATGAGGTTTTATGAAGCAGGTAGCTCTTTGGACATGCAGTTTTCTCATTAGAAGTTCGTGCACGCTCACAAAGCTGAGGAAACAGTGCAGCGACGACATATGCAAAAAAAGAAGAATTATTTGATTTTTTTTTCCTCTCGATAAGAGGCTACCACAGAGGCAGCTGTCAGGGGAAACTGTTACTGCATATCATTCAGGCATTTCCTTTAGTCCAAACCATTTCTAAAGAAAGGCTGAAAAATGCTTATAAAGACTGCAATCCTTTTACATAATACCATTTTGGGAATTTAATTTTTTTTTTTTTTTACTCCCAGTTTCTTTTCTGTTGGGAGGAAGCTTCATCAAACAGACAATCCCCCTGTGGACGGCAGGAACACATATTGGCACAGACAGTCTCCTTTAATCCATTTCCCTTTCCTGCCTCGCTGAATAATAACCTGCCTCGTTCTTTACAATAGTCTGGAAGGTGGGAGAGAATGAGAGGAGGGGGGGGGGCCCATATGAGAGAAGAGAAGAAGAGTCAAATCCTCCAAAGGCTTGTATAACACACCCTGCCACCAGCCTTTTCCTGGCAGTTGTGTTCTTTCTTTTCAGGCTCAAGTCAGGAATAGAAAGTAATTAGACTGCCACTGGTCCCAGCTGGGGTTCAAAGTGGAGCGTGGAAAAGCGGATGTTTTTTTGCCAATCATCAAAGACAATCTCTACCACTAGACGTGTCTGTTTCAGTTCCGCCTTACTTTTTTCTTTTCTTTTCTTTTTTTTTTTTTTTAATGAAGCCTCCTGAAACCTTACGAAATCCCAGAAAGTCTGAAAATAAGTAATAGAGTGGTTATTCGGTGACTGTGGAACATCAACCTTATGCTGCTTTGGAGGACGTTAGTGTTTGTTGAGTTGAAAGAAGAGCAAATGTAGAGAGAAAAAGGGATTAGAGAAAGTATTAGCTCAAGAAAAGTCAGTGCTTATATGTGCTGTTTTTGGTTTTAAAGTAATATTTCCACCATGAAGAAATGTTCAGTTAATGATGTATTTTAATGAAAAAGTCACTTTTTCTTCAGTTTTCTCTGTTTCTGATATAATAGCCTTTGAATTTACTCTGAGCTTTTATGAACATCTACATGATCAGTGAATTAAATATAGCAAAATACAATTTACATTAAGAAAAAACTCAAAATAAAGAGGATAATATTACAATAAATGGTGATAAACCACTTAAGACAGGTTAAATATGGAGAAAATGTCGAGCAATAGGGATTAGAGGACGTTTCAGCTCAAAAAAAGTCAGTGCTTGTATGTGCTGTTTTTGGTTTTAAAGTAGTATTTCCACCATGAAGAAAAACCCATGGAGTTGGATCAATGACAGTGGATGAAGACACATGTTTTTATGTTCAGTTAATGATGTACTTTATTGAAAAAGTCACTTTTTCCTCAGTTTTCTCTGTTTCTGATATAATAACCTTTGAATTTACTCTGAGCCTTTATGAACATCTACATGATCAGTGAATTAAATATAGGAAAATAGGATTTACATTGAAAAAAAAACAAAACTAAAAATAAAGAGGATAATATTACAATAAATGGTGATAAAACACTTAAGATAGGTTAAATATAGAGAAAAAGTAGAGCAATAGAGATTAGAGAAAGTTTCAGCTCAGGAAAAGTTAATGCTTGTATGTGCTTTTTCACTTTTAAAGTAATATTTGTGAAGAAAAACTCTGTTGCAAGCGAACGTTCTGCAGTTAGATCTAGAGTATTAACATCAATAAGGTCAGGATTTCAGCTAAAAAAAAAAAAGCCCCATACTCTATTATTTTGTCGTACCACCTTTTTATTGTGACACACAAGTTTACACAATGTCACAATGTTTATTTCCAGCATTTTTTGGACACATAACGTTGCTGATCCTAGACCGGACCAACTGAAGCAACCTCAGATTATAGCACTGCCCCAGGGGCTTGGACTGTAGGTACTTGGCATGATGGGTAATTAGTTCATCCACTTCTCTTCACTCTGGAACAGGGTCAGTCTGGACTCACCAGACCACATAACCTCCTTCCACTGGAACACAGTCTAAGCTTAATGCTCTCTAAAAAATGAGAAATGTTTAAGAAATGACAAACTACTCACTGTATTAGTTAATGAACTTGTTGCTCAAACACATTAATCACTGCAGTAATTATCCAATAGAAGGACATTACCTACAATATTAGATGAGTTTAAATGTAGGTTGTGACGATTTTGTCCCAGCTGAATATTATTGAATTTTAATTACTGATGCATGGATGTTTAACCCCTAAAGACGCAGTGCTACACTGCAAAAAGCTAAATCTTACCAAGTGTATTTTTCTCATTTCTAGTCAAAATATCTCATCATGTTTAAAATAAGACATAATCACCTAAAGAGTACATTTTCAGTAAGATATAAGAATTTATTTTTAGACAATAGATCTTGAAAATCTTATTTCAAGAAATCTTACCAAGATAATTTTCCCTTGTTCCATTGGCAGATTTTTTTTTTGCATAATTCAAGATGAGATATTTTGACTAGAGATGAGAAAAATACACTTGGTAAGATTTAGATTTTTGCAGTGTACTTTTGTGGCAATTCCCAAATGAATTATTCTCTATATTTAACCTTTCTTAAGTAATTGATCACCCTTTACTTTAATACTGGCTCCTTTATTTTTTAGTGAAAATCAGGTATTTTGCTACATTTAATTCACTGGTCATGTAGATGTTCATGAAAGCTCAGAGTAAAGTGTAGGACTATTATGTCAAAAACAGAGAAAACCAAAGAAAAAGTGGCTTTTTTCAGCAAAGATATCAATAATTGAACATAAAAACAAGTGTCTCTACAGTCATGGAAAAAAATTATTAGACCACCCCTTGTTTTCTTCAGTTTCTTGTTCATTTTAATGCCTGGTACAACTAAAGGTACTTTTTTTGGACAAATATAATGATAACAACAAAAATAGTTCATAAGAATTGAATTTCAGAGCTGATATCTAGACATTTTTCATGGTTGTCTTGAGAAGAACTAAAATCACTTCAGTTCTTACATCAATAGGTATGGCATTGTACTGACAAAAACAGTGCTTTTAAACATTCCATGTTTTCTTTTCTGTCTGTTTTAGTCACATGATACACACAGGAGTTAGTACTTGATTGCATAACCATTGTTTCTGATGACTTTTGATGGTCTAATAATTTTTTCCACAACTGTATCTACTGTCATTTGTGAAACTCCATGGGTTTTACTGATGAATCAGTGTTGTAGAAGATGACGGTGTTTCCATGTTCACCAAGGAGCCTCTGATCGTCCAAATGGGTCATATCTGATGGGCATGAAAAGATGACTAATTGCATTTTACACCAATTATTTACATGTATTGATAGGATTAATGGATCAACAGTTATTAAACATTTTACTTCAGTAGATGATTTTGGTCCATGGTGGATATTTGGGTCTTTATGGGTTAATATTACTTTAATGGTACAGTTGGTTTGTCCATATAACTCATCTTGCATCAATCTTTTATATTGTCTTGGCTGCTTGTTTGCTCTTTCTCACTTCCCTCTTGACTTAAATGCGTACATAGTGTGATATAGTCTATTGAACGTTATCCTTATTTATGTCTGTGTTTATTTTGTTCTAACTCCTTCTTCTCACTCGCTGCTCCATTTTTTTTAGGTAGCTTGTTGCAGAGGTTGAAGTGGGAGTAGTGTGAGGAGTCGAGCGCCTTAATTTATGATTTTCTTTCTTCTTTTTGAGTCATTTTGGTAAATCCCCAGCAGGTGATTGTGGAATGGGTTATGGATGATACCTGGGCCTGGTGTCCTCCAGACTACAAATCTGCCTTTTTGCTTATTCTCTGTTTGCTTCCCTTTAAACAGACATTTGACACAGTTGGTTTTCATGAGTTCTCTTCCATCTTCACTTCATGCACACCTTACACTCACCTTCCCTCCTCATTTACTTTACTATGCTGTGGTATGTATATATTTCAGCTGCCTTTATTAAATTATAACCTTTTATTTATTCTATATAACATGATGTGGCACTCATTTTGTCACAGCCTAGAGCCATGTTCTGACACCCTATTAAGAAAAAAATGGCACATTTACAATAATATTGATTAACTCAACGTGCAGTGACCTTGAATAACTACATAACTGAAAAAAAAAGCAAATACTTATTACTAGGTGGCATTTTTTTCATCTTCACCACATAATAATACACTAGAATTTGTTTATTATTCAAAGCAACTAGTAGACTTAATAAGTAAATGTAGTAGAGTAAAAAATATAACTAATCTCTGTGAAATGTGGTGCAATAGAAGTATAAAGTAGCAGAAAATAGAAATATTCAAGTAGAAATGTGTCAAAATTCTACTTATGTGCAGTACCTACCACCACTGGGTCTTGACGCTTCAGTCCATAGGCTTTCTGGACCGTCCTCCTTTGGCATCAGGTTTGGTCCCATTTCAGGTAACAGAGGGTCTGGGAGTGTGGACATGGTGGCTCCTCCCTCGTGGCCCCAGATTGACAAAGGTGTGGAGGTCCGAGGAGAGATGAATACGGCCGGAGGGAGGGTACCCTGCGAAGTCAGTTTCTGAAATAAAGGATTAGGGGGTTCTGAGACTGGTGGCCAGCTCGTTCTAAGATCCTCAGAAGAATCTCCATCATCAGGGAGGGTTTTGCTCTCCACCCCTTCTTGATTCTGTTGTGTCTCCATCTGGGGGGGCTCTATGGGGGAGGCCACATCCAGACTCAGTCCTGAGGTACTTACAGCCATGTCCTGCTGCTTTTTGTCACCTGTTGAAGCAGACAGAGGCTTCTTTGTGTCCTCATCGGATCCTGGCTTGCTCTGTGGATCAATAGACAGCACTGACGCTGTCTCCGCCTGTCTATGTGCATCTCCTATCTCCGATGTGCCACCGACCTTCTTTATCTCCCTCCTTTGGCTCCATGCCTTCCTGCCAGCCTCGCTCGGCCCAGATCTTCTATCAAGGCTGTCCCCATTTTCTGTCTGCGTCACTGGAGCTATCCCCTCAGGTCTTGTTTTGCCTCCATGTGGGCCAACCCCTCCTCCTGCACCTAAATTCAATACGAGGCCATCCACATGTTCTGAAGAACCAAACACACCATGATCTGTATCTGAGGGTTTAGACTTCACACCTGTGCCATGTGTTGATCCAACAGTTGTTAGTGAGCTGGCACATTGCCCATCACAGTTGCTGTCCTGCGTGGGGGTGAGGTCTGAGAGGTGGACCGGGGTTCCACAGACACAGAGAAAGGTCCCAGCCAGAAGGAGGCGATGGAGCATCCCACACATCAGCATTTCTGCCTCGTCTCAGTTCCTGCTGAGACAGGACGCAAACGATAAAGGTTTAACCGAAGTGATGAACAGTGTCTGCAACTTCTACACTTTGTCACCCTGCAGACATGTGGACAGAAAGACTACACAGAGGTCACAGCATCTACAAAGGGAAAAGAAATTTGAAGCAACATGAAGATGTGTGCATCTGCAGACAAAAGGGTCAAAACATCAACAATATTGCATTTGACAACTACCACAGACAACAGAGGACTTTTGCTTTGATGCTGTAGTTGCATCATTTTACTAATTTGGATGAAATTCCTTTTCATCTCTTGACTCCACTGTTGGTTTTGTAAAAACAGAACACACACACACACACACAGAAGAGAAGTGACAAATAGAAGAGAGAGAGAGAGAGAGAGAGAAAGAGAGGGAATCTGTCTGACACAGCAATCCTTAGCACCCCCTCCGCACTTCAACTATAAATAGCACCGGTTTTCTATCTTCTTCAGATGCATCCATGCTTAGGTGTGAAATTCGTAAAATGCACAGACCTGCATCACTCTAAAAAGACAGTTTTCTGACAGCGGATGCACGTCATCATCAACAATAAAAATTGTTTATATGCACATCTGTAGCTTTAGATCATGTTTGACAGAAATGGAAAGCTATGGAAAATGCACAGAGACGAGAAAAAGCTGCTCTTTTAACAGGGTGACACCCCATTGCCTGAGTCAGACAAGCGTCTGAGAGAAATCATTAAGCTCTGCTGATGCACAATCCACCAATGTCACAATACAACCCACTTTTTTTTTTTTTTTTTTGCTGCGCACCCATCCCCGGGTGATCAATACACTAAATGCACTAAACCAGTACAGTCATGCAGTCCACCCAATGACAACATGATCGCTGGAGCATATGGACTGTAAACAAATGCACACTGCGGCGCTGAATCATATTTCCCTAATCTGACTGAAATATTTGCAGAGAACTGCCATATCCGAACGATCATACCTACAATGCATCCATCTCAACGCATCACCTATTATCTACTGGAAACGAGAAGAACATTTCCATAGATTAAAGTCGCATAGGGCTAAAAATAAAACTGGCTTTACCTTCCGGAGTTCATGACGGATGGCTTTGGCTGGAGGACGTGGAGCTTCTGTGGCAGTGTGGAAGGAAATATCCTACGAAGAAAAATTCAGGGTAGTCTAGTGCAGAAAGCAGCTGAAGGAGAGGCTTGTTGTGCAATTCAGCGTCACAGGCTGAAAGTCTCAGTCTCTTCTACGTGCCTACGACCGCCTTGCATGAGAAATGCAGCCTCAAATCTGCAAGAATCATTGAAACTGACAGCTTTTACTTATGATTCGTTAAGGAGACTGTGTGATTTTGCTTTCAGTGCTTATTCCCTTGTTGCCCTTCTTCTGTGCTGGCAACTTAAAACACACTGGGTCATTTCAGGCTCTGGATGGTGCTGCAAGAACAACTTCATCACCTCAAGTTAAAGGTCGCCTCCTCATAGAGTAGGGGGAGACCAGGCACTGAAAGACCCCATCATATCAGATCTATTGAAAAGCTGGTGCACACAGCCTGAATGTGCTTTTATTTCTACGTGCTAAATCATTCATCACTCTGGCAACAAGCAAATATGAATGTTTGTGTGGTAAATATAGTTAAAAACTTAAATATGAGTGGACTTCTCTTAAAGTAATATTCAGGGAGCTTTTATAAGCCTGACTGCTTTCCATAATAGAGATAATATTTTATTGCGCTCAGGTGAGAAGTAGCACATTAATACCAAACTTGATTATCTGTAATTTGTGTTTGAGTTTTTGGTCAGGAAATGCATTCTTCTATAAAACAAGCACGTACAGACATCTTGCAGATCAGCACAACTAGCCTATGTGATCTGAATTTAATTGAAATGCACAGATGTGTAACAGGTGTTTTTGCATCTCCTTGGAGAAGAGCTTGCTTAGTTTTGGTACATAGCTGAATTAATCTCTCTGGAACTGAGATATTAAATGTAAAACACTAAAGTTACTCTTTGCATTTTAATTCACCTCATACATGTGAAATTAAATAGCTGAAAAATGATTGACAGCCTTTTAATGTTATCCACACTGACCTTTCTGCCATTTTCAGAAGATTTTACACGTCAGTTGTTGTATTGTTATTTTATTTTAGTTAATGTAAAAGATAATTGAATTTCCCTGAGGACTAAAGTAAAGTAGATGAAGTCAATCTTAACATTATTTCGATCAGGCGCATCTCCATGACGTCATCCCATCTCTGAAGACCCCGCCCAACAGGAAGACAACAGTTTTCCGATACGATGCAAATTCTTGAGTGTGAACTGTAATTTTAGACATTATATCAATCAATTAATTAGTAAAATGCCCTTGTTTGATGGGTTGGGAAGTGGAGGAGAAAAGACTGCGATCGTCATTGATTTAGGAGCCGCGTACACAAAGTGAGTGTCAATTGTTAGCATGCGAGTTGACAAGCTAGCACTGTTGTGTTAGCAGGCTGCGGTACCTTTATCATGGATTCATTCTTTCTTTAGATTAGTACAGAGACTTAAATCAACAAACACATAATGCATTGCTAACCTCATTATTAATGCCAACCTCAAAACAGTTGATGTCATTAGCAAGCTAGCTTAACCCAATATTAGCTAGGTATGTTCAGCTAGCGTTAGCATAGCTCATGGCTAATGTGAGCTTTCATTGAGTAACATAATAATATTTGCCCCATTGTCAGTAGTACCTAAGCCGGCAACAATTATTGTGAATATTTTGAATGTTGACCATTTTCTTACATTTTAAGATACAGAATTACAGGAAAATGTAGCTGAATGACAAATTAGCTGGGTGTTATTGGCATTTATTTGATTAGCAACGTAATAATCAGTATTACAACTCTGACTTCAATAAAAGTAGCTGAGTTTAACTTTGTAGGACCAAACCAGTCACGAACAAAATAATTTTATGTACTTAAAAGTGTATCATATGTCACTTGGCTCATCCTTATGCATTATCTTCTTACATTTGGGCAAGTACTTTATAAATACTAAAATAAAGGTATTGTGACAGTGTATAAAGCTTCAGTTTTGGTATGATTTGCGGCAAATCCGTTTATAAAGATAAGTTACATGCCTGTGGCAAATCACATGAAGCTCGGTTTTTTATGTTTCATAAATAATGAGTTGTTTGTCTTTTGCACAACACATGATCTGACTGTGCTACTTTGTGTTATAATGTTTTTCTTGTCCCTGTTTTTTAGAGTCTTACGTGCAAATCAATGTAGATCTTTCATCAGGTTACATTTGATGCCTGTGTTATTGTTCATCATGCTAATGTTAAATTTGCAGAGTCCAATAGATTTCTTTAGATTATAATTTATGTTGAAGCCTAGGGTATATTAATGACAGACACTTCTGGCTAGCAAACAAACATCCCTCATTCTCCAACCATACCCAGTTACATTCATCTGGCAGCTTACCTGGTAGTTGTTTTGTTTTGCAGATGTGGCTTCGCAGGGGAAACGGGGCCCAGGTTCATAATTCCGAGCGAGATCCGGAAACCAGGACAGCAACAGGTGAGACAACTTTTACCCTTTTTTAATTAATGTTAACATTTAGACAAACATGTAGAAAAGTAAAAAAAAAACCAAAACAAAACAAAAAAAAAATGGAACATTAACCTGGTGTTTGATGTCTCTCCCTCAGGCTGTCAAAGTGGTCCAGTACAACATCAACACAGAAGAGTTATATGTCATCCTCAAAGAGTTTATCCACATACTGTACTTCAGGTGAGATTCAGCTACTCTGACTCTTCATCATTCAGAATTATATGAATGTAAGCATACTCTGTCCAACAAAACTGAAAAAACATGACTTAACTTGTATGTGAGCACTTAATGACTAATCCAAAAGGGCAAAATTTTTTCTTGTACTGCCTAAATGTTGGCTTTAAACTGATCTGCATTATCCTCATCAAACTTTGTGTTTGTTTTTACTTCTTTCAGACACCTGCTGGTGAACCCTCGCGACAGAAGAGTGGTGATCATCGAGTCCATCCTCTGCCCGTCTCACTTCCGAGAGACCCTCACCAAGGTTTTCTTCAAACAGTTTGAGGTATGAAAACCAAGTCCTTTTGTAAGAAGTACAGAGGGATTTTCCATTGTTCCACATTATAAGAAGCCTGTTTGATCAGAAATTTTACCTGAATTTACTCAGTAAAGTCAAAACACATTGTGTATGTCCAGGTACCCTCTGTGCTGTTTGCTCCGAGTCACCTCATGGCTATCATGACATTGGGTATCAACTCGGCCATGGTGATGGACTGCGGCCACACAGAGACCCTGGTTCTACCTGTATCCTTTTCCTGTCATCTTTAACTCTTTAACCTTAAAGAATGCTTTTTGTTTAGGTGTAGAGGGTAGACCAGTATGTAATCATTGTGGAGGGAAGCGCCGCTAAATGCCCCACCTTTAAGAAGAAATTGTATAATAACTAGGAATGCACTGATTGTGAAACTGAGCTGAATCCTGTGTTTGTTTTATTTTTGTAGCTACTTATTCTCTCAGTTCCAGGGAAACAAGGGATCTTTTATAAATTGTCCTGTTATTTGGCAATAGTCAATGTTATTCTATGAGGCTGATATATCGGTGCATTCTTTGAAATTACAGATATACTAAAACTATCAGACCACTGTCACATATATTCACATTTTAAGGATGTTTTTTGTATGTTGCTGCTTTAACTCTGACATCAGGTTTATGAGTGCACTCCTATCCTGCCAGCTTGGGAGGCTTTGCCTTTGGGAGGGAAAGCTATCCATAAGTAAGCAGCTCTAACTGATTTAAGAACAGCGTGACTTGGCATGCTAGTGTCCTGTTTTGCATTCTGGAGCCCTATCTTGCATGGGGCTGATAATCTCTTGATTTTAAAATATAACTTTTTCTTTGAGACATGCTAATTTGTTTTGCCATAACATGTATTAATGTACTTGTTTAGAGAAATGGATGGACTTCTTGTGGAGCAGTGCACAGTGGACACAGACACTACAACTGGACAGAGTGTACCGACTGTTATTGGTAATTAAAATTAACTATCAAACACTATAATACCATGCACTTTTTAAATACAGAATGCAGGAAAATGTAGTGGCTTTGACCTGTTCTGCTTCATTGACTATTCATAAGAAGAACTTGTTACTGTGTGGCATTTCAGGGAGTCCTTTTCTCCATTTGTGAATTATACATGCGCATGCAGTGTACTTGAGAATCTTCTCACAAGTATTTCTTGATGGAGTGAACTAAATCTGGATCTTAGTGTAAAGGTGTGAGATCTACAGCTGCTGCCCAGTCATAGGAGATGCATATTCATCCAGCAATACTTAGACTAAAGTATAGGCTGGTTCACTTCACTGGACAGTTGAACTTCATTTCTGCAGCAGGGCTAAAATCTCTGTGTAATTCACCATGAGTTGACAGTTTCCCATATGACAATAGTGCAGAAAGAGCACAAAATAAAGTGCTTTGGGAACTATGTGGGTGTTTCCATAACAGCATTATGAAACTTTCTGGGGATCTGGATGTCTTTTTACAAAGCTGTCCTCTGCAATGTCAGCTCAGACATCTCCAAACGCTGATTCATCCTCTTCATAACTCAGAGTTAAAAGTAAAATGGAGGAAAGTCTGAACCCAGCATAATTGGGCTAAAGGAAATTAGGTTTCACTTCATTTCTCATCTCTTTCTTATCTTTTCCTCAGGGACAATTCCAGAGGAGATTGTTGAGGACATCAAGGGTAGGTTTAACTCTTTCACTTCCAAATACAGAGTCAATGCCTCTTCTTGGCCTCCTTGCATCCTTATGAGTCATTCTGTTAGTTATCACCTACTAAAGTGCAAATGGGAATAAGGGAACACAAAACAATCTTATACATCACAGATTAGGATTTTACTTGAAGATTAATATATTACATAAATTAAAGTTACATGAAAATACTCTATTCAGTTATTTGATTAAAGCTTCACTGAAGAAAACATAATGTAGCATTTTCACATGTTTTCCCCAGTGAGAACATGTTTCGTTAGTGATCTGCAAAGAGGTCTGAAGATCCAGGAAGCAAAGTTCAACTTGGAGGGTACAGCTGAGGTGAGTTCTTTTCTATTTGTTACCTCTTTTATCATCAATCTGTGTGTACATTTTAACATTATTTGCCTATGAATTGTCTGTAGCGCCCCACCCCTCCACCAGATGTCGATTACCCTCTGGACGGTGAGAAAATACTGCATATCAAAGGATCAATCAGGTATTTTATCAGATATTGCTCTGTAATATATTTCCTGACAAGCTTGAATGTTTCTTTAAATCCTGCCATTTATCTTTTTGTTTA
Source organism: Sphaeramia orbicularis (assembly GCF_902148855.1). Classification (NCBI taxonomy): domain Eukaryota; kingdom Metazoa; phylum Chordata; class Actinopteri; order Kurtiformes; family Apogonidae; genus Sphaeramia; species Sphaeramia orbicularis. The sequence continues at coordinate 18,705,831 of NC_043979.1, read as the reverse complement.
TACTTGTGTTTTTGTTTTGTTTTTTTCAGGGACTCTGTGATGGAGATCCTTTTTGAACAGGATAATGAGGAGAAGAGTGTGGCTTCACTCATACTTGATGCACTTGTCAAGGTAAAGATATGTTTCTGTTTTTTTGCTGTGTCGTCAATCATGGAGTTATTTGATTCTTAGCTCAAAGTAGGGCGTGATTAATCGATTTTAAATCAAAATTGGAGTTTTTAATTAGGACAATTTTTAAAAAAGGGAAATCGTCAAATTGATTTCATCTCTTTCATGTCTCTGGGCCGCTCGCCTCCGAGCATGCGCAGCTATGGGCCACACACCTCCAGGCTACCATAGGCTCCTCCTCCGAACTGTGAGAGCGATCTTTCACAGAAGTCCATGTAATGACCACAGACCTTAAATCTGTGATGGGCCCACAGTAGTGATACCAATGTAAACTGTGGTCTAGGCACAGACCCCCCCCCATTTAAATATAACCACTTGGGGATCACTCATCTTACATGGCCCATGCACACATGCATGATTGATGCCTGTCATTGACTTAAATTCTCATAACTTCTGTGGGCCTGGGCCCATCATGGAATTTTCAGGGATTCCTTGATACCATCACAGATATGAGGTAGGGAGCGGTGCCTTGTTTTGTGGGCTGCTCACAAAACAACACGCTGACTTCTGTTGTCTTTTGTAGTTTTACCAAAAAATCGAAATCGTAAATTGAGTTTTAAGAGGAAAAAATGGGGATTTTATTTTTGGCCCAAATCATGCAGCCCTTGCTGAAAGTCATTTCAAGAGAAAGTGCTTAGAAGGAGGCTTTTTAAATTGCACTCTTTATTAATGATAGTATCATGATTATTAGTTTTCAGACTTATAATAAAAAATTGCTGGCTGCTGTCCTCAAATCTGCTGCCAGAAAGGTGTGGAGGAAGGGAGTGTTAATACTTCAAAGATCTGATAAGTAGTTGAAGATTTACTACCCTTTAATGCACTTCATTCAGACAGAAATGTCATAAAACCAAGGCATTTTCACATTAGAAGTGCTTACATTTCCTCATATTTCAGTATGTCTATTTATTTAGGGCTTTCCTAGTTGTAGAACATGCATGTTTTGGCAAGAAAATACAATCTGATGTGACCTACGATTCTTTACAGCTTGGTTGACATTTAGGTTTTTCAGTGGACATCAGTTTGGAATCCTTTTTGTGTAATTAGGAGGAATGCAGCATCCCAGTTCTCCGCTTCATATGAGTGTGCACTTTGACTTAATGGAGAGGTTACTATGGCAACCCTCAGCCACGGCCGTTTCAGTCACCATCAGGGGTTTTGTTGCTCCATGTGAGGATCAAGTCGGCCCCGAACAGCCTAATGAATCTGAAGCAGCGGTGCCCCAGTAGTTATTACAGACATTTACACAGCCTCAGACGTTCACTGTAACCGTAGTAATGGCTTTTGTAAACGCCAGTGTGTGGCGTTACGCTTTACTACTCAACCCTGAATGTATTGAAACAAGGCAGCTGTCTGAAGACATGGCACCACCAGGCACAGAGTCTGATAAAGCTGTAATACTGCAAGTAAATTATAACAATTTTCAGAGAAATGTCAAAATATTCAGAGAAGAGTTTTGATATTTCAAAGTTTTACTATGACATATTTTGAGTAAAAGTGTTGCAACCTTTTAACACTTTAAGTTGTGACATTTTGAGAAAGGAGATGATATTTTTGAGAAAGAAGTCAACAGTAAGTAATATTTTAATAAAAAAGTTTTATTTTAAGAAAAAAATGCAACATTTTGAGAAAAGAATCAATCAGTCGCCACTTTTACACAGAGATCTTGGAAAAAAGGTGAGATGGTGATTCCACCTTTTTTCCACCAGTGACCGATTTCCACAGCCAAGCCAAAGGAGTAACCGAGGTGAGACAGGCTGGACTTTTACACAGCAGACCTGAATTCCGGAATCAAAGGGGCGGTAAAGCAGCGCAGCGTATAGTGTAACGTCTAACTTGCACGTCAGAAATACCCAGATCATAGCGATGTTGGCTCTCAAAACAACAATGGAGGACAAACAAAGCGCAGCAATGTTTATTTTAGCAGTGCAGATTTTAAGTTTAATTCAAACTCAAGCCAAGCTTCTTTTCAGGTCCTTTACAGGTCGCATTGATATGTTTGTTTACTGTACACAGCCCACACTCATTTTTTTAATCCCCTGGGCGCGGGAGTCGCACACGCAATACATCATCAAAACGTCACACCATGGTTGCAGAATGAGAGGTGTTCCTTTTACACAGCGTTCCGGAATCATGATTCCACCTTTATCATGGCCCTGTTACTTCCTCCAGAGGCATTACAGAGCCATGACAGAGGTGGGACCAAATGATCCCACCATTTCGTTTACACAGATGTAGTTCCGAAATAAAGATGAAATATTCCCAGAACAGCTGTGCTGTGTAAAAGGGGCTAATGTCTCTTTGTCATATGGTATGTTTTGTCAGAATAAAGTGAAGAATCTTAAAGATAAGATGAAATACTGAAAACACACAATGAAAGGCAGGACATTTGGGAGGGAAATATAAAAGAATCTGCTATTTATATTACTTGTTCTGTATATTCATGATGTTAATGTTGATATCGATATGATTCGGGGGCATAAAGGTTTTCAGGTTCTTTTGTTTGTCTTTAGTCCATTCTGCCAGGTCATTGTTTAATGGTAATAAATCAAATGCTGTGTTTTGCCTCTTCAGTGTCCCATCGACACTCGTAAGGTCCTATCTGAGAATATTGTAGTGATCGGAGGCACGGCCATGCTGCCAGGTTTCCTGCATCGTCTGCTGGCGGAGATTCGCCTCCTGGTGGAGAAACCTAAGTACCGTGACGTCCTGGCCAGCAAGAGCTTCCGCATTCATGCTCAACCCGCCAAACCCAACTGCACGGCCTGGCTCGGAGGTGAGACATGAGGATTCATCTGTGTATTTTCTTTACCTGCAGAGTCAAATATCTGTATTATTAAAGTATGTTGAATACTGTACTGTCCTTCACTGCTCACCAGGTGCCATCTTTGGGGCGCTGCAGGACATCTTGGGCAGCAGGTCCGTGTCGCGGGACTATTATAACCAAACAGGCCGCATTCCAGACTGGTGCTGCTTGAGTACCCCTCCTCCCGAGTCTCTGTATGAAGCAGGCAAGACCCCTCCTCCGCTCATGAAGAGAGCCTTTTCCACAGAGAAGTAGAACGTACTGAAACAACAGATTTCCTTTCTCCAGATCAGTTTAGTGATATCTGAATTACCATCTTCACACAGAACAGTTTATTGTGTCAACTGCACCAACAGCTCTAGATGTTCATAATGTCTAGTTATCCCCATTGGGTGGTCCATTAAGCTGGTGGAGACATTACCAGACTGAACAGTTATTGGGATGTTACGCTGTATTTATTCTGAGTAAAGCTACATCAGGCCACGGTATCTGTGGAGGTCTTCCTCAACAAGATATTGAACATGAATATGCTTAGTCACACATTCACTCCAGTGTGCTCTCAATTTATTTGGCGCTTGAACTGCTGATTATGGAGTTCAGTCATCGATTTGTCTGGAAAATTCCAGTAAAAATGTGGCTCAAGTTAGGAAACAGCAGATGTTTTTCCAGTGTAATGCACAACTGTGACTGTAACTGAAAACACCTGCAAATGCCAACCATTCAATTGTATTCCAGTCATCTATAACTATTACCTACTCACAAAAGTAAACATGCATACATGATGTAGCTTACTCACACACTCACTCCAGTGTGCTCTCGATTTATTTGGCGCTTGAACTGCTGATTGAGTTCAGTCATCGATTTGTCTGGAAAATTCCAGTAAAAATGTGGCTCAAGTGAGGAAACAGCGGATGTTTTTCCAGTGTAATGCACAACTGTGACTGTACTGTGGAAACCTAAGTGTTGTTTAAGGTAAATCCTGTTGTAGGTCACTTATTTATTGTTTGTACTTCACAGTGTAAAGTGATTTAAAGGCTGTTTACACAGTTGTTTTCAGACATTACTACCAACAGATACACTGTTTTTACAAAATATTACAAAGAGGTGTCAATTTTGGAGAAGGTTGCTAATGTCCCCATACTTAATGGACTCTAAAGACAGCAAATTATCTGACACTTACAAGTACTGCCAAGGTATCAATCAGTCAGTCAATCATATGAGTAGGTGTAAAGTAACTGAAAACACTTGCAAATGGCAACCATTCAACTGTATTCTAGTCATCTATAACTATTACCTACTCACAACAATAAACATCAACTCGTGAGCAAGACTTTTTTCGTTTTTCTTTGTTTTCCTGTGTCATATATAAGATATATCTGAAGCAGATCAGTGAGAGGTATTGTTTGAAAGGACAGTAATTTATAGAGACCGGCCTGAGCTCTGAATAACATCATAATTCTATCGCAAGTGTTGGGAGAGTCGTAAAAGTGAAAAGAAAAAAAACAGGCTTTGATGTGTTCTATAGTTCACTGCTACACATTCTTCTGTAATAAATTGTAAAGGCTGGAAAGAATTTATAGCTAGTCTGAGTTATAGTTTGTGTAGTGTTGAAACAGCGCCCACACTTTCAACTTAAAAGAACCCAGAGAACTGGCTGTAATAATAAGAATAATAATGATAATAATGAGTTATTTTCTTATGACTGCATGCATCTGTTCAGCTTTTCTGGGTCAGATTGGTCAGTGTAGCTGCTGTGGGAACAGGTACTATTACCCATAATGCATCTGCTATATGTGCATTGGTGAAAAAAGAAGTGTGGGAAATTGAATGCAGTTTAGATTCTGATCACAAGCATGAAAAATAGGCATAAAGATTTAGTGGAGAAGAACCACAGATCCCCCTCAGCCCCACCTGCTGAGGGAAACCCCGCTCGCCGTATAAGGAGACTGAGACTGGAGCATCAGCGTGGTTCCCAGAGACAGGAAGAGCAGCTGTCCGTCTGACCTCTGGCTGTAGGACTGGGAGTCTTGAGCGGCTGGGGACTCCCTGGACAGAAATGGGGGTAAGCAACGCTGGCAGAACTTATCCTCAGATCACAAAGAACAACGACTCACTTCAAAAAAAGACTGACTTACTAATGACGGCGCAGCTAAACACATCTGAAATCAGAAAAGTAGACATAACTCTTCCTCCACAAGCACCATAATGATCCATCTTCACTGCCTGTGGGGAGCGGGAGGCATATGTGTCGAGAGGAATCATCCATTTTCGTTATCTCCTCCACAGAGGCCATTTTCCAAAACATGCCAGTTCAATTATCCCGTAAATCACACAGGCTGGGAAACACATCTGAGCCCCTGTAATAAATGTAAGACCACCACAGTGCATGAGGGCCGAAACCCTGAAGAATGAGCAAACATGGAGGGTAATTTGTCTAGTACTTGCACCTGTAAGTGGATATCATTAGGACAGCAGGGTGTATTCATTAAGCACAAAGAGATGCTTTACAGTGTGTGTGTTTGAACACTGTCTCTGTTAAATTAAGACTATATCGTAGATAATAGTCACTCGCACACATAGTAACCTGTAAAAGAACTTATCCAACTTAATGCAAGGAACTTTAGGTGAATATGAACAACAGTTCCACCCTCACTTGTTATTATGAATGTCTTCCCTTTTAAATGTTTTTTGTTCTGTGTAGTTTTTTTTTATACATTATATGCTCATGCCGAGACATTAATGTGCAAAGATGTGCATTTAATTTGACTACACATATAATCCTTTACCAACTTAACCCATAAAGACCCAGTGCTACTTTTGTGTCAGTTGCCAAATTAAGTTTTCTCTATATCTAATCTTTCTTAAGTAATTTAGCACCATTTATTATAATATTATCCATTGTATTTTGTATTTTATCAGTATAAATCAAGTATTTTCCTGTATTTAGTTTACCGATCATGGAAATGTTCATAAAAGTTCAGATTAAAGTTAAGGATTATATCAAAAACAGTGAAAATGGCTGAAAAAGTGACTTTTTCAGTAAAATCTCTCATTAACTGAACATAAACCTGTGTGCCCATCCACTGTCATTGATCCAACTCCATGGGTTTTACTGGTGAATCACTGTTCTAGAAGATGTGAGTGTTTCCACAGTAACTATGGAGCCTCTGAACGTCCAAATGGGTCATATCTGATGACTATAAAAAAGATGATAAACTGTATTTTACACCCATTATTTACATGTATTGATAGGATTAATGGATCAACAGGCATTAAATACTTTAGATCAGTAGATGGTTTTGGTTGGTGTTGGATGTTTGGATATTTATGGGTTAATATGTGTTTTATTTGTTTTTATTTCTGTGTACAGCACTTTGGCCAACTGTGTTGGTTTAAAGTGCTTTATAAATAAAGCTGAGTTGATGTGAGTTGAGACATGGTCTGTTTTAGTTGTTTCCAAATAAAGAAGTGGGTATAAAAGAGCCCTTAAGCCTTAAAGATCCAAACATTCTCCGGCAACCAAAAGCATCTACTGATCTAAAATGTTTAATACCTGCAGATCCATTAATCCTACCAATACATGTAGATAACTGAGGTAAAATACAGTTTGTCATCACATGGTCACATGGTCATCACATCTGACCCATTTGGACGTTCAGAGAACATGGAAACACCATCATCTGCAACACTGACTCACCAGTAAAACCCAAGAAGTTTCACAAATGATAGTTGTTGTAGATGCTTGTTTTCAGTTATTGAGATATCTTTGCTGAAAAAGTCACTTTTTTCACTTTTCTCTGTTTTGACCTTTGAATTTACTCAGATTTTTCATGAACGTGGAAAAAATTATTAGACCACCCCTTGTTTCCTTCAATTTCTTGTTCATTTTAATGCCTGGTACAACTAAAGGTACATTTGTTTGGACAAATATAATGATAACAACACAAATAGCTCATAAGAGTTTAATTTCAGAGCTGATATCTAGACATTTTCCATGTTTTCTTGATAATAACCAGAATCATTTAAGTTCTTACATCAATATCTATGGCATTGTACTGACAAAAACAGTGCTTTTAGGCATTCCATGCTTTCTTTTCTGTCTGTTTTAGTCACATGATACACACAGGAGTTAGTACTTGATTGTATAACCATTGTTTTTAATGACTTTTCATGGTCTAATAATTTTTTTTTGCAACTGTACATGATTTGCAATGAAAAATGCTAAATACAGTGGATAATTTAAAGATAAATGGTGATGAATCACTTAAGAAAGGTAACCCTAACACCATCCATCCATCCATCCATCCATCCATCCATCCATTTTCTGTTCATTTTTGCCACAGTAGTGTTGAGAACTTCATGTCTTTGTTCCCAGACAAAACAGCATCACTTGGGAGGGTCAGAGTTCACTTAAGCTGCTCAAACCGGGAATCAGATCCAGAGTCAGATCCAGATCAGCTGTGTGTGTGTGTGTGTGTGTGTGTGTGTGTGTGTGTGTGTGTGTGCGTGCGTGCGTGCGTGTGTGTGTGTGTGTGTGCATGCGTGCGTGTGTGTGTGTCTGTGGGGGTTTGCAGCTGTATAGTGATATGAGTAGACTTCTGACCTTTCAAGTATTTCAGGGGGTGGGTGTCTTAGTGTACGTGTTATCTGATGAAGCACAAATCATGAACTTGTGCAGAAACAGAAAGGAGAGGCGGTGAAAACTCAGCCTTCATCATCTTTCCTCTTCAATCCACGTCACAGCCTCCTCTGTTGATAATCGGCTCTGTGCTCAGATATATTCAAGGATTTTATGCGCGATCATCACTCCAGTGGGTCAAGTCCGAGTCTTATTCAGCTCTTATTCAAGTAGATTTTTACCTTTTATTTCTGATCGAGTACAGACAGCCTTCTGGTCCCGACATCATGAAAAGTTTCATCGCAGTTTCGCATTTTTTCCTGGCTTTTCTGCTGCACATGGTACCTGCGCAGGTAAATAAACCAGCAATGTAGCTGAGGGCAAGCTACTTTTTTCCCCCAACTTTTTTTTTTTTTTTTTTTTTTTTTTTTTTCCATATCAGATTTTGCAGAAATAGCGCAGCTTTGTAATATCGAAGAATTTCGCATGTTTAAAGTATTTTATATACTTATAAAAATGTGTCAATTTTTACTTTATTCCAGTGCTATTCCAGTGAAGCACTTTTATCTGAGTGAAAGTAGAATGTAGAAAAGGCCTAACCCTTATTTAAATAAAAGTATAAATGGATCAGCATTAACCCTTTCATGCATGAATTATGAGAACCTTAGTTGATTTTTTTTTTCCTGAGTGTTTTTATTCCTGTTTAGGCATGAAAAAAACAATGTGATTGAATTTTTTTTTTTTTTTTTATGAACCTGTTTTTCATGGAGTTACAAAAATGTCCACTCAGCTGGACACCATGCATTTAATTTTTGAAGCAAAAAAAACATGTATTTAAAACCCATCATCAGAAAGTGATATAGTGTGTGAAAACTATGAAATAAAAACATTTTTCATGCAGCTAATCTGATGTTTTCTCACATTTTAACATACTTTAATGCTAGTTATTGCTAACTTCATGCAAATAATATGCAAAAAAACCCCATTTTTGATAAAGAAAATTGTTAATTACAGTCTAATAACAATTAGCAATTGATTTAACACGTTACTGCAGATCAGGTTGATCAAGAACAGCAAAGTTACAGAAATGGTATGAAATGCACTGTATGGGATGATGCATAAGTGTCCACTGTGTTGGCTGATATGGAACTAAAACAACAAAACCGATGAATATACAAGAGAACAGCTGGAGAATAACTGTCCACTGTAGTGACCACTATGCATGAAAGGGTTAAAAATAGTAATTAAAGTTTATAATGCATAGTTGTATGAATCATGTATGTACCTGCTTTATACCTACTTGTTGATGTATTAAACTGTTCATGTTTAAGTTGCAGCATTAAAGATGATGATGATTTGATTTTTGTTTGTTTTAACTTTACATTGATATCAAGTAAAGTAACTAAATTCATAGCCTACTAAAATGCATAGTGCTAAAAGGGCATGTTCGTCCCTGAAATGTAGAGAGTGTTAAGTACCCAAAAAAACAACAACATGAAAAGACTAAATTAAAGTACAAGTATTCCAGATTTCTACTTAACCCATAAAGACCCAAACCTCCACCGGTGACCAAATGCATCTGCTGATCTAAAATGATTACCTGTTGATGCACTTATCCTATTAAAACATGTAAATAATTGGTGTAAAATACAGTTTGTCATCTTTTCATAGTCCATCAGATATAACCATTTGGACGTTCAGAGGCCCCATACTGAAGTGTGGAAACACTGTCATCCTTCTACAACATTGATTCATCAGGTAAAACCCATGGAGTTGGATCAATGACAGTGGATGGAGACACTTGGTTTATGTTCACTTAATGATATCTTTGCTAAAAAAGTCACTCTTTCTTCAGTTTTCTTTGTTTTGACATAATAACCTTTGAATTAACTTTGAGTTTATCATGAACATCTAATCAAATTTATGAAATCAAATATAGGAAAATACATGATTTACAGTGGAAATGATAATATAATAAATGGGCTATAAATCACTTAAGAAAGGTAATTAGAGTGAAAAAAATATTTGGGAACTGCCACAAAAGTAGCACTGGGTCTTTATGGGTTAACATACTTGAGTAGAAGTATGTTGTTGCATTATTCTTGACTTTAAATGCACTTATTACATGACTTTTCCAACACGATCTGTATTTTGACTGTCTGTACTATGCAATAAAAGTACCAATATGCATTCAGGGGGGTAGGAATTATTAATGTCATGTTATTAATGTCATCTTCCAGTTAGCCTCCTTTAAAACAGGTTTTTTTCTGATCCAGACAGAAAAGTTTACAGAGCTACATAGTGTTCTATGAATAAACAGAGTTAATCATTTATATCGTTACAGCCTGAATAATCCAGATCCACAGCTCTATGAATATACAGTCGTGGAAAAAATTATTAGACCATCAAAAGTCATCAAAAACAATGGTTTTGCAATCAAGTGCTAACTCCTGTGTGTATCATGTGACTAAAACAGACAGAAAAGAAAACATGGAATGCCTAAAAGCACTGTTTGTGTTGGTACAATGCCATAGATACTGATGTAAGAACTGAAGTGATTTTGGTTATTTTCAAGAAAACATGGAAAAGTGCTAGATATCAGCTCTGAAATTAAACTCTTATGAGCTATTTGTGTTGTTATCATTATATTTGTCCAAACAAATGTACCTTTAGTTGTACCAGGCATTAAAATGAACAAGAAATTGAAGAAAACAAGGGGTGGTCTAATAATTTTTTCCACAACTCACTGTATACTCCACATCTCTTTTAGCTTTTTGTGCAGGTGTTTCCTCCTACTATAGCTGTAACTGATGCCAGGCAGCATAGACATGGAGTATGTCGTGGTGAACGCAACATTACACAGTTTATGAGCAGTATTAAATGGGATGTGAACTGAGAAAGAGGTTTTTCCGCTCATATTAGAGGCCATTAAGTCTAAAGTCAGAAAAAATGACTTTGCTCAAAATGTGTCACTGACTGAGATAAAGTGCAGAAAATTAAATGCTCCAAATTTTTTTTATTGTGTAGATGCTGAACCAAAACATACAATATGATGTTAAAGGAGAAGATAGTGGTAGAAACAGTTAAAATCAAAGAGAAAAAAAAAAAAATAATAATAATAATAATAACAATAATAATAATAACTTTATTTGTATAGCACCTTTAAAACAAAGTTTACAAAGTGCTTTGACAGAGGGCACAACAGCAGGATACACGAAGCAAGTTAAAAAAACTACTAAAACAGAAGCAACACAATTAGAGAGATGTATGAACAAGTTAATAATCAAACAGGATCAAATTTAAAAATTAAATTAAAAATTAAAGTTAAAAAAGGGACAGACAGCACATAAAAGCAAATCTATAAAATGTGTTTTAAGAAGTGATTTAAATAGATGTTACTGATTCCGCAAGCCTTATCTCCTCAGGCAGGCCGTTCCAAAGTCGAGGGGCCTGATGGAAAATGCCCGGTCAACTTTTGATTTAAGCCTCGACTTTGGAACAGCCAGGAGCCCTCTGCCCGAGGATACGTAGACTGCGTGCTGGCTTGTAGTCCACTAGCATTTCTTCTATATAACTGGGGCCAGGCCCATTCGAGCTTTAAAAGTGATCAGTAAAATCTTAAAATCAATTCTAAAAAATACAGGGAGCCAGTGGAGGGATGCAAGGATAGGAGTGATATGATGTTGTCTGCTAAAACCAGTGAGAAGCCTAGTGAGAAGACAGAAACCAAAGCCAAAATAAGACTTACATCTCTTGAGTTCTGTTTTAGTTGTTCTGGTAATAATGCGATAACTGATGTAGCACTGTGGCTTGTGCTCTAAACATAAAAATTCCACAATAAAACAAAATGTTCCCAATCTATGAGGCAGCCCCTGCTTTTTGACAATCATAAGACAGGGTTCCCATAATGTTTGAGACTGAGGGTGAAGAGAGAGTGGGAGAGAGGTGAGGAGGATGAAGGAGGAAAGCCAAGATCAACTCTGAACTTGTGTTTCTGCTCAATTTAATGTTTAGAAATCAGGAACATTTCCATTGTGCGTTTGGAGACCTGGATGTGAGAGCTTAGAAAATTCATGCTGGCGTCAGGACACAGCTCAGTACACGTCTTGTTTAACGGCATGTCCGAACTCCCACCTAGACGAAGCAGCAGCTATTCTTTACTGTTATTCTTTGCATACTTTGAAGAGTTCTAAACCCTCGAGCATTAAAACAAAGAAAACAAGTGCACATTTTCGCTCCTTGGCTCAGTTTACTACCTTTTTGCTGATTTGCAATACAGGCTCAGTGGTTGATTCCTGCTGAACTCATGCTGCATCACTGTTTATACTGGACCACTGTGTGTTGTCATTGCATTCTCTGTCACAAGAGGGCGCTCTCCTACTTCTACATGACTGCTGCTGCTGCTGCTGGTTCTGCTCAATTCATTATTTCAGATTTCTGCAGCCTCTATATCACAGGTGTCAAACATGCTGCCCGGGGGCCAAATCCGGCCCGCCAAAGGGTCCAATCCGGCCTGTGGGATGAATTTGTGAAATGCAAAAATTACACTGAAGATATTAACCCATAAAGACCCAAATACACGCCAATGACCAAAAGCATTTGCTGATCTATAATGTTTAATACCTGTTGATCTACTAATTCTATCAATACATGTAAATAATTGGTGTAAAATACAGTTTATCATCTTTTCATGGTCGTCAGGTTTGACCCATTTGGACGTTCAGAGGCTCCGTAGTGAACGTGGAAACACCATCATCTTCTACAACATTAATTCACCAGTAAAACCCATGGAATTTAATCAGTGAAAGTGGATGGAGACACTTGTTTTGTGCTTAGTTAATGATATATTTTACTGGAAAAGTCACTTTTTCTTGAGTTTTCTCTCTTTTTGGTATCAAAACCCTCAAATGTCATCTCTGTATGATGATTAAAGTACATGATCAGTAAAATAAATACAGGAAAATACCTGATTTTTACTGAAAAAAAAAGCAAAATGGAGAGGATAATATGATGATAAATGGTGATAAATCACTTAAGAAAGGTTAAATAAAGAAAAAAAAATATTTGGGAGCTAACATAAAAGTAGCACTGGGTCTTTATGGGTTAACAATCAATAGTGACAAAATCATTTTAATTCAGGTTCCACATATAGACACATACAGTCCAATTAGATTTCAAGTAGGTCAGATCAGTAAAATATTATCATAATAACCTATAAATAATGACAACCCCAAATTCTCTCTTGTTTTTTAGGTGTAAAAAAATAAAATTACATGAAAATGTTTACATTACCAAACTATACTTTTACAAAACATGTGAATAACCTGAACAAACGGAAATGTCTTAAGAAAAGTAAATGCAATTTTATCAATATCCTGCCTGTTACTAAATGTTTTGTGTGATTGTAATGCACATGTGTAAATGATAAACTAATGAAACGAGGCAGAATATTGTTAAAATTGGACTTGTTTTTCTTAAGACAATTCAAGTTCAGGTTATTCAGATTTTTAAGGAAACTTTGTAGATGTAAACCTGGTCATAATATATTTTTTCGTTTTTCACTGTTACTATTTTACTGGTCCGGCCCACTTGAGATCAAATTGGGCTGAATGTGGCCCCTGAACTAAAATGAGTTTGACACCCCTGCTCCATATCTATGCTTGGCATTGATGTCCCTTAACTCATAAAGACCCAAACGGCCACTGGTAACCAAAAGCATCTACTCATCTGTAATGTTTAACCCCTAAGGACCCAGTGTGACTTTTATGGCAGTTTCCAAATTAATTGTTCTCTTCATTTAACTTTTCTTGCGTGATTTATCACCATTTATTATCATATTATCCTCTGTATTTTGAATTTTTTCCAGTGAAAATCATCTTTTTTCCTATGTTTAGTTGACTGATCATGAAGATGTTCATAAAAGCTCAGGATGAAGTCAAAGGTTATTGTATCAAAACAGAAAAAAAAGATGAAAATGTGACTTTTTCAGTAAAATTTTGCATTAAGTGAACATAAACCCAGTGTGTCCATCCACTGTCATTGATCCAACTCATTGAATCAATGTTGTGGAAGATGACGATGTTTCCATGGTAACTATGGAGCCTCTGAACATCCAAATGGGTCATATGTTATTACCATGAAATGATGACAAACTGCATTTTGCAACAATTATTTACATATATTGATAGGATTAGTGGATCAGTATTAACCCATAAAGACCAGTGCTACTTTTGTGCCAGTTTTCAATTGAATTTTCCTCTTTATTTTAACCTTTCTCATGTGCTTTATAACCATTTATTATAATATAATGCACTGTGTTTGTGCTTCTTTTGTGATATTCATGTATTTTTCTGTATTTAATTGACTGATCATGTAGATGTTCATAAAAGCTCAGAGTAAGGTTGAGGGTTATTATATCAAAAACAGAGAAAACTGAAGAAAAAATGACTTTTTCAACTAAATCTCTCATTAATTGAGCATAAACCAAGTGTGTCTATCCACTGTCATTGATCCCATTCCATGGGTTTTACAGGTGAATCCATGTTGTAGAAGATGACAGTGTTTCCATGGTAACTACGGAGCCTCTGAACATCCAAATGGGTCATATCTGATGACCATGAAAAGATGACAAACTGTATTTTACACCAATTATTTATATGAATTGATAGAATTACTGGATCAACACGTATTAAACAGTTTAGATCAGAGGATGCTTTTGGTCACTGGTGGACGTTTGGGTCTTTATGGAATAATTACTGTTGAATCGCTAATCCTATTAAAACATGAACATAATTGGTGTAAAATCCAGGTTTTCATCTTTTCATGGTCATCAGATATGACCCATTTGGATGTTTAGAGGCTTGGTAGTTACCGTGAAAACACCATCATCTTCTATAACATTGATTTACAATTAAAACCCATGGAGTTGGATCAATGACAGTGGATGGGGACACTAATTTTATGTTCACTTATTGATATCATTGCTGAAAAAGTCACTTTTTCCTCAGTTCTCTCTGTTTTTGATATAATAATGCTCAACTTTAACATGAGCTTTTATGAACATCTATATGAGAAGTAAGTTGAATATAAGAAAACTTATGATTTGCACAAAAAAACCCACAAAATGTAGAAGATAATTTTATAATAAATGGTGATAAATTACGTAAGAATGGTTAAATAGAGAGAAAAAATCATTTTCAAAGTACCACAAAAGTAACGCTGGGTCTTAATGGGTTAAATCAAATATCAAAGAAGGGATGAGTTATTTACTGGTTTACAATATATTTTGCAGATTTCACAACCTCCAGAGAAGGAAAAGTCAAGAGGTACAGTAAACTGCACTATAATCAGAGTTTTACTAGTCTCATACCTTACTCAGGACAATATGTAATAGCTACGCATTCATTTTTTCTTACAGTAATTCCACTCATAGAGGTAATGGAAGGGAGCAACTGTCAGCCTATGAAACAGTTGGTGGATGTAGAGCAGGAGTTCCCTGAAGAAGTGCGGTACATTTACATCCCTGCCTGTGTCCCACTTTGGAGATGCTCGGGATGCTGTATGGACGACAGCCTGGAGTGTCATCCTGCACTCGAACGAAACGTCACTCTGCAGGTGATGCACAGAGAGCGAACACTGAGAGAGCTGCACAGGCCTTTATTATAGACTGAAAAGTACTGACAATATAGAAAAATACAAAGAAATATACAAATATACAGAAGGACAACTCTACAGCACAAATATATGCAGCATAAAAAGGATATATATAAGGTAATAAGGGATATACTGTATGCTTACCTTGTATATATCCTTTTTTACCTTACATATATCCTTCATATGTTGTGCATATTTCTTCTGTCTGTGATACAGAGTTGGCCTTTTGTATATTTGTATGTCTCCTTGTATTTTTGTATATTGTCAGTATTTTTCTGCATATATTTTCAGTATAATTTTGTGTAACAATTTTTATATGCAGTTTCTTTTTGTCTCTCTTAAGTGATTTTTATTTTTCTGTAATGTTATTCTATTCTATTCTATTCTATTCTATTCTATTCTATTCTATTCTATTCTATTCTATTCTATTCATTAAAATTGAAGGTTTCTATTTTGTTCCACAGTTGATCAGAATATTTCCTAGGATATATTCGCAAAGTGTGGAGCTCACATTTGTTCAGCATCATAAATGTGAATGCAGGTAAAACACAATGAGCCATTTTTAAAACATTACATACAAAACAAGGATTTCACATCATAGCTGACTGACTGTTGTTTTGTTTTGTTTTTTCTGTTTTAGACCAGGACAGAAACGTCTAAATGATAAAAGGTCAGTTATAACCTTTCCCCATTGGACATGACCACAACTTTATCGTCATTGAACTTTGCTCTTCCTCCACAGCAGCAGTGAGTCTATCAAAACCAGACCCCGAAGGAGGAAACACAAGAAGACCGCAAACGGCTGTGTCAAGTAAGAGATAGATTTGGTGAACACAAACACAAACCCTATTTCATAACTGTTTGCACATTTATGGCGACATTTATCACAGCCTACTCCATACTGTCAGACCACCAAGAGCAGATGAGATTAAAGAATATCACACTATATTGTGTGCCATGTTGCTTCTCTGTTTGGCTGCCCTGTAATACAAAGGCTGTGTAACACAATAACCCAAGGCCACAGATAGGTGCAACCTAGGACTGTCAGTGCAAATACAGCTATTACTCTGAAAGCATTTAGATTACTTTAAAAGAAAAAAAAAACAAGGACACAGAAGAATGGTGCATATGTGTCTCAGTATGTTGAAGATTCTTCTTTAATTTCATTATTTCATATGCTGCATTGAGGAGACAGAAAGCTCTTGTACAATCATGGTCTGCAGAACAAGTATGGTCAGAATATCAAACATGTGAGAAAAAACAAACAAAAAAAATCATAGGTAGCCGCATATTGTCATACACCACTTCCTTGAGTGGCTCCAAACATATAAAGAAGAAACAAAATATTATCTTTGATCAAAAACTGTACTACGTGACATGATATGAATCAATCTTCTTCATACTGTTAGGGTTAAACTACTTTGCTCTTTGGCATTCAAAACAACAAAAAGTCAACAAACAAACCTTGCTTGGGAACACGACACTACATTACATTCACATTATTCCATCCTTCCACCATTCTGGGTTCCGTAATCAGTCCACTTATTCCATTTTTTGTCCATTTGTGTCGCAGTTTGTGAGTTATTTTTTTCCATTGTATATATTTCTTCAATAATTGTGATCCCTTGGTCTTTATTGGTGGTTCTGTCTTTCCCCAGTTCCTTGTAACAGCTTTTTTGCAAGCCACTAAAAGTACCTTAACCAAGTATATGTCATTTCCTGCTACATTTCCATCAGACTAGTTACACAAATACAGTACATCACAACACATTGGAATCTCATCCCCCATTATTTGTTGTAGCACTCCACACACCATTTCCCAAAACACAGTTGTTTTATCACATTTCCAAAAGACATGTGTGTGATCTCCATCAAATTCTCCATATTCTCTCTAACATTTCTGCTGTCTGTTCAACCACTTACTTTTCTTCTTTGGTGTAATAAAGAAACACACCAGATATTTCCAGGAGAACTCACTCCAGATCAGACTTTAGTCATTTTACCTGGAGGTGGAAGAAGCAGAATAGAAGTTCAACTTGGCATGTGCCCTAGGAATTAAATCTGACCAGTGTTAAACCTTAATCGCAAACAAATCTGCTACTACACAAGTGAAATATACTTTTTACACCTAAAGCATGTTTAATCTCTTGTATTTATGCTTGTATTTTCTTGTGTTGTGAGTTTTGCAATTTGTCTGGTGGGTTGTTTCCATTTCAAAAAGGTACACTGTCGGCCTGATCACAATCAAGGGTACCAGAAAGGGTGCACATGTAGATAAAAAATAATAATGCTCCATCAAAAAATCGGACAGGCCATTTTATTTGTCTGATATTTCTTTTTTAAAGTCCAAAATATTTTTGTATTATGGTGTCTACTAAAAATTTCGCAGGCTTGCTCCTGTCAAATCAGAAATTATTTGGTGTACGGACACTACAGCCTAATAGCCTCTATATTTAATGCCTACAAAGATATACATGTCGAGACCCAAAACGGAATCTGGCCCGATTCAGAATCGGGCCGGCCCAGAGTGGAATTCTATTCTAGGCCGGCCTAGAATGGAATCCTGCTGCTATAATGTTATTTTTATACCATGTTTAATGCAAATGATCCATAATTCCATAATTTGTCATAATTTTACATTTTCAGTCTTACATACCTTGAGTAACTATTGTCAATTTCAGTCGATTTCACTGTACCATATATTGGTGGGGAGTACCACTAGGTTCTATTTGTAAATAAAGTGTATTATAGTTTACAATTAAAATGTTGTTTGTTTCATTTTTTTTCATATATTTGCAAATTCCATGTATTGATTTTTGTAATAATTTAGATCATTTGCATTAAACATGGTATAAAAATAACATTATAGCAGCAGGATTCCATTCTAGGCCGGCCTAGAATAGAATTCCATTCTGGGCCGGCCCGATTCTGAATCGGGCCAGATTCCGTTTTGGGCCTCGACATACACATGTTTCAGCACTCAGGATAATCAAGCATTGTTTATTGCATAGATGTCGTGTCCAAAGCATGCGTGCTGAAAAATTCCATATATTGACAGAAACAATAAAATTAGACCCATATATTTGGATATGGTGTACAGACACTACTTGGTGTACGGACTCTACAAGATTGGAATGGAAATTTGGCTTACCACATGGTTGCACCTCTGTTAGATCTGCAACTAAGTCTTCCTGGTACAGGAGGAAATAAACATTTGTGAACAAGTTATAACAATATATCTATAAGGCATATACGCCATATTATTGATGGAAGTATATTAGTGTACGGACACTACATGAATTTTGGTGAACAACGTGCCATTGAAAACATGCGGTTTGATGTAAACATCTGTTTACCACATTGTTACCAAATTGTCTGCAGCCAGGGAGCATACCAGTTGTGCACACTTTAGTCATATTTAGTCATAATAATATTTAAATAACAGGTTCCCATTCTATTATTACAATTAAAGGGCTGTAAAAGAAGGGTTTTCATAACAAAATGGTTGACTGTCTTAATACTAAAAATAAGAATTTATAATCAAACAGCAGTTCAACAAAAATGATCAATAAATGAAAAGCAATATGATGTGTGTATTTTGTAATAAAAAAAGACACAGGAGTTGAGTAGTAATTATTTATTGTGTTACAAAACATTATGTACAATAATTTTGCTCTCTTATAACAATAAAATTGTGCACATATGTTCACGCTCATTGGGTCGCCATTTTATCAGTTTTTATCCGATTTTCTTCAAATTTGTAAGATTGCAAGATCTAGTAATAAGATGGCCAAAGAAACATTTTGGGAATAATTTTGGGGGTATCTTTTTGCAATACTGATTAATAACTGATGCAAACATACTTGTACACTTTGATTGTGATCAGGCCGTGTGCATATGGATAATCTGTGTCTCCCTAGCCCTTTCTCTCCCTTTTATTTGATGATGTTGGATGTTAGGAATGAGAGGAAACCAGAAAGCTGTTACAGAAAGGATGGCACGCCCAAAATAAAACAGCACTACATTAATAAGTTTAGAATGTAACTTTGTAAAGTGTTAGGATGTGGTCTGTATTATATGTATGAGAAGTGCCAGTGCTGGCTCAATTGGAAAAACCACTTACACATAAAAATCTTTCCCTGTTGAGGACAGAGAACAGGGATCTGAAGGAGGTGTGAGGCTTTAAAGGATTTTAGTGAAAACTAGGTCAGCTGTCTGAAGTGGTGAGAGTAAAGGATCTGGTGATGTTATAAGGAGTACAATCAGCCTTTTTATTCATCCTTGATGAAATCCATCCCCTCCATCAGCCTCTCTAACATCAGATCTTAGGCTTTGTTAGATGGAAAATGTTTATTTGGGGATTTTGTCAGCTTTAAAGGAGAAACCTGTTTGATGATATTGTTTAGTTCTGGTTGTTGTCCTGACATTCTTGGCTCCTATTCTTTTTCCTGAATTACAGCAGAAAAAAGACCTGGCTTTCTAAATGACGATTCAAGATCAAACCCCTGCTTAATAGAGGATTGAAACAGATTAATGACATTCTTGATTTCATGTAAATGCTTCTAGACATGACAACACACTGGAAACACCATAGTATTCAACATCCACATGATCTGAATCAAGTTATGTTGTATTGTTTTAGATATAGTCTTGACTATATGAAAAATTTTTCTACACACAATTATTTTTTCCGGTAGAGTTGGGTTCAAATTGAATTTAATAAAACTAGATAATCCTGAAGTTCCAACTAACTTTAACATTTTTTTTCCTTTTCTTTGTAATTACAGGTGCCAGTTCCCTCAACAAAAGATCGGCCTTTACTGATTCTTTCATCTGTCCAGTGACTCAGCAGCAACTCTGTGAAGCTTACATTTAACCAGAGGTGTCAAGTAACAAAGTAAAAATACTTTGTTACCTCACTTAAGTAGAAATTGTGGTTATCTATACTTTACTGGACTATTTACTTCTACTCTTTACATTTTCAAGCAATTATCTGTACTTTCTACTCCTTACATTTTAAAAATAGCCTCATTATTCCTATTTCAATTCGGCTTGTTTTCATTCCGGCTTGTCATCGTTCAAATAAAAAAACTATCCAGATAAATAGTGCCATCTGGATAGAGTGAATTTGACTGTGGTTGGATGAAAAGTATGAACATATACCATTCTGACACCCTATTGGTTTGTACGTGATCCATTGCACCTGACTTTTTGCTTCATTCCAATACTTATATTCAACTCGTCATCATATCTTCCACTCCATGAAACACGTTAATGCTCAGTAGGACACATATATGGTTCTTTAATACATTTGCATTGTACTAAAATGTGTTCATTTTCAATGGGCACATATGCGGCTGAAACAGGTAGCCTAGTGTTTTTAAATGTTTCAACATTAACATTTTAATATAACATTATAGTCATTATGGCCTTTAGTAAAATGTTTTTTGGGGAGGTGGGGTAGTACACTATAGGCCCTGTGGCACCACCTAAGCTTTTGTCCCTAATGGGATTTTTTCTCCCTCACATTTACTTTTACAGTTTAAGTAGTTTTGAAACCAGTACTTCTTACACTTTTACTTGAGTAAAAGCTTGAGCTGATACTTCAACTTCTACAGAAGTCTTTTTAAACTCTAGTATCTATAATTCTACCTGAGTAATGAGTGTGAATACTTGTGATACCTCTGCATTTAACCAAACATCTTTCTTCTTTAAGCACATGTATCTCCATTCAGATCAGAGATGTTTCATGTTGTTTATGGCAATCTGTGTTTTTGTTTATTATGCTAACCCTTTCTGGACTCCCCCTGGCTATGTAATGGTAAGGCTTGGATACAATTATCCACAGTACACACTAGTATGGATGCATAATGGACGCACAAATAACAGGTGGGATGCTTCGAGCCTATTAGTTGCCAGGGGACCAGATTAAACTCTGCATCCATTAGATCTTCACTGATTAACTGTCACGTCAGTGGCAATGTTCACAGACCTTCTCCTCTTCTGTTAAGTGACTCATGTTGTTATAGCCTGATCATTATCAAACCAAATGTTGTGGACACTATGTAATTGACAAGTCGTGTATAAGTGACACTTTTCAACTGTAGTTTTCAATAAACACTTACACTTACACTTTGCTTTTATTTATGGGCTATGAACAGTTAATATAACAAAACACACTCAAAAGACAATGACACCCTGTGCTATCTACATTTGCATTTGTAGACCATTAGGGTCAGTAATGTGAGGACACTGAGAGCTCTTTATCTTGCAAGGCTTTGTAGTTAGCATATTGTTAACAAAACACAAGGGGTTACTGTTATCCCTTCATTTGTATTGCATTCATCGCTTTTAAGTAACATGTGAGATCATGGAGATGTGGTCATAGAGGAGAGGTGGTTCATAAGTGTTTCAAAAAGGATTATCAAGATAAACAGAGAATTGTAGTATGGACAGTGTAATGTAAATACTAGCCGCACTCTCTTGCCAAGGTTGAGACAAGAAGATCTATAGCACTCCTATCTCTGTAATCCAACACAAGCACTCAGTTAACATGGCAAACACAGAGACTGGAAACTATATATATAAGCAATGACTGGCAAAACACTTATCCAAGAGAAGTTGCTGGTCACTGAAGCTGCATGGCAATTGGATGACAATCTAGAACACAGGTGTCACACATGTGGCCCAAGGGCCAAATCCGGCCCACCAAAGGTTTCAATCCGGCCCGCGGGATGAGTTTACAAAGTGCAGAAGATGTTAACAGTCAAGGGCATCAAACTCAAAAATAACAGCATAATAACCTAGAAATAATGACTCCAAATTTTCTTCTTGGTTTAATGTGAAAAAAATAATATGACATCATGCCTATAAATAATGGCAACACCAGTTTTTTCCTCTTTGATTTATTGCAAAGAACATTAAATGTCTGATATCCTTTAACAATAAAATGTCAATAACCTGAACAAATATAAACAACCTGGAATTTCTAAAGAAAAATAAGTGCAATTTTAACAATATGCTGCCTATTTTGGGCCTTGGTAGATCTGATCTGTAATGCACATGTATAAATCATGAAGTTAAGGCATAATATTGATAAAATTGTACTTGTTTTTCTTCAGAAATTTCAGTTTTTTTCCAGTTATTCACATCTTTTTTGTTTTGGATAGAAATAGTTTCATCATCTAATGTTATTTTTTTTGCACTAAAAAATTTGGAGTTGTCATTATTTGTAGACTATTCTGCTATTATTATGGAGATCAAATTGGGCTGAATATGGCCCCTGAAAGAAAATGAGTTTGACACCCCTGATATAGAACATTTGTACCCTTAGCCTATGCATTGTTCTTTGTAACACAAATTTCAAACCTTTGATTTTAAATAAACAACATATATGTGCTGACACTGAGCTGTAGAGGCTCTGGTACTGCATCGCTTTGCTCCAGACAGGTCTGCAACCCATTTCAAGGCTTCTTGCAGAAAGTGTGTCATCTGCCAGGAAAGGTTTCACATTTACACTGCAGCCTTTATGAAAGTTTTGATCTTATTACCTAATTTGTCAAGACACAGAATAGATCCCTCAGGTAATTATAACCCTATAACTTTGCCACAGGGTATTTACTCATCTTCAGTTTAACAGTTTTTGTATAACTATCCAATGCTGTTTTGTGAACATGCTCTTGCAATACTTATATTGCACTTGATGTATGAGCAGTTCTTTCCACCTCATCCTTGTGCTTACTGTATGACTGGAACAAGTTGTGTAGATCAGAACTGGACCAATATTGAGCGATGGACGCACGTGAGGACGTTTTGTTCTGAGGTGCAATGTTTACTTCTATCATGCAGTCTTAGGTTAGCTGTGGGCCAACCAACTTCTTATGTAATACACCAGAACATTACGATCAAAACCTCGCGTCACTGGATTCCCCGATGGTACAGCTGAGATGCCTGCACTGAACTGCACTGTACACCTCCCCGACTAACACAGCGTACACAGTGTCCTTAACGTGCCACACATTCGGCACTAGTCACGTTTTTTAGCTGCTGGCTCCACCGACCAATCACAAGCCTGGAAATCTGAAAAGTGGGCGGGCGTTGAAGCGTAGAGACCATGACGTGCGAGGTACTCCAGACATGACCACGCCCATAACTGCCAAATATGGCAGAATTGCTGTATCAAATGACCGGGGCTTTGGGGTTTTCATCGCCTGGGAACAATTAGGGGTGAGCTACCGGAAGCCCACCCGTGATCGCAAGGGTTTTTTTTTCGGTTGCGGGGGACAATTACATTGTACCGGACAGCGGCTGTTGCCACCGCGCCTCTGCATGTGACCGAGCGGACAGGGGAGGGGCGGTGTGTCTCGTGTATAGTACCGTGGATTCACTCTATGCCGAGGAACACAGAGTTCTAGTTAACGTATTTGGGCAGCGGCAGTAACAACAGTCACGAAGAAAAAGCAGTCGGCGAACCTCACAAGACGTTCCTTCCAACGGAAAGTGTGTCTTCCACAGAGGAGGGTGTTTTTTTAGACCCGCGACAAACACATGTAGGTTATTCTTTTGTTTCTCTTTGCTGTTTTTGTGGTGTTTTGTGTATCCCGGCTGGCTCGTGCCACTTAACATTAGCGGCTAGCATTATTACGTAGCATAATCAAGCTAACTTTGATTTCGCCTTAAGAGTCGATAGATTTTAGCTAGGCCTTCAGTGTTGTGTTTTACATAGTCGATATATTTGCAGCTCTATAAAATGGAGTTTTTATACCACAGATTAGTTCATAATGCAGTGTTGTGTTTACATTTCGTCTAACATCTTCTGCAAGTACCGTTACACAGCCCCACATCCTGTTAGTGGTATGAGAGGGATGTCTGTTTAGTGTTTGATTCCCAGATTTAGCCTTTCATATGCTGATGTTGTTGATGTGTGTTTGTGGAGCCAAGGACATTGTCAGCGCAGCAGGAAAGGAGTGATGAGCACCAAAAGGAAGGCAGAGAGTCACTCAAGGGCAGCAAACAGACCTCGCATCATGAAGTCTGGAGGGTCCCGGGCTGAATCAGAGAGAGACTCAGGATTCTCAGGTTAGTCCAGGCTCTTTAAGCACCTCTCTAGGCTTTAGTTCACCGGTTCTCAAACTGTAGACACTGTGTACCACCTCAGAAAGTATTTGTCTCTTTAAGTACCTTCCTTATGGCTGACAACAAGACACAAACTTATTTTCATAGTTTCCATTTGGAGCCAAGATGTAGTGTTTTGTGTTATTCATCTGAAGCTGGTAATATGGCCATATACTTTCCTATCAGTTGGTACCTATAATCATCATGACAAACAACATATCATTATATCTTGCAGTGAAAGCTGGTTTGTGGTCTTGGGTGAAAGTTGAACAAACCAGACGGTTTGGGTTTTAAGATATTTTTTATGGTCACAGCATATAATCAAGAGTAGCACATTCATAGCAACTATGATTAAGTGTCTGTTAACTTTATGTTTGACTTTTAAACTAAGTACAAACAACAAAACAGTGACATATTTGGGAGGGTGTTACTTGACAATGTAAATAATACAAGCAAACTCAATACAGAAAAATCTATATCATGATAATTTCAGTTATTATTGCAGTTTAATAATGCCACATTTAGGGTCCAGCCCTATGTTTTTCATCACAATAGCTCCTCCTACACTTAATCTCACCATTGCATTTTAGCTTGTTGACAGATAATTATCAGTATAGGGTCAACAGTCTGATACGGAAATAAAGATATTACTGTGGAGAGGAAACTTAAATCAAGTTACAAAGATTCCATAATTAAGACATTTCTTTTATAGTAGTATTTCAGTTATGGTATGTATTTCTTTTTTTTTGTCCATTTTATTTCATTTTAAGGATTCCTTTGCATACCACTAGGGGAGCATTGATATCATTGAGAACTCTCACTAGTAAAATGTACAATGTAACTAAAGTGATCCCCTCCTCCTCCTTTTCATGGCTATAGATGCGAGCTCTGAGCATTTTAGCACAATGGATACAACAGACTCTGAGGATTCACCCTGCCCTGTTGTACAGCAGGACCCGCAAACTCCTGGCTCGGGGCCCCAGCCTCCTCAGCTTGCTGTGGTGGGAGGCTCCTATTCAAGTCTTTCTCCTATGATTATCATGAACAATGTCCTTCTCAAACAGGTACACTGCTGCCACAGAAAAAAAAAACAACTCTGTAATGCAAAACCTGAACTTGTAACATTGTCTGTCTGAGAGCTACAGTTCTGACCTTAAGAGTCAGACGGAAAGTATTCATGCAAAATATCCCAATTCTCTGAAGTAGTGAATGGTGTGAACTGTACTGCAGTCTCAAGTTTCCTTTTCCCATTGTTTGTGAGCGTCAAGTAATCAAATGTCTTTTATTGATTTTCTATTTTGTTGAGATTTGTTATCAGTTTTTGTTAGACAGTTTAGTAGATTCACTCATTAGTAAACTGATTCATTCATCATTTAGAATAAGTATTGTTCTGTTTTCCAGTTAATTGTGTGTTCTGTACAATGACAATAACCATAGCCTCCCTGTTCACAGATTGACTACCTGCATGGAAGTGTGTTCACGCTTAATTAGAGAAACAAACTAAGTCCCAATGTAATCAGTCTACTATGAAAAACAGGCACCAAATCTTTACATTTGAGATCTTGCTACCAGGGAAAGTTTAGCATTTTTGCTTAATGAATTGCTGAAATGGTAAATGGATAGGCAAAGTAACTGCTTGTAAATGGCCATGTCCAAAAATGAAGTGCTTGTGATGCATCCTGCTTCTTAACACTTTTCATTCTCGACTTGATTGCTTTTGCAGCCTGGTGACAATCCTCCTGCTCTGAAGCCATGGGGCTTTAGTCCCACAGTGGAGGTTGTTCAGCCTGTGGTGCAGCAGCCTCAGGTGGTCTTCCTTCAACCTGTGGTTTCACGTCAAGCTTCCACTGCCTCCAAAGATTCTTCCACTAGACACCGACGCCCTAAGAAGTATCTTCCAATCCTAAAATCCTACCCTAAGATTGCTCCATATCCAGGAGATAGCTCAAGTTCCTCAGGGAGAGGAACTGCTTCATCATCTTCCTCCACCTCCTCCTCCTCCTCTTCTTCAGGTTCAGAGAGAGGCAGTGGCTCGACCTCCAACCACCAGGATCACTGTCAAAAAGAGAAGCAGCAGAGAAGTCCATGTAATAGTGTTAGCAACTCAGCCACCCACAATCTTCCTCCAACTCCCAGCACTGTGTCTCCTCTGCTCCAGAACCAGCTTTCTCATCCCACATCAGGAACCAGCGCCAGCAACAGTGCAGCAAGTGAGAAGCATTTACTGACTGTCAAACAGACAGAGTTAACTCCTTCCTTATCTTTCACACCCACCATTGGCTCTAAAGACCAGGAACTCCTTGCCCTCGGGGCTCTGGTCAACAGAGAGAGCAGCTCATCAGGAGGAAATAACCACTCTGACAGTGATGCTGATACAAGACGGAAGCGCTTCTGCAATACGTATAACATCCTGAGCAAATCGGGCCTGTTAGACATTACACTCCGCACCAAGGAGCTCCTCAGACAGAACCGACGCACCCAGGGTGACCTGGACCGCCTAAAGGAACACACAGACCTCTTCCTCCAGGCTCTGCGGAGCGGCGACACTAGCATCTGTGTCAAGCTGCAGACCAGCCTTCAGGAGGAAGACGGAGAAAAAGAGAGGGAGAGAGCTGTTCAGCCCAGCTCTAAGGCTGATTAGACCTTGACTAGTGTTACACGGTAATCCTGTAGACTGAGATGGGGAATGGAAGGCCTGCACTGGGGGTTGGTGCAAACGGAGACAGATGGACCAGAAATAATGTGCTCTAAAATACACCCACCCCGCCCCACCCCTACTACTCACTCCCAGACTGTGTGCTGTGGCCTACATTTTGCTGCATTATGCCTAAGGTTCCTGACACACCAAGCTGACCCTAAAAAGTTTACGAATAGTGGCATTCTCAAACTCCTTGAGATTTTGAGCAAAGGAAGGGTGATGCGAAGGAAAAACAGGAAAAAATCACAATAAAGTATCTAGAGCTTCACAGTTAATCAAAGTAAGCGTATAATTGCAAGAGACTGCAATGAAAATGTTCAATGTGTATATGGTGATATTTGAAAGTAGGTTTTTTTGTTTGTTTTTTATTACTAGTTCAAGTTTGTCTGAGTAGAAAAAAACTCATTTAAAAGTGGACAGTAATCTGTGTTTTTACTTGAATCCCAAGAAAAAACACTGAAATCACAATATTGTCTGCAGTAATTACAATTCACCAAATTGTGCAGCTGTAGTGAAATCATAGCTTGGCTGAGCTGAATGGGCACTCGGAGCTCTATTCGAGTGCTTCTGTCACTGATTCAACATGTTTAATCAGTGGAACAGTTAAGAGCCAAACAGTGCCATCAGTAAAAGACACGCTGCAAAAACTACAGCCATTTGTCAGCCACATAGTTGCAGTTGCTGTTCAAATTGCCAATGGTCGGCTCGGTGTATTAAGACTTTAAGGTCAAACAAGGCAAGAGCCACAGCTCACTGCTCTGCCAAATTGAGCCTGTCTACATTTCTTCCAATAAAACATCCCCACCACTGTGCAGAAATCTCCTGCTGATTGGCAATCAGGAATCAAAAGGCCGTAGAGATTTGAATCTATGGCGTGAAGTGGTGAACAGACAAAGTAATTTTACTGAATGCACAGTAAAGTTTCACAATCTGAAGGCTTGATTAAAAACTCTCTGACTGGATCTTGTAACCATGAATTGCAATGAAAAGTAGATGAGACTAAGGTGTTCCAACACTTGTGGATTGTTGTCATCTTCCACTGACACTGGTGTGTTGTGTAATAGACCTCCAGTTAACTAACAGCGTGTACAATACGAAATAGTTATATGCAGCATTTGTATATTTTACCAGGCTGAGAAAATGTTGTCATGTCGCACTGAATGTTTTCAGGGCCTTTTGCCTTTCTGCATCTTTAGAGGAACATGTGCCTAAAGTGTCTTATTATTTTGTTCTGCGTTTTAAAGCTTCACATGAATAATTTGGTCTTGTTGACTGTTTCAAGTCTTGCATTCCCATCATGTTGATGGCAGCTTTAATACAGTGCAATTGCTCTGAAGCGAAACTCCTGATAACCTCTCAGATTGTTCTTCAGTTACATCCTAGTGTGTAGATGGCTTCCTACAGTTAGACCATAACGATCTGTGATTAATGTACAAGTTGTAAAAGGTGTTTGGTGTGTTTTCTATACTCATGTTATAAATTAACATGGCAGTATTGTCTAACATAAGTGCAGATTTGGTTCCACTTCAAAGGTTCCTGTTTTCATCTGTATGATATTCATCGTGTGACTCTTAAGCAGTTGTGGATCCAATTCTGAGGATTAATTTGACTGAATGGTCCAATGCTTAGGATATCCCAGTTGAAGGTTTGCACATCAATAATGGACATCTTGTGGTATAAATTATGGCCTTAAAATCTGAATCCAGTGTATGTTGCAAAACTTTTCTTTTGCACAAAATTATTTGTTGAGTAGCAATCTCTAGGCAGAAATGAATGGCAGCTATGGTAGCTCACTGAGGTAAATTGTACTTGTTATTGTGAGGCATCATAAGCACTACTCATGGAAACACCTTCATGTATGACATTCACATGAATCTTTTGAAATTGTCAGTTTTTTTTAATTTTTTTTATACTAATAGGGTTATTTTATTTAATGTTATTGGATACTCTGTGTATTTAAGTATAAAATATTTGATGTGATAATTACGTACTTGTGCATATGTTGAGTTGTAATGCCTCATGAAGAACATCTTAAATAAGGGATAATTCTTACAAAAAAAGAATACAGTTAACATAAAGTTAATGTCAAATAGTCTGTAACTAAACACCACATTTCAGTTTTTATACATTTATCAGGGGTGATCGGAAATTTTTTTTTTCTTTTCTGTTGCTTTATTTTTGAAAAATGTTTCAAGGTTCAGAGAGGAAGTTCTCAGAGGCACTGAGCGACTGCAGCTTTGTTACGTTGTAAACAGACCAACATGTCACCCATTATGTCTGTATCGGTCAGTGTCACTCAAGTTCACTCTTAACCCGCTAAAGTTTGAGGTCAGGTTTCTTGCTCCACCCATGTTCTTCTGCATTGCACCAGTTCTAGTGTCAGCAAAGCAGCTCAAGATTCATTGTGCAGTCGTCATCTCCCCCTCCACCCCCCCTACCAAGCATAGCTGTGGTTGCTGTCTACAAATCACCGACCACTGAACTCTTTTGGGAAAGCTCTGTTTATGTCCGTGTCATCTACATAAACCCGATGAGCTCATTCTGTTTCTTTTGCACAGAAGCTCCTCGGCCTGCATCCATCTGTGCACATAACAGACCTGAATGACAGGGCTTGTATGTTTCGGGGTAAATATTGGATCTGAAACTGGCCTTATCACTCAACATGTCACAGTTTCCAGTACACTAACCATGGAGTCCACTGATCAAAGCATGTTGTACTTGAGACAAAATGTTTTACATATAATCAATGTTTTTTATTTTCTTTGGTCTGTGAGCAAAATTCCTAACTTGTCTTTTATCGGTTTTCTTTATATCTCACTGGCCGGGTTAAGATGAGTTCACTTAAATGCAAATAAGTCCCTGGCAGTTTTCAGCAAACGGAGACTTCACTAGATGTTAAGTTCATGTCATAGTGATGTTGTAACAAACGGAACAAGAAGGAATTTTTCAGATTCCTACATGTCATGCCTTGTACACTTCTGGTGAACTTTACAGCTTAATGTGTTTTTGTTTTTCGTTTTTTTTTCTGGATGCTCATATGAAAAGCATAATTTATGACTTTCCACGAGGTTCTAATATTCGTCAGTAATTTGCTAAAAACCCACATGTTCGTAACAAAGGCCTTCTGGAGACGCTAGACACAGGGCTGGATTGAAACTGCTGGTCCTGTCCTGCTCTTTTGCCTTGGACATGAGCAGATTCTGGTGTGTTTTTACCCTTTTCTCCAACTGTCTTATTCTTCACATGAGATCTTTTTCCTTTTTTCCTTTGTAGTTGTTTTTTTTCTGTTTTTGGACCAATTCTTTAGTGGCGCTACATTACAACATAACTGTAATTCTTTTATCCAATACTTTCTTTTCAGTTAGATGCTCAGACAGATTGAATTTGACATTGTTCGTCGTTGTACAGTGTGTAAATCCTACAATAGTTTTTGACGATGGCCTTCCGCTGAAATGTAATCTCAATAGTGTCGTTGGTTTAATGCCAGCGGGACAGACAGTGGTACTGAAATGTTGTAAAGGTCAATGAATTTGTGGCTGAAAATAGCACAACTTTGTGCTGTTCCAAATCTCTCTTAGGAGCTTTCTTTGCCGTTTTCAGCTTTTTCTGCATCACTTCTGTATGTTCTGTTCTAATCAGCTCACTTTTGGCATCAATGACTTCTGATCACACTGCTGTTTCTCAAATTTTCATGTGACTGACTTATTTATTGAGTGAAGTGTACGTGCTATCAGGCCATGTATATGCTACACACAGTCTTTAAGTGTCGTTTCCGTAGGTGTGATGTGGTTTTCTAATGTGACTGCATTTTTTTTTATTTTTATTTACAGTGCTTTTGCTTGTTGGATGACTTTTCTACACTGGATTTTTAGTTTGCCTGTCTAAACAGCAGCTTTTTTTCTACATTGTATTTCAGTCAGCCTTCATCCATTTAAAGATGCTGGAAAATGTTTGTGCGTTTGTTTTTGACGGTTCGTTTAAAATGTTTCAGTAGTTCACCAGCAGACATAATCAATAGCCTGGAATTTTTTGTTTTGTTTGTTTTGATGGATGAACGGGGAATTATGATGGAAAGTGATAGCTTCCTTTAATTGTATTTTGCAGTTTTTTCAAAGGAATACAACTGTTGAAATCTTCATTGTGCTTATACTTTGGAGGATAAACTAAAACACGAGGTTAAGTTTGAAGACCTCAGGAAATGTAATGTGATATTAACGATGATACTGTTCGACAAAAACAATTAGGAAGATATGAATGAAGAGTGGCTTGACGTGAGATGCTTTTTTTTCTTTTTTTACTTTTTAATTTGATTTTATTCTCATTGCTTGCGAAATAAATGTCACTCCAAAGAATCCTTCTCTTCTTGTCTTATTTATAAAAGTGGGATTGATTCTTGATTTACTACTGCTTTTTCATCGGGCGTCAGGATCAAAACATTTAAACCATGGCTGACATAAAAATGTTAAAACTCAATATAAAAAGTGAAGAAGTTACAACCTTACAAAAATAAAACTAATGCCACATTGTTAAAATACTCTCTAATTAGTAACCTTGGTTGAATAAAAGTATGTATGCAATAGTGAATTATGCCTGAAGGAGAAAAGTCAAAGTCATGTCATGTGCAGCTCATTGTAAATTAATCTAATGTTAGGTCTAATGTCATCTTTTAATGAAGTCAATGCAATTTCCAGTTAAACATCTTTTTAAAGAGTTTATTTCACTCGACATAAGTTGAGTTTCTCTTACAGGAACCCTGAATCTGTCAGTTTATCACTAACACTAAAACGGACACATTTGGAGGTACGGTACTTGGACAAAGCATCCCCAGGATGAAACTCAGCACTGACTACAGAGGATATTCACCAAATATTACAACCAAACCTCATATTTATAGCAGTTTTAGTTTGTCCAGTTGCTTGTGAGCCTATGAATGGTTGTAATTCCTAAATGGTTTATGCAATATTTATTGAATTGAATTGGATCATCTTTATTGACATTGTACAGTAGCACAACAAAATTTAAGGGAACACATCAACCCATAAAGACCCAGTGCTGCTTTTGCGTCAGTTCCCAAATGAATTTTTCTCTATATTTGACCTTTCTTGAGTGATTTATCACCATTTACTCTAATATTATGCTCTGTATTTTGCATTTTTAAGTGAAAATCGGGTCTCTGAATGTCTAAATGGGTCATATCTGATGACCATGAAACTGCATTTTAAACCAATTATTTACATGGATTGATAGAATTAGTGGATCAACAGGTATTTAATATTTTATATCAGTTTATATTTTGTTCGCCGGTGGATGTTTGTGTCTTTATGGGTTAAATAAATATATAAAATACTAAAATACAACAATGAATAATACTGAAATACAGTGAATAATACAAAATCATGTGCAGTATATAAATCTGTATGTACAGTATATACATCAGTACTTTACATGACATAGATACTTGTATATCTATAGATTTTGCAGAGCGTACTGTTACTGACAGGAGTTCTGACTCCCACTTAATGGTGTATGTGCTTGGTGTTGGTGGTGTGTCAGTGGATTTTTATGTTAAGTAGGATTATGGCTTTTGGAAAGAAACTGTTTTTGAAGTGGGTGGTCCTGGTTCTGACGGTTCTATAACACAGATCAGAAGTCAGCAGCTCCAACAGATGAGAACATAAGACATACTTTATTGACCCCAAAGGGAAATTTGTTGTGGGCAAAAGTGCAAGGGGCTGCAACGCCATACAGAAAACACAGTACAAACAAGAGGGCATCCCAGTGCAGACACATTACAATAAATAACACTGCAGACACATGACAGCAGTAAATAGCACCAACCATACCAAACTACGACAGGGCATACTGAAGCATGGGACCGTATCAGCCCCAATAGATAAATAAACCTGATGTGAAGTTTGTGTCAAACTCCTTGAATTAAAGCTGAATCTCCACACTTCAATCACATCTTGATAATTTAATTCCAAATGCACTGTGACGGTGCACAGATGGAAAACTGAAGAGTAACTAAAGCTGTGGAAGACAAAGCACAATATTTGGATAATATTGCCTTATTACCTCCGCCAAGGAGGTTATGTTTTTGCCAGGGTTTGTTTGTTTGTCTGTCTGTTTGTTTGTTTGTCTGTCCGTTAGTGTGCAACATAACTCAAAAAGTTATGGACAGATTTTGATGAAATTTTCAGGGTTTGTTGGAAATGGGATAAGGAAGAAATGATTAAATTTTGGTGGTGATCGGGGGTGGGGGGGCCCACGGGGGGGGGGCGCAGACCAGAAAATTTCATCAAAATCTGTCCATAACTTTTTGAGTTATGTTGCACACTAACGGACAGACAAACAAACAAACAGACAGACAGACAAACAAACCCTGGCAAAAACATAACCTCCTTGGCGTGGGGGGGCCCACGGGGGGGGGCCACTGATCAGCCTTGGCGGAGGTCTGCGCTCTCCGAGTGCTTCTAGTGTTTTAAATGCAGTGGAAAAGAAGAAAGAAGAAAAACGGAAACTAACAAGCAGCAAATGCACATAGTTTATGCAGTGTTTTAAAAATTATCTACCTCAGAGATTAAATATGGTAAATCCTACATACTTTAATAAGATGAGCTGGAAAACAAATGACAAACATGCTGGTTAGCCGATGCTTTCTTTCTTTTTTTTTTTTTTAATACTTTTATTTACAGTTTTTAACTTCACAAAACTGTACAAAACATGTCACAACAAAGGAACAGTCAAACATGGAGGCTGCCAGGCAGTTACAAACTACATAAATAAACTTAGAGGTAAGATGATGTTTTCAATGTATATGATAAAGTGTTATTTCACATATTGGTTTGTGTGCATTTATACAGTAGATTTATAAATCTGCCACTGGAAAGAACTTAAGAAGTGAATATATTATAATGTGCTGACAGTGTATGAAGTAGATCTGGTAACTCTGAGACAAACATTCCTTTTGATTGAAATCCATTCTCTCATTAATTCTCAAAGTTGCACATTTTGAGCCAAGACTATCTGTATCTTGCAAACTACAGCCAACCAGCATTTTTATTAAATTTTTCTTTATTAGATTCACACTTGGTCAAGTTTCACTACTTCGTTGTAGCCCCCGTGTAATATGCAGTATATCCTTATTCTTTCAATATTTTTTCTTTCAAAAGGCAAAAAAATAATAATAATAATAATAAAAAAATAATAATAATAAAATGTATTTATAAGCAGACAATGCAGAAAATACAAAGATGATGTAGAACACACGAGTGAAATTGCGGCCCGGGGGCTAAATCCGGTCCGCCAAAGGGTCCAGTCTGGCCCCTGGGATGAATTTGTGAAATGCAAAAATTACACTGAAGATATTAATAATTTTAGTTCAGGTTCCACATACAGACCAATTTAATCTCCAGTGGGTCAGATCAGTAAAATACAATCACAATAACCTATAAATACTCACAACTCCAAATTTTTCCCTTTGTAAATGTAAACATTTTCATGTCATTTTACTGTATTTACACTAAAACAAACTAATATTTCATAAAAACACAAATTACCTCAACAAATATGAACATTTTGAAATGTCTGAAGTGTAATTTTAACAATATTCTAACTGTTATTGAATGTTTTGTGTATTTGTAGATCTACTGTGATCTGTATGTTGCAATTTACATGTGTACATGACAAACTGAGACATAATATTGTTAAAATTGTATTTAGTTTTCTTAGGAAATTTCAGTTTGTT
Source organism: Sphaeramia orbicularis (assembly GCF_902148855.1). Classification (NCBI taxonomy): domain Eukaryota; kingdom Metazoa; phylum Chordata; class Actinopteri; order Kurtiformes; family Apogonidae; genus Sphaeramia; species Sphaeramia orbicularis. The sequence continues at coordinate 18,671,030 of NC_043979.1, read as the reverse complement.
CATGTTATTCACGTTGTTTTAAAGGATAGTTAGTAAATGTAAACATTTTCATAGCATAATTTTACTTTTTTTCGCTCTAAAACATAGAGGAAAGTTTGGAGTTGACATTACAGGGTGGGGAAGCAAAATTTACAATGAACATTTAGTTGTTTTTTCTCAGCAGGCGCTACGTCAGTTGTTTTGAAACCAAACATATATTGATGTCATAATCATACCTAACACTATTATCCATACCTTTTCAGAAACTTTTGCCCATATGAGTAATCAGGAAAGCAAACGTCAAAGAGTGTGTGATTTGCTGAATGCACTCGTCACACCAAAGGAGATTTCAAAAATAGTTGGAGTGTCCACAAAGACTGTTTATAATGTAAAGAAGAGAATGACTATGAGCAAAACTATTACGAGAAAGTCTGGAAGATACTATTAAAGAAGAATGGGAGAAGTTGTCACCCGAATATTTGAGGAACACTTGAGCAAGTTTCAGGAAGTGTGTGAAGGCAGTTATTGAGAAAGAAGGAGGACACATAGAATAAAAACATTTTCTATTATGGAAATTTTCTTGTGGCAAATAAATTCTCATGACTTTCAATAAACTAATTGGTCATACACTGTCTTTCAATCCCTGCCTCAAAATATTGTAAATTTTGCTTCCCCACCCTGTATTTATATATTATTATATTATTATTTCACTGGTCCAGCCCACCGCAGATCAAATCTGGCATAATGTGGCCCCTGAACTAAAATGAGTTTGACACCCCTGATGTAAAAGATAAAACTCTTGGTAAAGGTTCATATACAGAATGAACCCAGACTGTGCAGTGCAGTATAGTTTTCACCGCTGAGTGGCGCTGATGAGACAGGATCCTATTGTGGGAAACGCGGAAGTGTCTTAACATTGTTCCCTCAGTGACTCCGTAGACAAGACCTGCTACTCTGTTTTGACACAATTACCAAGCTTCCCCGCGTTGTAGTGAAGTTTTATCACGGCTGTTAGGTAAATACTTCACTTTTGTGTAATTGGGGATTACATGGCACTGTATATGTGCTGCTTTGACCCGTCCGTTGGCTGGTTTTAACGGGTAGCTAACATCTGCCCGGCGGCTAGTTTGGTAACAGTTAGCCCTGCTAGCTAAGTTAACGAGGCAGTCTGTCATCTTTATGTCTGTGCATCACGTTGAACATAACGGGAACGCTGTCCACGACACCGCCGAGCTGCAGCTACACGGTTTACTGGCTGTTTGTGTCACACTTTTACTGTATGTTATTGAACTGAAGCAAAAAGTGGTTTACTTCATAGTTTGTCGTGTTGTCTCTCCGCACAGTTTTGTGATGGTTTTGACTCAAAGATGACCTGCAGCCCAGTCCCATGACCGACTAACTATCTCACATCCAGCAGGTCATATTTGAGGTAAGTGTGGTTTTTATGACACACGTTCTTAAGCCAACACTGAAATAGCTTTTTTTGATAGTGTGCTTGTCATCTTTATGTTCCAGATTTCACAAAGGGTGACCCATGCTTTCAGATGAGCTTGACTCCAAACCAGAGGTAACCTTTTCACCACTTTCATGCCCTATCTGTATTGCAGAAGCTAGACTTTGCTGTGTAGGAATTATAATAAGTCATAAGCTTAATTTCCTGACATCTGTCAAACTGTATTTGTTGCCATTTGTCCCTGCTCTTTGTGTCTCTTCTCAGCTGCTGGTGCAGTTTGTACAGAACGCGTCCATCCCATTAGTTCAGGGTCTGGAGGACCCTGAGTCCAAACACCCCTGCCTGCCTCTGTTGGCTCCGGCTGTCAGCTCTCTCTGCAGCCCACTGGAGCTCACAGGTCAGCAGTTATGTCTATGTTTCTGTGGAATTGGAGGGGAAAATATAACTGAAGCATGAGACGTTTGGAGAAAAAGCAGTTATCATTTTTTGCTTTTACTGACTTTGCGTTGTTTTCAGTTAAGGATTATAGGTAATTATATTTGATCTGAACATTTTAAGATTTGGAAAAAATGTAAATGCTTCATTCTGGCTCCAAATAATAAGCTTTAACACTCAAAATAGTCAATAAAAAGGGAAAACCCATGTGCAGGATGGCCTAGTTTGGCTCCTGAACAGACAGTGTTGACAGTTTTGCACTGAACTTGTTCATATGAGATTGTTCATTATAAGGTGAAAAGTTTTTAAAATGCCTACATTGCAGTGTGTAAAACAGTGACTGTGTTTATTTATGTATACAGCTTTTCACATTATTTCAGCTTTGTGAATAATCCTCTTGTTCCCTCGAGGTTGGGATTATTCATGCATTGCCTTAAATCTTAAATTAAGCTCTGACCGGCCGTCCCTGACTCTGCTGAGAGGTCATTAAGTATGAGTCCATCCATCACTGAGAAGGACATCACATGCTTAAGATGCTTCTGCATCCAAAATTCTGCTTAGTGACCCTGTGGATGGATGGTTTCTCTGTGTCACTTTTAAGCTCTATAATTCTTTGAAAGTGCACTTAAAAAAACTAATGCTTTGTAACACAGTTAGTCAAAGATGTTTGAGCTGACCGATATGACCAACAGTGTTATGATGATACATTTTCACATCAGTCAGTATTGATCAGTACGATGCTAAATGGCAAATCATCAATTATTTCAAGTTTGAAGGCTGACTTATGGTCTGGAGTAAAAGGGACAAAGACTGTTATTTGTGGTTGTAAATAAAGATGAAGTAATCGAGAAATTATGTACATGAGGCAACAAGAGGAAAATAAAGTGGAAGACGTAACACAAGGAAAATGATGTAAACTGGAAACATGCCACACATGTTGTAAAACACACAAGACAATGAAAATGATATTGACAACATAAGGTGACAAACATTACATAACACACTTGTTTGTGGTTTTCAACTATTCTTTATGGTCAGAACATGATAAATAGCAGAACATTTCAGAAACTGAGGTAGAACATTTGTAATATTTATAATGATAAAACATTTGTTCAAAGTCACAATATACATACATATAATTAGGTGAATTAAAGCATTGAAAGGTGTTTTAGCAGAGAATGTAAACAGAATAAACCCTACTCACAACAAAATTGCATATCAGAATAATAATACTTATCACAGTAAATATCATTATTGTTTTACCATATATGTTTACTTATTGAAGGTGCCTGGGGGGGGGTTTCCTTACATCACAGTATATTATAAATGTATTCTTCCATCGTAAGAAGAACTGGTTAACATGATTAACTCGCTCCCCAGACGGCGGCCTGAGCCATGAGCCTGAAAGTTCTTCCCTGTCTGAGTTTGGAGGTGTGTCGGAGCGAAGTCCTCTAGTGGTTCAGACACACTCTCACCCACGGACCTCCCCCAGCCCCCCACCCATCCTTCATGACCTACAACAGTCAGACAGTACTTCGTATGTCCTGCTGAACCTTGCAAAAGGTAACACAATGCTAACCACATGTATTTAACTACTTATGTCCTCGAAGTGCTGAATTTTGGACTTGATAAATAAGGACATCAGGATCCACATTCAGTTCTCAGTCTTGTCTAAATGACATCCTGGGTTTCCATGGGTTGTGTTAAGACATCTGAAATCCAAAAACTGAATTTGAGGCTTTAATATATTTTGAATAATTATTCATTTGACAGATTTTAAATATGGGTTAGATTATGAAGTTAATGTTGCCTTCTATAAATCGGCATCATGTTGGTTTTAAGTATTGTGGGAAAAATGTTTTATCAGGCTCCCTCGAACAAATCTACAGAACCAAACCAATGTGGACCCACTAATGGAAATTGTGCAGCGGAGTCACCATTTATTGGACTACACTTTGTTTGTACATCCCAATGTAGGGTGGACCCATCCTCTAGAACAGGGGTCACCAACCCTGGTCCTCGAGAGCTGCTATCCTGCATGTTTTGGATATTTCCCTCTTCCAGCACTCATGGTTCAATTAATAATCAGCTCATCATCAAGCTCTGCAGAAGCCTGATAACGATGTAATGGCTTCCAGGTGTGCTGGAAGAGGGAAATATCTAAAACATGTAGGATACCAGCCCTGGAGGACCGGATTTGAATACCCCTGTTTTAGATGTTTACCTCTTCCAGCACACCTGGCCGTCATTATCAGGCTTCTGCAGAGCTTGATGATAGGCATATCATTTGAATCAGGTGTGTTAGAAGAGGGATACATCTAAAACATGCAGGATAGTAGAGTACCAGGACTGGTGACCCCTGTTCTAGAAGTCATAGGCCAACTCTTTAAATACAAATTCAAGAAAATCTGCCTTTATATAGTGAAAACATGAACTTTGCAAGTAATTCTGGGCTGATTTTATCTCATATCCGTTTCTGCCAGTGTAGACGTTAAATGGTTCTAAAATTGCATTGATAATGATCTTCAGAAAGTATATTATAAAGTCTTAAATGTAAGTCGTTGAAACCTGCCTAAACCCGGCACATAGCTGAGTGTCTTGAAATGCATTATTTTGAGAATAATTTAAATAATATGAGACACCGTGTTAAATTGAGGATTAGTTCCAGACCAAATACAAATCAAATATTATTCCTATCTAATGTGCCCTTGTCAGATGAATTCCAAACGTGCTCTTAATAGAATGACAAAGTATAGTATTAGAACGACTGAAATCTGATCATGTTTCCATGCTAAATGATCTGCATGGCACCTCATTCCACATTTGTGATAGAGCTGAAAAGAAACAAGATGACACATTTTAATGAAGAAAACTGTGAATTATTTTGGCTGGAAGAAATGAACCTTGGCAGGCACATTCTCCAGGTTCATCAGGCCTTGGCAGGAAAGCAAAAAAAAAAAAAATTAATTTTGGTCTCTTGACATACACCTTTTGTGCAGTCTGCCGCTTTGTGTCTAAGACTCAGTGATCAGGGTGAGGGATGGAAAATCTTTCTTTGGCCTATTGTTACATTAAATTCTAATTCTAAATAATTTTTAGCACATTTGTGCGGTTTCTCAGAGTGTCTGTTTGCCGATATCCTCTGGGCTTTTCAGGGTAATGCCATTACAATATACTCAAAATTGCTGAGCATGATGAGAGGACAATAATGAATTCAGGATATGACCTAGAGGGGTTCAGGCCATTGATGAGCTTGCAGAATATTGCACTGGCATTGAATTTCTTGTTTCACAGTGTTTCTCCTTCTGCCGTTTCTTTCCTCTCAGGCATCACAGCCTCCTCTGAGTCCCTAATCTTCGCCGCAGATGGGGCAGGGGAGGATGACGATGAGGGGGTCTCATCAGGGGACTATGGGATAGATGGCAGTGCACCCTGGTATCTACGGGTACAGGAGCTGGCACACGACAGCCTAATCGCCGCCACACGGGCACAGCTTGCTCGAGATGCCAAGGCCAGTCAGGACGCCCGGGCCACGAGCATCAGTAACGGTAAAGTCACCCCATCTTATTTATCAAAACAAGGCGAAATATCTTAGAGATCCTATACTTTGAGAAGAATTTAGGAAAAACAGGCTGTGTATGGGTAACAGCACAGTTGTTGTTTTTTTCGGCTGGTTTTCTTCCAGAAGGCATCAAAGACAGAGAGGGGAGAAATGAGGTCAGTGCTGAGATGAAAATCGAGTGTAATCATCATGGACTGAAACAGTGTTAAACGCTTCTCATCACAAGTCTTACAGTCAACAAGAATTTGTATCTTTGTCTGGATGGATCTCCAAGTCTGGCTGCAAATGTCCAGCGGTGTTGTAAATCATACATTACAGACTTCCTCAGTCACTTTGGTGCATTTGTCAGTTCTGAATTGAATTTCTCAACTAGTCCACAAGGAGCTGCTTTGGCACATTCACACTGCTCTGATGTTTCCATTATTATTAATTGTGTGTTGTTGAAAGGTTTTGGACTGCTCGTGTTGTAAATAGTTTCATCCCTAAAACATGCAGTTATATCATGCAAACCTGTTGTCATAATCTATCAAACATATTTTCTTTCTATGTCTTATTTCACTGACCCCAAACACAATTAGTACTTTTACTTTTTACACATAATTATTTTTGAGGTTTTTGAGTGCATAGCGTTTGATCCTTATAAAGGCCACGAGCTCATAAACGTTGTTTTAGCTGTGATAAATGTGTTCTGTACTATGTGTACTGCTTTAGTTCTTGACCTGCTCTCAGTTTTTTTCCGTCTCCATGCACTTTGGAAGTAGGTGAAGTTGTGCTAAAGTGTTCTGCTTTGGTTCTAGTGCATAACCTTTACCTGTATTGGAGTATTTTCACAGTGTACTTAACTGAAGTAAAGGGCCTTGAATAATTCTTCTACCAATGGAAGAATGTTTATTGATGAAAATGCTGTAGGTTGTAACATTGTTTTGTTTATTTTTTTCCCCCTCATATGTAGATCAGCCTATAACCTGTAAATTGCTGGCAACATGGAGGCAGGACAGGTCCAAATGTTTTTGTAGGGGCATCAAAACAAATAAATTAAATCATGCATTCAGTCATGCTGGTGGATGATCTTGCGTTACTGTGCAGCACAACCTGATCATGTGAACGCTGGCTTTCAGTAATGAAGGGGAATGTGTGAAGCATTTGATCCAGTGACAATCATGTGACGCGGACGAGTCTGTCACATCCAATAATGGGTAACTTTGAACTGTTAAAGTAGGACTCTCACAAGCATGGAACAGTTTTTGCTGTTGTAAAGAAAACCATTAATTAATAATGTGAATATGGTGATGAAATATGTCATTTGTGTCACTTTCATCCAGCCTTTTATATAAGAGAATGTAAACTATTATCAAGGTTATACAAAAACAAGACTGATTATTTGGTAAATGTGACAGAGATAGTTGACAGTAATTAGAATTGATGACATACAGTAGAAAGTGTAGCCTTGTGTATTGTCTTTGCACAATTCAAAGCACTTTTCCATGACATTGACTGTGCTGATGAGTGAATAGATGCACCAAAGAGACTGAGGAACCTGTATTATGAAAGCGTGCTCCACTACACACCTCAGTGCAGCATCTGAGGTGATTTAATTGTGTTTAAGCCTGTCATGTGCTTAATGAAGGCCCCTGAGAGGGAGAGAGACTTCAAGGCTGCAGTGACGAGGAAGATATAGGTTTAATTTAGCCGAGAAACAGGAGAGAAGCACACGCAGAGAGACAGATGTGCCCAGAGGAGAGGACACACGGGTGAGGAGGTAATCAAGGCATCAGGAAAATGTCATATGAAGGATGATATAATGAGAGTAAGTTGGTGGGGTTTTTTTTCAACCGTTACACCAACTGTGCAAAGTAATTCACATGATAAATGTGGCTCCCTCATGGAATTTGGGACACACCTAAAAGCCTGTTACACTTTCAAACTTGTCACATTCCAAAAGAGTCACTACACCTTTTTACGTCTGCCAAAGCAATAACGTCTAAATTTGTTTCTTAATTAGGGAAACACATCGGTACCCCCGCTCCATCTCTGTCACGTTCCCATAAAGCTCTCTGTGCACTGATCTGAGGTAGAAATATCTTTACTGCGGCACATATAGCCGATGCAAGCTGATGACCCGCAGCAGGACACAGGGCTTCATCTCAACCCATTTTAACTTTTCACCACAGGATGCCTGTTCAATAACACATTCACCCATGATATTTTCTGACTCCCAGCTACATCTGTGGTCTTTGAACACCGTCTGAGCGCCACTGCAGCTGGAGATGGAGTTAGAAAGACAGGAGAGGTTTCATCCTTCGCAAAAATCACACATATCTGACAGAAGTAACTCAAATGTACACAACCTATTACTGAAATACACAACGTTTTACTGATAATGAGAGGTGTGTGCAAAACAACATCATTAATTCGGTGTCAGTCAATTCTCAAGTGGTGGGAACAGTGATGAAAATATGTGATCAAATATGACATTTCTGTGAGGATCATCCAGATGTTTTCATACAGCTGGATGGAGATAATTATCACAATTATGTGACATGATTGAGCTTAGCTCAGAAGATTCTAAGGCAGTTATACACTGTAATGTAATGTATTTATTGTGGCAGGAATAATTGTTGTCCTTATGGTCAGGTGTGTTTTGTTGTTGTTGACATAATTTTTAACACATTTCATGTACACTCAAGACGAGCACTGCTGTTCACTGTTTCATTGCCCATTCTTATCATTGTTACCTTGGGCAAATGAAATCTGTTGTCTCACAGCTCTTTACTTAAATACCCCTTCAGTCATTCAGTTGTAAGACAGAATCAAAACACCTGGTATCAAATAATCTACTAAATCTAGGGAAGAAATTGTTGAATCGACTTTTTTTCCATTCTGACTGAAAATGAGAATATCTTTAAGTTTTCCTGCTGCCTTAAAAGTCCTCTCTCATCCCTTTGTGTCCTGGTGGTTTCAGGTTTTCACATTTGTACAAGCTGTCCAAATTGTTTTGATGTCCCTGATTCTGCAGAGACATCAGTTAAAGGTGAAGATTAGAGTGAATGGACATTGAAAACTGTGTTTCTGGGGACTTATTAAATATTAAAGCCTGTGTGTGTGACCAGCCTTTAGTGATTTTACAGCCACATTTTGCCAGCATTCAGCGCACGTTCTGTTGTCTTGGCATCAATCCATGACCTTGTTACCTTTCGATCATGGTCAAGTAGGAGTGATGTGCTGAGAAAAAACATATTTCCTTACACTGTGTGAATTAGGCCCTTTTCACCTGCTTCACTACGATCTCATTTGCACATAAAACGGCTCATTCTGACATACAGTGTAATGTCTGCAGCCGCCTGTAACAAGTTTCAGCGTGGAACAAAATTTCCTCTTTCTGAGCCGCTGTAATGGCCGACCTCCCACTAACTTGTATTAGATTAGACAACTTTCCTCCAGCAGTGGGGTGTCGGTAGGAGCATTTACTACTGGCACGCTTTGAGCACAATTGGAACTGTTAGAAGGATTCAGAGCAGGGAGCGTGAGCAGGTTAGAAAAGGCAGTGATTGCATTCGGCTTGTTTTCTTCTGGCGGCGGCTGTTCAGCAGGTCTCAGTCAGTACCTGATGATTAGCTCTCATACAGCCGGGCTCCAGAGACCGGCCACCTGGCACTCCCGGACCATTTTCTCTGCTCACTTTCCTCGTCCGGTTGCCTAGGTGACCACACACACAGCTTGACATCAGACGGGGACAAGCGAGAATTGCCGTCTCGGACCAGCCGCCCCCTCTCCAAGCAGATCCTCCGCTGCTCATTTGAAGGTTGCTGCAGGACATTCACCTGGCCAGCTCATCTCAAATACCATCTCAAAACACACAGGTACGACATTCACACACACAGCAGGGAACGATCCAGCCACATCAGTATTCAGCCCCGTCTAAACCCTGGCCAGCATGGATGATGTCTCCACACGGGCTTACAGGCAGGGTAATAGTTTTTAATAGACTTCATTATACATCGAAGCTGTTTATTCATCTCATGTATGCAGATTTTACCTTCAAAGTGTTTTCACAGCACTTAGGCTTGAATGAAAAGGTATAAAAATAGTGCTCTGAGTTCTTTAGCCCATTGTGCGTTCATTTATGGTTGCAAATTGCAGTTAAAATCCAATCAATGCTCTCCACAAAATCCACTTGCCTTATCATTGAGCTTATTTCTTGTATATTGTAATGGCAGTAGACTAAAATTATATGAATATTCACTGTTTTAATAATATCAATAACATTTGGCAGCTACAGTGTAGTAACAGAATGAGTTTATCGTTTGTGGAGCCTGTTCATACTTTATTTATTAAGGACAGATGCAGTGTAATAGATAGATAAATGAAACCATGAATGCTAACGTACACAGACACACTCACTGAAAGGCTTCTATGAGACTAAAAAGTTGACGGATTGTCAATTTATAAATCCAGTATAATAACAGTTTAGGGGTCAGTTGGTTCGATATTATCCCAGCTCCTCCCCTTAAAATGTTGACACTGAAAATGCATTACACAGATGCATATAAGGGACCAGAGGACTGTTGTACTTATAATAAATAAATCTGAATCACTGAATATTAAACTCAATGTGTATTAAAAAAAAAAAAAGTAGAATTTAACTTTGACCCAAACTACATGGGACTGATTTTTATCTTCATCTTTTATCTTTCCCTAAGCGTCAGCTGTAAGCCAATGTCCTACTGCCATCAATCTCTAATTAAATATTTAAAAAGTAAGGCAAGGCAGCTTTATTTATATAGCACATTTCATGTACAAGACAATTCAAAGTGCTTTACATAAAAGAATAAAATATATATAACATAAAATAAGAAAAAAGCTAACTCAGTGCAGTGACATCCACACAGGTACATTCATAGACATTACATATAAAAAAAACTAGACTTGATGCTTGAGGCTGAATTAACCAGAATTTGCAAGTTCTCTTAAAAGCGGTGAAGTTTGCAGCCGATTATAAATAATTAGGTTGCGAGTTCCAGGGCTTTACTTATTTTCACAGAAAGACCTGTCAGAGCCAGAGTTATTTTACAAAATAAAACGGTACAGTTGCCACCACAAGCCGCTCTGGTGAATCTGTTGCAGGTCTTTCATTTCTTGATGTATTTACAGAGGCTGAGGAGCGACTCTTTTTTTAACACTTCCACTGGCTTTATGCAATGGAACACACTGAGGTTTACAAAACTTTAAAGGAGGGATATTTTGCTTTTTTTAAATGGAATTATGCATTTTAAAACATTTCCCTGTGGTCTACATAAACTGTAAATGCTATGCTTGGGTCTGAATTCTTCCTTAATTCAACTCCACAGGTCCATCTTCAACCCTATTTCTGAGTAATGACACCACAAAGGTCGTTTTGAGCGCTGGCCCTTTAAATGCAAATGAGCCACTTCATACCCAACCCCCTCCAGGTGGCTGACCACGCTTTTTGTCCTGTTCAGCCACTTGTGTTCATTAACTCTTTCGGTGCCAGACAGTTAAGGGGCTAATAAACCTTAAAAGTGCCACAGAATTTGGCCGTTTTTCAGTATTTCGCGTCGTTTTTATAATCGAAGTCTGAATCGTCATCAGAACTCATTTTCTAGCAGATGGGACTGTTTTGACAGATCGCTGTGTTTACGATATTACTACAAAATGGCCATCTAATTTGCATATGATTTCATTCATAAATTCATTCATAAAATTTCCCAAGCAGAAAACGAAACTCGAGCTCTTCCTTGGTCAAAAACCGCTCGGTAACATCCGACCGATTGCTACTTAGATTCAAAACGCACCGGACGCAGCCGATTCATTATTGATCGTAATTTGCAAGAAGATTTGAAAGAATGTCATCGAAATGTGAGAAAGAAATGGGGGTGGATGGTTTGTTTGTACACAAATATGGCGTGTTCTCCAAAGCCGATCTGATCGGCCCGTGGCACTTTAAAGGTTGTATTCGTAAAGCCGATTTAATCGGCCCATGGCACTGAAAGAGTTAATACAACCGACAACTGAACATTTTAGGTAATTGGCTCGAAATTTGGACATATTTTCAGTTTTTACTACAGCCACTGCTGTTGACAAACAATCATGGTGTACTCAGAGAAATGTTCGTTTGAAGTCTTGACCTTATATGTGTGAATGTTGAGACATAACTAGTTACAAAATGTAACAAATAAAGCAGGAGTTGAAACAGGTTGCAGAAATCCACTTGATTTTTACCGGAATGAATATAAAGATAGCTTTGCAGCAGCTGGAGGGTTCAAATTCAAACTTTTTGAACTATTAGGGTCCAAACACACAAATAAATGTACCAAAGACCAATAAAAGTGGGTTTAGCAAAATATGACCCCTTTAAATGGGTGTAGTGATAGTATCTTACTTGGTTTTTGTCCAGAATTTTCAAGGTTGATGACAGATTTAACCACAGTCAAACATCAAGACATGTCTTGTTTACAATTGTTTCTACATGGGATCTAAAATTATCCCCAAAAGACAATTCATTTTAACATTCAAGGACTCTTGTTTCAGAAAAGATTTAAATAGAAAAACAGAAAAGCAAAGTTTGTTTTTTCCATGTTGGTGTCAGAAGGAGGCATCAAGCCAAGCTGTTACCAAAATAATCCAACTGGGGACAATTAGTTCATTATGTTAATGAAGCCAGTGAGGACAGAGGTGTTGGATCCAAAGTGTTTTACATCTGGCTTGTTGACGTGATCACAACTCAGCCAGTGTTTTCCACAGTTTATTTACGGCGAAGACTGACAAATCAGCCAATAAGGTGAAAAACACAGCTGAGGAGCATGTTGTTGTGCTGCAGGAGCTCCGCTAACATCAGCGGAGGAAATCTATTTGCGGTCGCCCCGTCTGACCTTGTGGTGGGCCGGCGCTGATCAAACAGAACAGACGCACTGAGGCCTGTTTGTTTGCTTCCCTCCCGGCTCTTAGGAATGACCGCATGTTCAGGTGCGGCGCCGAAGGCTGCGGAAAGAGTTTCTACGTGTTGCAGAGGCTTCAGGTTCACATGAGGACTCACAACGGAGAGAAGCCCTTCATCTGCAAGGAGAAGAACTGTGGCAAGAAGTTCACCACCGCTGGAAACTTGAAGAACCACAGGCGCATCCACACAGGTTTGGAGCAGCAGAAACCCACTAGACCCACCGCACAGTAAAACCAAAACACGCTGGAAGCAAAAACTGACTCAGGCCATTCGACTCTGTTCATTTAATGCTTCCGTAGTGCAGTGAAGGCTGGAGATTTGAGGAGTCAGCAGCACTGGCGCCTCCGTTTCACTGCAGCAATGAGTAACACTCCTGTCATATTTTATTTAGGGTGACATTAAGATTTCTGATGGCCTGTTCCACAGTCTGCTTCTGCTGTCGAGGGACCAGTTAGCAAGCTAGCTCCACTATTCACTGTTTATATTTGGCCCATCAGTCTGTTTTCCAATGAGCTATGAACTAAACACTGTTCCTTAGCATTTTCTCATTCAAAAGCTGTGACTATAGGCTCCGGAAACACAAACAAACTGTTGCCTGGTGTGATGTAACTTTCACTTTCAGCACCTTAACATCTGATACTTGCATTTCTACACAAACAGAGTTTACTACACGAACTCTGTTTTTTTTGTATTGTAAAGGTAAACTGTGTGTGGCTTTTTCCAGGAGAGAAGCCTTTCTTGTGTGAAGCAGATGGATGTGGGCGATCCTTTGCAGAGTATTCTAGTCTACGGAAACACATGCTCGTACATTCTGGTGAGTTTACAGCTGCGCAGATGAGGACTGCTTTATAATTAGTGTGTGTCTGCAGCTACAGATAATGTATATCATGAGCCTGGGGAGACTGACTGTATTATTTTAGAAGAATCACAGGGAATCGTCTCTTTTAGGGGGGATTCTGATGAGTGGATGCAGCAAAAATCAAAGACTGCATACATGTATTTGTTCCCTTTATATCATTATAAATTATAATCCATGTACACGTTGTAGACACAGAGGAAGCCATCAACGACAACATGAAATTAGTATCTCGCACTGTAACGTGTACTTTCTTTTTTTTTTTTTTTAATAGAAGTGTTATTGTGATTTTCAGGCATTACTTTGGAAACACAGTTCCAACTCATAAATCAAAGCTGCATATTAATATTGTTTGCTTGTCATTATTGGAAATTTTATCTAATTAGTCTCTTAAAAGCTACAGTTCTGAACACATTTACTTATATTTCAGGGATACACATATATATCAACATACAGTCACAGAAAAAATTATTAGACCATCAAAAGTCATCAGAAACCCCAGTTATGCCACGTACTAACTCCTATGTGTATCATGTGACTAAAAGAGGCAGAAAACAAAACATGGAATGCCTAAAAGCACTGTTTTTGGCAGTACAGTGCCATAGCTATTGATGTAAGAACTGAAGTGATTTTGGTTATTATCAAGAAAACCATGGGAAATGGCTAGATATCAGCTCTGAAGTTAAACTCTTATGAGCTATTTGTGTTGTTATCATTATATTTGTCCAAACAAATGTACCTTTAGTTCTACCAGGCATTAAAATTACCAAGAAACTGAAGAAAACAAGGGTGATCTAATAATTTTTTCCGCGACTGTATAAGGTGTTATTTGACTGATGGTAGTGGTCAATGTTTACCTGCTGTGTTAGATAATTGAATTTGTGCTCATTTATAGATGGCGTGATGAGGGACTGAAAGCTGTTCAGTTTGTTTAGGCTATTTTTTTATGTGTATATGGAAGATTTCTTTGTTTCTGTAGAACAGAGGGAGTGATAAATGAAAAGACAAGAAACAGAAAACAACTTTGGCATCACCTGTTGGCCCAAAATATAATCAGTCCTTCCTGTTTATTATGGTTAATTAAACTGAATATTTATGATCTTACATTGAAGGGAAAACATTAAATGAGTTACAGTAATGACTTTGACTCAAAAATGAGCTTAAAAAGCACAAATTCAGTTGAGACATGAAATAAAATGAAGAGAAAAGTTTAGTAAATGTACAGTGTTTAAAAAAGTATTAAACCACCACTTAATGTAAGATTTATGCCACAGCCACACTAAATTAACAGCACTGGTAATTACCAAAATCATTTTTTACATTTCTGAAATGGTTAATATACTGGTGGGTAGAATATGTTTATTGCTAAAATAAAATTATAATCCATGAACTTTAAAACTGACTATTTTGCAAAAAATGGACAAAAAATAGTAACACACATTATTTCTCGATTAAGTTGTCAAATTAGTTATTTACTTGCAATTGTGAACAGAAGAATTAGTTTTAGTGGTTGAATGTTATGTCAGAGAAACCCAGTTGGCTCAAATTTGGTTTCAGGTTTATGTTTATTCAGTCATCAATAAAATATAAAACAAATAATGAGGCTGATTTTATGTCAACCGACTGTGAATTATGCTGAGACTGGACAGGTTTAGGCAGAAGCTAAATGCTTCTATACGCCTCGCCTACTTTCAAATCAGAGTCAGTTTTAGGCTGCCAATCAAAACATCGTTATTGATTTATTTATTGATTTCTTTTGTACATGCATAACATTGATCAAAGACATAATAAAACAGTAAAGGTGCAGGGAGAGGCAGCCTCCACCTTATAAATACATAACATTATAAAAGTTATGAGACTTCCATAGTCCATACACATTCAGAATTAATTAAAAAAAGAAAGACAAAATATCAGAATCAGGTCACTTTATTGTCATTCAGGCAGATTACATCAAAGATGCACTGCAGAATGTAATGACGATGCAGGGTCAACACTAAAAACACATTAAAAACAAACACCTGAGATAAAATAAGTTCTAAAATACTGGTGAGGTATTGTAGAGGATAAATAAATGTAAAACAAGAGAATAAATAGATACTTATTGCACATATATGTAAGAAGTTATTGCACAAATATATATATATATATATATCAGTATGATATCATAATTGATTTCCTTAAATATTTCTTAAAGGTACTATTGTACTATTTCCAAGAACATGTGAATTCCTGCTTGTATCCCTCAAAAATATCTGTCCAAACTCCAAACCAATGTTTTGAAAATCATTAATGAATTGCACATCTTTATAAATTTATATTTGTCCTTCCATAATTTAACCCCAATAACAGAAACACATACATTTAACGGCTTCTTTGGGAATAAAAATGTGAATTCAGTGTGAATTACCTCATTCCTGTTGAAAATGATAAAATGTCGAGAATTCAGTGTAATCGAAAGAGTCCACATTAAAGCCCTTCATGAAGCTGGGTGGTCTGAGACAAATAGAGAAAGGTGGTTTAATACATTTGTTAATCACCGTCTATTGAAATGTCTTGAACAGTAGACTGTGGCGTTTTAGCCCTGGAATGAAGTTGACTTTGACTATAGTTCACTTACAGTTACAGAGAAAACTCCTGGAACCTTGACACTGGTGGAGGTGATGAGGATGAGATGCGTTCAGAGGGTTTAACTAACACCAGGCCACCGAGCAAAGATGGTAGAAGGTTGTAAAACGGCCACAATGAAATGACAATTGAGTGAGGGAACACTTAAAAATGTCTGTCAAGTACAAGTAGCGATTGGGTAAGGACTGAAATCAGCTGATGGCCTTACCGTCCTGACTGAACTGTTAAGTTTCATGACGGCGACACGTACGAGACTTTGACAACATCGCAAACTTTCAAACCAAAGTTCTTTTTGCGTCTTCACACACAGGCTGGCCTCATGACTCACCCTTTGGCTGTTTGTGTGTTTGTCAGGTGAAAAGCCTCATCACTGTGGGATCTGTGGGAAGACGTTCTCTCAATCCGGCAGCAGAAACGTCCACATGAGGAAGAGACACGGAGAGGAAGGACTGAACAGCGAAACCAGGGAAGCAGGTCTGTCTTCATTTACTCATATCATCCTTTGGCTTAAATACACACACACTCTCACACATAGTGGTAGGTGGTAATGCTAATCCGTGGATTATGTAGCTTCAAGCAGATGGAACATTTTAAAACTGTGCATGGAGATGCTGTTGGTTTAAAGTTACATTTAGGAGCAGTTATTGAATTATTAATGGTTTTCAGCACTTAAAAATTTATCATTCAAATTTTTATTCTTCAGGGCCAGTGGCTGAATTGTTGCAGTCTGCACATATCTTTTGAAAAAGCAGAGACAGCACAACTCTGCCGCAGAAATAGGCCTGTTAGGCTTGTGTTGATGGGGTCACATTCATCTGAAAAGTATGTAATCACCCCGTTAAAATGGCACACTAACTCAATTTCATGTCTTTAAGCTTCCCGTGTCTCAGTCAGATGTCTTTTTTTTTTTTTTTTGTCTTCACCTTACAAATTACTGAGATAAATGAGCAGATACTTGAGTAAATCTTCCACTGCAGCTGTGGGAGATAATTTTGGCTGAGGCATTCGAGTTCATTCCCGCTACTATTCTTAGTGTCAGTTTCAGTACCTCTTAGGATTAAAAATGTCTCTGATTGAGCTCCTTACGCTCCAACATATGGAACAAATGCACAAAATCAGCTTAAACTGCTGTTTTTTTTTTATTTTAAATACAAAACAGTGAAAACAGACAGTGCATTACCCTCCTTGTGCCAGTGCGACAGTGGTGGGGAGACACAGCAGCTGAATCACCACAGAGGAAAAGCTGCCAAAGCTCTAATTATAAACAGCAGATTTATTCGGGTCAGCCTCCCCAAAGAGCCTGGTCTTTTGTAAAAGCAGAGCAAAGGAAGCTGCAACTTCGCAACACAGGGGTAGTGTTCTGGGTTATTTATACTGAAGAGTTACTGGATGAATTATTAAATTGTCTGTCTTGGAATAACTATAGTCCAAAAAACAAAAAAAACAAACAAACTGATTTTCACACGAGGGTCAAAAAGTAACTTAGGAAGTTAGCACAACAAGCAGATTTCCACTTTTAATCAACCTTTTATTTCTCGTCTGACAAACTTGTCTCAGTTACCTGTAAGTCTGGTGGGTATTAAGAATGCGCGTTAAGTGGCTGTGTCTCATTTCATGCTTCATATGCAACGAGTCAACGTGGACCAACATGACCTTTGGAGCAGCGAGAAAAGCTGCAGGGCGCTGGAAGTTGAAACATGGGAAGTGCCCTGAAACGTGTGTGTGTGTTTGCGACTGACAGGAGAGGCTCTGACACAAAGCAGCCTGCTGGAGGCAGACGGTGAGAACGGAGAAGGTATGGTCACCATGACAACAGCCGTGGAACCCATGAATCTTCATCACGCTATGCTGAGATCACCAGGTAGGTAGTTACACATGTATGACGGAGCAAATGTATCAGAGTAGTTGCAGGGAAAAGCCTTAAAACGCTGCAGCCCCCGAAATAAACACTCATTTTGTGAAGTTCATAATGTTGCGTTAATGTCAGGCTGCTCATTGAAGGGATTCCTCAGGGTGTAGTTTGTGGTGTTGCTAATTTTGGATGAGATGTTTTTCCACTGCTTGTTTGTGACAGTCTGCCCAGTGACCAAATGCCTCATTTGCTGGTCCAGTGTTTAACATGTGTTGTATGGGCTTAAACGTAGCTCCACAACAAATCAGCTGTTTGGGCAGCACGTACATCTCCTCTGGTGAAAGCAGACATTTCTTGAAAAACCAATGATCATCAAAGGTTAAAGTCACATTTTACTGCAATTTAACTTAACCTTTCAAGAGCTTTTGTTGCATTTTCCAAATGATTTTTCTCTACATTTAACCTTTCCAAAGTGATTTATCACCATTTATTATATTATCCTCTGTATTTTGCATTTTTCAGTGTAAATCAGGTATTTTCCTATATTTAATTTACTGATCAGGTAGATGTTCATCAAAGTTCAGTGTAAATCCAAATGTTAATATACAGCACAGCAAAATATGTCATTAACTCATAAAAGAAGCATGTGTGACCACTGTCATTTGTCAAACTACAGTTGCGGAAAAAATTATTAGACCATCAAAGTCATCAAAAACAATAGTTATGCAATCGAGTACTAACTCCTGTGTGTATCATGTGACTAAAACAGACAGAAAACAAAACATGGAATGCCTAAAAGCACCGTTTTTGTCAGTACAATGCCATAGCTACTGATGTAAGAACTGAAGTGATTTTGGTTATTATGAAGAAAACATGGAAAATGGATAGATATCAGCTCTGAAATTAAACTCTTATGAGCTATTTTTGTTGTTATCATTATATTTATCCAAACAAATGTACATTTAGTTGTACCAGGCATTAAAATGACCAAGAAATTGAAGAAAACAAGGGTGGTCTAATATTTTTTTCTGCAGCTGTACATGGGTTTTATTGGTGAATCAATGTTGCAAAACATGTTGTTTCTATGTTCACTATGAATCCTCTGAACGTCCAAATGGATCATATCTGATGACGAAAAAAGCTGAGAAACAGCATTTAACATAAAATAAGTCAATGTACTGACAGGGTAAATGGTTCAAAAGTTAAAAACATTTTAGATCGGTGAACGCCTTTAGTTGCTGGTGCCTGTTCCTAGTTAATCAGTTATGCACTGTAAGTTGAACAGGATAAAAAAAACATTACTACTCATCAATTTCATAAGTATTTTGGGACAGTAGTTGTGTTGTAGCATGTTTTTAAAAAAAAAAAACTCTGTATATCCCTTTTATACAGTAGATTCTGTTGTTGTGTTACTATTCATGATCTAAATTCCCTCCACTCAGGGTTTCTTCACATTTTAACTTTAAAATAAGACTTTTTAAGGCCGTTATAAATGCAATTTAGTAAAGTGAATACTGAACAGTGCTGAATGATGACATTTATTAGTGCTGTTATATGATGACTCACATTTTCTAGACCTGACCGTTTTCATACAACTCCAGTGCTTCTAAGTTGAACATTTTCTCGCACAATGCTTCAGATTTGTCTGTCATTAATTTGTTGAACTACTGGAAGAATTCTAGTTAAATTCAGTACAGAGGGACAGTATTCAACCCTCCTGTGGACATTATTGTTCAGATTTGTAAAACAAGGTGTAAGGTGTTAAAACGTGCTATAGTATAAAGAGTAGTTGAGAGTGGGGACTTAAGAAGTGGACACCCCCCTGTACTGCAGAGTGTTCATTCTGTAGCAGTGTCTCCTCTTTGAACCTGTATTTGTGTTTCTGTTTCCTCCTCCAGGCTCTGCAGACTCGGTGGTTGTTCTCTCTCAGCCTCATGAACTGGTGACCATGACGACTGAGGGTCATGCATATGGAGATGATGTGGTAGCGCTGCTGTAGCCTGCTACTGTGGGGGGGGGGAGAAACAAAAAACCCCGAATACCCTGCCTAATACTGCAGCAGTAGACTGATAGTCAACAGAGCTCACTAAACATAAACCTCTACTTGTACATAGATTAATAACTTCACCCTTGTAGATTTTTGTAATTAGCAGTCAATGATGGATTTATTTTGACAAGTGAGAAATGGCAATGTTTGTACGAAACAACCTCTTTCCTCATGTTTTTGAAGACAAATACTCCCAAAGAATACTGAGACGGGTTGAAAAGTTTATGAAAATATTACCATGCATTGTTTTGTGCATTATCATTGTAAACAGTTGAGGTTGAAATGCAGTGTTATTCCTCTATAGTAAGTATGTGCCACTTACTTCTACCAAAATCTTCAATGGCTGATACAATTGACAGTCGAATTTAAATGTTCCAGACACATATATGGCACTTAAAACCCATTACTAACAACAAAACAACTCAATGTTAAAAACATTACTTTGCTGCACAAAAACACTGGTCTTGCACAGCATAACCAGCCTGAAAAACAGCCTCCTTGTTCATCAGCCTGAATAAAACACAAAAACATCTGAAACTGCAGATGTCTGCAGCCGTTCGATAAGGTAGTGCACATTACGTGTTTTGTTTGTTATTGAGCACCACCTAAAGCAGCAGTGTTTGCTCCGTCCTTCTCCTCAGTGGATCTTCAGGTTGTGGAAGTGGTCCAATGTGGCTCCCAAAGCCCAGCTTGCCTCCACGTTGTTCACTTTCTTGGTCAGCTGGGAGGGGGAAAACACAACACCAAATCACTGAAATGCCTTTTGTATTTATTGAAATAAAAAAAAAAAAAACATAACAATGGAGTCTACAGTCTTTGTTTAGGACTGAAAACAAAGTGTACATAAGAGTAACAACACAATATTTTAAAAAAAAATGTATATGTGATAAAACAGCATTGACAAGTACACATTATTTTCCTCATTATGTAATATTATCTGTGTTATGTAATGATGTGTTAAAGGTGAAGATAAGCAGACTGAACGCAATAGTGACAAATTCTGCCCAATTTTGTAGTAAATTATTTTTGTATTACTAGGGTTATTACAAAATACAGGAGTTGCACTTTTAGCAGGTGGATTTGGAATAAGATGAGGCTTTTGTTTGAGGTTTTTTTTTTTTTTTAGTTTGGCTATATTGTGAAATATGATTTAAAAAAAGCCAATGTTTTATGTGACAGTTAAAACTAACTGCACTTTCATTTGGCTTAATTTTTACAACTATATCATGTATAGATGACACATACACGTGTCATTTTTTGTTTTTGTTACTATATAATGCACCTTCTTGGTAGTTTTTGGTTCAACTGGATTGGTTTAGCTCATTTGAAAAGGTTTTGTCTCTCATCCAAGAGACTTCTTCAGTTCTATTAACTGGTGGGGGAAACTGGATTTATAAACCTGCAGGGGGCGTGGTCTGTGTAGGTGTTAATCCCAATTTAAATTTAGGGTCTCACTGCACTGAACAGCATAGACCACGTTGCTTTGCTTCTCCCTAGGTAGTTTGTCCTTGCGATGTACCAGAGCCGGTCTCAGGGTCTTGGTGTTAATATCAACAACCTTCCGCACCTGGACTCACCTGAAACCAAACAACCCCCCACCCCCACCCATTGAAGGATTTGGTCAGTGACCCTGAAACTCACACACAATACCCACCGATGACCCTAACACTTAAATTAGGATTAACACCTACACAGACCACTCCCCCTGCAGGTTTATAAATCCAGTTTCCCCCACCAGTTATTAGAACTGAAGAAGTCTCTTGGATAAGAGACGAAACATTTTCAAAAGAACTAAACCAAACCAGCTGAACAGATAAAAATAGGACCAATGGCCCTTTAGCTTATCAGCCAAATTAAAAGCTTTGGGAAATGTATCCAGATGCCATTTATTATCACCCAGTTATGTGTATTTATTATATTACAGAAATAGCCCATGTTTTGGTCATATTCCAATCAGATCTGTAAAAAATTCAAATTCCAACTTGATATCATTGATACTTACTGATTTATTGGATCAATCCACTTCCTATCTCTTATAATGGGAACATTTTTCAAAGTCACACCAAATCCAGAATCAGATCTGGATCGAAATAATTTCAATACCTTGTGTTGACATCATCATAAAGAAGCTGTATACCAAGTTTGAAGCCAATCACAACTGTAGTTTCAGAGAAGAGAATTGAGATTTTTTCCCCATAAGAGCCCATGTTAAATTTTCCGTAAGTTCCCGGATCCAGAAGAAGATCCTGATCAGCATGTGGCCATTATGTTTTGGTCATCTCCCCATCAGGGCTGGACTGTAGAAATTTACACTTGATATCATTTATATTTACTGAGTTATTGCATCGATCCACTTCCTATCTCTTGTAACGGGGAAATTTTTCAAAGTCGCACCAAATCCAGAATCAGATCCAGATCCAAATAATTTCACTAATTTTTGTTGACATCATCATAAAGAAGCTGTATACCAAGTTTGAAGTCAATCGGAATTGCAGTTTCGGAGAAGACGACGATTGAAACGTTCGTACATTTTTTGTTAAATATGACGTACATTTGCCAAGTGTCAGAACAGTTTCGAAGTCTTGGCCTGTTCATCTCATCTTTTTGCTCTTTAACCTGAGCTGTGCACCTTTACAAATGCAAATTGAACTTGGTAAAGATGTTAACTTCATTCTTTCAGTTTTAGACTTTATTACCAAGTTGTACCTGTAGTGTCTAAAACTAGCTCACCTGCAGCATGGTGTTCTCCTTGAAGCCGAACCCATCCTTGAGCAGACAAGTGATGTAGGTCAGGTCCATACACAGGAAAGGACTGGTGGCTGGATACTTGGTCATCTTATTGCAAACTGTGCAGACGAGGAGAATCATGTCTGTTAGCTCAGGTAAATCAGTCATCTGTATTCAGCTGAGGGGACGAGGGCAGGATTTCAGAGAACACAGAGGACACGTCTGGACTATTGAGATGCACACTGTGTCTCGAGTACAGGGAGCTGCAGATCTGTCACTGTAACACTAGAGCACCGAGCCATTCAGGACTGTCTGCTAAACTCACCCTCTTTAGCTCTCTTCTTGAAGTCTCTGACCTCCAGCACTCCTCCTTGGACCCCATCTGCAAGAGGGGGTGAGTGAGGTCATTGTGCTCCTATTTGAAAATGCTACACCGTTCATTATGGGAGCTGGTCTACATGCACATTTCCATAATACTAATAATAGAGCTTGTGCCCTTTCAGGTAAGACTGGCAGAGGATAGCAATTTCTCTAATAACCACACACCTATGGCTCGTCAAATCCACTGAGATCTGCAGATGACTCGCATTTTCCTGCCTGTGTCTAGCATTGGAATGGGTAATAGCATCCTGCTGTGCCTGTGTAATTACATAAGGTGTGTGCACTAACCGATAAGGCCTGCGTCCACAGCTCTGTCAAAGTAATAGGAGAATGCATAGAATACATGGTTGTCTTGCAGTTCATATGGCTGATGAATAATCCCCTTCACCACCTTAAGCACTTCCTGATAACAGGGCTTGTATCCTGTGTAACCTGGAGAAGAAACAAAGACCGTTAGTAATAGCATTCATCTTCATCCCTGCTACCTATGGGTGAAAGTAACAGCAGTGAATGGTGCACAATTAAACTTCACAGGGCTTAGGAAACTTTGCTCGTGTTTTTGCATGCAGAAAAATGTATTATTCACCTCGGATAGAAGCACTTTTAAAAAGGGTCTGTTTTACATAGAGCTCATGAAGTTTGATTAATCGGTTTATAGTTGGTGAAAATTGTGGAAGAATTTCAAAATTGAGATTAGTACATTTTCTTGCTCAGCAAAGTGCTTTAATTTAAATTTTTCAAACAAATATCACACAATGGTGCTCTTCTTAGCTTTAGAAATTATTATTTGACCACTGTGACAAAGTAGTTAAAAATGTAGCTTGTAAAGTAAATATGTTTTTGTTTTATCCAAATATGAGGCAAAAGTCTAGCAAAAAGGCACATTAAAATGTTTGACCTTTACAAATTTAATAAAATATATTTCCTGTGCTTAAACCCAAATTTTCTCAAAAACAGGTTAAATATATGAAGAACATCTGAAGTTAAACAACACTCTAGAAACAATTCATATTCAACAACAGAAAAACAAAAGGTCATGTTAAAGTGCTCTATTGTTGAATCTACAGGTGGTTGAATAACCGTTTCCATGGCTAAACTAAGAAAAGCTAAGACTGAATCGTGTTTGGTCATGAGTTCATGTTGACAGAAAAAAAAAATCATGAAAAATGGAAACATACGTTCATTGTATTTTTTCTACAGAACAGACTGAAATAAACAAGATCTCACCATCTGTGTCCCCGCTCACTTGATAGGTTAGTCCTCCAAAGCTCCACTCATCCCTAAATTTCTTTGGCAGACAGGAACTTTTGAAAACCTGCCACTCCAACCCTGTGAGAACACAGAAATGACCTGGTTAATCTTCTGTCTGGCTCAACAGATGCACACCTGGTCACCAAGGTCTGAGACTCTGAGATGGGTCCTAAATAAAGGTTCCTCTGAAGCCTTTTGGTGATTGATCTCAGATTCTCACCTGAATTGCTTATTGGAAAAAGACTTTGTCACAAAACCATCCTCCTCTCATTACCAACTTCTCTGTTTTTTGAGAACGAGGGACAAGAATGCCAGAGAGCCCCTGCAGAAGTGACTCAGTGTTGCGTCTCATTATGCTGTTACAGACACTCTCGCTCACAAACAGATAATGGCATCACAGCAGCTTTTCTTGGTTTCACACACAGTACCTTCAGCACCCAAAGCTCCCAGTGTGACCAGTCTTGCTGCCATCAGTCCGTTTCCCAGGTAACTGGATTGAAAACACAAATTCAGAAGTTTTCCTAATTAAATACTTGTTTTCAAAGTTGCATTTAATACTTTTTAAGACATTTTAAAAACCTAATTAAAGACATTTTGCAGTTATTCGTAACTAATGCTTTTACCAAAGAACATAATTGATGTGCAGCAGGTTTCATTATGTTCAGTGTGAATCCCATTTTTAAGATGGTATTGGTGAGATATGTAACATTACAAATTTTTCTAAAATAATAATCTTTCTCAATCACCTTTTTTGACACTGTCAGTGTGTGGTGATATATTACCCTTCAGAGACCCTACTCTCTGCCTCAGTTGTTTGTTTTCCTCGTTGTGCTGTGTTTCTGGATGTGAACCTACAGGCAATGACTTTGGACTGTGCCAAGTGAAATTACATTAAAACCAAACCGACTTTGGCTTGATCTGCTCTTGTCACTTCCTGCACTAATGTCAGTGATGTGCACCTCCAGCTGAGACAAAACTGGGCAGACATGTCACCCTTTCAGTTTTCTAAAACTGATTACAGACAAGTCCCACCTCTACCGGTACGCTCCCTGGGACCTACACACAAAGATAATTTTATGAGCCAAGAAAGTCATAGTTCGTGGCAAAAAAAAAAAAAAAAAAAAAAACACGTTAGGAGGGAAGAGACACAGTTATAGTCCTCAGATTTTAATATGTTCACACTTTAATACTACAACTAGCATGTTGACCCGTGGGGATCCTCGGGTTCCAGATGTGGTAGTTTTTATGCTGTTGTGTACTCATGTCCAGCAGTCACCGCCAAAGTATTCTGGCCATAGCAACGTGATTGTAAGGCTATTGTATTCCAAAACTGCTAATATCTCCCAAAATATTGGTCCTATCAACTTGCCGTTTTCGCTAGTTTCTTCCTTGACCAAAAATATATAAGTATGCCCAACTGCAGCAGTCAGCTCTTTCCGGATTTTGTGTGAATCCCCAGACACACACACACACACACACACACACACACACACACACACACACACACACACACACACACACACACACACACACACACACACAGAGGCCACTTGGCTTTTATAATATAAATAGTTTAACACAAACTGCAACTTCCTTGAATGATATTTCAAATAGACAAACATCATGTGTAAAGAGTCTAAAAATGAACTGTCTATAACCAATCTTTAAGGACTCACAGAAACCTTGTTTGATACTACAAGGGTTTATATCAGACGTAATAAAAGATATTTCAACTGCAAAATAAGTGTAAGAAAAAAAAAAACATGTATTTATAATCAAATCTGTTACCTGTGTGTGTAAAGTTCAAATGATGAATTAAAGATGTCAAATCTGGCGATGTAATCAGCAACAGGGACACTTTCAATGGTTTTCTGCAGTGAAATAAGGTGAACATACTGTTGGTGGCACATCACTAAGGTTTATGTTTTATTTGAATACAAATCTCTACACAGGCAAACTACAGACCCTCAGTTTTGGCAGGAAAGTAATTTGTGTAGATCCTCCTCCCAGATCCAATATCCCCACTGTGTTTTTGCTTTGTGCCTGCAGATGACCTGAAAACATCTCCTACTTTAATCCAGAAGCTGCAGCTGAGAGGAGCTTATCAGTTATATGTGATATACTATCTGTAAAAGGGCTACAGGCATCTCCTGTATAATCAACAGTTACTATTGAGCTGATATGTTGCAGATTATGAGGACAAGAATTTACAGTACTCACCCGTCAGAAAATTCAGAGATATCCAAGCTAGGATTCCTGCATTAAGGGCATAAAATTAGGCCAAATAAGCAGTAGTTTCAGGTAGAATGTAATGGATGATATTAAAAAAAGCTGACAATAGAGGTTATGATGTAGTACATATAGTCTATGAACTCTTGAGTAAAGGCTATAATTCAAAACAAGTGCTGACAAATCAATTATACTTTGGCATAACATGTCGCTTAAGACTACAACATTTTTCACCACATAATTAGGGCCTTTTAAGGGTGATGACAACGCTGTGGTGAAAAGCAATTCTGTTTTCTTCAGTGTCATCATAAAATACAGCAATAATCTACTGCAATTTAGAAAAAATGTCTTCAGTAAACAAAAGGTGGCTTATAAAATTGCACAGCACGCTAAAACTAGGGCAGCAGGATCATTGATTCCACCTACAAAGTACCGCAGAAAGAACATGAGAGGTTGTGATAAGTGACGAGCACGTTGCTTGTCAGGGCAGAGGGTGGGCAGACGTTACCTTCATTTGTACCGTTCATTATGCTGACGCTGTTGTCTGGGACTAAAAACGGAGATTCATCAAACACATGTTGCACCTGCAAAGGAGAAGGCGAGAAAGTAAAGAGGGAGAGTGAGAAGAAAGAAAGAGGAGGGTGGAGGGAGGGCAAAGGAAGCAGCAGAGAGAGAGCCTTAATATTTTCACTGTAATGGCAGCTCATCCAGAGGTGCCCTCCACTGAAGGGATTAATTAATTCCCTCAGGGGGATTAATAAAGTATCATTTATCTTCCAAGGTGCCCCAGGGCCATCCATTACTATCTTATCCCCTCCTCACTAAAGCACACACCAGTGATAACAATACTTTTCCTCTTGTCTCTTAGCCACCTGCCATATCACTGAAAGTATCCTCTTTCTGCCTGCTTCCTTTCTGGATAAGAGGTTGCACTTCCCTTTGAAAGTATCAAACAATGTAATGTCTAGCAATTGCCGTACGATAAAGAGCAGCACTGCACTTCAGAAAATCTTTTTTTTATTGTGTAAGTGGTACTTTCAAGATCCTATCGTCTGTCTGTGTGTCAGTGGCCTAATTTACCTGGTCCAAAAGACCCTGGGCTTTCTCCACAGACAGCAGCCGGAGTCCAGCTGTGGCTCTGAGAACCACCGGGGTCCTTTTCCACTCCAGACGAGGCACTGTCTTCTTGGCCACCTTCAGCAACATCCTCACTGTGTGTCCAGCCTTTACAAAACACTAACAATGTTCAGTACAAATCAGACAACCCACAGCTGTGGTTGACAAAGACAGAGTGTTGGAGTTGAGAAAACACTTCAAGTGTTATGTGTTAGTCAGAGCTCATGTCATCTACACGTTTGTCGTTCTACTTGTTTTACTTACTTTCATTAGTGATACGAGTCCCCTACAGAGGAGGGCTTTTGGCAGTGTCTGTGAGAGCACTATAGATCCAGCGGATCTTTTCCCTTTGGCTCAATATAATTGATTAGATTTGACAATGAACTCACCATTTCAGGGGAGTCAGCATATGCTGACAAACCAGGCTTTATGGAATGGAACATCTCATTGTCCAAAACAGGCAGCTTCTCTAAAAGACATCAACAAGATCCACCCACATCAAATATGCAGCAGCTATTAAAAGCATTAAGAGTCCTAAATCTACTTAGCATACATACGCAGAATATATCCCCTTATTCAGAGTGAGGCATGTTTACTTGAATCTGGAAAAATAGGATTATCACTAAAAAAGTAACTCAAGTCAAGAGTAATGTATGTCCCCAGAACTAAGACTGGAGCAGTATGTATATTAAGACTGCAAAACAGTTTATGATTTAATATTTACATTGTTGGATTAACTCATCTTGACAGTGTTTATATATTATATGGAATCCTTGCTGCAGTAAATGCCCACATTTTTTCATATTTCTCTCCCTACCTGCAACTATCGACCAACATGTTTTTGTTCACTGTCAAGAAGAGAAGAAGTAGTACAATACTTTACAGATCTTGGCATCAAAATTTGGAAATAAACTATAACATAGCATTTATTAGAAATACCTTTCAGCATATGTTTAAGAGAGAGTTTTCAACCTTTAGCTTAAAACTAAAACTGCAGGGAGCCTCTGGCAGTCATTTCTTTTAAAGTTAAGAGAAAATGTTATTAACTAAAGGAAGTGCCTCCCTAAAGTTCTAAAAAGTAATTAAAGTAGAAATAAACAAAACCGGTAAAACTTAAAATTCATGATGAAATTAGGGTTTTCATTAGTAGTCCCAACTCAACAGCAGCAGACTGTGGTGAAGAAAGCAATGTTTTCTTAGTTAACAGAGTGATAAGACAGTATCAGAGCCGATGTAGATTAGTTTATTTTTCTACATATCATGTAAATTGTATAAATAATTATGAAAAGGGGAATATCGGATCTTAAAATCTGCTGACTCTGAATTCTGACATCATGTAATCACCATGAAATGAGTAAAAGTGCAGACAGTGTCTCACTGTGTCCGGTATTACCTGAGTCACTCTGGATAAAGGTGTAGACGTGGATGCGTGTCCCCGTACTCCCAGCATCAAACATCACTGCATAGAAAATTCGACTGTGGTTTGCTGGGCGGCTCAGACCGGGAAGAATGCTCCTGATGCTGTGGGTCCAGTCCAGGAGAGAGTTCATGACCTGGGCTCGGCTCGGCCCTGCAACAGCTAACAGAACCAGGAGCAGCATTGACACGAAAGGCTTCATCTTCATTCTGGAGGATCAAAAAAGTACAGCAGGTTGTTTGTTGCAGCACGCTGTCATTAAACTCAAATTTGTCAATCTGCTTATCAAGGCAGCTCAAACAAGGAAGACTGATTATTGGCAAAGGAGAAGAAGCCTTCAGGTTATTTATTTACCAGGTCTTGAGACCACACCCCATAAGAAATTCAGACCAACCAGAGACAGAGCCCGAGATCAGCCTCCTTCCCTGCTGAGTCCACTCCTCCAGACAACTTAAAAAACATCACGGTGCACCATGTTGGCTAAAGCGTTTGCTCTCATCTTTTGATCTTGATGTTTGATCAACACTGCAATAACAACTCTACAGCATAAGACATGATCGGGCTGAATTATGATGCCCTAAAAAGCCTCAGTTAAGCAGTGAATTCTTAACACTCATCTTTATTAGACTGACAGGAGGAATTATTGTTATTACAAACATTACACTTTCAGCATTTAACTTAAGCTCTCACCAGAGGAGATTACAAAAATAGAGAAACGCTAAAACTAGATACATAGTGATTATGATCAGTAGAGTTACACGGCTGTCCTACCACTGCCCTACTTGCCTTTGAGTGTCACTGAAATGTTTCAGAAGCCAAATGCCACCTATAAAAAGAGTTATGAGTACAGACAAATTCCTGTTTTTATCTGTCTGTTGCAAAGGCTGCGTGTTCATCAGCATTTACATTCTGCTGAGACCTTCTTCACTCGTACATCACTACAAGATGTCACATTACCGTCTTAGCACGTGAAAATAACATCATTACTTCAAAAATGTCCTCACTCTGCCAATACGTCCTTTGTGTCTCTACTAATTTCCTCAGCGACTCTGCTGCAGTTACGAAAAATAAGATTTACTCAATTGACCTTATAATCCTGTTTACTTCAGCAAGTTTTTGAAAACTGGCTTGCAGTTTTCTAAATAGCCTAATCCCCATTGCTTTCATAAGGCAATAAACACATGCAACAAGACTCTAGACTACATCCACAAAGTCACATTGTGTAACATTTAAAACATATGTTAATACTGCAGCAGTGATCACATAAAGCTATGCACTCAGTTCTGTCTCAGCTATGTTTGTAGTAGAATTAGGAAATTGGACCGTATTCTTCTAATGTTTTGGCATCAGAATTATTGAGAGAAACATTAAAAAATACCTTTATTGAATCATTCTATCAGAATAATGACAGAATTATGTTTAAAGTTAGGGATATAGATCAGGCTTAGGAACTGAAGAGATAATAATTATGAAGAACTATCAAACAGAAAGGAAAAACAATTTGCCCCTCATTGAATTGTGTTAGGTGAGCTACCAGGGTGGGAAATTATGAGCCAAGTCAGCCATAAACACAAACAGAAATTTTCTAGCAATATCAGATATTTTTTCACCAAAAACATTTTGAGAGATGACTCATTCCCATTTAGTGGTATTTTAGGGGGAGATTTATGTTTTAATTCACATTAAAGCTAATGTTTTTGGTACCACTTCTGCATGGCACTGCATTTTTTGAGTCTAGAAAAGTGTTTTAAAAAAATTAAGTGGTATACTTGTGGTCCACCCAGTCCTTGGTTGGTCAGTTATTAGTATTATTATTTTTAATATTACTGTTGTTGTTGTAACTACTTTGGTTTGGGTGGAGGGAATGTTAATGATGGCATCTAAATAGTAAAACTCCATCTTATCTCCGCCCACTACTCAACATTCATACCATCAGTCATGCTGCTCTTACACATCCCCAAAGTCCGCACTATTTTTGGTCATTCATCATTTCAGTTTTCTGCTGCTTAAGACTGGAAACACTTGCAACACACACTAAATCTCAGATCATTCATTCCACTATCTTCTTTTAAAAATGTAGTGAGTGCAACATTTCATCAAATAAAAAAGACATAACAATCACAACTAATCAACTTAAATTGGCTTGATTATTTGACTTCAAAAAGTAATTATAATGCCCAGCAGTATTATGATAGTTAAGTGATAATGAGGAATCCCATTTGTTCAACATACATGGCTTAGCCTACTTATAGTTAATTCATCTCCAAATATTACCTTTGTTTTTACTCTAAATGAGTGCCTTTAAGTCTTTAAAGTGTTGCTGTCCATACTTAGACCAACAGAACAGAAAACCTCATACTACTGTTTTAGGAGTGCATTAGAAAACACCAACGGTAATAGTTGTGGACTTGGACTGTAGACCTAAAATAGTGGTAGTTTTAGTTCACTGATAGCAGAAATATGCCGGTTCATTTTTAATCATTATTATTATTGATTGTTGTACATTTTTTGATTTGGGTGAATGGCACGTGTTAACAACATCTCAAGTAATTGACTAATCGACTTCAGCTGGCTTGATTATTCGACTTTATACAATAATTACAATGTCCGTCCGTAATATGATATTTAAGTGACAAATCTTATTTTAGGGAGAATGCGACGACAAATATCACCTTTTCACTGTATATAACTCCCGAGGAAAGTATAATAGTCTTTTATAAAGTGTTGCTGCTGTTTTATAAACGAAAAGCATGACAGTAAACTGCACCAGAACACAACCAGACAGAGTTAATTGTGTAACTTGGAGTGTACTTAACTAACTAAAATAATGGTAGTTTAAGTTCACTGACAGCAAAAATAAGCCGGTTCATGTGAAAGTAGAGTCAGTTTCTATAGTTATCTTACCCTCTCGGTTAGCTTAGATGCTACACTACTGACTGTTTAGCCGGTCTAAGTTATGCTAATGCTAGCCAACCGGCGCACGTTATCCTGAGCAAAACAAGCTTAAAAAACATATCTCCACTGTTATTCCCGTTAAAACACCGGAGTGTAACGGTGTGTTGTGAATGCTAGACCGGAGTTGAGGCTCACCATGATGTCTGCACCTCTGACGGCTGACTCTCTTGACGTCATCCGGGCGCCCGTAGAGTTGTTTTCAGTCTCGTGCTGCTCGAGGTCGTGACAGGAAACGCGCACGAGGAGAGTAACCCACAATAACAATAATAATAGTAATGTGACAATCCACTCTGCGGTGTCAGTGGGTACACCTGCACCTGTTATTTTCAACCAACGGGAACATCATTTCGGATGTTGACATGTTTACAATCAGTCAAAATACTCTGAAATTATAGACCAGTGTTTTTTAACCTTGGGGTCGGGACCACACGTGGGGTCGCCTGGAATTCAGATGGGGTGGCATGAAATTTCTAGTAATTGATTCAAATAAATAAATAAATAAATAAACTAATAAAAAATATATGTTGAGTTGACAGAAACAATCTCAATCCATAAAAGGCATGACAAACTGTGAAGCTGAAACTGAAGCACTGTGGTTCTGTTTATCTGTCAAATGTTCATTGTGGTCAGTTTCAGATGCTGCAGCTCTTTCATAATTCATAGTTTGAGTTCTTGTTTGTTCAGTATTAATTGTCAGCCTTGTAAATCCAAGCTGGACTGACTGTACATATCCTGACCAAGGAAAATCAAATTCTCACTTTGTGTAGTAATCTACACCTGACTTTTCTGCCTCCGTCCATAATAATACACATTATATAGATTAAATGTTGTCTAAAATTAATGTTTATTTGTAACATAGTATAGCAAAGTATCACATGAAGCAAAAACATGTCTCTGTTTTGAATGTCTGGGGTTGCCAGAAATTTGTGATGTTAAAATGGGGTCATGAGCCAAAAAAGGTTGAAAAACACTGATAGACTGTTTTTTTTGTTGAATTATAACTCAAGTGGTGGAGGAAGAAATACTCCTCTGAAATACACCACTACTGATCTAAAATGCTTAATAACTTGTGAACCACTAATCTTATCAATACATTTTAATAACTGTGGTAAAATGCAGTTTTTCAGCTTCTCATAGTCATCAGATATGACTCATTTGGATTCATTTCAGAGGATATACAGGGTGGGGAAGCAAAATTTACAATACTTTGAGGCAGGGATTGAAAGACAGTGTATGACCAGTTAGTTTATTGAAAGTCATGAGAATTTATTTGCCACAAGAAAACTGACATAATAGAAAATGTTTTTATTCTATGTGTCCTCCTTCTTTCTCAATAACTGCCTTCACACACTTCCTGAAACTTGCGCAAGTGTTCCTCAAATATTCGGGTGACAACTTCTCCCATTCTTCTTTAATAGTATCTTCCAGACTTTCTCGTAATAGTTTTGCTCATAGTCATTCTCTTCTTTACATTATAAACAGTCTTTATGGACACTCCAACTATTTTTGAAATCTCCTTTGGTGTGACGAGTGCATTCAGCAAATCACACACTCTTTGACGTTTGCTTTCCTGATTACTCATATGGGCAAAAGTTTCTGAAAAGGTATGGATAATAGTGTTAGGTATGATTATGACATCAATATATGTTTGGTTTCAAAACAATTGACGTAGTGCCTGCTGAGAAAAAACAACTAAATGTTCATTGTAAATTTTGCTTCCCCACCCTGTATTTGACAAAAAAAATTCACTTTGTCTTCCATTTTTCCCTGTCCACAAAAGTGCAAATTGCAGAGGATGGTATTATTAAAAAATGTAAAGAAACAGCACAAAAAAGTATGACATATAAAAAGATCTAAAAAAACAAAAACAAAACTGGCTTTTATTATTATTATTATTATGTAGTGATGTGCTGATGGTGATGACAGTAATAAAACATTAGTAGTTGTACACGTTATAATGCTATGAGCACTATTATAAAGTGTGCTTTATATAATAGTGCTTCTTCCAACATGTACAAAACAATTCAGATGTATGTGTATGGTTATTTCTGCATTGATGTAAGTGTACATATGATAGATTATATACCAGTCAAAAGTAAAAGTAGTCATTGTGCAGTGACATGGTTCCTGACAACATTTAGTGCTGTATGAACATAACTCACTTCAACTACTTTATAAATACAGTTGTCTAGTTTCATCTACAGTCATGCATCATATTCTATAAGATGATCATGAATGAACTGTGAGAACCATGTATATCTAAGAGTTTCATGAGTTCAAAGAGTTTTCAGCTTTATGACAATGCATTTTCCATTTGAGATTTATTGCAAGGACAAGGCTCACTTCACTGTAATCAGTAAAGCTGTCAGATCAGTGTAGTGGAGTAAATAGTATATTTACCTCTATAATACAGTGGAGTAACTGTATAAAGCTGCAGTGCATATACAGGGTTCCCACTCTTTCCCTGAAATTATTTTCCAGGACATTTTCAGCTGCTACAGAAAGTTATCACATCATACACTAATACATTCCCCTGTCCCCCTCATTATTTGGAAGTGTTCTTTTCTGCAGTTGTAACTTGCATTTACCCAGATAGTTTCTATGTTTATTATTCAGACATTTGATGTGGAGTCTATGGCTATAATTTATCTATGAAAAATAATTATGACAAATGTGTCATAGAATCATGCAAACACACCCACAGATTACAGTGTAGCACCTCATTAGCATGATAAACTGGAGTTACAATGTTCAATTGGACAATTTCCAACTCAACTTTCTCTACACTTACTTTCTCTCCTGCTGTTCCTCTAAAAATATTTGTATATTTTCAATAAATCACTGAAAAACTATTTCCTTTGTTTCATCTCAGCTTAGACACACAAGATCACAAGGCAGGGGGAGGATAAATAATTTTCCAGGATAACTTAACTGTTTCCAGGACATTTGACCTTTTTTTTCTCATTTTCCATGTGTTTTCCATGACTGGAAAATCATTTTGTAGGTTTTCAAGGACGCGTGGGAACCCTGATTTTATATATATATTTAAACATATATATATATATATACATACCTCAAATGCAGTTGGGAAAAGTACTTCTTCTGTTATTCAGAATAAATACAGTACTGTGCAAAAGTTTGTTTTTGCAGGATTATTACGACCAAACATACAATTTCTCAATCTGTGTATCAATATGTGTAAACTGCATCCAAATATATTTCAGAATAAAAATATGAATATTATTTTCGGAAAATCTGGAAAGAAAAAAAGAATACAGGACAGTTTATGTGTAAAGAAAAACTCTTGGAATAATACCAGTGTAAAATAAATGACAATAAATAATTGGATAGACATAACCACAAGAATTTATAGGATGGAAAGAATAACCTTTACTGTAAATTTGAAGATGGATTCTTTTGTGCAATACTGGGAGGGATGGGTGAGATATGCGAGACCTGATTTTGTTCGGATGACTGCATGAATATGGACTCAAAATCCTCTAACTGAAGGAAATATGCTTTTGTGTTTTTATTTATCCATTTATATATTGATTATTTACTCTGAAATCTTGTATACCAAGACGATGAGCTGCTGTAAATGTTTTTTTTTTTTTTTTTTTTTACACCCACTCTTTGGATGTATATAGTTTATGTGTATCTGTACAATTTTTCAGTGTTTGTAAAAACCTAACTTATTTCGATAAAAAGACATTCAAATAAAACAAACAAAAACAAGAGTAAAACAACTTCCAGATAAATAACCAGAGTTCAAGATGTATTAAATCCAAATGGAGGTCATACTAAATACTGCCTTTAATTTGTGACTGTTTTATAAGAGGCTGAGGAAAAAACATGCATCTCATTACAACCCCGCAAAAACATCAAAGCTAAAGGTGGCCTAAGAAGTTTGCACAATACTGTACATAGTGAAGTAAAGTAAAAACCATCATGCAGCACTTTTATCTCTGAACTTTATTGGGTTTTGTTTGAATGTGCATTTTCTGCACTCCATAATAATACCTGATGAACACAATGGAAGCAGAATTAAAGTCCAAGTACAGTGTCTTCATTGCAACAAGGAATCTATAGTTCAGCCACAAGAGCAAAGAGAAGAGTCGAGTTTGGAGTTCAAGTAGCTTAAATACCTTGAATAAAGTACACAAGTACCACAACTTTCCTCCTAATTTGATCTCATTTTTGTTGGTACCGTCAGTTTAATGACACATCCAACACCGCAATTTAAGTTCAATACAAGACCAAACGTTTGTTCTAGTGCTAATACAGTAGAAAACAGGACCTCTATCTGACACAGTAGACACAGTAAGCCCAAACCTGAACCACACAGGATATGAAACAGAGCTGAAACTAGTAACAGAGACATTTTAATGGAGTGACACAGAGTGGAAGGATACATATTCTACAGTACAATTCGTTTCAGTTATATCCCACTTTCACAGGTTTCCTAATGTTCTCCTAGACTGGAAAAAGTAAACGCGACGTTAAAAAAATACTGGTGGAAGACATTTACTCACTGCTTTTTGAGGCAGAATCCCTGATCCTTTTGATTCACATGTACATTTTCAAAAGTATCATGACAAATCACGCGATGGATTATGAAATGATTAACCGTGATGAATAGTTAATCCAGTAAGTGCCAGAAATTAATGAAAACCTGGAAAAAAAAAACTACACACATTAAAACACACAGCACCATTCACCCAAACAATCTAGCTCACAGTCCCCATGTCTTAAAGGATGTCATTTGTGTTTGTGCAAAACAGTGTCCAGGATGGTCAAACTTCAGTCAGCAACTAATAATCCCCAGTGTGTAGTATATTCCTCAACTGTAAAAGGACATGTCACCTCCTTGGGCTCTTTTCTTAAGGCATATAAAGAGTCAATGAAGGTATGTGCTGTCAATTTAACGTCCCATGGTTGGCATAGTAACGGCTGGGCTGGTCACGGTGGCATCCTCAGCCTTCCATTGTGATGTTACGGTCTTAATCTGAGTGTAGAACTGGATGCCCTAGTGGGAGAGAGACAAACGGTGTCACCATATGATGCAGGTTATTATTATTTTATTAATTTAAACACAGGGTGCGTCATTTACCTGCTTGCCATAAAAGTTGGTGTCTCCTCTGAATGAGCCTCTAGAGCCAGTGAAGGAGAACATGGGGAGGGGGACGGGGATGGGGACATTCACGCCGATCTGTAGAAACAAGAGAATTCACTGTTATAATATGGACACGACAAGCACCATGGGTTAAAATAATGCCAATGCTGGAGTGTTATTTGGACCTTCTATCGAGTGTAATGGTGGTCCACCTTTATATTTCTCCTATTAATAAGATTTTAAGGGTAATGCAAGGCCTTAAAAAGGTCCAGTATGTGAAATTTATTAACATCATCATCAAATGAGTACCCCTCAACTCGCCTTCCCCTATTGGTGGTTGAGGAAGAAAAGCTGTTGCAGTGTTTGTTTTGTCCCTTCTGGTTTTTTGGTGAAGGGGAAACACAGTAGGTTAGCGTACCCCCAGGGGTACTTGGAAGAAGCCCAGGGGGTACTTGAAATTTTTGGGGGAAAATTCGTTAAATAAGTCATCATGTACCGAATACAAAAAAAAGAGAATTAATGCTGAAATATAAAACATAATAAATACATTCATATAATAGTTTTATTGTTAATCATCTTGTTTAAGCTTTGGTAACATTTTAAGAACATTTCTATTTTATATTATTCAAAATGAGTTTATTTGAGCAGCTAAGTCATTATTTTTCATTGATGGAAGGTTAATTTATTAATTAATGACCAATTTATTTATCTTTCTGTTCAACGAAAGAGGGCACTTTTCCGTTTATATTTTGCACACAAAATTTACTTTAACACTTTCAGTGCCATGGGCCGATTAAATCGGCTTTACGAAAACAACCTGTAAAGTGCCACGGGCCGATCAGATCGGCTTTGGAGAACACGCCATATTTGTGTACAAACAAACCATCCACCCCCATTTCTTTCTCACATTTCGATGACGTTCTTTCTGTGTCCCCCTTTTGAGACCAAGCAGACGGGAATTTGAGGTCACGCGACCGAATAATATTTTTATATCTTTTTAATGTTTCTTATTCTCCGGTGTTTCATCAGAGGGAGCCCTCCATGCCGGGGGGGCGGCTGTGGACTCCGGGGGCTGTGGCGCCTTCTCTCACTGGGGTCCGCTCCTTTCTGGTGGGTGGGGGTCCCAGTTGGCCCTCTCCCACTAGTTGGGATGCGGGGCTGTGTTGCTGGTGCCTGGTCGCCGGGGTCGGCAGCTGCCTCCTGGTGCGGATGGCTCCCTGAGACAGCGCCTCCTAAATTGATGTTTTACTTTTACTTGTACATTTTTGTTCTGGTCTACCTGTGCTCAGTCAGTCTTCTTAAAGCTATACTGTATGATGTGGCATTTTTACACTTTTCTTTTGTCATCTTAAAATGCTCCTAATAAGTGTGTGTTAAACTAAAATGTAAAAGAAATCCGCCAGGTGTTGAAATTCAAAAATGTTTAGTTCTCATATATTTCTAATAAAAGTCTGACCAATCATTTTAGTCGGTCCGAATAAAATAATTGGCCGAACTTGACTGAGCCTCCTGTCAATCATCCATTACGGCCGTCCAGCATCTGATCCATTATCGCCGTCTCACATCTGATATGTGTCCCTCTGAATCTGACGCTTCACTGGCGCTGCTTTTCCTGTCACTGACCACAGTCTACTGTCTAGGATGTGTATGGATAGAACTGACATGCACATGTGGAAGGGAATAAACGGATTTATGAACAGAAACAACAGCTGAGGAGAACAAACAGGAGTCTGATGAATGAAGGATGGAGATAAAAGTCCGGAAGTCAGCTGTACTGGACTGAACAGGTCTGCATAAAGCTCAGCTTTTATGACGGTGGGACTCATACAGGTACATGTACATGGTGTCACACAATGTAAGATGATGTAGGATGATAATTGTATGGACTATGAAACTTCAAATGTCCACGGAAAATTCGCAGAGGCCGCGCGTTCACAGTGCGCGCGCCCATCCCCTGGGCACTGCAGTGAAGACGCTGACCCAGTACTGCACAGACCAGGTCTACTGATGGAACAGGAGCCACGGGCCCGCGGCAGGTGGATGATGCATCTGATTACTGAGGGAGGGGTCCGCGGACACGCCAAAACGGACCGGACCTCCACCTCTGCTTCCTCCTCCGTTTCCATCGCGCATCAGAAGAGAGGAGGAGAGAGGAGGAGGAGCCTCAGAGCTCAGGCAGAGGGAAGGGGGCGGGGCTTTGGAGGGAGGCGGGTTGTTCATGTTCAAACTTTTACTAAGTGCTGTGAGAAATGCTACATCGGTAGGTATAGCTTTAAGTATGTGTGAGCTTGTGGGTTTGCATGTATATGTGTGTGTGTGTGTGTGTGCGGGTGAGTGGGTGGGTGTGGGTGGGGGGGCGGTACTGATTTTTAAACTGATATGTAAAGCACTTTGTGCTACAGTTTTTAATGTATGAAAAGTGCTATATAAATAAAGATTATTATTATTATTATTATTATTATTATTATTATTATTATTATTATTATTATTATTATAAATTATGC
Organism: Sphaeramia orbicularis; assembly: GCF_902148855.1. NCBI lineage: Eukaryota > Metazoa > Chordata > Actinopteri > Kurtiformes > Apogonidae > Sphaeramia > Sphaeramia orbicularis. Next base: position 18,631,570 of record NC_043979.1, on the reverse strand, counting down.
AAATTACGATCAATAATGAATCGGCTGCGTCCGGTGCATTTTGGATCTAATCAGCAATCGGTCGGATGTTACCGAGCGGTTTCCTGCAGGATTCTTCAAATATTATTAAAACGACGCGAAATACTGAAAAACGGCCAAATTCTGTGGCACTTTTAAGGCTTATTAGCCCCTTAACTGTCTGGCACTTAAAGAGTTAAAAAATGTGTTTTTTTTTTAATATTTTATAGTTAAATGTATGTTGTTTGCTTACAAAGTTTTGACAGACATCGTTGGTACAGGAACTAATTTTGCCTAATTTTTTTTTTTTTTTTCAAACAAAAATGCTGAAGCCACAGTTGGGGGTACTTGGCTAAAAAAAGGATATGTCAGGGGGTACTCCACTGTAAAAAGTTTGAGAACCACTGCAGCAGGTAATAGCAATGAGGAAGGTGCAACATTACAGGCATGACCAAAGCAACAAAAAAAAAAACAATATTAATAATACTACCGTCAATGTGCAGAGCAATAAAACTAATAAAAAAGTACTCTCCCCAGATCAGAGGGTTTTAGTAAATACCCAAAAGCCTTACTGAGTAAGTATAGTTTTTTAAAGAATGTAATTTATATGGACTTAATCCTTGTCAATCTTCCCTTCTGACCCTCTCTCTGATGTATTTAACTGCACCCTGAACTCTGCTTGGATTATACATTTCCCTGTTGTTTTGCAGGTTTGTGAGAGCCCTCCTTTGGGAAATACATTTCTTTAATTGAAAACTATTGCTTGCAGAAGGACTTCTAAACGCCTCATCTGTTTGCACTTCCACAAACAATCTAGGGGAAACCTCAGATTGGAGTGCATCTTAACACTGGATACCACATGCAATAAAACAGGAAAAAAAAAAGAGAACAGGACATCTGGTCTGAGCTACTGTAGGAACATGACAGTACAACATGCAAGACTCCTGCACGAGTATGAACTCATTCTACGATAAAGAAAACACAACAATCATTTTCTTGTGATAATAAACCAATTAGTTATGAATATTATATTCCATTTCTGCAATAAGAGCCCCCTAAACTATTCTGAATAATCTACAATGGACCTTTAATGTGTGCCGCATCGGGCTTTGATTGACAGTTGTGACTGACAGCTCATTCCCTCTGCTGAGTCACACATTCTAAGCTTCTAACTTTTCTCCCTCTCAGACGGACTCTATTGTAGTTATGGTTAACAAGTTACATCCACAAGACTAGTCACAAATTGCACTTCCACAGCTCTGCCCTTTTGGACAAATATTGTCACGACTGGTCTTAAAAAGTTAAGGTGGCAGCAGCCGAAATGCAAAATCAAAACAGCTATTAAAAAAAACCCAACGATGGCTCTTTATACAGTCTATGGAGTAAATATAAATAATGAATGAGTACAAACAGAATCAGAGCGAGATACTGATGAAGGCTTTTTGGGAATACAGTTACACAAACTAAAAAGTGAAATGTATTTTATCAATGTGTTTTCAAGCAATCATTGAATTGAAATTGACTGTCTGCTCTTTTAATCCAACCTACCTCACTTCCCCCATAAACTGTTTACTCAAACAAATGAGTCACCTCAGACTAAAATAACTTCTAAGTTGAATGCTTTACATCCCTGACAGTCACTTTCAATACCAGACTCATCAGTTGCGGGTTTATTCAGCCTCTCACCTGGCCTACATCCACCTCATGTGTGTATTTGCGGGCTGTGGCTCCGTTGGTGGTGAAGATGGCCGTTCCGTTGCCGTATTGGTTCTTGTTGATTAAAGAGATCGCTTCGTCAAGAGTGTCAGCCTCCAGGATGACAAGCACTGGGCCGAAGATCTCCTCCCTGTAGCATTTCATGTCCGGCTACAAAGAACAGCACAATCACAGCATTGAATATACTCAAACAATTAAAAGTCTGGTTTAATACCTGCAAGGCATTATTAGAGGGTCATTATGTAACAGTGCATGCAAAGTTTGTGACGTTCTCTCAATAACTGCAGAACAGAAAGAGAAATGATTCAAGTGCATTCAGTTCCACTAGTAATGGCTGCTTTCTATTTTAAGATGTACGCTGACATCCAACACTCATAACAAGAAACCTTGATGTATGTGTGTGTGTGTGTGTGTGTGTGTGTGGGGTCGCTCTGACAGCTAGAAATGTGCACACATTATCTCAACACTGCAAGTTCTAACTTCCATTATGGGAACACAGCTCACTGTCTTTAGGCTTTACTGGAACTTCCTACTCTGTCATATCAGAGGAGTTTCAATGGCATCGTCTTCCAAAATCAAAAATGTTCAGTTCAAGCTGCATCTTTCAGTAGAATGATTTGTAGTCACAGTTTTATTGTGTTTTTACTTTAATTGGGTTTAATTCATGTTTTACTATCATTTCTATTGATCTAATGTTTGAAGAAAAAATAAAATCAAATAAAGTAATAACTTACAGTTTTAACTCATGATTATGTGTTACTGGTCGGGTAGCAGACATTTAAAATATTTAAAAAATTGTTTTTAATTTATGTGTATGAGTTATGTTTTTGCCTCAATTCTGTTTGCTTATGTCCTGTGTTTTGTCTTTATGATATATATGCAGTTTTTTGGGGGGGCTGTAACCTCTGTAGAACCTCATGCTTTCTGCACAACATGAGCTCCACTGGGAACAAAATGTGCTTTACAAATAACATTTGGCTTACTGGTTATATATAGTTGTACAAGTCAACTTGACAGTCATGTTGTATATACAAAAACTGAAAAAATATACATTTTGTAATTTTGTATTTTATATATATATATATATATATATATATATATATATATATATATATATATATATATATATGTATGTATAATTTTGTAATTCAGATCTACTCTTAATTCAGAATTAGAGTCAAAACATTTCATTAGCTTTTTTTAACCTGAAAAATTACTCACTTTCCCTTCAGATCTGGCAGACTAAGTTAAATAATCAAGCTTTATGAATGACAGTGAGTAGCAGCAGCTCAATCCATATAATGCTTAATACATTAAATTCATTTTTAACCTTCCTACAAAGACTTAAGGTTGCGGGAAAAAAAGTCAGTGTATATTCTGCTAAAAGAGAGACAAAAAGAGGGTGACCATTTATACTTCTGGGCCTCATCTCACCGTGACTTTGGATAGGATGGTAGGTCCTACAAAGTTTCCATTCTCATATCCTTTGACATTAACATTTCTCCCATCCAGCAGCAGCTGGGCACCTTCATCTACCCCACTCTGGATCAAGAACTCCACTCTTTGTTTGGCCTCAGGAGAGATCAGGGGACCCACGTCTGCTCCCGGCTGATCGCCTTCAGGACAGATAGTTAGGTTATAACGGTTATATAGAGTACATATAGAGATATTTTTTTAATGTTTGCAGCCCAGTATCACGTTTCAGATATTTGGCTCAAAGGGAGTTATAATCTTGTCACCATATTTTCTTTGTTTTGTTACCTGCATTTACACGCAGTGTCTTGGAACGTTCCACCAGCTCTGGGAGCCAATCACGAGACTCCCCTACAAAAATAGCTGTAGACAGGGCCATGCAGCGCTGGCCGGCTGCTCCAAAGGCAGCCCCTACCAGCTGGTTAAGCGTGTTTTCTTTGTTGGCATCGGGCATCACCACGCCATGGTTCTTGGCACCCTAAAAATGTAAAATGCAGGACAAAGCTCAGTGGGGGCTATCTCCTGTAGAATACAGGATATCAAACCAAGGAAGCACTTTGCTAATCACACATGTAACAAAGTGAAATGACTGACAGGTATGAAGTGAGTGGTTGTCTTGGTAACAGAGCAGATGTGCTGCGTGTGTTTTTATGCATTACAAAAGGAATATCATTAAATATGTAGGTTATTAGTCCAGTGAGATCACAAATCCCTCTGAGCACTGAGAGTAGGGCTGCACGATTTTGGCAAAAAAAAAAAATCCCGATTTTTTCCTCTAAAAACTCGATTTTCGATTTTGATTTCGATTTTTGGGTAAAACTACAAAAGACAACAGAAGTCAGCATGTCGTTTTTGTGAGCAGCCCACAATGCAAGGCACTGCTCTGACCTCAAATCTGTGATGGTATCACGTGATGAACCCCCAGAAGTTTATTTTTTCTTAATTAAATCTTTATTGAATGAAATAGAGTATACAAACAATGTATGCGACAAGAAAATAACATAAGTTTGCCAGGGGGAATACACTATAATACAATGTCCAAATCAGAGCAAATACTTATGTTTTTTATAGCCTTTTTGTTTCCAGATTTATCTAACAGCTTTAAATAAAGTTCAACATCTTTCAAAAAATAAATAATATTTGTTTTTGTGTTACAGAACTTACAGTTGTGAATGAAAAATTTAGCAAGTAAGAGGACTAAATTAATTATTTAAAGTTTTTTTATATATATATGTGTGTGTGTGTGTGTTGTTGTTGTTTTTTTTTTTAATTTTTTTTTTTTTTTTTTTTCCTGGGTATCTGGGCCCACAGAAGTGATACCAATGTAAGTCAGTGACAGGCATCAGTCGTGCGTGCGTGCGTGCGTGGACCAGGTTAATATAAGTGATCCACATGCGGTTCTGTTTAAACTGAGGGATCCGTGCGTGGAATAGACCGACCCAGGACACGCTGGAGGGATTCTATCCTGGAGCGGGTGGATGTGTGTGGGCACAGGGCTGCCTGGGCTCCTCTGCTGAGGCTGATGACCCCGAGACCCGGACCCGGATCGGAAGAAGACAGTACGGTACGGATCCGGGACAACGGAAGATGAGTGATCCGCATGCAGTTCTATTTCAGTTGCGGGATCCGTGCGTGAAGCCACGGCTTACATTGCTATAAGTACTGCGGGCTCATGAACACATTTAAAGTCCGGCCATTGCACGGAGTTCTGTGACAGACCACTGTCACTGATAGGAGGAGGAGCCTACGGGAGCCCGCAAGCGCACGGCCCGCAGGCACGAGAGAGATGAAATCGATTTTACGATTTCCCTTTTTTAAAAATCGTCCTAATTAAAAAATCCGATTTCGATTTAAAATCGATTAATCGTGCAGCCCTAACTGAGAGCGTATGTTTAGATAAAGGATTTGAAAATCTGCTGCTGGTTTACCATGTTGGACTGCACTCTTTTGCCATTCTTGGAACCCCGCTCGTAGATGTATTCTCCAGCTTGGTTGGAGCCCACAAAGCTGATGGCTTTGATGGCTGGATGGTCACAGATGAAATTCACCGCTAAACACAGAGACAAATTCACATTGTCAGTTTCCTCTTTTGCCCCTACCCTATCCTGCACACACACACACACACACACACACACACACACTGAAGCCTTGGATGCAAAGGTTCATATCTCTTGCCTCAAACACTCACAAATTATTTATGGATATAAGCTGCACATATTATGCAAATGTTCTATCTACACATTTCCAGAAAGTATATGATTAGTGGCCTGTCAAACTTGGACTCATTCCCATAGTCCATTACACACACACACGCACACACACACAGAGATTATGTACTTATGAATGAACAGGACACACTCACCTGCATGCTGGCCGTGTATGACGTTGAGAGTACCATCTGGTGCCCCAGCATCTTGGAGTAATTTGGCCAAGAGCATGGCACATCCTGGGACTCGTTCAGAGGGCTTCATGAGGTACGTGTTGCCACAAACCATACCGATGGGGAACATCCACAGAGGAATCATGGCAGGGAAGTTAAAAGGGGCGATGCCGGCACACACACCGATGGGCAGCCGGTAGGTGTATGTGTCCATGTCTTTGGTGATGGAAGGTAGGGTCTCCCCAAGCATGAGGGATGTAATACTGCAGGCATGCTCCACCACCTCTGAGGTAGGATGAACAAATAGAGGTAAATATTCACTCCTGAAACAATGACAGTTAACTACGATGGCATATCAGGGCCACATAAGAAAATAAAAACGCTTGTCAATATGAGAATAAAGTCATTAATTAACAAGAATAAAGTCATTAATTAACGAGAATAAAGTCGTAGTTTTAAAAAACTCATTTAACGAGAATAAAGTCGTTAATTAACGAGAATAAAGTTATTATTTAACGAGAATAAAGTTGTAGTTTTATGAGATTAAAGTTGTAAATTTTGAAAATTCGACAGAATTTCCGGTTCTACAGCAAACGCAACAAGCGAAGCAGATACTTTCACTTCTATTGGACTCAAAAACTTGAAGTAGAATCCTCACAGTTTCTTCAGAAACATCAAACCCCATACAGTAGTTCTCTAGTGTATCTACCAATAGCCATGCAGATGACCACTTCATCAGTTTCTCCTTCATAAAAGAGGCAATTTGCTACAAATCAGTTCAGTTCTTACAACAAACCCAAACTTGTGCAAACTCGCTTCAAAGTCCTTAGACTAATGATAATGTGTTGATGGGAGGATAGACTCAGTATTTGGCCTTTGTCCCTAACCCCCAAATGAAAGGAGAACTTCACAAAATGTTCCAAGTTCTCCATTATTCGATGAGTGGGTACGACTTTATTCTCGAAATATTACAACTTTATTCTCATTAAATAATGATTTTTTTTTTTTTAAAGCTACGACTTTATTCTCATTAATTAATGACTTTATTTTTGAAATATAACAAATTTATTCTCGTTAAATAATGAGTTTTTTTAAAACTACGACTTTATTCTCATTAAATAATGACTTTATTCTCAATAATTAATTTTATTCTTGTTAAATAATGAGTTTTTTTAAAACTACAATTTTATTCTCATTGATTAATGACTTTACTCTTGTTAATTAACAAATTTATTCTCATAGTGACAAGTGTTTTTATTTTCTTATGTAGCCTTAATACGCCGTTGTAAGCTAATAGCATTTTGAGCTAGTATTTTCTGTCATAATATCCCAGTTAAAAAGCCTATTATTAGCCAATGGCCACTGCCAGAGCCAAGTTCTACCAGGACCATAAATAATCTGACAAACTGATTAGTCACTCTCTGTCTTACAAATATATCTAAATTACACTGAAAGCCAGGGATGCTGAAGTTGCTTTGGCTAAGGGCCACTGCTGCAAAATGACAAGAGACCATGGGCTAGCAAATAAACACTATTTATCAGACAGAATTAATTACATTTCAAGCATTAAAAAGGCTCAGAATTCATCTTTCTATTTTCAAGTTAATTTTCTAAGTTAACTTAATACAAGTATTGGCAATAGGGCCAGATTTACTACGCAGTGCACATTTGTGCAAGGATAGAGTCCAGAAAAAGCATAGAAGTGAGTGGGCAGTTTTGTGGGTGATTTACTAAAAATATGCAAAAATATGAACACAGACACAGCCAGTTCATTTCAGTAACAACCAACAAAATCCACTAAGTGCACCACAAATCAGTGTAGAGCCAGACTAGACATTAGGACCTGCTGAGGATACTGCACTGAATGTAACCTAGTCTAAAATAGTGGCTGAAATATTTCAAAAGAAGACAGCTGAGACTGTGAGAAAAGGTATTGGCAAATCACCATCGTGAGTGATGCAAATACAGAAGAGGGAGAGGGCATTCTACAGATGAGGTTGACTTGGCATCACATTTGCCGGCTGCTATAGTACTGATTTCTGACTACTACAATCTACAACACTGTGGTACTTTTATTTTATATGGTAGGTAGGTTATTATTTCTTAATTTCAATAATATGGAGGAAACACAATGCACACAGTCCCTACAGGCTAAAGAACCTTCAAAAAGAATGAGAATTTTCAGTGTCACTAAGCTGAAGATTTCATATATTGATGAAAGCAAATATATTGGTCCAAACCTTTATGACTGTATGTCAAAGTAAGACTTTTCCCTGCTTGTATCTTGGCCAATTTTTAACATTATAGGTCTATGTGTTCGTTAAATGAATGATCTCAAGACCAGGAGCATAAAAATGTGGAATGTTTTATAATCTATATAGTCTAATGACGCCTTTCTTCCTACATGTGGAGAGAATCCTCCCTTTTCTATTCCCTGCTCTCTGTTCTCGGCAGTGCTTCCACTGTGCACAATTTTCACAGCCATATCAGGTGCAAATGGTTAAGATATGCTTTTTCTGGCTTTAAATGATGACGCAATTAGCAGTAAATCAAGTGCCGCAAACCATAGTAAATCATCTTGCTCGACTCAGTTAAATACTCTCCTCCTAAAAATTTACACTCTGAAAAGGAAACTCCTACACTGTATTTAATGGTTACACAGGCATGTCCATTGTAAATGCCTTGGTTATATTTGAATGAGTTAAAAAAAAAGAACTACGAATCAGTTTATTTTGTTTGTGAATTAGAAAACAGTCAGCCAGCATACTATCACTCTAAATTCAGTATTTCAACAATAAGCCAGTGAAACAATGTCTGGAGAATTGTACTACTAATATGTATAATGTCTACACTACACCACATTATCTAGTTTATGCTTACAATCCCCAGGAAGAAAAACTGTACTATGAGGGAACACTGCAACACTGGTCTCGATACAGGAGGAATTCTCTCAGGCTGACAGCACACCTGCAGATGAAGCCTGTCTTTCAGCTGATAACTTTAAGTTCGCGAGCCAGAAAAATTTGGGCATCCCAAAAATGGGAGCTGGACCAAGTATAAAAATAGACTCTGGCAGACGCATCATGTAATAACCAAAATATAGCATCTTTTCTTTGCAAATGCACGTGGCTCTTTAAATTTCTCAACATGACTCTCACTCATGCGAGGCTGCCAAAGTGAAGTTTACCTCATTAAGGACAAAATGCAAATTAAATTTTACATAACGTGCAATAAGCAGAAAGCACAGAGGGTTTTATACCAAAGTAGAAAACACAAGCTATATATCCATACAACATCACCACCAAACAGGAGTCCTGCAGCTGGGTTATGGCTCGTCAGTTATACAGTGTGCGTATGTCTGTGTGTGTGTGAGGGGGGGGGGTGTTATTAGGAGATACATACACAACAGATTCAATCAGGAATTTGACCTCAGCTATATTTTTCTCTGGCAGTATTTAATCCCATCAGGATAACAAATCTAATGGTGCAGTTGGGAGTCAAATCCATGCTTTACTTACGCAGTCCTCTGAACACATCTCCTTCTGCATCAGCAAGAGTTTTGCCCTGTTCCAAGGTGATCAGTTTAGCCAGTTCTTTCTGAAATATGAGAAGAAGAAAACAACCTGGAATTAATCAAATATCACTCAAAGATACAAATGTTCGAACATTTCTTGTAATGTAAACATAATGTTGAAGGACCACTTTTCTGTCAAACTAATAATAATAATAATAATAATAATAATAATAATACATTTTATTTATAGGCGCCTTTCAGGACACTCAAGGTCACCGTACAAAGTTGTTATAAATAAATAAAACACAATTAAAATTACACATATACATATATAAAACACATAGGTTCATAAAATGGCAGTAGATAAAAGTGAAATTATGGAATTGAGTAGGCCTGTCTGAATAAATAAGTCTTAAGCTGAGATTTGAAGGTGGTAATAGAATCACAGTTTTTTATGTGTTCCGGGAGGGCATTCCAGAGGCGGGGGGCTGAGCGGCTGAAAGCTCTGGACCCCATGGTAGTCAAGCGGGCAGGTGGGAGGGTGAGTTGGACAGATGAAGATGACCTGAGACTGCGGGTGGGAATGTTTATGTGGAGGAGGTTATTGAGGTACTGAGGGGCGAGGTGGTTTATGGCCTTGAAAGTGAGAAGTAGAATTTTATACATGATGCGAAATTTAACAGGAAGCCAGTGGAGTTGTTGCAGGACAGGTGTTATGTGACTCTTGGATGGGGTTCTGGTGATGATACGGGCGGCAGAGTTTTGAACCAGTTGCAGTTTATGAAGAGATTTGTCCGGTAAACCAAATAAAAGGGAGTTGCAGTAATCTAGGCGGGATGTGACCAGGCTATGGACCAGAATTGCAGTATTGCTGGGGAGAGGGATGGACGGAGACGGAAGATATTGCGCAGGTGGAAATAGGCTAGACGGGTGACATTATTAATATGAGATTGGAATGAGAGGGTGTTATCAAGGATGACACCGAGACTCTTAACCTGGTGGGAGGGAGAAACTGGGAAATTGTCAATCTGAATGGAAAAGTTGTTTATTTTAGATATGGTGGATTTAGTGCCAGTGAGAAGAATTTCTGTTTTGTTACTTTACTAACTGCAGGACTGTGAGTGCTACAAAGTCAGAAAAAGGCCGAAAGGAGGTGAGGAGGGGCTGAACAGCAGGTGTGGATGTGTGTGTCAGGGGTTGTTAAGTCTATTCACAGGACAGGGAATCACATGAGACCTAATGTAGAGCCATAGGTCTGAACGGTTATTTTTAGTTTATGTACTGATTTACCACCTCAAAAAAGACCCACCGAAGAAACTAGGCAATTTAATGGTATGAAGATTTATTTTGATCTAACAAATATATAAGTGAACAGATATTGGCATTAAAAGTTTAGTCTTCATCAAACTGTCACTTTATGCAACAGCAGACTGAGGACAGGTTACATGCAGGCATGTAACATCAAGGTTCTGTTCACAACAGGTTGCTAGCTTATTATACACATGGAGGTTAAATAGCTTATAGATCATGACTGAGTGCAGTGATGCATGAAAAAAAGTTTGATGATTCAACATTGATACAGCTCAGTATATAAATTCTACCTTCTGAGCCATGGCTCATGGTAGAGCGGGTCGTCCTATAACTGAAGGGTTGGCGGTGTGAATCCCACTCTGTTTCAGTCATGTGCCGTTGTGTCACTCACACTGGTGTATGAATGCTTATGAATGTTTGGTGGTGGTCGGAGGGGCCGTTTGGCATGAATTGGCAGCCACGCTTCCGTAAGCCTGCCCCAGGACAGCTATGGCTACAAATGGAGTTTACCACCACCAGAGTGAGAATGAGAGTGAATGAATAATGGGTCAATAATGTAAAGTGCTTTGGGTGCCTTGAAAAGTGCTATAGAAATGTTATTATTATTATTATTATTATTATTATTATTATAATACAGAATTTACTCATCTTGTGTAATGTTTGTAGTATACAAAATGCAAAGAAAGAATCAAATCTCTGTGGAGTGCCTAGGGTGACAGCTTGATGAGAAGCTTTTTATACCAATATCTGGACATTTAAACTGAAAATCTGCTTGGTCAAATAAATGTAAATAAAATTATATTACCTAGTTTGCTGCATACAAACAATAGGACCATACAGGTGTTTCTCTAAAAGACCAGATGTTTCCAACATTTTGACAGGCACCATATCACCAGTCATGATGCATTTCATCATAATTGAGTCATACAATTGAGTTTACAGCTCAAAAACATTGTGTGTTGTTTTTGCATCATAGTAAGTATACAGTGTGTTTTTCCTTACAATGTTATCCTTAATGAGCTGCTGATAGCGGAGGAAGATCTGCTGTCTGCTGAGGATGGAAGTCTCGGACCAGGATTGGAATGCTCTGGAGCATGAGTCCACAGCTGCCAGCATCTCCAAGTCTGTAGCTTTGGGAACACGTCCCACCACCTCATTAGTGGCCTGAAGAGACATTCAATACAGACAAGTTGACTGAGAGCAGGGGAAGTCATTACTCTGCATTACTACATGTGCTTAATTTATTAATATTAATGGAAAAATGTTTTGTTTTTCATCCTATAAAGGTTTAGAATTATATGTTATTTAAGTAGATGATTGTTTTATAACGACCCATCATTGCCATTAGTGGACTAGACAAGCTAAACTTCAGATGGATGGACATTTGACTGGCTATACAGACTGGGCTCTTATTTCATTTGTTCTCTAATCAAGACAGAAATGGGAAAACAGACACATGGTGTTCTCAATGGAGTTCAAAGATAGTACAATGGTTACAATGGTGTAGTTCATCTCTGAATACTCACAGGGTTGTGAATATCAAGCCATTCTGAAGTGTTGGACTCGACAAACTTGCCATCGATGAACAGCTTGGTCGTGGGCTAAAGGATCACAGAAACACAAGATTAAAACCAACAAATGTATCAGATCCATCCCCATTATTCACACAGAGACTTTCTACAGCATGTTTCAGATCAGTACAGAGCTCTTTTTTCAGTGCATGTGTTTAAGTTTTTAATGTCCCATTGACTATTATGTTTCAGACCACTGACTTAAGAAACAGTAACAGAGTGCAAAGTATTGTAAAATGTGCAGTATGATTGCAGGAATATCATTACATAATCTTGAACAGCTATACATGGTTGAGGTCTTTAAAGAAGGCTCAGTCAGTCTTCGCTGAGCTGAGCCTGTTTGTGTTACTCCCATCTGATCAGATTTAAACAATTCAATGTAATATGTATGTTATTTATTGTACTGTTGGTACTGATTGCTGAACACTTTTTACCCCCTTTGGGCATAATAAACAAAGATTTTGTGAATTTGTGTCCTATAACCATACTTCATGCATTCAGTGTAAGTTAGTGTGAAATGTCTAGAGAGTGGAGTTGAAAGAGTTTATCAAACAAATTAACTAAAAAAATAAGTAGCTAAGAATAGCACACTATTTCTGACAAGCAGTATAATTTGTTAAGATGCACCATGAAGATGTTAACAAAAATGTAAATGTAGACTTATTTCTTGCTTGTCTTTGCAATGGGGCTAAACATACAATGTAAACATTTCTACAATATAGTAAAAAAAAAAAAAAAAAAAAAAAAAAAGTCTAATGGAGGTAAATAAAACTCTTAAAACTGACAAAAACAATTACATAATTGTTGAATGTGTCGCTTACCACTGAGGAGGAGGAGTAACACATGCGACCCAGCTGAAGAGGGGCCTGTAACAAGTCAAACACCATATCAGTCAACTTCAATTCTCTTCGCATTCGTTTATTGCTTTATTGTCTACGTCTAAATGAGTCAGTTGCTTTCCTTTGTCGCTCACATGATGTAGATAAACCTGTCAATACAAATGTCAAATGCTCGCAGAAAAGAATGAGTTGACTGAGTGCAACGTGTGTATTAAGCAACCACTTTGTTAGCTAACCACTAAGGTTGTTAGTTTAGGGCTGCACAACGTTACAGCACCAATATAAGACCGCAGAAAAAATACAGTTATCTCCTACCTTCTTATTAAAAAGTGTCCGGAGGAGTATTGCTGCCATTGTAGAGTCTCAAGTTGGTTTTTAAGTTGCTCCGAATCCCGTTGTTAGTTAACCCACAGGACAAGGTAGAGCAAAGAGAACTTGAGCTAGCATAAATGTTGCAGAGGACACAGAGCCTGGATAGAATGCTGCGCTTTCCTACAAGCTATAAAATACAATTATCCTATAGAACATTAATGTTTTGCGTCCAGATGATTTGAAGATCAGTGAAACCTGCGCGAAGGGGCTTTGGCTGCTTCCGTTCATTATGGGCGGGACAATATCGATTTACAAGCCAATCATTTCCTAAAGTTTATCAACCGCCCTCCATTGGGAGACGCCGATTGGCTCTTACTATAAACACAGAACAGAGCTGTCAGTGTTAGAGTGAGACAGGATCGAGCTAGCTGCTGGCTAAAAACCTTTATTTATAGGGACTTGAATGTCAAAATTTTGAACCAGGTCTAACTCTTCCCCCGAAATACACAATTTTGATACTGACTTTATGACGGGACCTGCTTGTTGTGGAAAGAAGCGCCTATTAACCCCAAGTGGCAGGTAGTAGTTTCCATGGCAACGAGCCCAGGCAACATGGAGTTCCTACAGTGGACTTGTCATGATGTTGCAGGATGGATTGAGTCTTTAGGATTTCCACAGTACACAGTAGGTTAACATTTGTCTTATTAACAAGAGATAACATTTGCCACTACAGAACCAAATGCCTGTTAACCATTACAATATTAGGCCTGTTACACTTTTCTATGCACTGATCTCGTTATTCTTCCCGTCACAGGCATGTTTCACGGAGAATTTCATCACTGGGAGAAAGCTCATATATGTAAATTGTGCCTACATGCCAAGACTTGGAATCACAGATTTTAAACATATTCAGGTACAGAGATGAGGCTGAAACTTGGGTATCCGATTGTTATTGGAAACTGGTTTACATATCAAAGAGGGAAGCTCATACATATGAAAGTTTCAGCTGGCTGCTAAATAATAATTGCATTGCAACACTATAACTCAGTATTACCATCTGGTGCTGAAACGGTTTATATGAGTTTGTCTTAATTAGCATTTTATGCAATTATTGTTTAATCTATTAAGTAGCCAAATTCATCAAGTAGCCTAGTTAGTCAGCGTCACTGAGACATTACTTAGGGCTCTGCAACTTATGGTGTAGACATTTCATCTAATTCTGATAATTCATGTAGTTTATTATAGCTGACAAAGTAAACAATGGATGAGCAATAGATCTAATAGGCTGATATAGATATGATTGTGCACTCTGCATTGTTTTTCAGATGTCTCATCCTCAGGCACTGAGTGGACTGTAAATAGGCTACCAGAAACCACAGTTGTCACTGCAGACTTAGCTTTGCTTTTATGTGGCACTGAAGCACTTTTCTTTGAATAGTGTGACATCCAATTAAGTTGTGTGTAGTAACTGAGCATCATTGCTGGTAGATACCTAAGATCAGCTGTGTCACATAGATTCTGTTTACAGTCAGAGAGATTGTTTTTCTTACCTCTCCCTGAGGTCAGAACTAAATTGGCTAACAGCGCCTTATATATTCATCCTGTGCTTTACCGTAGAGGCATGTAATTGAAAAAAGTGGTGAGTTGTTAACTAATAATAAAGGACTTTAGACAGAGAGATGCAGTAAAGAATAGCCTTCTCTTTATTTAATCACATTTGAAATGTTCATGCTGTTGGTTGAGTTCTGTAAGTTTGATAAATGACTTTTTTAGGGGTGCAACCCTGTAACACTAATATGATGTTGCAATCTTGGTGAGATCTGTTTGAAAGAGTAGAAACTCTCAGTATGACAACTTATTTAATAAAGGTTAGGCACTGTAAACATATACTTTATCAAAGGACTCAACCCTGCTGTGCTCCCTGCAGGTCATCTCTGCTCATGTGCGTGAGCTGCTGGGGATCACAGAACCCCCATGGAATCGCAGCATTGCTGACTCTCTGCGGGACAGCACGGGCCTATTCCTTGAGAAAAAGAGCCGAACAGGTGCACAAGCAGACAGACTCACCTACCAGAGGTTCCTGGACAACATGCGCCAGTGAAAGCTCAAAGTGAATCACTACAGTAAAGCAGTGTAGCAAAACACCAAGGCATGTCAGAGTCATTGAGTATCACCACCTGTCAGCTCATGATGACTTCAGTGAGACACTAACAGTAGGTCACATGCAAGCCTTGACATTATCACTTCCCACCAGCAAAATGCTAGTTTGCCGTGCTGGTCTGCTACAAATTAGTGTCCGCTACAGAAAAATTATCTAGCCAAAGAGTTCAATCTCAGGTTAGTATGTGTTATGGATGATTCATTATTTTAATAAGTTTGTTTTCTGTCTGTATTAAATTGATGCACTCTATATGCACAACAATAAATCAGCCACTGTAAAGATGTTAAAATTAAAAATAGCTGTAAATAGCAGTAAAAAAAAGAAATGTAATCTTCTTTGGTGTGACAATGGTTTTCAGAATTTGCATATTAATTAACCCATAAAGACGAAGTGTTACTTATGTGGTAGTTCCCAAATTATTTTTTCGCTATATGTAACCCTCCTTAAGGGATTTATCACCATTTATTGTAATATTATCTTCTGTATTTTGTGTTTTTTCAGTGAAAGCCAGGTATTTTCTTATATTTATTTTACTGATCATGTAAATGTTCATAAAAGCTCAGATTAAAATTGAGGGTTATCATATCAAAAACAGAGAAAACTGAAGAAAAAGTGACTTTTTGAGCAAATCTGTCATTAACTGAACATAAACCAAGTATCTCCATCTGCTGTCCATGGGTTTTACTGGTGAATCAATGTTGTAGAAGATGATGGTGTTTCCACGTTCACTATGGAGTTTCTGAACGTCCAAATGGGTCATATCTGATGACCATGAAAAGATGACAAACTGTATTTTACACCAATTATTTACATGCATTGATAGGATTAGTGGATCAACAGATATTAAACAGTTTAGATCAGTTGATGGTTTTGGTAGATGGTGGATGATTGGGTCTTTATTGGTTAAAACTACATTTTGTCATGTGAATGGTTGAGATGCAGACTGTTTAAACAATTTACAGTATACTAAACTCTCTTTCCATTTTAGCTCTAAATGGCAATAATGCTTAAACCACTTAGGGTATTCCTATTGATCTCCAGTGGATGTGTTGTAACTGGATGGAGCTATTGATTTGGAGCAGAAATCCACGGGGCAACTCAGTGACAAGGAACACCTATCTGAGAGTACCAGAGGGACGGGGAGCAGCACAGGTCATTGTTCTTGGGAATGAAAATCACTGAGTGTGCGAGTATCCCCTTGAAGTACACACTACAGTGCTGCTGTTATATACTTATGCACATAAAACCTATACTTTGCCAACTTGCACAAAAGGCCATATAGGATCATTGCTTCAGATAGTGATGGGTTGAGTGCCAAGTAGACCCACAGGGAACCAGAGCTTTCAGTTTAAGCCAACTCAACATTTTCTTGCCAATAATCTATGTAATACATGCAGGAATATTCCGCTTTAGGCTGCTATATTTGACATAGCTGGTGTTTTGTATAGGATAGGGTTATATCTGATGTGTGATGGAATGGATGGATTTTCAACAACAGCCTTATACTCCTTTATCTGGGTGTTTGAATCTAATAAAAAACGACTCAAGCAGCTTTCTATTTTTCTGTTATTTATTTCATTTTTTAGAGAACATTGGAGGGGCCTACTGCATTTCGTGCTGTAGAGTTCAATCTACATGAATAAATTATGATGCCTGCCTGTGAGATAGGCTGGGAGGCACTGCATCTGTCTATGCACACAAATGGTCTCTGTGAAGCTCAGAGCGCACCGATTACCATTCCGAGCACAGCACCTCTGGTCAGAAATGGAGCCGGGTCGGTGGTTGACAGTAGTCCGGGGGCAGAAGGGGGGGATATATTATGGGAGCAACCTTTCAGTCAATCTGGATTAACTCGCACTGAGCTCTGCGTCGCCAGGAAAAAAAAAATCCACAGTGAAAGCGATACGAACATCTGGCTGGATTCAGCACAGCACCAGTCACTCAGAGCATCGCGGTAGATATTAAAGCAGCCTGTCGCTACAAAGGCGTTTTCTCTTCTGGAGGTGCATACAGGCGGATGCGCAGTAAGAGGCGATCCCGCACAGCTGCATCCTCAAAGCATCCCCGGACCTCATCCTCTTTTCCCACCAGTATTTCTTTCTCCTTTTTTTTTCTTTTTTTTTTGCACGAAAGGAGACTCTGAGTTCCATTTCTTCATCGCAGAGGATCGCAGAGGAATCGTCCTATATCTCTTGGTCATGGATTTCTTGAAGGGCATCGGTGGTTTCGCAGGCCGTCACATGCTGTAGGAGCCAAGACGCGTGTTTCGGGACACCTGAATTATCTCCAAGAGGCACCGTCGGTCCCATTTTAGGCAAGGCACCCTCTGCGTGTGCTCTCAGCCCTCCTGGGAGACAAAATGCACAAACGCACCCTGCTTTAACTCGGCTTGATGCTTCATCTGCAAGGTAAATGCAATATGTTTTTAATAATAGACTGCAATCGGTGTACATTGGAGCCTCAGAACTCTTTTGGGGGAAGTGTCTTTCAAAGAGGCACAATATTGACTTGAAGTAGTTCTCTCAGGACCCCTCTGTTAAGATTCATATTCCCCTTGTGACAGGGGTTGTGGCTGTAGCCCACCAGCCCAGGACCTGCACCGCAAGGTCAAAAAATCTCCTCATTTGCCAAGGAACACCGTCAGATAGCAATTTTATTTTTAGTATCCACTTGGCTGCATTCTCTGCTGTTTTTTTTTTTCCCTACAGGTGAAACCGAGAATCATGCCTAATGTTCCCCTTGTTCAGTCGTTCTCAGATACATGGAGGATTGGACTGATGGAGATGGGAAATACATGTGTTTTATTGTGTTTTTTCTTTTGTCATCTGTCCAGAGCATCCAGTGAGAGGCTGTCTGCGGGTGCAGAGTGGTATAATATCTGTACTGTGGTGAAATTTCACATCAGTCCATAAGGTGTGAGTGGTCTAAATTAGGCTATGAAACCACACTGATAATTGGATAAGTGTGAAGTGATGGGAGTATGTTGCCAGGTGACTGATGAAGACAGGTTGAAGATATGATCCCAGTGGTTTGTTATAAATGATGGGGTATAATGGTCTTGTCTCATGTCGAGTGTTAGTTATCACATACAGTATCTTATTATTCATGAGTGCCCGAGGCACCATTGTAACTGCTACACCAGTGAAACCAGGCCTACGCCTCATTTTGCTGCTTCTGTTTGCTCTTACTGTTATGTTAATGCACTCACTGGTGATGTAGGGTAGCTCATACACTGCTACCTTTCACCAAGAGAGCTGAAGTGATACGTGGTTCATCATCTCCAAGCCTGTTCTGCAGACCAGCTCTACATTCACTGACCTAAATTTTGCTCACTGCAAAATTAGATTTTGTTTTTGCACAAGAGGTGTTTTTATTTAGCACAAGGAGTTTCAGTATCTTTTGACATGTTCACAGTTGTGCGTCTGCACACACACTGGGCCACATGTTGTGTGCGTGCGTACATGTACGTTGGAAGAGAAGCCTTTTGATTACACAACACTTTAAGAAGAGAGAAGATTGTACATTATTTAGCCATTTTGTTGCTGCGAGAGGTGGAGAACACAATATCCCCAGGGGCTTTGAAAGAGGGAAAACAAGTCTATGGCTACAGTGATCATGGATCTCAGTTTGGCTTTTGCTATTTCGACATGTTTCGATTGTAACATGAAAAAGCCATTGTAGCAGAATTTTCACAGCAAGGTGTTTTTTCTCTCCTTTCCATTTCTATAACTGAAATTGCACTGAAACCATATTGATATTCAGAAGTGGTGCTCAAGGATTCTGCATTCCTCTTTCCGGAAGAAAATCCCAGGTCATAAGCCTCACACATCAGGGCACATCACCACTGTGGAGGAATTAAGCTCCAAAGTCAGTGATCAGCATCTAAATTTGGTTGGCTCACTTTGATACTCAGTGAAAGACAGCATCTAAAACATGGAAAATATTTTCTTGGTTTGCCATGTGATGGACCGACAAGGTAGCTCTAAATTTTCTGTGATACTGTGTGAAGGAAAACACTTGGAATTACAAGAGGGAGTTGTAAATGCTGATGAACAGCACTTCTATTGATGCAGTGGGGTCTGCTTAGTATGCTATCCCCCTGGCACACATGAACACACACACACACAAAATCACACACAGGCTCGTCTGGCTGAAGACAAAAAATGATTTAAACTACATCCGAGTTCCCATCAAGTCATTTAGGTTTTTATTATGCGCAAGACTGGAAAACAGTAATTATTCAGTCACTTCAAAAACGGAATCAATACAGAATTAGCTGAGTGTACAATCTCCTTTCATGTCATCAATACGATGTCGTAAGTGGTTCAGTGAGTCTGTTCTGGCCTTTACCCAGACCCTCACTTGTTATCCAGACCTAAATTGTGGAACGTCTTTCTCCCCACAGAATACTCTTTGTTCTAAATATTATTAGGTGATCTGAGAATGAGCCACTGATTACATCTCACCCAAAACTGACGTTTTCTGTGTTGCCATGGCATCAAGGCTGTCACCCAAGAGCTATCGCATTCTAACACTGGCAGAGTCTGTAGGAAAGGGTGTCACAGCACATACCCACATTCACAAACACAGATGTGTTAGTTAGACGGCCATAACAGCATCAATGTTTGGTCAGGATGTTTGGACTCAGGCTACACGGGCATTTATCTGACAAAATAGAATTTCTACCGGCTCAGTCAAAATACGATCCACCTCAGCAGATGCAGCAGCTCCATTTGGTCTCATAAAGCAAGGCAGGGTGAGGACCTGTTTCACTGCTTTGTCGATACCATTTTACCATCATGTTGCAGCATCAGTTTACCTTCTTGACACAACATTGCTTATTTTTGGCCAAAGCAGACATCCGGCTGTTGCTCCCTGAGTAACCCAGGTGAGACACTGCTGAGACGCTGCCATGTGCCACCGAGTCGACCTGCATGGAGGCATACCAAGCAGACTTCATCTCATTAACTTCCTCCAGCAGGGCTGCTTTCCCTGATTCCCTGCCCACATGGATTGCAGAGGCTTTCTCACATGAGCTCCAGCATAAGTTAGACCATCTGAAAACATATCCCCCATGACCTCACTGGCCGATTGGCATGCCGCATGCTACATAAGGCTTTTCTTGGCGAATGCTGCCCTAGGGAGACCATAGATATCCTCTGCTACAGCATACTGCTGCTGTGCATGAATGTCTGCCTCCATAGATGAGGGTTGCTGTGTTGTGAGCTACGTCTATTAGGCACAAATCCACCCACTGGTGTGCGTGTGTGGGTGTGTGCTGTCAGTCTATTCTGTTCTCTAAGGGTGGAAAGACCTGCTCAGAGGTAGTAAACGAACATTTGATTGACTAAGGAGGAGATTATCTTTAATGCATCAGTAGATTATCTGTTTCTTGTTTATTTGTGTTCCTCCCAAGTCACCTCACTATAATGAACAGCCCAACACTGAAGATAATGATTTTCTGAGGGTGTGACATTTAAAGATGAAGTGCATGATTGATGAGTGCATTGATTGATTATCTACTTATTAGTACATGTACCAGATGAGAGCAACCTGTTATGCAAATCTCAGTGGAACACCCATAATTAAATGCAAATTAGGGGGACAGAAACAGATATTTCCTGCCCTGTCTCAGCAGAGAGGGGCTGTCCTTTTGTCCTCACAGAATGAATTTTGTAGGGATTACCGTTGCAACCATTCTCTTCACGTTTGGCTGAGTTTTCAGCAGTGAAAAAAAGTCCCATCTCCACAGAGTGAATCAATATCACGTCCTCAGCGCCATTCGAGTCTGGAAGTAGCAGGTCCTCTCCGCCTCATTGCACATCCAGAGGCCGTGCCATTCAAAGTCAGAGCAGAAGGTGGTGGGCACACTTACGTACACACTCTTTTGTGCCCCCACGTTTTGCTCACTATTCTTTGATGATGCAGATGCACAATCTGAAAAGAGGAACTTTCCATGCAGGTACTTGGAAACCACCACAAATGCTGTAGCTTTGCAGCAATGAAGCCATTCGCAGCGTTTAAGAAGAGTCATGACAACTTTTAATAATGACTCCACAGTCCATTTCACCAGTTTCATACTCGTTGCACCACTGCACTCCTGACTAAAGCCCACACCAGTCCCATACAGAGCTCTTGGTGAAGTTGTCCTTTGTAGAAATAGGCCAGAAAAGACATTGATTCATTGCTGCCTTATCAGCAGTATTCATGAAAATGCCATACCCAGCATGCTCCCTCCAATGATATCATTTTCTCCCCTTGCTAATAAAGTCCACTTTAAGGCTTCTTTCCTGCCGCCTCCTCACAACATTTTAGCTTTAGCTGTCAAAATGCAACTGTTGTCAGAGCATGCTACAGGCTGCATCCACTCCATTCATATGCTCCCACATGTCAGCGTGTCACTTCCATCCTGTCTGATGTTTCTTTACTCTATGACATTTTTTGATACTCACTCTGTCAAGGTTATTGTACCTTGCACTCTGTTTCAACGTTGTGGTGCAGCAGAAGCTTTTGAAGCATGAAGGTATTCAGTTGGCAGGCTTTGTGCTGAGATTTTTATGCACACTCTCCAAGACTCTCCGCCGACAATGAAGGCATTACCAGCAAACCACAGAAAGCTATAATGATAAATCAGCCATTCTCTTCGGTATTTAAAGGTTAGCCTTGGGATTTTTACTACAGTTGTGGGATTGAATCTCTTGTTCTCTCTGTTCGATTGAATTGGTGTTCCTTTCTGTGTGCTGTAATGGGACACCCATAGGTCTGAATTTTGCATGTTTAACCGAAATGGCACTAAATTTTGACTCTAAATACACTCGCACCTAATGTCACTTTGCTCTTAGGTATTGTGTGGTGCACCTGCGGAGCTGTGATCTCCACTTTCTTAGTTTTATGACATGTTATATCCCTGACAAGGTCTCAGGATTCATCAAATGGATCCCTCCTTATCCCCTATCTCAACTGTGTCATAAGTAAGAGTAGCAGCACAGAGAGCAGAGAGAAAATCAATAGCAAGGCATAGCACATCCTCACTGAGGCAGTGGGCCCAATCATCCCTTCCTATTGGCGATATGATCCAGGGGGATATCAGTCTAATTCTGATGAGGCCCTGGACTGCCAGTCTAGACTTTCATCCCTCTGTACACAAACATAAAAGGGACGGAATTATCATATCAAAAAAGTACGATGAGGCAGGCATGGACTGTAAAGGAAAACTGTTAGAAACATCATATAAGATTACTAAAGATGTTTCACTCTCAAATCTGTAGGTGACTAATTAGTTTCATGTCTAATTGCACAGTATTTATGGTTTGTTCAGATGTCTGCGTCTTTAGCTTCCTGCTCTGAGTTTAGATTTAGCTGTGTGCTGGCAGTGATATTATATTAAATCTGGTGGAAAAGCTTTAACTTTACAGAGCTGAATCCCTCAGTTCCTTTTTAAAAGGGGATTTTATTTGCATGTGTGATTACCCAGTTTGGGAAAGTTAGTTAGATAGAGATTATACAAATCACAATAGCAGATTTTTTCATGCCTTCAGTTGTGTGTGTATTTTGTAAATAGTATGTCTTTTTCTTCATGTCTCTTTGCTCTGGTCTTGTTTAGGTGTATTAACCTGACTGAGAAGGCAAATGGAGTCTCTCCTGGTTTATCTGATAGTCCTCGGTGTGGCTGTGAAGGCCCACAAAGTTCAGATTTGCCCCAAACGCTGTGTCTGCCAAGTACTGAACCCCAACTTGGCGACGTTGTGTGACAAAAAGGGGCTGCTCTTTGTGCCGCCAAACATTGACAGACACACAGTGGAGATGCGTCTGGGTGATAACTTTGTAACCAGCATAAAACGTAAAGACTTTGCTAACATGACCAAGCTGGTAGACCTGACCCTTTCGCGGAATACTATTGGCTCCATCGCTCCTCATGCCTTCAAAGACCTGGAAAACCTACGAGCCCTCCACCTTGATAGCAACCGGCTGACCCGCATCACCAACGACACCTTCAGTGGCATGTCCAAGCTGCATCATCTCATACTCAACAACAACCAGCTCACCCATATCCAGATTGGGGCTTTCAATGACCTGACGGCACTGGAAGAACTGGATCTGTCCTACAACAACCTGGAAAGTGCCCCGTGGGTGGCTATTCAGAGAATGTCCAATCTGCACACCCTCAATTTGGACCATAACATGCTCAGCTACATCCCAGAGGGCACCTTCTCTGGTCTACAGAAGCTCAAGAGGCTAGATGTGACTTCTAACAAGCTCCAGAAGCTTCCTCCAGACCCTGTTTTCCAAAGAGCAGGGGTCCTGGCCACTTCAGGGATAATGAGTGCTACATCATTTGCATTGAGCTTCGGCGGGAACCCACTGAGATGTAACTGTGAGCTGCTGTGGTTGAGAAGGTTACGGCGGGAGGATGATCTTGAGACCTGTGCCTCTCCACAACACCTAGCTGGGCGTTATTTCTGGACTGTTTCAGAAGAAGAGTTCCTGTGTGAGCCACCCCTCATCACTAGACACTCTCAGGTATAACCTCTGAACAGAGATGTAACACTAGCTACTATTACATTGTCTGAGCAAGACACTACATTCTGCCCCAGTTAATACGAGGTGGCACTTGGTACTTTCTTTGACTGTCACACCAAATATTAGCTTCGAAAGCCAGAGGAGTCTTACAAGACTTGTGGGACTCATCTGGCCTGCTCAGCTAACAGAATATTGCAAAAATATATAGGATTTACTTAAAATTTTAATCAAACGGTGGCCTGTGGAGACTCTTTAGAGCAGTTCTCGAGCAGGGTGTTCAGTTATCATTTTAATAATACTGTTTGCAGGTTTATGATGGATCTCCAGTGAAGCTCTTATTAGACAGTGAAAGCTTACAGTGATTTATCCCTTGATTCATGCATCCAAACAAAATTATCTGATCAAATCCTTGCCAAATAACTGCAGCTATACAATCTCATTTAGATGCAGCAGGCCTCTTTTGCATAATTGCAGAGAAAATTATCTTATACTTGGACTCCAGCACATAGACTGCAATGTTCTGTCATATTCATTAGCTTGTTTTCATAGTCATGCTAATTCAATGTGATGACAATGATAAATTGTTTGTTATATTTACAAGCAGAAGTCATCAATAATGGCATTAAGTACAGTTATTCAGACTGACGTAATAACACCCAAACTAACAGCATGAAACATTCCTGTGAGCTCAAAGCGTTTTTTTGTTGTTGCTGTTGAAAAAATGCATTATCTAATCAGTGTGACTTTCTGTTTGACACGTACTAAAAGCCTCCCACTAACTGCCTTGCCTCTTTTTGCCTTAGGAGCTGCGAGCTTTAGAGGGTCAGAGTGTTACGCTGCGTTGTAAGGCCAGGGGCGACCCTGACCCTATTATCCACTGGATCGCCCCTGATGGCCGCCTTATGTCCAATTCCTCGAGGGCTGTGGTCCACACAGACGGCACATTGGACATCCTCATCAGCACCGTCAAGGACTCTGGTGTGTTCACAACCGGTGGCTCTGCCTGTTGTTGACTGAACAAAATTAGTTGTTTGCTCATGTACACACAACCCTATGGGACTGAAGTATTTGTCTGCATCTGGTGATGAGGTTTACAGTGTGGAGGAGTGTCAGCTGGTGCACTGAAGATGGTCACAGTGCAATGACAAACTTTTCCTGTTTGTTTACCGTGTGACAAGGTTCAAGGTTTGAGTTGCATTTTAGTGACATTAAGGGCAAAAATTCAAGTTCTTGGTTATGGACTGAAAATATATCATTTTAGGGTGAAATTTTCTCAGGAATCTGAAATCAAAAATACAAAATCTTTTGTGGTTTTCAAATCACTGAGCTTTTATTGACACAAGGTTGAAACAAAAAAAACAGGAAATTTGGCCTATGCACTACTTGATTTAACTATTTAATTTCTGTCAAAAATCAAACATAACATGCTTCCTTCTCTTCATCTGTGAGCTTTGAATACTCCCCAGGAGGCCTTTCTCTGCCCCTGGATGGCTTTTGTCTTGGCATCTTAGCCCTATTCATTCAGTCTGAAATTTAAAAAAAATATATATATCAACTAGGCATTACTCCATAACATGTGTAAGAGTTGTTTTATTAGTTTAACTATAAATTGATCTATAGAAGCCTTCCTAAAGTGATTCTGGCTGGTTAAATTGGCTTCATCATTGACAGAGCAAATCTAACAAATTGGTGGGCAATTTCAAAAACGACTATGAAAATTTGGTTGTAAAAAAAACTGGCTCTCACTTTACGAAAGTAAATGGGATTAAATAATATAAACTAATTGTAGCCCATGTAGGTGGGCATAATTGATTACATTTTGGAGGCTAGATATTGAAAATTGAGTGAATGCAAGTTTTTTTTTTACAATGGTATGTA
This sequence comes from Sphaeramia orbicularis, assembly GCF_902148855.1. NCBI lineage: Eukaryota > Metazoa > Chordata > Actinopteri > Kurtiformes > Apogonidae > Sphaeramia > Sphaeramia orbicularis. The sequence continues at coordinate 18,605,898 of NC_043979.1, read as the reverse complement.
GTTTTCTCACAAACTAAAAATTGATGAGGGTAGGGTTAGTAAAAGTAATGATTTTACTTATCTAATATTAGAATATACTTAATTGTTGGGTAATGCTTTATTCATGACAGAAAAAGAAAGAGAATGGTGTATAACACATACAGATTTATGATAATATCAACTCTACATAAAGAATTACAAGTCAAATTCTTACCTAGAAGCCAAAAAATCCAAACAAAATTGTCACAGGACGTCTTCTGAGGAACTGGCTGATATGACGTCATTGACTTTGAACTGAAATCACTGAAACTGACACTGATTCAAAAGGCCAGACCATAAGCTCTTCTTCTAAGGTTAAAAGTAAGCAAGTTCAATGAAAATTTACAAGCAGCGACAGGATTAATATGGGTTTTCAAATTATTTGTCACTGAAAAAGGGTAATTTTTGGCCCACTTTTCAGCAAACATCATGCAAAACGTCACACAAGGACAAGTGATACACATTTTTTGATGTTATATTCTGAAACTACACAATTTTTCCAATTAATTCAACACAAGACACTACATGAAAGGTATACATTTATCCCACAATAGTTTTTTCACAATAACGTCACAATAATGATAATCAAAGTTTCAACCTTGTCGTATGGAAATTTTGACATATAATGTATGTGCTATGGCAAGAGTGATATTGGACATTATCGCATATAAATAGAATAGAATCTTTATTTTGTCAGTAGTAGTTTGTCTCACATGTAAACATGTACCACACACCGAAATTTGTTTTCTGCCTTTAACCCATCACTAGATCATGCATCACACACACACTGCATGCTAGTAGCCATGTCAGGCGCCCATAGAGCAAAGTGCCTTGCTCAAGGGCAAATCAGCCTACAACTCTCCGCTAGTCCAGGGAATCAAACCGGCTACCCTTCAGTCACAAGCCGACACTCCAGCCATCTAGGTCACACCTGCCCCTAAACCTAAATCATCTGCCAGTATATGAAATTCTTCAAATCTCTACATGTAGTATATACATATTTGTTTTCTAGTTCATTTGTCCATTTCTCTTACATAGAAATTGAATATCTATGCATATATTCCAGTGGCTCATCACATGCCCCTATTAACAGGAGGGAACATTCCCAAAGTTTCATATTTTGATGATAAATTCCTCACTTAAAGTTGAAAAGTTGACAAAATCCTGACAAATATGCCTACAGCAACTTGTCTCCATGTCAGAGCTTAGATGAGAAGATCCAAGCTACACCGATAAAAACAAAAAGTAAAAAATAAAATAAGCTGTAGCTCAGCAAAATAAGCGGAAAGGTTTTTTTTTTTTTTTTTTTTTAAATCTCTCAACAAAAGCCATCTGTCAGATTAACACATTAAAATTTATTTAGTTTATCTGGATCTCTGGCAGTTATTGTGTTCTTGCAGCTATAAAAAATGAAAATAGATCAATAGAATAATATTACAAAATAAACAAAAATGACAAGAACACACACAAATAAGGCAAGATCCAGACAATATAATAATCAGTGACTATTGAAACAGTGTTGGTCTCCATACTTTTATAAGTCTCAGATTCCATTACAATAACAATTTGTAATGTCTCTCACATACAATAGTTTACACATTCAGTTCTTTAAAACATAATGGGTATATGTTCATATCTGTACATATCACTATATGGTTTTTCACACATACGTATTTCACCAATCGAATAGGCTCTGCATTTTTTTAATACATACATTTCTATTATTTCTTAACATCCACTGGGTCACAGTGCCAGTTTATAGATGAGGGAGGTCTAATAGATCTGTTTTGGCTTTCTGTTTATATATCCACAGTGTTGTGCAAGTTACTTCCAAACTGTAATACATTACAGATTACTTATTAGTGTTATTTAAAAGTAATTCCTTACCTTACAATATTACTGTCTCAGAATTGTAATGCATTATATGACTCCTGTATTACTTTTGACTTACATACAGACTCTTGTCATAAATGGCGTGTGTGCAGTAGAACCCGACGCCTTAGGGTTAGTCATGAGCATACGTCCATGTCACAAATGTACTGTCTTCTGCTATCTTCACCCATTGGCTGAACACCAACAGGAAATAGAACTTTCCTTCTGCATTTTTTGATTCCTTAAGGTCTCACGGTCTTACTGTTTTTTTTGTGTTGTTTTAATTTATTTTATTTGAGCAGTTAAATTATGGGCGAAATGTGTGCTGTAACGCAAGCACTGTTGAACATGTACCGAGTAAAATATTACTGATAATTGATCAGTAGTGCCTTACACTACTGCGTTACAGTAAAAAAAAAGTAATCTGTTACTGTAATAGATTACTCCCAACACTGTATCCATACACTAAAATGAAAAGGGTAGATACTGAAAGAGTAAAAACAGAGTAATGAAATGTTTACTACTTTCATAACTGATTGCACTGTCAAAATATTGGCAGTTTTACTCCAGTATTCACAGACAGACTCTCTACAGCCAGACACAGAGCGATGCTGTTTTAATATTTATTATATATTTGTACAATGTGTACAAAGAAGAAGAAGCATAGATTTTTTTGGATTGTTTGTAGTTTCCACTGGCTGGCTACAGCCTCATAGGCATAAATGACCTATTGTTCTTGTTTGTGTGCACTAATAAATTCAAGAAGGATATTAATTAAAATGTTTTCCAGGCTCCTTCACATGTGTGGCATCGAATCCTGCTGGCGAGGCTCAGCAAACAGTGGATCTAGTCATCGCTAAACTGCCTCACATCACCAACAATACAGTCGCAGAACAGGAACCTGACCCCGGATCATCAGATATCGCCACAGTGACCAAGACGGGAGCAGATGCAGGAGGGGTGCCTCTGGGGAACGCAAAGACGAGCCAGGAGAAGAAAGTGGTGATTGCTGAGGCCACGTCCTCCTCGGCCCTGGTCAAGTTTAACTTCCAGAGGAGCATTCCTGGAATACGCATGTTTCAAATCCAGTACAACGGCACCTATGATGATTCACTGGTCTATAGGTAGGCAGCAATAACATGCAACCTGCAGGTGTGACACACTGCCCCAGCAAAAACAACAACAACAACAAAAGACACTAATATCTTTTTGAAACACCTTTTTTTGGTACAATATTTTTTTTTGACTTTTTAACATGATACAAACACATCAGACCTACCCACGTACTGTATACACACACACACACTTAACTTGTACTACAATAAATTAGGATGATCCCCCATAACATTGGTAACAGAAATAACATTAATAATAAAAAAAATATATAGTTAAAGAAATAATAATAATGATCATCATCATCCTCAAATAATCAAATAGATTGCATTTTACATTAGTTATGATATGGGTGCTTCTATGAAACTGGCTGCATTTTGGTACCTGGCACTTTGCCAGATTTTTAGACCAATAATTAAAGAGAAATTTATACTTATTTCTCCTCAGGATGTACCTAATGATGACCTCAGATAAATGCAAAAAAAAATTATACTCCCCCTCTGAGCCATCCCAAAAGTAATGAATATTTAACGAAATACTGGGGCCAAAAATAGGACCAAAATTGGGACAGGAAAAGCTACCTAGGTGTCAGTGCATTTAATATGGAAAACATGGCTTGAAATGGTCTTATATACCACTATAAATAAAGACACTGTGTTAAATTTGACAATCCTACTGGTTTTTCTAATCCAGACACGTGGGTTTTTTATGAATCGGCAGTCTCATTCCAGGTTTTGCGTGTAATCCATCATGTCCACTCGCGTTACATGCAGAACCTGCCCATTTAAACACAAATAAATCATGATTGATTTTGCACCAGTGGTCATTTTTGTGAAACACTCTGCCTTGCATAATTAGCTATATATTCCCAAAATGTACGTGAGAGAATAAAAAGATATTCACAAAAATAGTAGTGCGTAATTTTGTGTCCTTTTCACCATGTTACACGCAGATTTTTGTAAAAAAAAAAAAAAAAAAAGTGTTTTATCTGAAAAATAGTTTCTCTTTTATCTCAGTAAATATTTATTTTTAAAATAGATCCAAAGTGCTTCCAAACTTGTTTCATAACATTAGTCTACATCTGGTTTGAATCTTTAGCCCCCATGTCCTGTTTTTAGGAACAGTTTCATAGAGGCACCAATATCCATATATGGTTCCCAGAACTTGTAAAAGTCCTTCATTTTGCCCTTTGTGGTATATGTTAGTCTTTCCAGTCCAATACAGCCAGAAAGTTTCTTCATCCACATTGTTAATGTAGGAGAATCCCTCTTCTTCCAACAGAGTGCAGTAGCTCTCCTGGCCTGAACAAATCCAAAGTCCAACCATGCAGAATGTTTTGTTGTACATAGAAATTCTTTTGAGTATATTCCAAAAACACACAATTTGGCATTGAAGGGGACAGTGATGTTAAAAGTCTCTGACAAACATTTTATAATGTCCTTCCAGAATTTTTGGATCTTTTGACATTCCTACATATAATAAATCAAAGTGACCTTCTCTTGTAAATATTTAGAACAAACATCAGGAATATGAACAAACATACAATGAAGATGAACAGGAGTTATATACGTTCTCATTAACCTCTTACAGTCTAATCCTTGTACTTCTTGTGTGTTTTCAAACAAGTATCATTCCAGTCTGGCTTTTTAGTGTCTTCTTGTATATCCATTTTCCAGTCTAATGTTGATTCATTACCATGTGAAACCAGTAAATTATAATATTTTGATAGGTGGCCCTTTGCCTCTAGATTTGCAAGTGTTATTTTCCCAGGAGCTGATTCTTGAACCACCTTCAGCTTCACTCAATATTCAAAACTTTCTTCAACAGTTTTTTCCTGACTACATTTCTTCTTTTCACTGCTGTCCTTCCAGGGTGTAATAATGCATTAGACAGTTCTTTACCAAATTTTAGTGCTTTCTCTATAGTTGTTTTGTTTGCTTGATGCAGGCCAATATTTTGACGCTCTTGAAACAGAGTTACATCTTTTCCATATGTCTTTTGATATGGTTGTTTGAAATGAGAAGCTACTCACTGCATCAGTTAGGGTTAAAGAACACGTTTCAATTAACCGATGGATCTGAAATATTTGCTGAGTTAATTCCAGATGGCGACTGTTTTTTTGGCCAGGCTATGTATAATCTTAAAATGTGCACTGAAAAACAACCCCAGCTGAAAGAAGCCAGATACTTTTAAATATTAACAAATTGTCTTGTGCCAAGCAAAAGAAGCATTTTTCCATCAAATAAAAGTCTGTCCACCAAAAGACCACAGTGAGCTTTAATGACAGATTTAAAAAATGTAAAAATGAAAGCAAGTTGTGTCCGTTACAAGCAATAATAACTCATGCAAGTGGTTTCACTCTTAATGTAGCAAAAGGATTCTTGCTTCTCATCTGCGTCTATGCAAACTATTGTTTTAGTTTGTTATTGGTTAAATCTTGCTCAATAGTCACTTGAACAACTTATTAAAGGAGACATATGTTCTTCTTTTTCAACCCATGAAGACCCAGTGTTGCTTTTATCGCAACTTCCAAATGCATTTGTTTCTCTATTTAACCTTTCTTAAGTGATTTGTCACTATTTATTTAGTTTCCTCTTTTTAAAAAAAAAAAAAAAAAAGCTGCATATGATTTTTGTTACCAGTTTTTCATTAAATCTGTAAAACCTGAGTGATAGCCTAAGAATAGAATAGAATAGAATAGAATGTCTTTATTGTCATTGTACAGGTACAACGAAATTGAAAAAGTGCAGTCGTCCTAGGTAAGTATCATGAATCTGTGAGTCTTTCCGTGATTATGCACCTGAATCTCTTCCCTCACAGGGAACAATTTCAAAGTGTATTCCACCATAAGCAATCCATGTGTTTACAGACAGAGCCGGTAGGTCACTCGGGCATTTTCGGAAATTTGTCGCGACATGCACTGTGGGAAGTGGAGTTCCACGCTCCAGCTTTTGCTTGGTTGACATGTTTGTTGTTGCTGCTACTACAGCTGTATGGAGCTCCACTTCCCAAAGTGCATGTCGCAACAAATTTCTGAAAATGCCCGAGTGACCTATTGGCTCTGTTTGTAAATACATGGATTGTTTATGCTGGAGTACACTTCGAAATTATTCACCATAAGGGAAGAGGTTCAGGTTCATAATCACGGAAAGACTCACAGATTCATGATATTTAGGCTATGACTTGGGCTTTACAGATTTGATGAAAAATTGGTAATGAAAGTCATACGCAGCTTTAAGTGTAAATAATTTATTTTCCTAAATTTATGTAGATGTTTATAAAAACTCAGATTAAAGGTGAAGATTATTATATCAGAAACAGAGAAAACTGAAAAAAGCAACTTTTTTCAACAAAGACATCAATATCTGAACATAGAAACAAGCGTCTCCATCCACTTTATCAAACTCCATGAGTTTTACTGGTGAATCAATGTTGTTGAAGATGACGGTGTTTCCATGTTCACTATGGAGCCTCTGAATATCCAAATGGGTCATATCTAATGACCATGAAAAGATGACAAATTGCATTTTACATCAGTTATTTACATGGATTGATAGGATTAGTGAACAACAACATTAACATCAACAGGTATTAAACATTTTAGATCAGTGGATACTTTTGGTTGATGGTGGATGTTTGGGTCTTTATGGGTTAAGAAGGAAAATTACTGTGCTCAAAATACCCAACAGATGATTCACAGTTCCATTCAGCTCTGTCCCAAACATATTATTTCAGTTCAGACCCTGTTCTGTCCACACGCCTTTTCCTGTCAGTGCCATGGATACCAGCATGAAAACACACACGAATTATGCCAGGAGGGGGGGTCTGTGGGGTCTAGAAGACTGACTGAGAGTAGTGACCGTGACTACAGAACCCCAAATGGCTTCTATCAAGGACCACTTATCTGAAAAGTGGCTGTGTGAGTGTTTGGGTACTTTAACATTACTTTTACAGTCTCTAAACCTGTTCTATAATGAGAAAAAAAGGAATGAAAACCTTGTTTTTCCACACTATGCTCCCTTTAAGACCAAGTTATATAGATTTTCTTAAAATGAGATTACTTTCGTATTGAGAAAAACAAGACTTGACAAGATTGTTTTATATATAGAGAGAGAGAAAGAAAAAAAGACTGTTTTGTCAAAGTAATTTTTTTGCTCTTCAGAAATTCCTTTTTTGCAGCAAGAGGGTTTTTAAAAATGAGAGCAGTGGTCCATCCAATAAACTGGTCTAGTTAAATGTAGTTCAGCCTGTTGTTCAAGTCTCTTATGTTTGCCAGTAAACTCAGAGGCCCTAGAAATGTGATTTTTCTATCAGCCTCTTACAATGAATAATTCAGCTTACATAACAAACAATCTTGTGTTAGAACTAGCAAGAGATCTGTGTTTAGATTTTTGTCTTTCTTTCTGTGCTTTATTCACTGGTTAAAAGTGATCCGGGCTTAGATATTCTTAGTAAATGAGTAAAATTAGATTTTTCTTTTAAGTCACAAGTGTTTGTTATAGAGAAATATTATAATTAAGATTCCACTGACCCTTCGTTTACCTTCATGAGTGTCATTTCAAAGCTAAAATTCTGGCTGTCAACATCATTATTTGTGGTGCCTCTTACTCCTATCTAGAAAATAGACTAATGCACTGTATCTGGCTTCTCATAATCCCCTCTGGCTGGCGTCTATCATTTACTATGTGCAAAACCTTGATAATGCTTAATCAACAAAATCAAAACAGAATGTCAGCATTAAGCTGTGGAGTGAAGATGAAAGAGTAGTCAGCCAGTGTTTTACAAAAAAACATCAGAGGCTTTGCACATGCTCATCCAAGAAACTGGCGCATGCAGCATTCTTTCATGTCCCTGCTCTTATGCTCCATATTTAGTGCTAATCGCTGCGATATGATACGATGGTCACACAGATCTCTTTTTCTAAATGAACTTCAGAGTCAGCCACACACATATGGTGCCTCAGCTGAACATAGGAGCTGCATTAGAGAGTGGAGCCTGAAATCCTGGTGTTGTGAACAAACCAAAATGTTATGAACATCCCATGTCCCCAGCTACCGAAAGAAACCTTTTATCAGTAATGATGCTGGAGAGAATAAATCAAATGTCACAAAAGATTATGCCTAGACAGATCTTAAATAGCCCCCTGAGAGATAAATGATTGTCATGTCATTTTATCTCTACAAAACAATAAGCTCCATAATCTGATTTGCTTCTGTCTCCTTTGATTTAACCCTCTCTAATCTATGCTAGAACTCACTAAGCTTTTGTTTTGCAGAATGATTCCCCCGACAAGTAAGAGCATCCTCGTAAACAACTTGGCAGCTGGAACGCAATACGACCTCTGCGTCCTGGCTATTTATGATGACCAGGTGACGTCGCTCACTGCCACCCGGGTGATCGGATGTGTGCATTTCACCACTGAGCCTCAGTACCTGAGATGCCATTTCATGCAGTCCCAGTTTCTTGGCGGCACCATTGTGGTTATCATTGGAGGGATTATTGTGGCCTCCGTGCTTGCTTTTATCATCTTTCTCATTGTGCGCTACCGGGTGTGTAACCAAGGAGATGTAGATAAGGTCAGTTTGGCATGACTTCTTCTGTTTTGTTCTTTTTTGTTCATTATATTAGTTGATAATGCAGCTTTGGGATCTAGTGGAATTGTTTTCATTTAGCTCCGTTTACACATTCCCACTGATCTCCTCTCTCCTTCTGTGTCAGGCTCTGGAGATGGGGGATATTCGGTCACTGAGCAGTGATGGGCAGCTACAGGGCTGTGGGATCCCCAAGTCCCTCTCCAAGCAGGTCCTGCGTCCAGAGAAGAACGACAAAGACTGCCTCAGAGTCGCCCTGCCACCCCCAGAGCCAATCAAGCAGCGGCCGCCAGTGGTTGTGGCGACCACCAAACCCTCGGTTCCTGATTGCACTGTTTCTACCTCTGCTGCTAGTCACAGCTGGCACCCAGCCTCCCCAGGAGCCCCCCGGCCAAAACGTTCCAGTGCTCCACCAAAACCCTCAGAGGCTCGTCGAGCCGAAGCTCAAGCAGATGTGGAGCTCGATAACATGAACCGGAATAACTCCTCTGAGGTTAAAATGGCCACTGCTGTGGCTCTGGCTGCACCTGGCCAACCCATCAAATGGACTGCAACTCCCAGGGGCCCCAGGCCCCAACAGGCATCTCGACATTACATGACTGTGCCTGCAGGGGGCGTAAGAGTGAACCGCAGGCACTCCCTTAATGCAGACTCATATAGGGAGCGCTGTTATGTGGCCTACCCTAAAACTGGAGCCAGTCTTCGTTCCAAGCGAAGCCTGTCAATGAGTGGCGAGCTGCCACAGCTAGAGAGCACAACAAACATTCACCGGGCCAGGGACAAGCTCTCCAGGTCTGAGTGGCTTCTGGAGAGCACTTTATGATTCTGAGTTTATGACCTGCATTTTCTTGTTTTCTTGGATTGGATTTGTGGCCCATTGTGGAACAGATAGGGATTTTATGCCTTGTTGCGAGCTTTGGCGCTCTCCACTGAGGGACCTATAAGCTTCTCTCATATATTTGGGGGCAAGGCAGACATACAGGGTTATGGGAAATGTTTCACATTTGTTTTCTACCTTATAACCTATCAAAGTCTTCTTTATAATGACATTTGATCGAGAAAAGACACACCAATGTATAAAACAACTTCATGTACAAAAATGTTTAGTTGTATGGGATCCTGTATATCTCGAGACAACCATACGTGTTCATGTGGTACTGAATGCAGTAACTTGGACATACTGTATTATAACAAAAAAAAAAAAACATGCAGGAGGTGGGAATATTATACTCGCAGTCTCATTGCCTGTTACTTAAAGTGATACAATCTCTGTAGACTTTGAACATGATTCTTGTCTCCAGCTCTCCAGACAGGCAGTGACATGTCTTAATTACCTTGGAGGTGGTTTGGGGAGATTACGAATGTGCTTTACATCCCAGTGGTGTTGGAACAGAATGTAGTAGACAGTGCTCCATGTTTTCATCCCGACTCTCCCAGACACAGCACAATGCAGCATTTTGTGGCACAAGTTGACTCAGCCTAATACTGCCCTCCAGTTTGAATCAATACATTTTTATCACATAATTAGATAAAGACTCAACTCCGATAGGATTCCTGTCATGACTGATTGGAATGACAGTTGAACCAACACCAACAGCATGACAGGTGCAGGAAGTAATCTGATTGTATGTGTGGATGAAATCCGGAGGAATGAGACACGGTTCATTTCCTTATTTTTACTTACTGACATTATCATGTCATACCAATGACAACCATTGTAAATGAACTTGTCAATGTAAGAGAAATGATAATCACAAGTGTGGGAGGACGTCAGCTCTTGATTTTGCTGTTGTTTCTGTTTGATGTTTACCAGAATAAATAAAAACAGTGATAAAAGGGACATACTCCTGTTTTTTAAGAACAATGCAGCCTTTCAGTTGTACCTCATTTTAAGTTTGCCTTGTAATTCCCCAAACATTCTCCCTCAGTCACTTGGTAGCAGCAGAGAACAGTCCTCTCCGGGCCAGAAAGTTGTCTCAGAGTGAGCAAAACAATAGATGCAACTCTACCAGCCAGAGTCATAATGAATTTGAGGTTTCAGTAGTCTTGCAGCAACATAATTCCCCTTTCTCTGCAAGTGGTGGACCTCTGACAGATCCCTGCCCTGAGCCTTGTGTTTGTTCAAAGAGAGGAGGGAAGCAGAAGATGAAAAGAGGCCATGATAGTCAGCAGGGACATTTCTTGCCTGCACATCTACACACTCATCTGACAGCGCTGCATGTGCCATCGGACAGCAGCCTCTGCAGAAACCTGCTGCAGGAGATGGTAAACCCAACCTCCGCAGTGGGAACTCATGCGCTGCTAATTCTACAGTTACAGTAATGTCTCCATTCCAGGGACTGACATGATATGCATTATCTACTGGAATATGAGCCCTGATTCCCTGTGTATTTTGGTGGTCGGATGCTGCCTGATTGATTTTTATGTACATGCACTGGTTTCTCACTGCATGAAACCTTAAGGGATACACTCTGGCTTGAAACATAGCCTTATGCCAGGAAAATGTGCTAAAATGCGCATACAATATACGAGGCATAAATTAATTTCTGTCACCCAAACAGGCTGGATTGAAGCCCTTTCATTCATTATTTCTTGCTCATAAGGCATGATTAAAATGCTGAGGAGCTTGGCCTGAACCTTCGTTGAGTCTTTGGCGAGAGCCAGAGGTGTATGTTAATAATAGATGTATTTCAGGAGAGGAAAAAAAAGAAAAAAAAAAAAACGACAGGAGAGGAGGCAAAGCAGAGAGGAGTAGATGGTTTTGTGAAACAAATACAGCATGGAAGGGTGGGAGGCAGAGAGGCAAGGGTGAGGATGAAGAAATAGAGAAGGAGCGAGGGGTGCAGAGAAGAAAGTGAGACAGCTCAGACACAGAGAAAAAGAGAAGAGAGAAAGAGGGCACAGGAGCTGAGAGTAAGAAACACAACAAGAGTGCAGGAGACAGAAAAGAGCATCCTTTGTAAGGCAGCCATGCAGCCTCTGGCTCTTCGGTATTCAGTGCACCTTCACAAAGGGGGCGAGTGGGCAGGAGGAGGGGGGGGGGTGGCAGCGACGGGGTGAGTGTGGGTGATAGACCTCGGCTGGAGGTCTGGCAATGAGCAGAGCGGACTGGGCCCTGCGGCGAGATCAGAACCACACGCTCCCCTTCACAACGCTGCATGATCCTGACCTGCCTTCAAAACCCTTATGATACGTTTCCTGGCTCTTGCCAAGTCTTCCTCCAACCCTCCTCCACCTCCACCTTCTTCCCCTCCCCCCATGCCTGCATGACCCCACCTTCTCTACTGTCTTGCATCATGCTGACTCAGGCCTCTCAGTCACACCAGCCCCTAACACCACCACCTCCCACCTGCCACTGGCCCACTTGAGAGCTGAACCTGCCAATCTTTGTGTTTCTGAGTGTGACCAGCGTTCTACTAACAGACTGTCCAATCTCTTTTCAGTCTGGGCTGATTTGATATGCTGCTCAAATGCCAGGGGGTCAGAGTGATTGTCAGAAGCATTTTTGATTAACTCCCCCCGCCCCTTTCTCAATAGCAGCTTCAATGTTCCGCCAGTTAAATTCATTTTCTGCTGTCACTGCTAATGGCCTTTTCATTTCTTTGTGTGACTTTTAGTTGGTTGTGACAGGACAAGTCTCTTTACAGACCACTTAAGCCAACATGGGCTTTGATGTGACAGTTGCCTACTTTTAACGACAATCATGATGTGGGAAAATCACATTGGGGGCATCGATGTGTCCAATTTGTGGTCAATTGTCTTATTTAAAGAGATCATGCAGCCTATTTCAACAGGGTAAAGAGCCTATTAAAATCACAGTTAGAGAAGAGTAATAGGAGTGCTTAATTGAAGAAGACGGAGGTACTCCAACAAGTGTGTTAGTACCTCTTGCTCTCTATTCTGCAACTCAGTGTTTCATTATCTCCATGCAGCAGGCAGTATTAGTCAGAGATGAACATGAGGCATTGTTTCAGTGACGAAGGACTACATGTGCAAAGAGCTTCAGGCTAGATAGTGAATATGACCAAAACACCAGCGATATCCCTCTCAAGGGGGAACACACAGAGGGGAGGTGGCACGGTGTAAAATATGCACAGGCAATTCCAAAGAGTATGCATTATTGAGAGGAGTAAATGGGTCCAGGATGAACATCATGGCTCATTAATAGTGAATGTGATTACTGTTTCTGGGAAAACAGCAGTCCGTGCAAGGGGGGAGATAATTGAAATTGGTCAAATCTAAACTAAAGACTTCCTTGTTTACTCAGCACCAACTGTTACTGTCTGGTCAAACTCATGACTAAAGATGATAACTAATGCTGCAAGTGTCCTGTTATCATGTTAATTGCTCATACTGAAAAACTACTTTACTTCTTTCTAAACTACTTTTTACGTGCCTAACTTTGTTGGCATCATTCATTTTTTATGATCTCAGTGTTTGAGTCAACTATACTTCAATTACCAACAGGATTTTCACAAAGCCGAGGGAGAAAATGAGTGAGCGTTTTTTGAAATCCCATTAGAAAAGTGGAGGAGTCAGATGAGTGAAGGTCACACACTAGGGGTGCTGACGAGTGACTTAGTAAGTGACACAGCATCATCCCGTTGTGCAGCAACACCAGATTTGGTTTGACGTGAACCCAGATTATGGTGGCAGCCCCCCTGAGGGGTTCCCACACTGAATGAACAGATGCTTTCCTCCTCTTCCTCTCTTCTGGTGCCGCCTCCCCTCTATGCTCCAGGGTGATGGACGATAGGGAGGCTGGCTGCAGTTTACACCAGACATACCAGGCACCATTAGGAACCCCTTTCTGCCCATTTGCCTGATGGCTGCTATCACTTATAGAAGTGATTTGCTCTCTGTCTCTCCACTGAGCGTCCCCAATGATGGATCTCTCATTGATTTGCCAGTGTTGGTGATCACTATAGAGAACAGTGCAGCAACCAAGCAGATGTGCCAGCTCCAACTATCTATCAGCTGCTGGTGAAGGGGGGACAGTTTAAGCCTCTTTAAGGATCCCATTCACAGTGACTTACTAAAAGTGCTTATGCTAATCTTGTTATCGCTTCAGGCTTCTGGTAATGGAGCATAGGAAGCTGTTGAGAGGTCGTGGGCCACATCATTTTGCTCACCCATTGAAGTAGACCCAAACTATACACATTACCTCATGCTTGCTGGGTCAGTGCTGCTTAATTTCTGCATCTACAAACACCAACATGTATAGCTCTAGGACTTCCATAACCAGCTCCCGACTAGACTTGTGATCCGGTTGTGCTACTGTGCGCTAATCTTATTTATTGCTCACAGTGATCTCATCTAAGTGCGCTTGTTAAGTTGAGATATCAAACCATGGTGTCACATTTAACATGAATTTCACGCTAATTGGGCATACAAAGCATACACGCTAACACACATGGGGATATGGACAGAAAATAACAGTGCAGTGGCCTCACAGCTATTGTTTGATCAGTTGTCATTCCACTGCAGCTGATGGGATAGAGCCACCGCGGGTAAAATTGAGAGTGTCAGGTAGATCTTCGTAAACAAGGCTTTAAAGGCCTTTTGATCTTACTGTGACCACATTTGCAATGTAGAGCCTGCAGGCCGATCACATCTCTGTACAGCCGTACAGTCTGGGATTTGAAATGTAGATGCAATGGATATGCTCTTTTGAAGAGAGTTCACCTTTAGTGGCTGTGAGGAACAAAGCAGGGACGTGAGGAGGATCCTGAAATGAGGCATTAATCAAATAAAGGTTGACTTGTGATTGACGTCTGGTGGCTGATGGGGGTGGAAGATGGAGAGCGGAGCGAGGAAAGACACTTTGCAGTACAGAGCTCACACACACACACACATATTTGAGCAAAAACATTAGTCCCTAGACATTTAATACAAAAACTCAAAGTGAGATTACAACAAACAGTAAAAAAATGTAATAAAGGTTGATTGACAGTAACCTGGTTGTTGGTTTGTATGCAAAGACTGATCATTGCATTGAAGCCTGACAACTGCATCTGGCATAAGGACAGCGAAAAAACAAGGACTGTATTTATATCAGAGGAAATTTGTCAGATCAAGAAATCTGCTCACTGTTACTATAGCTGCAGCAACTGATTCTTTCCAATTATACTCCACCAGTCATCGTATATTCTATTAAACATAAAATAAACAGAGACAAAAACAATCATCAGAATTACTTCAAGCCTAAGATATATTCCACTTGCTCATTTTAATCAACCACCAGCCTAAAATGCAAAGATGTTTGTGTTGCACAAAAGGATGAAATTACAGAAAACCTGCACAAGCGGCAAATATTCACATTTCAGATTCAGTAAGGAGTATAGCTATCTAATATCTTTGTACATCGCAGTAGAATGTGTAGAATGTGTTTCAGATTTGGATTATTATCTTCTAATGTAAATCTAGCAAAACCCATCTTACTGTATCTAATTGAAGCAAATTCAAAGTAGAGAACTGAAAAGAGGAAGAAAGATGAGACAGGTGTATACAGAGAAAAAGAGGCTGCGAGTGAGGCAGAGGGATGAGAGGACTCTATATATAGGTAGAGAAAGAGAGGAGATGATGCGACCAGAGGTGAGAAGGAGGGTGAGAAGCGGAGAGAACAGGAACTGAAAGATGAATTACAGCCAATATTGTTCTGTGGTGACACTTTAGCAAACGGAGAAAAAAGTAAAAGAGCCCCCCAAAAAAATCTGCCTCGATATTTTTTGCACTGGAAGACAGCCTTCAGATGTGTAACGAGTGTTGTACACAGGTTGAAAATCTGCTGTACCGATGCTGACAGGGTGGAGTGTTGTGCTCTACGTCTGCAGCAGCAGCAGCAGCAGTCCTGGTATTCAGGGGGGTATCTCAGCCTCTCTCTGTCTCTAACACTTTCTCTCTCTCTCTCTCTCTTTCTCTCTCTCTCTCTCTCACACACACACGCACACATACACACACTCTCTCCTCTGTTACCTTGGCAACATATTTTCTGCATGGAAATAGCATCTCTTGCTGTGCCCACTGCAAAAAAAAGCCACTTCAGGAGATTTAAATGTGTCTAGAGCAGATTTAAGTTCAGATACATGACCTACAGAAGCTGAGTTACAGCTCTGCATGCCATGTTATTAAACTGTCTGTGTAATGGAGCGATAGATGGTTTAAGCAGAAAAATCACTGACATCTAAAAAGGGAGAAAATGGAGACTACTTACAGATACCAAGAAGTCTGTTAGTGCAAGGAAAAAAGAACTACCAGATTTATTTTAGATGTAGTTTATGGGTTGACTCTGGTGTTTCTTTGCCTGAAGATTTTATTTACATGTTACACCATGTGAATATGAAATTCAGATGTTGACAAGCAGGGCCAAGGGAAAGAAAGATCCTTGGAGGAGTGTTATTAAAATATGTAAAATAAATAATAAACCACACAGGGCTGAGGGTTGATCTGTGTGGATTTGTTGGTTTAGTCCACACTTGAAGATGAAGGGTTTTAGTGCAGCACTGTGGGTATCTCCCTGTTACACTGCCTGGTATGTTTCAGTGTGATAAACCTTTGTTTGCTCGCCGCCAGAGCAAGAGAGAGACAAACTAATGAAAGAAAATCCAAGCGTTGAGATTGTAGGAGAGATCACTCTGTCAGCTGTAAATAAAGCGAGAGCTGGCCGAAGCAGGCAGAGAAAGAGAGAATGGGAGTAACATCCAGGTAAACATGCAAAGGATTTAAAAAAACAAAAAGTGGAAAAAAAAAACAAAAAAAAAAAAAACAAGTGCCTTGACTCCTGGGAGAGAGGAGCCATAATGAAATAAGCATCTGAAAGAGAGCAGGTGTTGGAGGCTTGACAGACTTCAGCTGCATAACAAGTAGTGCATTTACTCTCCCCTGCCTTTGTCAATCAAAACAACCAATCCTCTGGATAAATGCTCCCTTATATAAAAAAAAAATAAAAATAAATAAATAAATAAAAAAAACCCAGACCCCCAAGTGGATTCATGCCGGAATCAGCCCGCACATACTCTGACTCTTGTCTGTGTTTGCAAAAACACAGATCTGTTTCGTGCACACTGTCAGCTAAAGTTGGTCTCAGGTAGAGAGAAAAGTGCGCCTGGTTCTGAATTTCAAACAGCCAGGCTGAGCTGTTTGACGTCTAAGGAAGCCAGTCAAGAATGCACTTGAGTTCAATCGATCTATTTCCTCTCCAGAAACACACAGCAGCTGGAGCCCTTTTGTTTTTTTCTTGTCCTTTCTGGATGTGACAGTCAGCGATACCTTTAAACCGTACACTTCCTGCACCCACTGTTTTGATAGTATAGTAGTAAACAGAGCCGGATGCTGGACTGACTCCGGGATCAGCACCATGGACAGCACTGTCACCTGGTCCAGGGCTTTACTGTTTACTGCCAGAGGGGGGCAGTCTGGGAGCCTGTCTGGTGTCATGTTAAAGGTTGACCAGGATCAGGCCAGAGAGCAGGATCTTAGCCCGGACGCTGAGGTCGACAGTTGTGCTAATCCTACCGGCTGAGCAGACAAGGAATGGACTTATGTGGAAACTGAAAAATTGCAAGTGAAGTCTTGAGAAGGAAGGAAGGAAATCCCACCAAGCTGATGCAGCTTTTACAGAGACTTGTCTTGAGTTAAAAATGAATGAAGACTGACATGTGTAAATGCTACCTTTAGGCTTTGTATTTCAGCTCTAAAAAAAAAAAAAAAAGTCATATGTACTAGGAGGCCTTTCAGCATGCACATCTGTTGACCAGTAGTGTATTTTTTAAAGATGACTGACATAATAATGATAGTTATTATAGGAGTAGGAAAGTGCAGACAACTGATTCTTGATTCTACATCACCTTCTAATCACATTTAAGTCAAAGTAATATGTACTCAAATAAATGCATTAATATCCCTGAACATCAAATTCACAATTATTAATAATTCTTGAACTGAGCATCTAATTAACCATAAATACCTACAAGGAAGTGTTTAAATAAATAAATAAATATATATATAGCGACTGTTTGCCTCTGTCAGAGTAAAGTTCAACAGAAAGTGATGCTTTGCACAACATCCTATTGACAGTCATCTATCTGTTAGAGAGACTGGAACAATGACTTTTGTTGTAACTTCATGACTATTTCAGTGAATATTAAGCTGTGATGAGCCAATTGTGCATATTTTTTTTCATACATATGTACATGTTCATAAATGTCTCAATTTGAACTGAAAAACAATGAAGCACCACAACACTTTAAATTCACTTAGATATGAAAACATGCGCCAAATTCAGACTCAGATTAAATTTAGAAGCAGTGACCATTTGTGTAACATTTCTCTTTTCAAAATTCAGTTTAATCCAAGACTAGGGTTTATCTGTGTCCGGCAAATCATCCTCACAAATTATGTTCCTGCATTAAAACAAGACTAAGATACAGGTAAGTACTGTAAATATGACACAAATTGTGTATCAAAGTAAACATGTCAATGCAGTGACTTCTAGTTTTTTCAGCATTTTAAGATGTAGATAGTCAAGGTGGAGCGAATTTTAACACAGAAGCATAACCTAAAATGGTGCAACAAATTTTATAAAAAAGATCAGTGAACTCTAATAGGAATCTATCAAATGGAAGTACCTGAATACTGCACTTGCAGTTATTTATCAGTGCTTATGATGTCAAATTTCTATTTTGGAGAATTTTGGACTTAAATTTAGTCTAAATCCTCCATCTGAAAACACATTAGGCCATTTCTTTCTTGAGTAATTATAAGCCTTTTTTTGTTTTTTGACCTTATTTACTAAAATATTAACCATGTGTACTGTGAATCCAAAGTAAACCAATCAAAAGGTTGAAATAGGTAAGTAGTAGGCAATAGTTTGGTGTGTTTCAGGGTTACAGGGTTGGAATGACCCATTTTATTGTGGGCAGTTTGAGATACATGGGTGTAAATACCAACAAAGGAAGTTAATGGTTGATGACTGTACATTACATTCTAACAAAGAAAGTGATGGTCTCGCAGTCAGTTCAATGTACACATCAGATACTTTAACTGAGACAGGTTCTGAGTGAATTTATGAGTGAGTTTATATTACTTGTTTATCTGTGTAAAGACAGCTCATAGAAAATATAAAGCAACTCATGACTAAAAGTTTAATTGGTTATCACTTTAAATCACACCTCTATCTATGTCTACGTAATTTCAATACAGCCATACAATACAAGTATACAGGGTTATTCCGTGGTTAGAGAAAAATACAACCAAAGAGGGTATGGAAATGCAAACATACAGCTGTTTGTGAACATCTCATACTTGAGAAACAGGTCAAACAAGGTAGAAGCCTTCTTGTATCATAAGTAGGAACTCATAATGCAGGAGGGAAAGAAAACAACACAATTTTACTAAACATAGCCCAAGTCAAGTGTACAATATGCACACTTGTGCAAAATAAAAGTTGTGACAAAATAAAAATAATAGATTGCTGCTTCTCTCTTCATTCTGGTAAAAATAAGTCTTTGATGTTTGTCCATGGGTTCCATCTTCTGGCAGCAAAGCGCCACTGGAGGAAAAAAGGGATTCTGTTCACTGGGGCTTTGGGAATAGTCACTGTGTTCCTCATCCAATATGACAGCAGAAGAAAGGGGACGCAGGAAAACTAGCTGAATTTCAGTGTTTTTAGAGTCTTTTAATCTGTCAGATTTTTTTATAAATCAGTAAGTCTCAAGCTCTTCATTCCGTCTTCAAAAGAGGTTTCACGTGTGCCGCTAGGATGCTCGTCTGTTTTTTTTTTTTTTTGTCTGAGTGACTTGACGCTGGTGGATGGGTTCTCATTGGTTATTTTTGGCTTTGGCGTGTGTGAGGATGTGCGACTTAAGGTTGGTTGACTGAGCGAACTTTTTATTGCAGCCATCAAAAGGGCAGACGTAGGGTCGGTCTCCAGTGTGGATCCGCACATGTGTGCGCAGGTTGAAGTCCAGAGAAAACCTTTTCCCGCATCCTTCAAAGGTACACTGAAAGGAAACAGCCAGAGAAGAGGAGTCATGTCTCTAGTTATCTACACAATTTGTTGTCAGATTTTTGGATTGTGTTGAACTCAAAAATAAGGCCAAAATAGTTAAACACTTGGAAAAGAAAAAAAAAAAAAAAAAACTTCACTGACAGTTGTCACTATGATCTCAAATCCTTTAACATACCAATACCCATCCCATTGTCCTTAGACTGAATCTAACTTTCAAACCAGGTCTTTGGATGCATTAGATGTAAAAATAGTCAATCTGTGGATGGGGCAGTGTGGTCTGAACCCAGATTCCTACCTGGAAGGGTTTCTCCCCTGTGTGAACAAGTTGGTGACGTTTAAGTTTGGAGCTCTCAACAAAGGCCTTTCCACACTCGGCACAGACATGCACACGGGGTCCGTGGGTGTGGAGATGCTTCCTCATGGCCGAGTTATCCCTGAACATCTTTGTACAACCCTAGGGACCAAAGAAAGTACAGGCAAGAGTTATGAAAGATCACATACAAGCAAATAATGCAAGATTTTCTGTAGCCAAGTCGAGCTGTGCACTAAAAGGGCTATGTTTCATGTGCATAAATATAAATATCAAGTGCCCTTTGTATTTTGAATCACTTCTTTTATAAGAAGTGGAAGCATCTCTGTTGCCCACTTAAGTAGAAATAGACTCAGGAACTGCACACTCCAACAGGAGAGGCTTGTATTGTAGCGCATTTAAAGCCCTTTTCCCTCAGCTAAACATCTAGTGTTCTGAAAAGTCTTCACATGAGCATGCAGAAAAAGCATCTTTACTTCTGAGTGCAGAGCAATTGGGTCCATCAGAAACAATGACCTACACTTAAGCAAAGTGATGCTAGTATTACTACAGTGCAGTAAGAATGAACAATCGGCACATCCACGAAGCTCTATTTACAAAGATTTATTAGCCATGTGCGTTTTCTTCATTTTCACTTACTTTATGAGGGCAGGCTATCGTCCGGGGGGCATCGTCCTCTTTGACTTTTCTGGGCTTCATCCTGTTGTGCAAATAGACAACGGACATTACAGTTTTGAATCAATATGAAACACACTTGTCAAGGCCAGCTGATTTTATTTTTAGTTAATAAATAGCCCAGTGTTTTGTAAGAGGCTGCTTGTTGCACCAAAAACATCCCCTCTTGATATTTAACCTGCAGGCTGCACAGCATGAGAATAGGCCCTCTTAACAGTCAGCAGAAAAGATTAACCTCAGTCCACTTAGTGGACACCCCCCACACACACACACACTCACTCAGGGAATAGTTAAAAAAAAAATGATCATAATGCCTCACAACTTCATTATTTTAATTTTTGTTTGCTGCTTTATCATGCAGTTTTTTCCCTATTTTTAATAAATACAAGCATTTAAGTTAATAAAACTCAAACTTTAGGAGACACTGCACACAACTTGATGAGATGTATAATAAATAAATAAACAAACAGGTGAAAGAACTATGCAAGGTGATTCAAGATGATTTTTTCTTTTCATGTGCTGAAATTCATACGTGTTGTTATTCTATGTGTAAAAGTTAACATGAACCTATGCACAAAAGATAAACATTAAGACTTAAAACATGCACTCAAAAAAGGAAGGAGAGTCAAAGCTGAAACACACACAAGAATGGAAAACACAAGACTTGCTGTGTGATTAACATTGTGATGTATTAGTGTTATCACTGGCCTAACCCTGAATTGTGTTCACCAGTTGGAACAAAGGATCCACGGACACGGTGGACTCTCACCTGGCAAACTCAGCCAGCTGTTTGGGGTCTGAGAGGTCGATCCCCGGGATGCCACCAGGGGGCAGCTTCTTCCCTGTCATGTATTCTGAGTAATCTGGAGGGGAGTTCTCCCCGACGATCTGCTCCTCCACCACCGACTCATGGTCAATGTCTTTATTGTCATCTAAAAACACATTACAGAGACTGAACCGATAACACTGGTGTTTTTCCAACTATAAGCCTGTGGGAGCCAAAAACATCTGCAGCTGCCTTGGCCCTCGGGTTAAAATAAATAATAATTATATTAGAATAACAAATGTGGAAGCATTTTTCCATTCAACTAAGCAGAAATAATCAGAAGAAAAATAAACACATAGAGCAACTAACTAGAATTTCGAAAATAGATGCAGGACAACAAACAAATTCCTAAATACCACACTATTATTGTACTTAACAACCCTCTCTATCTTGTGTAATATAATCTGGAACTTGTTTGAAAAATTAAGAAAACACAAAAAGAGTCTAATTAAATGTATTATTATGTGTTACATTTCTATAATATCCATCAGGTAGCTGCTATATTTTCTATACAAAATGTACAGACACGCTCCAAGTAGGGCGCAAGAAAAGTAATTTTTCATTTAATAGTGACCCAAAATAGATGAAATGGGAGACTAGATTGTAAATATTGGAATCAGCTGTGCATGTTGCAGTGCTGCCTGCTGCCTACCTGTTCCTTGCCCTGCACACAGACAGCAGTTAGCCTATTGCTGCAGACGCTAAGCTGTCTGGTTAACTTACACCACCAGCAGCCAAAGCTAGCTGCTAAATGATTTACTGCCTCAGTAGGACTTAGTCTTAAAATCTCACACATATTAAACTTATGCATGTTTTCCACAGCCCCCAGACGCGGAACCCGCTGCAGTTGTGCATTAACTGCGCCACAGCCTTGCGGCCTGCAGACTTCCAAAACCCAGCTGTCTAGCTCTCCCTTAAGCACCGCCGCCATCTCTGCCTGGCCGCGACTATCGCCATTTTTTCGGGGCCGCCGCCATACTTACTAGTATCGGGGAATATGGCGGCGCCCAGTAACACCTAAAACATGGCCTCCCTTCAAAACAAAAACATTTCGTTGTGCTGCAGCTAGGTTTTGCGTCGAAAACTTGCATTATTTGTCGCTTCTCACAGCGGTGCAACGGAACACTCCAGGAACTAGTCTGGTGCAGCAGGACAACGCCCTGGCAATGAGGCCTCATGCAACAGCTAACAACGGAGCGGACAGACACGGCTGAGCTAGCGTTACTTACCCGAAGCCCACATTGTAACAGAAAATTCCCCTTCCAGTGTCTTTATTTGCACCTGCTTCTGTTCCCATTTTCTTCCGCCGGCCTCCGCGCCGCTTAAATAGCTCTTTTTACCCGCTTTCTTCCCCCCACTGCCGCCTCCCCGTTTCACCCGACCCACTGAGCTTTTCCCGGCCACAGTCACCAGAGTCTGTTCGATGTACTCGTCCTCCACTCCCGGAGCAGGCACCGGGATGAGGATCTGGTCCTCGAAACCGCCGCCGCCGTCCGTGTGCAGGTCCGAGTCATCCCCGCCGACCACCTCCTCCCGGGTCTGGACCAGGATCACCTCCTGGTGGTGGTGAATCGAGCTGGGGTCGTCCGTGACCAGCGGCTGGAGCGCTATCATCGGCTGCCCGTCGTCGTCGTCGTCGTCGTCGTCCCCGCCGACCACCGTGGTCTCGATAGTCTCCACCGGTATCGTTTCTACCTCTATCTCGTGAAGCTCCACAATTTCGGCCGGCATCTCCGAGCCGTCTGTCTCAATGTACAGCGTATCTCCGGATGCCATGTTGAATTCCGCCAGTTTGCCTCTCTCATTCACGCCGTGTTGTGCTCCTTTTTGGACCTCACAAATACACTCACACACCCCCTGCTCTGCTCTGCGCTGCCTCTGCCTTTTCTCCCTCTTCTTCGATAACAACTCTCTTCACTCCTTCCCACGCCAGTTCTCGTCGCCACTATGCTCTCTCATAAGGAAACATCGCGAGACTTGGGTGAACCCAGCGGTAACAGTACTACCAGTGATGGTTATGATGATGGGAAATCCAACGGGGTTCCCAAAACTTTCCATTAGGATAAGTTATGTTTTCAAAGAATACCCTCCAGACATATTTATATAACTAATTACATATCATAATATTATTTTCCTAATTATTTTACCGTATATATATTCTTTTTATTAAATTATTTTGTTTTTATTGGAAAAGGGAACAAGATATCTCAGCATTAACATTCATACATATGATATCTATTAAAGTCCTTTTTGTATTTCTTATTTTATACACAAAGCAGTGTCAAACAAAAAAAAAAAAAAAAAAACAAAACATATGAACAGAGTGCTTACAGTTTTGGTATTTCTCACTTAAAAAATGACAGTCACAGCTTTCAATACCTCTGTTCTTTAAACATCACATATGTTTATGCAAAAGTCAAATATTTGCAAAGAATAAATACAGGGAGATTATAAAGAAGAAATTCTTAGAGGTCTGGGCAGCTAGAGGATACAAACTTAATCCATTTGTCCCAAATATGGTAAAATTGATCCCTCTGGATTCTGATAGAGTAAGTCAGTTTTTTCATTTTGAAAATTTGCAAGACGGTCTCGTACCAATCTTCTAATGCTGGTGGAGTTGGCTTTAACCACCTTCTTGTAATAGATTTCTTGCTGGCTGCTAAAAGCACCTGTAATAATTTTGTATCCTCCTTCCATTCTATAACTGAGATATCACCAAAATATAGATTTACAAAGTTATAGGTAACATTAACCTTGAAGACCGATATTAAAGTCCCATGAATATCCCTCCAATATTAGTGCATCTTGGGACAGTCCCAGAACACATGATAATGATTGGCCTCCACACTGTCTCCAACACTCAGAAGAACCACCTCTGTATTTACCCTGATGGGGTGTCTTAAAAAATCTAACCACATTTTTCTAACAATGCTCTCTCCATTCTAACGAATTTGACCACTGAAACTGACAGATTTCTTCCCATTTCTCATCCGAAATTCTTATTCCCGCTTCCTTTTCCCATATATTTTTTATATGAAGATTATTATCATTTCTTGCCGTCATTAACACATTATATAGCTGAGAGATGGCCTTCTTTAGTGAGGAGCTATAAGCTTGTTTTAAGATTTTGTACCAGTTACTGTATATATATTCATAACAAATAGAGCACAACAGGCTTATCATTTTCCTTTTGCAGTTTCTGACTTTAGTTGCCCTGTAACTTTATCTAGTATGTAGACACATGGACTATGTCTCTAGTTTAAGTTTGTTATTTATTTTTCATGTGCATAAGTACTGTTTGTAATGATATAAAATTTGCCCTGTCACTCTCTCAGCTCAATGTCAATAAATAATAATTTACCACTGACTCACAGTAACAATATAATACTAAGTTAATGATAAGTACACGATAACAATGTAAGTACAATTAAATACTATGAATAAAAAGACTAAAATCATGAAGTCAGTTCTTAGTAGGACTGACTGGTTGATTTCATTACTAAGCAACTGCAGCACTGCTCCTGTAAGTGTTTATTTCTTTTGAGACAAGTATAAAACCACAGACTAAAGCATTTATAGCAGTGTTTTTCAACCTTTCTTGGCTCGTGACCCCATTTTAACATCACAAATTTCTGGCGACCCCAGACATTCAAAACAGAGACATTTTTTTAGCTAAAATTAATTTGTTTTTGATCATGTAATACTTTGCTATACTATGTTACAAATAAACATTAATTTTAGACAACATTTAGTCTATATATTGTATATTATTATGGACAGAGGCAGAAAAGCCAGGTGTAGATTACTGCACAAAGTGAGAATTTGATTTTCCTTGGTCAGGATATGTACAGTCAGTCCAGCTTGGATTTACAAAGCTGACAATTAATACTGAACAAACAAGAACTCAAACTATGAACTATGAAAGAGCTGCAGCATCTGAAACTGACCACAATGAACATTTGAAAGATAAACAGAACCACTTCAGTTTCAGTTTCCCAGTTTGTCATGTCTTTTATGGATTGGGATTGTCTCTGTCAACTCAACACGGATTTTTTATTAGGAATTTTTTTTTTTAATCAATTACTAGAAATTTCAAGTGACCCCATTTGAATTCCAGGCAACCCCACGTGGGGTCCCGACCCCAAGATTGAAAAACGCTGATTTATAGCCTATGATAATTTACAATGCATGTAGCTAGCTGGGCCTTTGACTGGACAAAAACAAGCACACATGCAGCTGTATGCAATGCACAGACAAATTATAATAAAAGTACAATAGAGCAAAAAAAAAGGGAAAAAAAATAGTTGTTCATTACACCTGTTTTCTCTTTAAAAGCTGTTTCAGATACAGTTTAAAGTTATTCCTATCATACATATTAATTCTACAAACAGAAAGTGGTTCATCCAAATGAAAGTTCACATGAAGACATACGACAGCTCCCCTTAGATGCTAATTGTGTTACTGAGCTGGGGACTCTAATAAGAGGACTCACAAGATCACTAAGTACCTGAGGAACCTGCTTATGTAGGCATTACCAGGTGAGTTTTACATTGGCAAATTCCAAAAAATGCTTAGAGATGAACATAATTAATTTCCTGAGAATATGTCCATGATATAATGTATTGATTTCCTGTCCAAAATTTTCATTGCTCGATTGGATCAGAGGAAAGTCTATACATAAATATTCTGGCTCTAGATCAAAATAGGCTCTGCAACTCGCTTGTGGCAGTTTCATTAAAGCAAACTTTTACATTACAGTCCACATTGGAGAAAAGCGCTGCCTCACAGTTTCATTTATATTGTGGCTTTCAAAGTATTTGCATTTGTTTCATTTTACTTGTTAATTTTCTGTTTCAATCCCTTCTGCTGACATGTAATATTTTATTCAACTCTTACTACTGTGTGTATTACACATGGAGCCTACTGAGATAATTATTACTTGCTTCCTATTGTGTTTGCTTTCTTTTACCATCTCTTATGTTAACAGGTCGGTTTTGACCCATGTCTTAAATCAGCTGTAAAATACACTAAAAACAATTATCTATCATCCCATTTGTTTCTCATCTCTTGGTTACCTTATTTGACTTCTTTACCAATGAAAATATTGGTTGTAATATTTTTGGTGTGAGCCTCTAAGCCTTTTTTTTGGTCAGTATACCCCTCGATGTGCACTCTGCAAGTCACCAGCTCTACACTCTGCAAGTCACCAGCTCTACACTGAACTGACCTCACATGTCTGGACATGCCCGTCTTTACTTGTTTTGTTTTTGTGCAGGTATACTGGATAACAAGGCAAAATGAGAATCCCCAAAAGCTCACATGATTGGGACAGGAGCTGGCTGTCGTGTGTTGGCTGACAGTGCACTTATGATTTCAGTTTTAGCTCTAATTATTGCTTTATGATCTTATTTTTATAATTGGGTCGAAACCGATCCCAACAACACAAAGGTCATAATTTCAACCAGAGCATTTCGTAATTTAGTGGAATTTTTAATTTATTATTTTTTTTGTTGTTGAAATAGAGGTTCCTGACAAAGTCAAAAAGCCTTGATGCAGTACACAAATTTTGCGTGGTTCATTTATGTGTTTAAAACCTAAAATGGGTCGGTGCTGACCCTAACACAAGAAGAAGGTTAAATCAGTTTCTGTTAAAGTGTAAGTTTGCATGCTACAGTTTTTAAAGTACATAAAGGTTGTCTATAATCAGGTTTAAACTGATGTAACTTCCATGATCTAAAAACACTTTTAAGAATACTAAATAAGTAAATGTACACTGTTGCCCATAAAGTTGGAATAACATGTTTTACCTCTTCTCATGAAATAATTGTGACAATGTGATTTATTCTTGATTCATAAATTGTAACTGGGACTCAGTCTGTAATCATTGCACCTGGTCAAAGGTGATTACCGATGTGTATAAATAGGAATAAAGAGAGAAATGTGTCTGAAAACAAAATTCCAACTTTATGGGCAAAAGTGCACATATCAAACTCTCATTCCTGAGTCTGATTATTCAGGCTGGATTTATCTTTTCACAGCTTCGTTTCATCTGTGCACATTATGACAGCATCTTTCACTGCAAGCAGCTCTTTTAGAACAATAATGAGCTCAGATGTTTCACACACTCCATGGGGCACCAGCTATAACTCCATGCACACACTCACTTATCACATGATTTTGTGTTGATGGAAAGGCATAAAAAAAAAATCCAAACTGAGAAAAAGAAGCTGAGTGAGAGAAAAACTCTAGACAGACGTAATAACAGCAGCCACACACAAAAGAAAATAGACGGCCTCAATAATCCAAGACATTGTTCACAGTTTTATTTGAATTCATGTTAAACGTAGTGCGTTTCTTTTTTTTTTTTTTTTTTCTTTTTGTTGTCAAACCAGGAAGCACTTTGTCATAAAAGGAGAGAATAAAATGAACAATACTTCACCATATCCTTGCAGCCAATAAACATTTTATTAACAACATGATCACAAATACTCTGGTGTATTATTTATTAATTTTTTCATAAGATTGCAATATCCAAAGAAGTTTATTCCACCCTATCTCAAGGTCAAAGCCTCTTTTTTCTGCCTTGGTTTCACATATGTGTTGGCGAAAAGGATAAAAAACCTTTAAAAAATGTTTCAGGTCATGTATTGAGGAAAAAAAAACAAACACTGGATGTGCTTACAGCTGTATTTAAAATGGAACCAAATGAAAAGAACCAATATAAAATACAAAACATTGACATAAAACGATGTGCAATAATAATTATTAATATTACCATTACTATCATATTCTCATTATCATTTCCTCATTATTACCATTGTACTTACTATCCTGCTACGACTCGTTTTACTATTAAACAAGACAATGATAAAAATGATAGTAATGATAATGACAATGACAGTGATTATATAAAAGATAAAAACACATTTGTGACAAAAAGAGAAACAAATAGTGTGAATTTTATCCATTTTCCTTTAGGCCAAGGAGAGAGGGGCAAACTGGGGTAACAAACAGACAGAAATATTTACGAAATCAGAGTCGTTTAATCAGTGCGAGTGTGTGCCCCGATCACGTCTTTCTCACCAAACATACAACCAAACCAAATGTTACACAGACATGTCTGAGGTGTTACAGCAACGTTTTTTTTTTTTTTCTGTACATTGCTTCAACACCACAGCTGAACAGGATGAGTAGATGTCACAGTTTGGGCCTCTGTTTCTGACTTCCCCTCTTCTTCTTCTTCTATTTCTCCTTCCTCCTCTTCCTCCTCAGGGCCACGGCAGCTGCTGCAGGGGCAATGGTTCCAAAAGGTGGTCGGGTAGCGGCTCTCAGAGATTATGTCGTGCTAACTCGACTGAGTTCATGTCTAATGGCTGGAAGCAAAGCGGAGGAAAACACAGGAGAAATGTTAGGCTCGTAATAAAGGTTGACGTGATGGGTGCTTTAGCTCAAGCGCTCTACTCAAGAATGAATCTGAAGTACTTGTAATTTAATTGAGTAGCTTTGCCTCCTGCAACTTTATGGTTCTTCTCCACCTCATCTCAGAAGCAATTATTATACGTCTTACTTCTCTACATTCGTCTGACAGCTTTAGCCACTTTTCAGATTACAGCTCTCCTGTCTAAAACCATGCATCTCCAAATGCTGCTGTAAGAGTTCCTGTATGAGCTGAGAAATATATAGTCTTTTTAAATCAACTAAAACCCTCTGAGATGCACAAAGCTGAGGACATGCCTGTTGTCGTGAGCTCGTGAGACTTTTTAGAGAAGCATGGCTGTCACAGGAATGCAAACAAATGATGATGTTAAAGAATATGATGCAGTGATGTAGATTAACGTACGCAACACTATATGGAGTAGTTAAAATGAGTAGTAAAATACAAAATACACATTAATGCAGCAGTAAAATTAATCCAAAAAAACAAGCTATGTAGGACCATTTTACCACTCATACTTTAAGTACTTTTTCTGATAATACTTACATACGTCTACTTGTAATGGAGTATTTTTACTGTATGAATATTCCTTTACAATCAGAGGCAAAATAAACGTCCCTAAAATATGGTTTGTGATATATTCTCTTGTCATTCAGTAACTTATTTGATCACATCTAAATGACCATTGTATCCACATGTATCTTCGTCTAATGCTAGGCACTACGTGTGTATTAGGATTCATTAATGTGTATTTTACACTTTACTACAGTGAGTCAACCTTTAACCTTTAAGTCAATACCACAGTTGCAGCTGTCTATTCATGTTTGATATACTACTGTTGAGGTCTTACAGACTTCCATGACTTCATTTACAAGATTTTAGTGCAACCTAGTGGTTGTAATTCAACATAACCTCCTGCTCCTTACATTGGATTGGATTGATTTCCAATTAAATATTTAATAACCTGAATTAAAGTAGAGACAGCATTTTCACAAATGTTGACTGATGACCCACTGTTAAAGTTTTTAAGGGCTGATTAAACATACCATCGATGATTTCTTCCTTCACTTTGTGCAACTCGCGGAACACCTCTTCCAAGATTTCCTAATGAGGCAGAAAGGAATCAAAATAAATGCCCACGATACATTTTTACATTTTTATTTAATTGACTGTATGGAAAAATAGATTTTTTAATACATCAAAATTAGGTTTTGTGGATGACTAATTGATCAGTTGCCAAAAAGGGAGTGAGATTAGATGTTGGAGTGTATTTGCTTTACCTGTTTCATTCTATCGAGGTCTAATGAGTCTGCGTCGCTGCCGCTGCCCACAGGTCGTACCCTGTGTTGGAAAAAAAACCCAAACCCTCTCTATTAGATTCACTACTGTTGTTCAGACACATACCCACAGAGCTATGGTGTTGCCAGATTTTACCTTGAAACCATTGACCGGTCTGCAGAGTTGGCTCGTTCCCATGGCTTCTTTGCACCATCTAGACAACACAGAAATAAAGTAGATGCTTAGATCCAACTCTCCTCCAGCGCTATAAATGTTTTTTCTCAAATTATAATCAAAAATTAGATTTGTTACATTCATTGTCTCTGGGAAAATTTGTCTTAGGCAGTAATGATAGAGCTAAATATGAAGAAATAACAGTGCAAGCCACAATGATAAACACAAAAAAATCACATGATAGAGTGATATATTGCTCATACATGGTAAGATACCATACATGTAATCACATAATATAAACAATGTGAAATAATCTTAAAATACTACACTATGCAATACCTGAGTAAGGCTTGGAATGAACTCACACTTATTTTTCATTTACTACTTCTGTAACATCCACCTGAATATAACTGTTCATATTCTGAATGTAGAACACGTAAATTGTCCTTCAGGATTGTGTGTGTGCATGTGACCACAGCGTTCTGCAATAAACTGTGACGAGGAAGGAAAGAAAAGCGTAAAAGCTGAAAACTGGCGACCACATTAGTAAAAATACAATTAGACTCCAGTTGAAATTGACTCTGAAAAGCTGGCCAAGCTGGTTTAATCTAATTGCAGGCTCTTGTCAGTGCACATTTACACAGTGGGGTTGCTGGACTTCCACTCAAAAAGTTAAGAAAGGGAAGTAAAAAGCAGGCTGAATGTCTCAGTAGATGAGTGGACACAGCATGAACAACCATTGAACAAAATATCACCCTGAGACAATTAATGATGATCAGCTCACACCATTAAGCTTCTAACATAAAAGTGTGTGTGATTGGTTGTTCGTCTCTATATGTCCAGGTCGTTATTGAAAATGAGAATCAGTTCTCAACTAACTTACCCGGTTAAATATGGGTCAAATAAATCAATAAATAAATAAAATAAAAGCTTCTTTCTCCGGTTAGTAGAAGAGAGATCAACCCTAAACAAAGGTAAAATACAGTCGGGGAAAAAATTATTAGACCACCCTTGTTTTCTTCAATTTCTTGCTCATTTTAATGCCTGGTACAACTAAAGGTGCATTTGTTTGGACAAATATAATGATAACAACAAAATCATTAGAGTTTAACTTAACCTTTTATCGTGGAAGTGACTATTTTTGGTAATTTCCTTAAACATTAAATATGGGGCCAATCCTGTGCCTCAGTGAGGTCCAGATGCATGTTGGTTTTTATGACATTATACAGTCATTCAGAGAGATTTTATGGATATTTTAAAGCTGTAAATAGTGAATATGAGTGATTTTTGTCAGTTTATGACCTTATAACAGCTGTTTTATTGCACGTGTTTACTTTTTAGCAAGTGCTGCTCAGATGTTTTAAGGCAAGAGGAGGGAGATGACAATGTCTAACAACACACTAAGTGAAATTTTGAATTTCAGAGTATTTCAATGAGTGCCCTTTGAAGGGTTAGGAGCTGATATCTAGACATTTTCCATGGTTTTCTTGACAATAATGAAAATCACTTATGTTCTTACCTCTATAGCTACGGCATTGTACTGCCAAAAACAGTGCTTTTAGGAATTCCATGGTTTCTTTTCTGTACTGTTTCAGTCACATGATACACACGAGTTAGTACTTGATTGAATAACCATTGTTTTTGATGACTTTTGATGGTTTAATAATTTTTTCCGCAACTATGCATATCAGTGTTACAAATGCATGTTTGTCCAAAATGCATGCATTAGACTTCATTTCAAAGGGACAGTCCTCTAGTATGTATGTGTAGTATGTGGCTGAAACACAACCTAAACCACATCAGTGTAAATATTGCTCTAATGTAACCCTTTGTAACTATAAATTGGATTGGCAGTGACCTAGAGGATGTTAATTGTTATATATTTGACTTCTCCAAGATTAAAAGAAACACATAACCTTAAAACTGCAACACCTGATTTTAGCAAAATTTGGGCAAAAATTCCAGCATCACCTTTCAGCATATTGTAATTTAAGTGAATATGATATGTCTGTATGCATTTTCATAGAGGTAGGAGGGTCAAATTGTGATTCAGTTTAGACAGACATGACCTGGATGTGACTCTACTGCTCTACTTACTTGGAAAATTATCTTAACTTTTCCATAACAGCATGAAACTGTGATAGTTTCATCTATATTTATATTTAGTGATTTGATTTGGGCCAGAGAAGTGTGGTTTAAACTTTGCCTTGGTTTTCCCACCTGTAGCGTTCTGTCCACGAGTGCTGGGTGACGGAGAATTTGGGTCATCCTTCAAAAGAGAGAGAGATCAATAATTACCACCACTTCAGGTCATTTGCATCATAATATGGAACAGTTTTTAATCTGAGCTGTATCTCATGTCTTCACTTCCCTCTGCAATATTCATTATCACACTTTTCATCGCTATCCAAACAATAATTATCATGCTCATGTAATTACCCGAACATTATCATGATCACTACCCTGAATCATAACCCTAATCATTATTGTAAATCACACTGTAAGCAGCAGCTTCATGAATGACTTCCATTCACTCACGTTTTGGCTGTCCTCTGGCTTCTCGGAAGCTGCTTTCCTTCTGGGAGCAAGAAGAAGCCTCAAATAAGACCAAGGCATCTCATCCAAATCAGATCCATACATGTCAATAATTTTAACCAGTGTGAACTCAAACTGCACATCGATTAAAGACTTCAGCGACCAGTTATGTACGATGTGGCAGCAGGATGTCAATGCAAAATGACTTAGCGGTTTCTGTAATTAATTGCTCTGACCTTCGTGCCAACAAAGCGTTCATCTCCTCCATCAGTCCACTGCTTCCTCCGCTTGTTCTGTTGGCATCGTTTTTGGCGCCTGAAGAGCTGTCCTCAGGCTGAAAAGAGAGGAGATAAAAGTTATGTAATACTTTCTTATGTACATAAATATCTAACATTTTAGGCAGAACTTTTAAGCTTGTGATGAATAATTCTGTTACATATGTGTGACTTCAATATCAAAGCAGCAGAGACACAACGGCGTCTTACTCTTTGGACGCGGCGCAGTTTGGCTCCTGCGATCATAGCGGCGAGGCCTGTTGGGGCGGGAGGCTCATCCCCGTGACTCCCCCCGCCCATGGGCAGCGGAGGAGGGAGAGGAGGCTGGGGTGCTCCCGCTGAAGGTGGTGGAGGTCCCGGTGGAGGCGGCGGGGGAGGAGGACCCCCCATGTTCATTGGTGGAGGTACTACAGGGGGGGCCACTGAGAGGACAGCAGGGTGGCCTTGGAAAGGAGAACCTGGAGGGAAAGATGGAGGAGAGGGGTTTGATCAAATAAAAATGTATAAATATGGAAAACGGTTTAAACATACACTCACTCATGAAGCCCGTAAAGTTGGAATAATTTTGTTTTCAGACAACTTTCCTCTTTTTATTCATCCTTCTACTCATCAGTCATTACCTTTGACCAGGTACAATGAGTACAATGAGTCCCAGTTACATTTTTTCTATTTAAGGATAAATCACAGTGTCACAATCATTTCACAAGAAGGTAAAATGTTTCATTCCACCTTTATGGACAACAGTGTACTTGAGTAGGAGCATTTTCTGAACTCTTGAGTGTGTTTTGGATGTAATTTAGACAGGATGCATGTAGACCAGTGGTGCCCAATATGTCGATAGCATGGCACTAAAAAAAACAGATGTCAGCCTATCATCCATCCTCACTATGACATTTGTCACTTGACTGACATACAGGCCAGTCCGTCTGACATCTGATCTTTTCTGACACACAGGTCACCACGCATGCACATTCAACCACATCTGCCGTTGCTTAACCCATAAAGCCCCAGTGTTACTTTTGTGGCCATTCGCAAATCATTTTTTCTCTATATTTAACCTTTCTGAAGTGGTTTATCACTATTTATTGTAATTTATTTATTTATTTTTTAATGAAAATCTGGTATTTTCCTACATTTAACCTTTTATCAGGCAAGTGACTATTTTTGGTAATTTCCATAAACATTAAATATGGGGCCAATCTTCAGTGAGGTCCAGAAGCATGTTGGTTTTTATAACACTATACAGTGATTCAGACAGATTTTATAGACACTTTGAAGCTGTAAATAGTGAATATGAGTGATTTTGGTTAGTTTATGACCTTATAACAGTTGTTTTATTGCATGCGTTTACTTTTTTGCAAGTGCTGCTCGGATATTTTTGGGCAAGAGGAGGGATACGACGATTTCCAATAACATAGAAAGGTTGAAATTTTGAATTTCAGAGTATTTCAATGAGTGCCCTATAAAGGGTTCATTTACTGATCATGCAGGTGTTCATAAGAGCTCAGAGTAAAGTTGAGGGTTATTATATCAGATACGTGACGTTTTAGGCCGAGGCCCTTCATCAGACTGAGGACAGACAAACGTACACACGTGTTTTATATGCAGCATCTAATCACAACACGTGACCTGCAATATACGTCATTTTAGAGTAACAGAAAAAAAATATTTTAAAACTTTTCAAACATATGATCAATTATAAATGATCAAGAGTCAAACGTTTCAAATGTCCACAAATACAAATTACACATTTGTTTTATATGCAGTGTCTGACCACAATAGCACGTGATATGCAATATACGTCATCTTAGAAGAGCAGAAAATAACTTATTTAACCTTATCATACATACAATCAATCATAAATTGTCAAATGTTTCAAATGTCTACAAATACAAATAATTTTTAGTGGTCAGACTGCTTTGCACTCATATATTTATAAATGTTTTGGGAGCTTACAGCTTATTTTTTCATGGTTAATTTTGGGATCCTGCACACCTCCTATTTTTGGATGTGCGTATTGTTTACCTTTTTTCATTATTATATCAGAAACAGAGAAAACTGAATAAAAAGTGACTCTTTCAGAAAAATATTAATAACTGAACATATAAACAAGTGTCTCCATCCATTGTCATTTATTAAAGCTACATGAGTTTTACTGGTGAATCAGTATTATAGAAGATGACGGTGTTTCCGCATTCACTATGGAGACTCTGAATGTCCAAATGGGTCATATGCGATGACCATGAAAAGATGACAAACTGCATTTTACACTAATTATTTACATGTATTGATAGAATCGGTGGATCAACAGTTATTATACATTTTAGATCAGTAAATGCTTTTGGTCGTCTTGGATATTTGGGTCTTTATGGGCTAATTAGCCTCCAATTTCTTTCTACTAACCTTAAGAAAGGGTATAAATATAAAAAATATGAGGAAATGTGGTACTTCCTTGACTTCATTATTTGGCTCCACTTATTTATGCGAGTCAACCTTTTCCCACATGAAGGTTATTAAGTCCAAGTACCATTTCACCATGACTAAAGATCATTTGGAAGTGTGCTTGAGGCTGGCTATCAGCAGTTACTGTCCAAACTATGCATCCCTGGCTGAATCCATTCAGGTCAAGTCATCAGAATAAGGTAATGACGAAAAATGTACAGAGTTGTACTGTGCAATATGGGTTCATACAATTATGCAAGGTACACCTACATACACATATAAAGAATATACAATATATTTATAAACAAATATATATTTTGCATTTTTATATTCGGTAAATCATTTTGACTTGGTCATTTTATAAGTAGCTTGTAAGACGAGAAAGTGTGTGCACCCCTGATGTAGATGTCCATAACAACAGCAAAACAAAACTCCAGGAGATTCTCTTTCAAAATGATTGAAATGCTTTTAGTATCATGTCTGGTCATATTAAACCCATTAAACATTAGACTATTTAATATTTTCATCATTTAATGGGTTTAATTAGACCACACTATGATGATATCTGGTATTTTAAAGGTACAGAAGCTGAATTCACAGAAAAAAAGACAAACTTTTCTAAAGTTCTGTGTCAAAACATACATTAGAGCTGTGGAACTGCGTCCACGGTGCATCCTACAGAATCTGATCAGCGATTGGTGATTACAGCTGTCAATCATGTATTTAACCCTCCTACCTCCTTCATTTGCACATCTGCTATCTATTTGCTCATAATATTGCATCCAAATTGTACAAACTGTTGTGTTTTTATACTTCTTTTTATATATTATGTACATAGTCTTGATGTACATATTCTTTAGTGTTTTTTATATTGATATTATTAATATTCTTTAGTGTTTTTATATTTTCATCTAGCCGAGAACTACCTGTAAGCAAAATTTTGTTATGTGCACATATTGACAATAAACACTCTTGAATCTTGAATGTACCTGTCTGAAAGCACTTGTACTTAAAAAAAAAAAAACCTTGCAACATGGCGTATATTTTCTACTGCCTGAAAACACAGAGGGGTGGATGCCATGTAGAGTCCATCTCAGAACACTTGAATTACAACATTCTGAAAAGTAAGTATGAAATATTTGTACAGTGACACTAAAAACTGCAGCTTTAATTGTTGAAAAAGAGGATGCATTGGAGTCTTCAAGGATTTCTTTTAAAATAATGCAGATATGTTTACGGCGTAATATGATTTTATGGGTAAATACTCAGTATAAACAGGTTCACTTCAGGGGTTGTGATTTGTGAGTACCTGAGTTGGAGGACCGTCGCTCCCGCTCCATGTGCGCCTGCATCTGCTGCTGCTGCTCCATCATCTGCCTACAGGGACAGGAAGGGAACCCAGATGGTCACTTAACATCAAACTGTCAAGCATGATAGCCTTTGTGTTTGTGTCACTTTTACAAGCCTACAGGAAGAGCGAGGAACAGCTCCTGTGATGCACAAGGAAACTTCAAACACTGGTGGTTTTTTTTCAACCTCTGCTTGGTCCCTTGTGGGAAATATTCAGGTCCTGCTCCACTCAAAAACACTCTTCACTGTAATCTTTGATTTTACTTTTACTGTGGAGGATGATCTATGTGTAGAGTTCGACGGTGACGATGGAGTACAGCAGGGGTCTCAAATTCATTTTCTTTCAGGGGCCACATTCAGCCCAATTTGATCTCAAGTGGGCCGGACCAGTAAAATAATAGCATAATAACCTATAAATAATGTCGTCTCCAAATTTTTGTCTTTGTTTTATTGCAAAAAACCCCATTAAATTATGAAAATGCTTACTTTTATAAACTATCCAAATAAAAATGACGTGAATAACCTGAAAAATCAGAAATTTCCTACAAAAATAAGTGCAGTTTTAACAATATTATGCCTCAACTACAACTACAAAGACACTAAACACTTAGCAACAGGCAGAAAATTGTTAAAATTGTGCTTAATTTTCTTTAGACATTTCAGGTTGTTCATATTTGTTCAGATTATTCACATTTTATTGTTACAGGACAGTTTGTAAACGTAAATATTTTCATAATTTAATGTTATTTTTTGCACTAAAAACAAGACAAAAATTTCAAGTTGTCATTATTTACAGACATAATGAAATACAATTTTTTTCACATAAAACCGAGAAGAAAATATGGAGTCATTTTTTGCAGGTTATTATGCTATTATTATTTTACTGTAGATCATATTGGTCTGTATGTGGAACCTGAACTAAAATGAGTTCCACAGCCTTGACTGTGGAATTTTGCACTTTGCAAATTCATCCCATGGGCCGGATTGGAACTTTTGGGGGGCTGCATTTGGCCCCCGGGCCGCATGTTTGAGACCCCTGGTGTACAGAATTTGTGATTTTGCAGCCAACCCTACCCTATTGTGCAACAGTTAGGGAAACTGGGTCCATTAGACTGAAATTAGGAAGGAAAACTGATTTAAGGGGAAGGAGGAAGCGACTAGAGCCCAGGAGATACACTTAACAAAAAAACAATATTTGCTCATTTAGGGATCCCAAATTTTCCAATGAAGATGGAAAACATGCCAAACCTTGATTTTAAGCTCAAGTGAGTATGCCTGTTAGAGGGGTACATCTGTGGAATAATCTGGAGCAAAACTTAAAAATGTCTCCTTCAATTTGTGCATTTAAAAGGATGTATAAATCCACTATAATAACAAAATATAAAACATTATCTGAATAAGTGAGTATCTAGTTATAACATAGAAGTATGCATAAAATAAGATATTATTGTAATTAATTAATTATCATGACAAGAAGATATTATCACATTGATTGATCATTGTATTGGAGTAAATATTTGAAGTACATATAAATATAGTTTATATTAAAAACGGTTGATTACGCAAATCTGTGTGTGAGGTGACTGAAAAAGTGTATGTGAATGGTTTGTATGGATGTTTTGTGTTATTGCAAAAATATACAGAAGAAAAGGTGTGTTAACAAAGCAAAGGAAGCAGATTTAATTTAATTATTAGTTTGTAAAAAGGGGTGGGAGTCAATAAGTTATACTTCTTCCCACTCCTTTTTGAGTGCAGAAAAATTTAGTTTGACCATTTTGTATGGTTCTTTGTTATCTGATGATTCTATGTGCTCGAAATAAAACTACACTACAACTACTACTATTAATGCTGGGTATTCACAGCCTTAGATCCTCGGGCAGACGGCTCCTGGCTGTTCCAAAGTCGAGGCTTAAATCGAAAGGTGACCGGGCCTTTTCCATCAGGGCCCCTCGACTTTGGAAAGGCCTGCCCGAGGAGATAAGGCTTGCGGAATCAGCGACATCTTTTAAATCACTTCTGAAAACACATTTTTACAGACTTGCTTTATGTGATGTCTGTCCCTTTTTAATTTTAATTTTTAAATTTGAATTTTATCCTGTTTGATTATTAATTTATATTCTCATACATGATGTTGTTTTATCTCATTTCTTCATTTTTGCATTGATTTGACAGCATCATGTTACGTTATCCCTGCCCTCTTTACTCCGATTCACTTAATTTATTCGAAGTGTCAGGTTTTTGCATTTGTTGGACACATCTCTGTTATTGTGTTGCTTTTGTTTTAGTGTTTTTACTTGCATATTGTATCCTGCTGTTGTGACCTCTGCTTTGTCTGTCAAAGCACTACGTAAACTTTGTTTTTAAAGGCGCTATATAAATAAAGCTATTATTATTATTATTATTATTATTATTATTATTATCATTATTATTGTTCAACCACGTTTGACCTCTTATCGTCTTATAACATGATGCAAAGGGATTTTAAGAGGTAAATGCTCCATATGATTACTAATTTGATGAAAACTTCGTCTTTTTGCTGTTCAGTTGTAACTTTAAACACATTTTGTCTCTATTTGTTACATACTGGAACTAATCTCTTCTGCAGGAAAGTGATGTAACATAGAGTAAAAAAGATTCTGGAATGTTAATGAAGGTCTCACAGAAAAAAAACCCTCTTTTCTCTCTCATCTTTTCGAGCTGTAATGACATGAAGGACATAACAGAACAAAGCAGTCATGGATTACAGCTAAGCTTTGCACATCAGGGCAACAAAAAAGCTATTTTTATCATTTTGTAGCTGTTGAGCATCATTCTGAATTTCACTAGCACGCTTCAGACGTAGTCGAGACTTCCAGCGATTGATTTGTGCCAAACTACATCTTAATTACAGCAGATGGGCTGCTGCTCCCCGTTGCTGTCATCATGTTGTAGACGGCTTTGATTTGAGTAGCTTGTAGTCATATTCTCCATCTCTACACATTTCAAAAAACGTTCTGATTTCCTGTACAGTTTCCTCTGTAACATTACAGCAGAAACATCTTTCCTCATCATCTGTCCAACCCGACATCACTCCCTCCTTCATCTTCATTCATCTCCTCTCTCCACCTTCTTCCACCGCCTCCCACTCCCGCCGACCATTCCTCATTTCCCCTCTTTTCCTCCCATCTCTGTCTTTGATGTGAGAAGCATATGTATGTCACGACTCAGGAGAGAGACAGAAGAGACAGCTCATGAGGAGGAAGTGGAATTTTCCAGCTGTGTTGGAGAGGAGAAGTGCTGAGCCAGCATCTTTCCTGATGTGACAGCAGCGAATGCCACAGGAGCAGAGCTGCTGAGCAATACTGCCTCGCCGCCGCTGGAGAGAGCTTGGGCAAATTAATTTACGTCTCCTGACACACAACCAGAACCCACATGCATAAGCA
Organism: Sphaeramia orbicularis; assembly: GCF_902148855.1. Classification (NCBI taxonomy): domain Eukaryota; kingdom Metazoa; phylum Chordata; class Actinopteri; order Kurtiformes; family Apogonidae; genus Sphaeramia; species Sphaeramia orbicularis. Next base: position 18,565,574 of record NC_043979.1, on the reverse strand, counting down.
CACAACCCCCCCACCCCCCCTTCACAATCACAGCTGTAATCCTTTGTGCCAGAGGTACAGTTTATCAGACATGGGATCAGATAGAGCCGTAACTCCCGTCATATTTGTTCTCTTAAGCCCTGGCATTTGGCATCGGATGAACCAGTAGGCAGAGCTGAAACAGGTTTAACAGCAGCAACAAAGGCCTAGTTGTGCCTACATCTGTCTCTGGTTGGAGATGAGTGAGGGGAAAAATGGAGAATACAGAAATACAGGGTGTTTGTCAGCCATGGAAACTGCCTCAAGAATCACTCTGAGAATTACTCAACCATGGCTTTGGATTCTTCAAGCTGAGGTTATGTTTCAGTTACAAAAAAACATTAAAAGCTCAGTCTTTGACAGTCGCTCATGTGGGTAGCTCTACTGACGAGAGAGTGAGAAAACAAAGGCAGGCTGTGGGCTCCTCTCAGTTGTTAGAATTCATTTTCACACTGTCTTCACTAACTAGCTTAATCCAGATCAATGCACCCGTCTGGACAGAGTTCACACAAAGTTCATCCGCTGGTTTTGTCCCGGAAAAATTATTAAAGCTGTTCTAAAATGCAAGAGGTCTCGATGGTAAACACTTCACAGACAGGCAGTAAATGTCACATCGCCGGTGGGAAACTCTAAATATATCTGTGACTCGTTTATCTGTGGAAAGTCACTCTGAATGACACGGTGACGCTGCCTTTCAGGTGGGAAAACGTTACCTCGCTCGCTGAACTTCAATCTCTTCTGAGGTTGGTCCATTTTGGACTTGGCGCTGGACAGCTGGACCTAAAGTTACAAATGAAAACACAGACAGAGACAGAGAGATGGAGACAGAGTGAGGTTGACCTCAATAATCTATTAAAAATCATTAGAATGTTAATTAAATTAGTACCAGTCAAGACAATTAATTACTAAACTAGGAGGAATTGAAAGCAGCAGATGATTATGTTCTTTCTCTTCTTTAATGAGTAATGTGCAATGAAAGGCATATTAATCCCTCACTCCAGATAAATGAACATTAATTGATCCATGCACTTGTGTTGTTATAAGAAACTCCACTTCTTGTGTCTTTTTATTCACACTCCTCTGTAGGGGATAAGAGTTTCACAGCTTTACTTCCAAAAAAATGCTGTCCGCTGTAAAGGACATTTCATAAAAAATTTTTAAAAAATGTATCTGAAAAAACTGTTGCATCATGCTTTTTCCAATCAAGACAATTATTTAAGGTAAAAACGCCAAAACATTTACTTTCCTGGGTTTGAGGAGGTTACAGATATACAACGGCAGATATCTCCTTTTGTCTTTTAATTCCCTTAAACTGAGGCAAAACACAGCGAAGTTGAACTCAGTTGTGAAAGGCTGCACACACCCATGAGTTAAGTTAAGAAATATAAAATAAATAAAGTGTTTGAGTGTGGTCTGGTGTGTGTTGCAGCTGCTCTTTCTAAGCCTTTAATTGGAAACAGAGACAATTCTGTCGGCTGCGGTCGCCGAGCGGGTGATGACACAATGCAGCTTCTGTAACATCTGCTCTTGGGGTCAAAGGGAGGGGAGGCTCGGTATTTTATTGAACGTTACTGTAGAATTTAACTGGATAAAGAATATGATGAATGATCCGCCCTGTCTTTGTGCGTGAAATGACCTACAATGTGTCTGTGTAGTGTTCTACTCCTCATCTTTTTCTTGTCTTTCTAACATGATGTGGGCTATAAGACAGTTGAGACGTAATCCATTTAACTCCATATGTCAATGGAGCAACAGTTAGGAAATGTAATTAACCCATAAAGACCCACTGCTACTTTTGTGGCAGTTCCTAAATGATTTTTTTTAAATATATTTAACCTTTCTTAAGTGATTTATCACCATTTATTGAAATATTATCTACTTTTACTATAATCTGACAACTTCTGGTTTCATGCATGTGGTTCAGCCCAAGACTATTAACCCTTAAAGACCCATAATATCATACTCTGCATTTTGTTTTGTTTTTTCAGTGAAAATCCTGTGTTTTCATATATTTAATTCACTGATCATGTAGATGTTCATAAAATCTCACATTAAAGTTGAGGGTTATTATATCAGAAACAGAGAAAACTGAAAAAAAAAGTGACCTTTTCAGTAAAATATATCATTAACGCAACATAAATCAAGTGTGTCCATCCACTGTCACTTGTCAAACTCCATGGGTTGTACTGATGGATCAATGTTGTAGAAGACGACGGTGTTTCCACGTTCACTATGGAGCCTCTGAACGTCCAAATGGGTCATATCTGATGACAAAAACTGCATTTTACACCAATTATTTACATGTATTGATAGAATTAGTAGATCAACAGGTATTAAACATTAACACCAGTAGACAGTTTTGGTCACTGGTGGATGTTTGGGTCTTTATGGGTTAATTTTAGACCTGATAAGTTGAGGAAAAGGGGACCCCAAATTAAGAATTATTAAAAAATCAAGAGTGGATGCATGTGACTTTTCAAAGAAACTTTTCTCACCACTGAACTCAAAAGGGAACTTATTCATCTCCTCACAATGGTATTATAACACAGAATAGAATAGAATAGAATAGAATAGAATAGAATAGAATAGAATAGAATAGAATAGAATAGAATAGAATAGAATAGAATAGAATAGAATAGAATTAACAAGAGTCTGGACCTGCTCTAAATGTAAAAGTGTCATGAGATAACTTTTGATACAAGTTGGCACCATATAAATAAAATTTGATTTGAACAAAACAGATTACAGTATGACAGAATAGAATATCTTTACTGTCATTGTAACAATTACAATGATATTAAACGTGCCATCCAATCTGTGTATCGTATGAAACAGACTATAAAAATGCAAATAAAGCTAAAATAAACAGATAAAAAAAACAAGCAGAAACCCATCCCTCCACACAAACATACATTCTGTAATTGCACTGATCCCTTCAAAACAAATTGTACATCAGATGAGTTAAGTAGGGTCACACATTTGTCTTAAAAGTGTAACTAATAACTTGTTCAGATTCTTCCACGTTAAAGGCTGATTTAAAATGAGTTTCTTTACAAAACAAAACTTCATATAGTCATGTTCACTAAACTTTTGGGCTGACCTTCTGTCTAATGAAAGGAGTTCTTCATGTCACAGTTTTACAGCTCTCCACAGTCAGGTCTTTTTTAGGGTCAGTGCTCTCTGATGACACTCTCCACTGTTCTGCACATCTCTAATGGAAGTGTGTGTCCGGGCCTGCCGACGGTGCTAATGGCTGCCATTGATCAAGTAACAGGAACCCAAAAATAACACAGGACTACAAAAGACCTGACTCATGCCTTACATTAGATACCTTGACACACACGCACACACTGTTTGGCCACAAACAGGCAACCAAATGACGTCTATTCCCTGAACACACCAGACTGCAAATAATATATTCATTATCAGGTAATCTGCTGTATTACACTGCATATTCACCGACTAAAGTGGACAAAAACACGCAAAGGTCTTCAGAAATCATACAAAAAAATAGTCTGCAGAGCTCAAAACCAAACCCTTACACTTAATCTTTTTAACTGGTTGAAAACTTAACAATTTAACAGCAAAAATACTAAAACAAGAGTCATTTTCTGTCTCAAAGCCATTAAGCAATGGATTATGTACAGCAAAATAAAGCCCAACGGGAGCCTGATGGAGTTTATTAAAAACAAACCCACAGAAGAAATGAATTTGACAAAAAAACAACAACAAACAAACATGTAGACAAGACAACAATGCAAACCAAATACCAAACAACCTAAGGTATTGCTCTAATACTCAAGATTAATTAAATATTGCGACTAACCTAAAGGATGACAAACTTATCATCATTATAAGAAATAGACCCTGACCCTGACTGGAGGCATGGATTACATGTAAAACAAAGGAAAGGAAAAAATGAAGCAGCTATAGTAAAAACAGAATATATAACATAAAGAGAAAGTAAAACACATAACAGTCTATTTACATATTCACAGAGAAGTGGGAAGAAGTAATCAATAAGTTGACAAAAAAGACGCCTTGAACAATGAATCACCAGTGTACATATGATAATGTCGATATATGAGCAACTGTCAGCTTTAACAAGAATAATGACATTTTTATTTTAGGAAGTAATGGATCAAGTTCAATCCTCAGACAGGACTTTATAATGTCAGGCCAGTTATATAAGCGTTTTATATATTTAAAAAAAGCAATACTTTGACAAAACTATTGATTTACTGACTTGAAAATGATCTTTAGAGTGTCTGATCAGAGTCGTTTCCATAGTAACGGTCTGTTATTCATGGATGCCATCTGGTATGTAGAAATAATAGACTATCTGTCATTTACTGATTAGGACTGAATATTCGATAGCAGCATTCTTCTAAAACAGCAGTTGAGTAACGTTCAGGTGATTCCAAAACTTTGATCAGAGTAATAACAGGTCGACTGTTTGGTGTTAATGCAGGATAGAAGACAGTGGTGTCGGCTATGAAGTTATAACATCAGCTGATCCATCAGTGAATCGCTAACTTCGATTGGACTTAGTATAAAAGCACAAACGTCATGCAGAAGTGGAAGCACACACACAGACGCACACCAAACTGGACTACCTACATGACATGGTGAAGAAGAGGAACCGGTTGTAGCAGATACAGAGGCACTGACAGACCCACTCCCTGCTGACCATCGCTCACCTTCATCTACCTCTCCTCCTCCTCCATCATCCATCTCTCTCTCTATTCTCTCTCTCCTCACCTGCTTTTCCCTCCTCCTCCTCCTCCTCTTCATCCCCCTCTTCCCCCAGGTCACAGTATCATCTGTCATCTTCTTGTAACCCACACCTCCAGGCAGCAGCAGCACAGCGAGCATCTCATGGTTAATGTTTCAAAAGGTCAGCGTTGTCTGTAAGCAGCGCAGCCTCACGCCACTCAACACATAAATATCACAGCCCAGACTCATTTGGAAAAGTGGAAATGTCACACAAAAACTGGATGCGTTGCAACAGCACTTGTGCATAGAAACAATGCGCATTTTGAATTACTCCTCCAAATTGAAAGCACAAACACAAAGGACAAAAGGTCAGGTTTTTTGACCTCCTCGCCACTAGAGGGGGTAAATACACCTGTTTAAAATGCAATGATTTTAATATTTGATTTACAAGATGTGAATGTGTCTTATATAATCATCTGGTGCACTCGAATGTGCTAGAATCAGATCCTTTGGGATGAAAATAGGGAACACTGCAATGGCATAGATGGATGTGTGTCCTCTGTTTTTCTGCATTATTCACACTTACACACACAGATTCACATAAAAGCTGATCTTTGTGTGTTTCCTTCCACATGTGAGTTGTGATATTAAAACCCACATACACACATATGTTATGATGAGGCAGTTTGTTTTGGGTTATCGGTCTCTGTGTCGAGCGTGTGTTCCCCTTCTTTTGTGCATTGGTGTGTTTGGCCGCTGTCACTCGAGCCTCTTTGTTTCTTCGTCCCGTGTTATTAAGCAGATGAAAAGATCTGCTCTCTAGCACAGGGCTCATGGGAGATCTTCTCAATGACTCACTCTAATTAAGAGGCTGGAGGGGACTGCAGGGGGAGACACACTGCTACTGCTGCTGCTGCGATGGCTGTCGGACTAATGACAAGCTGAGATACTTTAGTTTCTCATTCTGTCTCCTCTCATTCTGCCTCTAATGGGGTAAAATTGCCTGTTTTGTGTGTATACTTTTTACAGCGTGGCATTTAAACAGAGCCTGTTCTTCTCCACTGCACCTTCATTGTCATTACTAGGCTAAACACAGGAGGAATTAATAACATTAACAAGGCACAGTTCCACTAATATATCCCAGCATCAGCAACACAGGGTAGATATAATTACTGTTATCAGCTACAACCAGTGATGTGTCAAAATGTTGGCTTGATCTGAAAAGCAAATCTACTGATGATGGAAATTAGACTCACACACACATTTCACACGAAGAAAGTGGGAAAACATAGTCAAACAAAATGCGAAAGGACACAATTAACTTATGTAATGAGTTCGTAATTAAAATGACTGCATTATGTTGCAGGTACTGACTGTTTTTACTAAAAGATTTGTTAATGCAACTGTAAACTGGTAAAAATTTCCAAAAGATTTTAAATTTATGTCATATTAGATTAGGTTATATTATGTTATATTATATTATATTATATTATATTAGATTAGATTAGATTAGATTAGATTAGATTAGATTAGATTAGATTAGATTAGATTAGAAGAGAGTAGACCACATCAGTCCAGTTCTGAGGTCTCTACACTGGCTCCCTGTCTCTCAGAGAATAGACTTCAAAATTCTCTTACTAGCATATAAAGAATGGTTTAGAATGGTTTGAATGGTTTAGGCCCAAAATCCATCAGAGACCTTCTAGTCCAGTATGAACCATCCAGACCACTCAGGTCATCTGGTGCAGGTCTGCTCTGTGTTCCCAAAGTCAGAACTAAACATGGAGAATCAGCGTTCAGTTTCTATGCTCCATATATCTGGAACAAACTACCAGAAAATATCAGGTCTGCTGAGAGTCTGAGTTCTTTTAAGTCAAGGTTAAAGACTCACCTGTTCACTGCTGCCTTTGACTAAAAGGCTTTTGACTTTTTAAATTTTATATTCTCTTTGAAACTCTGCACTGCAACTCTTACTTTAATATGTGTGTTTTTATTTTTATTTTATTCTATTTTTTTTTTTTTTTTGATTTTGTGTTGTTTTCTTACTTGCTGTTTTTAATCACCTTTTACATGTTTCTTTTATAATGTTTTAAATGTGTTTCTTTTTGTTTCTTTTATTTCAATGTCCTGTGTGAAGCACCTTGAATTGCCTTGTTGCTGAAATGTGCTATACAAATAAACTTGCCTTGCCTTGCCTAGATTAGATTAGATTAGATTAGACTTTACTGAAATTCACTGGTCAAGGCAGAGAAAATAAAGTGCAAGAAAAAAATATGCATGCACTAATACTTAACAAAGATTCCAAAAGAAAATGTAGCAACTTCATGTATTGTGTCTGAGTAATTTTTAAGGCCTTTAGTGCCAGATTTAAGGATTAATGATCAATTTGAAGGATAATTAAGACTTTAATTCAAGACAATATAAAAAACTTGAAGGATCTACAAATGTTCTGTATATTGAACGTTTTTTATTATTTTTTATCACTCTTGTGTGTTCTATTGCAGCTATTTCACTTGGTTTAATGGAATGTGAGTTATTGGCTCAGTGACAACAGGCATGTCCCCTGTCTCATCCAAAAGCAGGGACATTAGGTTGGTTATGATGAGAGGACATTCTACTGCCACTTTTCTCTAATTATCACACATGGTTTACTATCTGATGATGATGAGAACATCAGCTGCTTTATTTATCATTTCCACTCCATTGAAAAGGGTTCCCCCACTTGCGCTGCTATGTAATAAGCTGCACTCAAGCTCAATAAAATGTAGTACTCTACCTGAAAACGATGAGAGAATAACCCTCATGCAACAGCTACTTCTACTAGTATCGCTATTACACAGAGAAAAGTACATATAACCATTAGTATAAGATCACTGTGCTTTTAGTTATTTTGTTTTTATTACATGCCACGTGTTATTTCCTTTTAGCACAGGTACAACATGTTGTAAACTGTATTATCTGCATTTATATTCTCGTTAATAACTACTAAATATTGTACATAGTACTCTCTTTTAGAACTATTATGGCTCATCATGTAACTTGTTTTTCTTTGTTTTGTTTTTACTGTTCAATCTGCCTGTTACACTGTCTCTCCTCCACAGAGAAAAGTAGCAAGTCAGCTAGTGGACACCTAGGTAAGAGAAAATGTCCATGGAACAGGTCGATGGAGCTGGTGGACCTCTCACGGTTTAAACAAACGATCGTCGATAGCTGACAGCCACTTAGAACTTTTTGATCTGACATGTGCAGACATGCATGGGCAGGCGACAATTTACAGTCAAAAGAAAAAGAGGTGTGGCCATAACTAAAACTTGCTAATTTAACCTTGATCAAGATTTTTTTCCTGAGTGATTTTATTCCTCTTTAGGCATTAAAAAAACAATGCGATAGAATTTTTTTTTTTTTTTTATGAAACTATGTTTCATGGAATTGCTAAGCTGGACACCATGCGTTTAATATTTGAAGCAAAGAAACATGTATTTACTCATATACAGTGTGAAAACTCTGAAATAAAAACATTTTAATGCGGCTAATCTGATGTTTTCTCACATTTTAATATACTCTAATACTCGTCACTACTCACTTCATGGACATATTATGCAAAAAAACACAACTTTTTGTTGTTAATTATAGTCTAATAACAGTAACGAGCTATTGATTTACACTCAAACATGTTAGATCAGGTTTATCAAGAACAGCAAAGTTACAGTAATGTTATCAGTTGTAGTGTTTGTGATGATGCATAAGCATCCAATGTGTTGGCTGATATGAAACTAAAACAACAAAATTCATGAATACACGAGAAAACAGCAGTAGAACAGCTGTCCACTGTAGCGACCACTATGCATGAAAGGGTTAAATCCATTTAACTTAAATTTATTCACACATTCGACTACATCTATAAATGAGTTAACTATACTTAATATTTTCTAGTAATGTCATCAAACTTAGATTTGTAAGTGCATTCTAATATTTTTTCACAAGTACATTTGACATCCAGGCTTACTTTGCGGATCAGTGTAAATGAAAACTGCTTCTCAATTGACCAACCTGGTTAAATAAAGGTTAAATAAATATATAAACACACTAGTCATGTTAGTCCACAGGGTAAATGTTACATTACGTTATGATCTTCTCAAAAGTACAAACCTTTTACTAACAGACCATGATGTCACGTCACAGTCTGCAAACGCCCACTCCATCAAAGCCCCATTAGACTTTTATTACTGCCCCGACGAAAAATCTATTTATTTCGTCATTAAATCAACTCAACCAGATGTTGCATATGGAGGAGGCAGATAAGCACTGTCAGCCATGTGTAAAACAAGCTGTGTAACTGAGCAGCAGCAGAATTAAATTACTGGAAGTCCATCAGTTGTTTCCTGTTGCATTTTCACTTTCGGAGACTATTATTATGTAATATTTTAATAATGGGTTACATTAAAACTGCTGTGGCTGAGCTGTATCCTCTAAAGCTTCTATTTCAGTTATGTTTCCGTTCTTTGTTGTAATCACAGAGGCTCCTCGCTGCAAAATGCCCTTTAATGGGATGATGACATGAGTTAATCTGCTGACATAATGATTTCTGAAGCAATATGAGGTCACAAGTGACTGATGGGAGTGGAGCAGAGGGTCAAGAAAGCAGCAGGAAATCAAAAACCATCGACCTAAAATGTGGGCGCGATGAAAACGCACCTCCATCCTGAGCGCTGAGGACGTTGAGGGCAAAAAGCATGGCGTTGGAGAAGGTGGTGGCCTCCTCTTTGCTGGCGAAGTTGAGGCCGTAGACCTGCCGGGCATCCCGCCACTGGTGGAAGGTGGGCGTGGCCTGGTTATACTTGAGACCCTTCACTATGGAGTAGTTAATAACCACCTGAGGCAGACAGAGAGGTGAGGAGTCAAAAAGAGGAGCTGTAGATACTGAAAAAGTATGTTTCATTTTGTATGACAGTGAAAATGTACGCTTAATAGCCCTGTATGCTGAAAGATGTATATCGTCGCTGTCGGGTGGAAACCTCTTATGTCCAAAAGGCTTGTTTTTCAGGCAACTGGAAAAACACTATATATTTTAAATAAATGAATGAATGTAGTCATGAGCCATTTTCAACACTTTTTATTCTTTTTTTATTTATTTATTATTTTTACAGTTTTTAATTGTACAAGTGTTTTTATGTCTTTTTAATCGAATCTTGTATTTTATTCTGTCATTTTGCTTTTTTATTCTTCTGTATGATACTGTGTTTAACTGTACAGCTGTTTTTTTTTTTTTTTTAATCTTTTTAATCTATTCTTGTATTTTATTCTATAATTTTGCTTTTTAATTATTCTGTACAATACTGTTTTTAATTGTACAGCTGTTTCATGTTTTTAGTTTATTCTTGTATTTTATTCTTTTATTTTGATTTTTATTTATTCTTCTGTACAGCACTTTGGTCCACTGTGGTTGTTTTAAGGTGCTTTACAAAAGAAGTAGAGAGAGAGAGCTTAATTGTTAATCTTTCCTTGTAAGTCGCTTTGGAAAAAAGCGTCTACCAAATGCATAAATGTAATGGTTAAATATTTCTAAAACCATCAGGTCAAAGTGAAGACTGACCAATGAATCATTTTATGACCAAAAAAAAAAAGACCAAAAATGGACTTAAGAGGTTTCCGCCAACAACAACAATATGTCCCTTTAGAATCATGGGAATGCATGCGCCACTCAAACTCTTTTATAAGAAAAAAATATATCAATTTATGTCTCAAGGACAGTATGACAGTCAGGATTCTCTTTAAATATTCAGTGACATATTTCAACAATTGAGTCAAAAATAAGTCCTGTTCAGTATTCTTTGACTGTTATTTTTAAATTTTTGGAAAACTTTCAGACATTTGAGAAGCGTCTGTGCTCCAGTAGATAAATTAAGCAATATTTGTACATGTGGAGATTCCAAAGACAAGAGAAAAGATGATAATTTAACATGTTTTAAAGACATTTTGAACTAATTTGCTGAAATATCTCTTATTATTCCTTGTATTGGTTTATGTCCGAAGGAGGTTTTAAGTGGCTGGTGGTTTGACTGCACTTCAAATGACATATTACAGCAGGAAGACAAAAAAATGTAATCTCACTTTTGTTTTTAATTATGTTATGGACAACTGTACTAATGAGTCAAAAATACTGTTAATTAAAAAAAAAAAAAAACTTTATTAAAACTAAATGTCACACATGACTGAAGAAACACAATTAATTTATTACAACAAGCAAAAGAGTTGCATTTTCAGTTTTTTTAAGCAAGATCAATCATATGGATTTTTCAGTCTAGGTGGAAAGCAATACTTCTATTAATCGAATTAATGTGATATATTGATATGTACACTGTTGCTCATAAACTTAGAATAATTTAGTTTCCAGACATATTCCTCTTTTTATTCCTATCAGTAATCACCTTTGATCAATGTAATCATTACATACCGAGTCCTAGTTAGACTTTATCTGTCAAGAATAAATCTCATCGTCATGTCACAACCGCTTCATGAGAAGAGGTAAAAATATTTCATTCCAACTTTATGGGTAACAGTGTATTTTTAGTCAATTTATGTGAACATTCTGGTTCTGCTATTTATTGCTGGTGTGTGTGCGTTCAAGCTTGATTTTTTTAACCATATGATATTTTATTCTGTGTATCACATATAATGTCACACACATATTTCAGAGAGCTGAGACTGATATGACTGACAGATGGAGAAAAAAAAGTCTCAAATTCAGTTAAAGTACAAAAACTGAGACTCTGGGGCTCCTTCTCCTGATTTGCATGTTACTTCAAACGAAAATCTGAGTTACAATCCATAAATAGCCTGAATGTTCCGCATGCTGCAATCCTCCTTCAGAACAACGAAATCTCTCCGTGATGACTCAAGATGAACTTCCTACATGAGCTATGAGCAGCGCCAGGCCGTCCTTACCTGCTGGTCCTGCAGTTTGACGCCCACCACTCTGAAGGTGTTGTTGGCAGTGTTGTGGTAGATGTTGATCCTGCTGAATCCCTGCTGTCCGGGCTTGATGGGCACCCACTTCTTACTGGTGTCATCGTAGACCATGACCGAGGCCCTCGCCTGGCAGATACTCTGCTCACTGAGACAGTAAAAGAAGGACAAAGACAAAAGAAAACAAGAATTTAACAAGTGCAGACTATGTAGTATTCATTATTCTATCAAAATAAACCAGTGTTCATTCAGGAAACAAGTGATTCAAGCTGAAACCCATTCTCATGTTCTGATTTTTTACATAATAAATGAGTAAAAGTCCACAGAACACTAACTTAACGGTTGCTCACTTCATTTTAGCCGCCTTCATCCTTTTTTGTAGTTGCTCTTGTGGATAAATATTGTTGGTTTTCCTGTGATTTTTATGAATGAGGTCACATTCTTTAATTGGCTTAAGGTAAAAAAAATGTTCATAATCTGAATATATGCACGGATAGATGTCTTGTAATGAAACTTAAATCTGAGATAAATGAGGGTATATGAAGGGTTAAGAGATGACAAGGTGGAAGACTGATCAGAAGACGTGAATTATGAGGAAATTAATAAAAATAGAAAGAATAAAAAAGAACAGAAATCACAAAGCAAAGAAAAATAAACCCCTTTCAGAAAATTTTGTTGTAATTAAAAGGTCAGAATCTCTTAATAATGACAAAAATATGGCCAAAAAATGAAGAAAAAACACTTAAACCCAATACTAAGCTCTGTTCTTTATTTGCGAGTAACACAATTCAGCATCGATTCAGACTCACTGGGTTATGTGACACTGAAGCTGTTGAAAAAATGCTGAATGCTTTTTTTTTTTCTCCAGCAAACATACTGATGTAATATAGAGGACGCACTAAAATCCAATAAAAGAATCCAAAACCCAGTCATAAAATAAAAATCCATACCAAATGTTATTACACTGGATAAATAAACTGCACCTCTGTTTATTGGATTTTAAAGCTCTTTTAGTGTTGTATTAATATTTCTATGGGATGAAATCAGCATTTTTTTTTCAATATATTCCATGTTGTGGGGATATTTTTGTCAAAATTACAACATCTTAATGTTAAAATTACAAGATTATGATCATCTAACTATGAAATTTTGTCTTTTTCTAATCCAATGTGTAGATTCTGTGTGATGTGAGAGTTACAGAGCAGAGAATACATAGGAACCCTTATTTTTTTGTGTTTCTTTTTTGTGAAATTGCAGTGAAATCAAGTGCAGTGTGTTTGTCTGAAGATGTTACTGTAAGTGAGATAATTACTGTGAACACGACATCAACTCTGTTTTCTAATTCCATGTTACACTAATAGTCTAATCCAAATGTAATCAAGCGCTTGTCCGGCATCTGTTGACGTCCTTAAGGAGAGCTGATCCTAATGTGTGTGTGTGTGTGTGTGTGTGTGTGTGTGTATGTGTGTGGCCTCCAGTGTTGTGTCTGCACACTTCCACAACTCAGTGCATTCATTTCAGTACAATAAACATCCCTCTATTCACGGATCCTATATAATAATAAACACTATATACACATACGTAAACTGTAAATACCCGCGCCCATTCCATGACCTTTTCTATACGTTTCACTGACAAAAGCAGGTGCTGTAGAACTGCAGAGTAAAGGGAAAATAGAGGATGAAGGTGGAAAAATAACAAGATAAAGCGAGAGGAACAGAGAATACAATTTTGACTTGCAAATGAGATTAACAAGAAGAGTCCCATCTGTGTCTTTGCCTCCTTGCCAAGCTAAAATTAGTGGAACGACCCCTGAGGCTGAAGGAAAGAGCTGCGTCAGAGAAGACAGCAGGAAAAAAATAGGGAGAAACGGGGAAAAGTCTTGGCTTGTAGGGTAGCTACTTTGACTCTTTTCACCAGAATTGGATGATGTTAATGCGTTGAAATTTTTGAGTTGTGTCTGTCATCAGTTTATGCGGAAATATCACTCAGTTCTAGGACACAAAAGACTGAAAAAAAAAAAAGCCTTAAAATCATCCCTAACTGAGACTAATGGGACTCACTAGAGTTATTCACACATACAACCAAGCATTTCCATGTTCAACGCTCATGTTCAGCCAGGGTTCCTTCAAATAATACATCAACAAAAGAAAAAAAAAGCTCCTCATCTCACCCCTGCTGCATGCATTTTAAGCTGCTGGTATAAATACCTTCATCCTAGGTCGCGTCTTACGCTCAACATCATGCATTAGCGGCTTTAATGCGCAACCACTTGAAATCAGCCAGGGCAGACCCGGCAGAACCAGCAGGGCAACGATGTGTTTAATTTATTTTCTTTAACTCGTCGTGCCTGTTAATTTTTAAAAAGGACTTCTTGGCAACTAGCTGAAAATGGCATCGAAGGCCCAGAAGCATGAATAAATGAGGTTCTAGAGCTAAAAGAGACTCGAGCAGGAAAAAAAAAAAAGGATGGGGAAGGAGATGGAGGGTGGAGAGAAAAGAGGAGGGAGGACTGTGAAGGAGCTGAGGCAACAAGAAAACAAGTTCTTCTGACTGACAGTTATAGGACACACATGCAAATATAGGCACAAATATGGGAAAGTAGCGCTCCGTGCCACACCCACTGAAAAATTAACAATTGCTCTGTAGGACATGAATAAATCAGACACTTCTGGATTCACCTTGACAGGACAGACTCATGTGCAGCAGTGCCATCCTCCTTGGTCTGTTCATGACCAATCTGGGCTCTGAACTGACTAATACACACACAGAAATCTCAGAGAGGAAGTCTTATCTTTAGGTTTGTGATGTATTTACTTGGAAATGAGAAGACAACTATGGCTAGGCTCACCTGACAGGTATAATTATCCCAAATGTGATGTTTTTACTCATATGTGACTTTTTAATGCTAGTGTGAACAGCCCATATCACATTGTCACCTTCCTAAAATAATTGTAAAAAAAAAAAATAAAGTCTTTTTTTTTAAAATACTTTTTTGCCTAAATCATCTCCATATGATGCTGGCCACCTTTAACCCCTAAAGACCCAGCGCTACTTTTGTGGCAGTTCCCAAATGAGTTTTTCTCTCTATTTAACCTTTCTTAAGTGATTTATCACCATTTATTACAATATTATCTCCTGAATTTTGCATTTTTTTCCATGAAAATTAGGTATTTTTCCTATATTTAATTTACTGATCATGTAGATGTTCATAAAATCTCACATTAAAGTTGAGGGTTATTATATCAGAAACAGAGAAAACTGCAGAAAAAGTGACTTTTTCAACAAAATATATCATTAACTAAACATAATCCAAGTGTTTCCATCCACTGTCATTGATCCAACTCCATGGGTTTTACTGGTGAGTCAATGCTGTAGAAGATGACGGTGTTTCCGCGTCAACTATGAAGCCTCTGGATGTCCAAATGGGTCATATCTGATGACCATGAAAAGATGACAAATTGCATTTTACATCAATTATTTGCATGTATTAGTAGCTTTAGTGGATCAACAGGTATTAAACATTTCAGGTCAGAAGATGATTTTGGTTGCAGTGGTTGTTTGGGTCTTTAAGGGTTAATATATTCTCAGCTGAACAGATCATGTGATTCTACCCTGTAAAATAATTGCATATGTCAAAAGTGTGACTTAGGCCTGGTTATGTTTTTTGTGTCCTGAAAAATCTGAAAAAAAAGACAATTTTCTTAGGAAGGTGACGACATGTAACCTGAGCTTCTCAGTTCTGATCCAGATCACCTCCATTACATATCCATCCATCCATTTTATAAACCATTTAGTACTCATAAGGGTCTCGGGGGTGCCAGAATATATCCCAACTACCACTAGGGTGAAAGCGGGGTACAACCTTGGACGTGTCCCCAGTTCATCGCAGGGCTGACATACACAGACGGACAAAGATTCACACTCACATTCACACCTATGGGTGTTATTTAATCTATTACCCTTTATCAGCCAAGTGACTATTTTTGGTCATTTCCACATATATTACAAGACAGCGACAATAACAGTTCCAGTAAGGACAGCGAGTCCCCAATCTCAGGTCCAATGTGGTCTACAGGGTTTGTAAGGTCCACCTCTGCATGAACAGTGAGTGTACCTGCTTTGTTCGGTACCATGAAGTAATGGTACTAATTAGGGATGCACGGATACCACTTTTTTCCAGACCGAGTACGAGTACTTACATTTGAGTACTTGCCGATACCAAGTACCGATACGAGTACTTAATAATCCCATTCCAGTTCTTAATTCCTTTTGTAAATGTGCTTTATTGTCGTTGTCATTAGTCTGACTGGAACAAAGTGCTGCTACTGACATTTAATGTGTTGGAATGAGCGTTTCTCAATTAATCCACCAGGGGACGCTGCTCTGAATTAACCATATTGGACAAATACCACGAAGAAGAGTAAAGTTTTTTGAGAAGAAGAAGAAAGTCAGTAATAACAAACATGGAGACGACAGAGGTAACACTAATGTGATACTAATATTGCAGCGTTTTTGTTAGTAAGGTTTAAAAGTTTAGCTTCAGCAGGTAGAGAAAAGAGAAATGAGCAATAAGTTTTGTTTTCACTTCCGCTGGCGGCGGTCCACACCGCTCCGTACTCCTGCTGGTCTGGGTACACATCCGCCAGCACCTGGAAAACGGATGGAATGTACGCAGAGGACGGACAGAACGCTGCGTCCATATCTGTCTGTCTTTAACGTTACTTGCAGTCAGCGTTACTTTTATCACCGTCATTTATTTAGAAAAATCTCCACACTCCACACACATTATTCCACCGCTGTGTACCTGCTGCACTGAACTGTGAATGTCAAACGGCCGTAAGTGGTATCGGTGCATTTGTATTGGATATCTTTTACGAGTATGAATATGAGTACACACACTGAGTATCGGAGTCGATGGCTGATACTCATATCGGTATTGGTGCATCCCTAGTACTAATGTAAAGAATGATGTTCAAAGGGATAATGTGGATGTGGACAGGTGTCTGGATCAGCACTTATGTTGGTCTAATGGTACAAAATTATATATTTATATTTATTTATTATATTATGTTTATTATTTATTTATATATATATATATAATATTTATTTATTTTTTGGCCATTTACGGGTAAGAAACCAAATATGGTAAATTCACTGACCTTGATTTTCTACATGAAAAAAAAAAATAAATAAATAAATATATATATATATATATATATATATATATATATTTTTTTTTTTTTTTTTTTTTTTTTTTAATTTCACCGTTTTATGTCCTCCAATAACACACTAAGGTTGAAATTTTGAATTTCAGAGTATTTCAATGAGTGCCCTATAAAGGGTTAAGGTGCATGTGTTTGGACAGTGGGTGGAAGCCAGACAGAACCCACACAGAGAACAAACTCCACATTAAACCCATGCCCTTCTTGCTGGGAAGCGATAGTGCTCACCACTGCACCACCCAGCCACCCTCACCACCATTTGTGGTCCGGAATCTGATACAGATCAGATCAGACCAGATGAGACCTCAGTCTGAACAGTCAGATCAAAATGCAGAGAGAGAACTTAAAGCACTCACATGCTTTAAAGTAGTTTAATCTAATCATGAATGTAGAGTAAAATCAAACACTATCAGGGACCTTTTCCACCGTTTAATGAACATTGATAATCCTGTATTTTAGCTTATGCATGACTTTTACTTGTAGTAGAGTATTTTCACTGTGCGTATTAGAACTTTTACTATAATCTTAAAATTTCTACCCTCTCTGGTTTCATGCATGCGGTTCAGCCCAAGACTGTTAACCCTTAAAGACCCATAATATCATACTCTGCATTTTGCATATTCAGTGAAATCAGGTATTTTCCTGTATTTAATTTACTGATCATGTAGATATTCATAAAAGCTCAGAGAACATTTAAAGGTTAAAACTGAAAAAAATTGCTTTTTTAACGGTGACGATGTTTCCACATTCACAATGGAGCCTCTCAACTTCCGCATGGGTTATATGTGATGATAATGAAAAGCTGAGAGACTTCATTTTACCTGAATTATTTTAATGTATTGATAGGATTAGTGGTTGAGAAGTTAATCAATATTTTAGATCAGTTGATGCTTGTGGTTGCTGGCAACTGTTTTGGTCTTTGTGGTTTGAAAGTTTACAGTAGAATGTGATATTGGCCAAATTAACCAATAAAGACCCAAACATCCACCGGCGACCAAAAGCATCTGCTGATCTAAACTGCTGATCCACTAATCCTATCAATACATGTAAAATAATTGGTGTAAAATACAGCTTGTCATCTTTTCATGGTCATCAGATATGACCCATTTGGATGTTCAGAGGCTCTGTAGTTACCATGGAAACACTGTCATCTTCTATAACATTGATTCACCAGTAAAACCCATTAAGTTGGATCAATGACAGTGGAAGGAAATGCTTGGTTTATGTTCAGTTAATAATATATTTCACTGAAAAAGTCACTTTTTCTTCAGTTTTCTCTCTTTGGATATAATAACCTTTGAATTTACTGAGTTTTCATGAACATCTAAATTAAATATAGGAAATCAAATATCAGAAAATGCATGATTTACAATGAAAAATGCTACATTTAGAGGATAATATTATAATAAATGGCAATAAAATAGAGAGAAAAAATCATTTGGGAACTGCCAGAAAAGTAGGACTGGGTCTTTATGGGTTCAAAAAAATGTAAATACCATACCAAAAAAAAATTGGATTTGACTATTAAATAAATATGCACTAAGGCTGATTCAACTTCAGTAATAACATCGAAGACGATGCTGATGGTTTAAAAGCATTGAATTCCGATTATATAGAATTATCTGTTTTACATAAGCTATTTTTTTTTAAAGCAGCTAACATGTAAAAGTAATAGGCCAGTGAACTAAGGTCAAATTAATGAGCCTCTGTTCTGTTAAACAGATGAATTATTCATCTTTACCACTGTATGCTTGATAGGCTGAAAATAATGATTACTGCTGAAATGCAGCAGCAGAGCATATTTTCCTGTTTTTAATCTAAGTTGTTATACACACAAATGTACTCAATACATATAAACTATACACAGAAAACACACTCATTAAGTTCTCTCACATTTCAGGGCATTTAGGGGTTAATGAGATTCATCTTCCACAATTTTTGCCTTTTTTTTTTTTTTTTTTACATTTTTGCATTAAATTACAAAACTTTTCTTTGAGGGTCACAGATGTTTAGTTTAAAGATGTACTGAATGAATAGTGTACACAAACGTTTTGCAGAGTCCTCGCATCATCAACAATGAAGCAGCTCACACCTGGTCCCATCACACTGATCAATCATTAACCGGCGCTAAAACGTTTAGTTCCTCTGTTTCTGCTTCCTGCGCTCTGGAACTCTGCTAAATCTGCATCACTTTTCAGATGTGAGACAAACAACACGACCTCATGCTGTGACAGGAGAGGGATACGCTTTTGACTCAGAGCGGAAACACAGGTAGAAGGAAAAAACACATCATACACACACGAGATGGAGTCGTATGCATATAAAAGCCTCTGAAGCTTGAAAAGGAGTAGTAATTTTATACTATATCTGGGTGATGAATTGCCAAAAAACAGATGGTGGTGGAACCTAAATGCAGTATAATAACTTCAGGTGATGGCAATTTAGTATAAGAAGTATTGCTTTTGCGACAATGACTGATTCCTGAGTGAAATATAGTACGTGTATCTGCACTGGAACAACGTGCATGCTCCTGTCAGTGTGCTGCCGTCAGTGTCTGCACATGACAGTCCTTACACTAATCTGTGCTGTCAGAGGCCTCGTATACATCTCAGTGTCGTCCATACAGTGGGCAGACTGCAGCTCTTACACCACCCTGCAGACATCACAACATCAAAGCTATTGTGCTGCTCCACTTTCGGAAGGCCTTTGCGCTCAAGGCAGCGGTGCACCAACAACAAAAAGAATCTGCCTGAAATAGAAGCATAGTCACACACATACACTGCTGCATGCAAATGTGTGTATAATCAGACTACAGTTTCACACTATTTATTTATTCTCCACCTTTTGGGTGAACAGTATCTAAACATACACAGAATTGGAGGGCACTGGAGGCAACAGCTTCAGGCAAACTCTTGCACTTTGGTTGAAAAATTTATGACTTTGATAAAAATACAAACAATATATTTACAAATCCCTTTAAGGAGCTCTGCCAGTGGGCAACGGTTACTGTCCATAGGAGATCAAATGCTCTAAACGGATTTAGTAGATTATATTATATTATTATCTACTGATGGTGTGATCTGGGGTTTTTTCAGTTGGTCGGGCCTAGGTTCAGAAACATTATGTGGCCAAAAAATTAGGTCAGCGACAACGTGACTATACTGAATGACCAGATTTGAACATCAGCACATTTTTTCTTCCATGATGACACAGACATATTCCAAGATGAGCATTAGACATCATTTTCACACATGCACTGGCCTCAAGAGAGTCCAGACCTGACCAACATGGGGAGTCTGGGATGTAATGGACTTTACACAGTGGTCTGACTCTACCATCAATGCAAGATCTTGGTAAAAATTTATGTAATTACTAACACAAATAAATGTTGTAACAAAATGATACCACAGGGGAAGCACCCTTTAACCAAAACTAAAGGCAGTTCTATAAAACGCTGTTACACTACCTTTTTTTATCCAGGCAGTGTATGAAGCAGAGAGGTGACAAATTAAAAGACAAACCTTATGGGACTCATCTCTTCCAGGACAACACATACATCGAATGGACATAAAGATGAAAATATTGTAATATTAGATCTGAAACCAGTTGAACACCTTTGGAGCTTTCAGACTGATGAACACCACAATCATCAAAACATCAAATGACGGAATATCTGACAAGATGTGGTGGAACAACAGCTCACTAAAATTATACTATGTTGATTTTCCACTAATTTGTCACCCATGTACAGTTAAGGAAAAAAATATTAAACCATCTAAAGTCATCAAAAACAATGGTTATGCAATCAAATACTATCTCCTGTGTGTATCATGTGACTAAAACAGACAGAAAATAAAGCATGGAATGTCTAAAAGCACTGTTTTTGTCAGTACAATGCCATAGATATTAATGTAAGAACTGAAGTGATTTTGGTTATTATCAAGAAAACATGGAAAATGGTTAGATATCAGCACTGAAATTAAACTCTTATGAGCTATTTTTGTTGTTATCATTATATTTGTCCAAACAAATGTATCTTTCATTGTACCAGGCATTAAAATGAACAAGAAACTGAAGAAAACAAGGGTGGTCTAATATTTTTTTCCGCAGCTGTGTGTCAGTTACGTACAAACAGCTTTAAAAATAACAAATTGTATATATAAAAGTACACTCTCCACATTGAATACATGACACTAGTCACTCAGAGTTAAGTGCACTCATAATGCTATCGCCTGTGCTCAGTCAAAAGTGAAAGTCATTTTCAGCTCTTTTTTTTCCACCAGTGAAAAAGAGCAACATCATCACTGCTCTTATTGTGGAAAAAAAAGGCTTCGATTTAAAGGTTGAGGGATGGGCGCGCACACTTCTAATAATTTGCAAACCAAATGATGGAATCTCCTCAGAGATTTGTTGCTCTTTATTTGCAAAACCAACAGTCCAATCCTTTCAGCGTCAGTACAATGACTACACACTGAGACACGACCTTGAGACGGGGCGAGGAGCTGTGCTAATGCCAGACTCAGATTTAGATCCAACATTCCTGGACGAAAGTGTCTGCTGTTCTGGTGGCTCAGCAGGATAAACTATATCTCTTATCATCATCAGCTATTAGTGCATAGACAGGTGAATGGACATTTAAGTGGAGCAGTAATCAGACCAGAGCACTTAAAATGGTTGTGGTTACTACATTTTTTTCTTTTTTCTTTTTACGATTGTGCTCTTACTATTGTGTTTTACTACTGTTGTTTTGAAGTTTGTGGATACTGCTGGAACCTGTAAATTTCCCTATGGGATGAATAAAATATCTATCTATCTATCTATCTATCTATCTATCTATCTATCTATCTATCTATCTATCTATCTATAAAAGGACTCATATTTTCCTGCAGAAATAGACAAAGCCATTAGAGCTTTTGGGAATGCAGTATAATTTGGACTTAAATACATAACATGATGGATATCTATCACTTTTTGTTTTGTTTTCTCTGCTTGTTTTCCTTTTCACTTTGATTATAAAGAAACAACATTCTTGATTCACATACTTATGTGTTTTATTTTACTATATGATATGAGCTCTTGTGCAAACCAAGGTTATAATAGTTTTGGATTTTTCATTATAGTTTAGTTTTATTTAGCTTGGACTTTTTTTTTCTGTAATTCAGTTAGTTTTAGTTAGTTTTTAGAGCAGGTTTGCTAGTTTTTATTAGTTTTCGTTATTTTCTAAATGCTTAGTTTTAGTTTTTTTTTTTTTTTTAATATATCTTTTCTCTTCTTCACCATCGTATTCAAATAAATCCCAGACAGGACTCTGCTGCTTTCTCCCAACTTCACTCTCCATGTTTGCAGGTAGAGTGGGGACCAGAAGACAACTCTAAATGACAAGTGACGAAAAGTGATGGACTGTTAAATATCATATGGTGCCAGCAGCTAAAATTGCTTGAGGGAAATAAATCGATTTCGTATCAATCCGACATTGACAAAGACGAAAACGAAGGGAATTTTATCCATAATTTTCATATGTTTTAGTGAGTTTTGTAAACACACAATACAGTTTTAGTTACTTATTTTTTTCTTTTAATTCTAGTTTTTATTTATTTCAGTTAATGAAAATGTTTTTTCAATTCTAGTTTTCGTCATTTTGTTAGTTTTTGTTAACGATAATACCCTTGGTGCAAACATTATGTACTACCATAGTGTGCTAGTGATGTTGCACAAGCGTATATTTCATAAACCAGTCTTATAGCATCATTGTAATTTTAATTTTACCGACTGTTTTTTATGTTTGTTTACTGTTTGTAATGCTGTCAAAAACTTGAATGAATAGAAGTTTAAAAAAAAAGGTTGTGGTTACATTTCTTGGTGCATAGTAGCAGTTTTTTTTTTTTTTTTGTATTCCTGATTCATCACCTTTGGGGGACCAGAGCAAATCACAGAAAGTGGCTTTGTGTCCTGCAGCCAGCTGCTCAGAAGGAACAGCCAAATCCTGAGAGTTAGCTGGCAGAACAATTGCTACCACAAATTGTTTGTCTTTTTGTCTAATGCAGCTACAAAATACTCTCTGTTTTCTGAGACTGGAAGAAAATGATGGAGAAAGCTCTGCCTGCAGTAACCTAAAATAGCACACAATGAAACTTCTTGTGCATGCATACAAGTATGTGTGTGTGTTTCTGCATGTGTGAGAATCGACTGCATGAAACATCAAAGCTGCATAAAGCAGAAAGAAGAACAGCTGACAGCTTAAACATTTATAAGCGTGCCAGAGCAGAGCAACATCAGCAGTGAGACTGAGCATGAGCTAAACCTCGGCTATCAGAGAAAATGGGATAAATTAGGCTAAACCGTCACTGAAATCCAGCCGCTGGGGCCAGTTGGCATAATGAGAAGCTACTTTGGTTAAATGACGCTCATTTCTCTGCTCAACACTCATCTTCTATCAATCTTTACTTCGGCAAAGATGCACAAACGAGTCCGTCCCAGTTAGATGCCTCTGCTGGCTGTAGTTTGACTGAAATTAGTTCTTGTTGTGCTGGATGTCAGCCATGTTTGTGCAGCACAACCTGCTCAGGCAGCTTGTTCATTTGAAACTTTGTAAAATGATCACAAAGTTTAAACATGCAAATGTATACTTGGCGCATGAAAAATTCACCCACAAAGACTCAGCTCACAGCAGGAACCAGCGCTCACAGCACACTTTAACAAGAATAGCACTCTTTTCTCAAATATTGACTCTCATTTTATGCTGTAATTCCCAAAACTGCCGTCCCAAAAAATATTCTCTCGTTTTGAGGAAACTTTTCTTGTAGATAGTTGTTAAGAAATTAGATCATGTCATGGTGATTTTTCTATGAACTCTTTACTTACTGCTAAATCTGCTGCTACTACTTGGAAACTCTAAAGAACTTAATGCTAATGAGAGACTTAGCGATGTGGTTGAGGTTAATGTGTACAGAGCAGGAATGTGATGTTCATAGTTAACTAAACATGCTAAACTTCAATCATCTGAAGCTTTACCTTTAACACTTAAAAATCTGCAAACCAAAGCAACTTTTACTTCTGAATTACTAATCCTATTATTACATGTAAATATTTCAGGTAAAATGCAGTTTCTCAGCTTTTCGTTTTCCCTAGATATGACCCATTTGGACGTTTAGAGGTGTCATCTTTAACGTGGAAACACCATCATCTTCTGCAACATTGATCCCCAATAAATCCATGTAGTTTAACAAATGATAGTGGCTGTAGATGCTAATTTTTTGTTCAGTTTCTTGAAAAAGTTATTTTTTTTTTCCAGTTTTCTCAGTTTTGACAAAGCAACCTCTGAATGTGACCTGAACTTTTACTGGATCTACATGATAAGCAAATTAAATATAGGAAAATATACTTAGATTTTCTGATTTTCACTGAAAAACACTAAATGTAGTTTATGATATTATAATAAATGGTGACAAATCACACAGGAAAGGTTAAATGTAGAGAAAAATTCATTTAGAGGTTTAATCCTACAATAATTAGGTTTTCAAATACACATTGCAGCTTTACATATTATTTATTATTTAGTTGATATTCACACCCAGCCCTGTGATGAACTGGCGAAATGTCAAGGGCGTACCCCGCCTTCGCCCGTAAGTAGCTGGGATAAGCTCCAAGCGACCCCCGTGACCCTAGTGAAGATAAAGCGGGTTCAGATAATGAATGAATGAATGATATTAACACACAAATATTAACCACAGTACATACTGTGTCGGGGCCTAAAGGTGATTTAGGAAAGGATTTCTTGCACTGTGGTATAAAAACGAGGC
Source organism: Sphaeramia orbicularis (assembly GCF_902148855.1). Classification (NCBI taxonomy): domain Eukaryota; kingdom Metazoa; phylum Chordata; class Actinopteri; order Kurtiformes; family Apogonidae; genus Sphaeramia; species Sphaeramia orbicularis. Next base: position 18,540,850 of record NC_043979.1, on the reverse strand, counting down.
TCTAAACCAGAAAAAACATAACGCCTGGAACAGAAAAACATCCTGATTGCATTTACTTATGTGAAGATCCATTAAAATATACATACCGGCATTAAAAAAAGCAAATATCACTATCAGAACGAGAATTAAATGTTCATATCTGTAACTAGAGAAAACAAAGAATTACATGACACTGTGTATGTGAAGTCCTCCATCCTTAGGTATGAATCCCCTGAATGTTCACTGGTGGATAAATGCTTATGCCTCTATCTGTGAAAAAGGGACTATAAAAGAGTAAACCATCAATTTTACTGTTTGCAGGCCAGTTACATAAGCAACTTGCTCACTAGCGTATTTGAGGTTTGGCAGTGAAGTGGGGAGGTGGGAAAAAAAGTGAACCAGGGAGTGTAAAAAGAAACAGAAGAAACTAAAGAGAGAAAAATGGGTCTGTGCTGACAGCAGACTTTCAAACATCCTGCCAGCTCTGATACAAACAGCCATAAACCAAACCAGAGAGTTGGAAAAAATCTAAAAATAACTGGCCTCGGCTGAATTATTATTATTTTTTTTTTTTTCAAATTTGGAAATCATGCTGCTCACTCACTCACTATGTGCTTGTATAAATATTATTAAGACTGAACAGAGACAATGATAATCCGTCTTGTCTCTATGACTGACTCTCTACTGTTACAGCTGGATATGACGCTGCATATTACAACCAAAATAGAAAAGCTGTTTTTGAACTTCTTCTCTGTGGATTCAGAGTTTTAGATCATTACTCGCTCTCTCTCACTGGCCCAATTTTTGCAGGTCAATGCATGCTAATAGAGAAGTATGCACTGTTTTAGACCATTGGCACGATAAGGAAATTTCATTTGATCATATCAGTGCCAGAAACTGAAGGAATTGATATGAAACCCTGGTACATTTCTCTGTTACATGTCTAAAAGACCTAAAAGACATAATCCCAGATATTAAAAAAAAAAAATTCCAGTTGTGTGCATTAACATGTTAATTTGCTGCTCTACACATATATTCAGCATGAAGAGTCTGCTAAAAGAGTTACTCAAAAGCATGCTAATCAAACAGTGTGTGTCCCCGAGACCCTGCTGAGAAGACACACTGCTGAAACCACGCAAGAGCACGCTAATCTGTTGGCATGACAACTGGAGTGGAATATTCGTTTGGCCTAGAAAATATGGCTGTGAAGAAAAGATGAATGAGCAGCGAGATATAAATAAAAAACAGCAACATAAGCCAGTCTGCGCTTTAATTACAGCCGACTGTCTCTGCAACAATACAACAATGTCACGTCTCCTCCGCTGATCGTCAAATCACTGTGTCACAGAGCCATAAAATGTGTATTTGTGTAGTGTATGTATCGGTGTGGAAGTGTATATGTAGTTAAATAGTGTATGGACTCGCCTCGAAGGCAGACGCAGCAGACATCACAGACCGTAAAAGCGTGTTTATATACGGTGTGTCTACTGTACATGTTTCTCTTGCTTTGGGGGTTTCGTTATTCTCTTTCTCAAACTGTTAATAAAGTCTTAAACGTCTCATACGATCCACTGGGGTCACCTGGGACTGCTGGGGAAATAAAGCCAGGTTCTGGTGCCGTAAAAACGGGTCCGAATTTATGGTTTAATTCCAGCTGAAAGCCAGTAAGTGAAGGGAGAGCAACGATGAGGTTTCTTTTACTGCTGCTCCACATGATCGCATAAAGCATTTAATAGTTTCCTCAACCCTGAGTGCTAATGCTGAGACTCTGAGCAGCAGTGCAGCGGTGGGAAATCCTGCAGAGGAGGGTAGAATCAAGAGGTTGAATGTGAGATCAGGTACACTCCACTTTTATGTTTGGCCAGAAACTGCATGTATTATTAAGAGTTTTTGGAAGAGAAAGTCATGCCTTGAAGATTAGTGTACGGGTTAAGCGGTGCATCAGTGGTGGTGTAAAGAGATGTCTTATTTCTGACAGTGGTTTTTAGGCACATGTACAAAGTGTAAAAGGGAATTTATGAGGTATTTATCCATGGTCAGTGTATTACCTGTGGCATATTGGAATCAATTGCATGGCAAAAAATTATATGTTAACCAAAAAGCTTCAGTTATGTTAAGTGGATGTCCTTTGTTTTTTCTTCTGCTCAAAACATATAAATGAATGAAAATGAATGCCAGTACTGGGTGATATACAGTCACGGAAAAAATTATTAGACCATCAGAAGTCATCAAAAACAATGGTTATGCAATCAAATATTAACTCCTGTGTGTATCATGTGACTAAAACAGACAGAAAAGAAAACATGGAATGCCTTAAAGCACTGTTTCTGGCAGCACAATGCCATAGCCATGCCAAGTGATTTTGGTTATTATCAAGAAAACATGGAAAATGTCTCGATATCAGCTCTTAAATTAAACTCTAATGAGCTATTTTTGTTGTTATCATTACTTTTGTCCAAACATATGTACCTTTAGTTGCACCAGGTATTAAAATGACCAAGAAATTGAAGAAAACAAGAATGGTCTACTAATTTTTTCCACGACTGTAGATAAAAATGTAATCATGATGAAAAATATGTTTATGTCAGTTGAGTATAATAATAATCATGAGAAATGTCAAATCAGTTTTTCAAGTTTCAGGCATATTCTGGGACAAGACGAACTGACATTAATAGTGCTTAAAACTTCAATTCTTTATTCATTAATTTTCCATAATCAGGTAATTCAATACGATCCCATCCCAGCTTACATTGGGAAAAAGTGTAGTTCATCCTGGACAAGCTGCCAGATCAGATCATCTTTGCTGACATGAGCAACCTACAACCAATTTATAGCTTAATTTATAGTCTATAATTAACCTAATAAGGTTCATGTCTTGGACTGTAGGGGGAAGTGATTTGCATCATTACTTTGGCAGAAATTTTACACCAGATGCCCGTCTGGATGCAACTCTCTGTATTTATCCACCAGGCGTAGGCCTAAAACTGGAACCAGTGACTGGATGTATATAAATGAAGTAAATTAAATAAATTAAGGCAATGAACATCCTTGTTTGATCACCCAGCTCTAGTTTACAGAATATTTCATTTATCTACACCATTTTACCCTGCCACTAGACAGACCTGTTTAGGAAAACAGACTCCCTTGACAAACCAGTAACTGTACCCAACAGAACATGGGAGTTGCTGATCAAGTTTGTTTATTTTTGTTATTAAACAACTTTGAATTTTAACACATAAATTTGGATCAAATGCAGACCTGCATGGGTGTGTGGTTCAAAATATGACAGTTTTTTTGGGGGAGGTTTGGTTATGGGAGTCTGGGGGAATCAGTTCCACGCTGAATGGCCACCACCACCGCCGCCTTCAGAAGCCCACTGGTTACTGCCTGTACTTTTATGTGTTTCTCCCACTGTCATATTGCAACTCAGGAATAATTTGCCAAAAAGGCTGATGGACTCACCAAATTTACATGTATTTAAAAGAACACTAAAATCTAGGGTGTACCATATGTGAAAGTTGTACTTATTGGATGTGTTCACTGTTATTTATTGCTACTGCATTGTCACTGTATTTAATGCGAATGATGTATAAATTTTTAATGTCTTTTTAACTGGGACCCACATTAAACAATAAACAAGCAATAAACAATATTGCAGGAAACTGACTGACTATAAAGGAGTACCTCATATAACTCCAATAATAAATGAAATAACCTTTTAAGAAACACGTTGTCATCTCAGCAGATTAGCTTTTGCACAAGTGATGTTGAGACTCTGGATGTTCCTAACCTTTCACCATCTCCTTTTACATCATGTACTTCCCTCCTGAGTTATCCCCACATCACTGAGACAACCCACCAGGCAGAACAATAGAAATTAACAAGAGGACTGAGTGTGTCTGACCCCGCTTGACTTAAGTCATTAAGACAAAGACAGAGAAGAGAGTAGGAAATAGCTGAGCGAATCAGCAGCGGAGGATTTAGACTTCAGATGGTCCTTTATGTCTCAGCAAAGACAGCCAAATCCTCTGACATAACAGAAGCATCAGTAGAGACAACACATGGTCAATAGATCCCTGATGAGTTGACTGCTGCCCCAAACAAACATTTTAATCTGCCTTGACCTCACTGCAACCCTACAACCACAGCTGAGGTTCAAGACGGTGGACGCACATGGGACTGAAATCCTGCAGGTGCGTGCACATCACCTTAAAAGACACTGGATTTTTTTGATTCATGTGTGGCATTAAAGGCTTGAAGTCCAGCAAGGAGCTAGACATTCCTGTCTAGTTTGTTGTTCGTGGGAATCTTGATGTTGGCTTAATGAGCGTTTGTTGGAATGTTTCATACCAGGTCTAGAGCCTCAGGCTGCGCTCGTCTACCTCCAACTAAAGCTGAGCGCTACTGGAAACATAATAGAGGAGTCAAACTTGTTGACTTCCGCTGGTGAGTGTGTGCCATCGTACATGTATAGATTGTATGAGTGTATGTGCATGCATGTAAGAGATCAATCACTGTCTCAATCAGGCCGAGCAGGAGTGGAGGACCCATGCTGAGAGGGATGGCAAGAATAAAGGAAGAAGGAGAAGAAAAAAAAAGAAGAGAAATTAAGACAGAGACAGAAAGAGGAATCGAGGAGACAGTGGAATAGAAAATCTATGGAGTTCAAAGAGGAGTGGGGGTGGGTTTTAAAAATGCATGGGTCTCCATTTGGCGGAGAGGAAGAAATTTCCCAGCAGAGAGAAGACAGTAGGTGAGAGCACAGCTAAGGCATTACCAGCACGACTGTCTACAAGGAGCACTTCCATGTGCCCACAAGAAGACAATGAAAGAAGAAAAGAGGATGAAAAGAGAAAAGGAAATCTGGGAAGATGCCCTGAGGCTGTGCGCTGTCTACCCCATGATGCCATTTAACTGCTGTTACTTACTGCACAGCTTCACACACAAACACACCACAAACGCAGACATGTTTACATGTGATCCATTTTACAGTTGAGTGTTTGCTAGAGGCCATTAGGTTAAGTGCCCTCCATAGGGGGACCACGTAGTCTGCATAACACCCACTGTAATTGGCAGACTCTTCCTTTTTCTAAACATAAACTGTGCCATGGTGATCATGCGAAGTCCTTATTTGTGCCACAAATCATTACAGCGTGGACTCGTTGACCCAGAGCGTTTCACAAATTCCCAGCAGATCTTTCTAATGTTTGACAGGCATGTGCGGTGGAGTCCATCTCCGATCTGTCACAGCAGTGAAATGATGGAATAATGCAGACGTTTGGTCTCCTCTGGGAACTATGCACAACAGAAAGCCCTTCCATCATCTGAGACATCTTCCTCGAGCAAAAACTTACATTTTAGGAGCTCTGGAGCTGAGCTAAGGGCAAGATCAACCAGGGTCACCAAAGTCACATTCAATATCCAAATAAATTAAGACTGTTGAGGCCATTTACCAATATGAGGCCTCTGTCTTTTATCAGTGTTTTATGATCTGCTGCTAAAATGGTTTAGACATAAAGCCAAAAAACAGCTGTAATCCTAGAAAAATAAAGTTAGTCAAGCTCATTGCTGTGGTCAAATAGAATTTCAGTTGTCTACTTGACTTTTACACCCATTTTACTCATCATTCATCAATAATTATAATACATTCTGCAACAATGTTCATGTCTCGCAAACAGATAATTTTGGATATTTGAAAAATGGCAAATGAAAAGTCAACCTCCTGTTACATTTGCTGATGCTGTTGTTAGTATGCTGTATATTTAAAGGTGAACTGTGAATGAAGGGATGAATTGCAAACAGTTAGCTTCACAACAGTAACATTTAGATAATTTTGTGAATGAACTACTTAGAAATACCTTAAAGCTATATGAGATAACTGAACGGTGGTAGAGGAAGTACGCAGATGTTTTACTTAAAGGCGTTTTATGGAAGAACTGTGTGTGTTTGTGGAGCTGGTGTTAATATCTCAAACTACCTGCCTCTCTAAGCTAAGGTTAGTGTTGCGTATCGCTGTAAATGAACAGAAGAGAGACATTAAAGAACAGGGAGATCTGACTCAAGCCTCTTACATAAATTTCTGGCGTGCCTGATATGAATGTAGACTACGGAGACAATTCTTATCTTAGTAATAGAGTTAGTTCACATTGAAAAGAAGCGGCTAACAACACAAACATCATGCAAGTAGATTAGCATTTGTGAGTAAAAGACCTACTTCAAAATATACCTAAAACTGCCAAAAGTAAAAATGCATGATGGCTCATTTCATAATAATAAATTAATAAATGCATTCATGCGTTCATCTTCAATGTTACGGTTTAATTACTGTTAATCCTGTTGGGTAGTTACATCTACACACAGGTAAAGTCCCATCCCTTCCATTGTGCCCCACTGGAGCAAATTTGGGAAAAAATATTAGCAGCAAAAGGACTGAATGATACCACCACTTAATGTTATTCAATTTAAAACATGAGTCTGTTTCTGTTTGAGGTAAAGACAGTAAAGTATAATTGTTTTTGTATTAAATGGCTTAATGGACTGCATCTCTCATTGCATGTTGCCAAAATCAAAACAGCCGTTACATCAAGATATTTCACCTCAATCTTCAAGAGGAATCTGGAAATACCTTAAAGGAGGCAAAAATCTCTGTGGTTCGGGCCATATTTACATGAGAGAGGCATCTTTACTGGGTCTAAACAGACAATGGACAGAGACAGTTACAATGACTTCAGGTGTATGGTCTTTCGATTTGAGTATTTTCAATATCATCAAATACAACAAACTGCAACTTCCTTGATTCGTACAATTGTCATTTATAGACATACATGTAAATGATGGTCTAAATAAATGGGATCAAAAAATCACATGACTGCAGAAGAACTTCCCCTCTCTATACCAATACATCATGACTTATTTTCTCATTATAATTTTATATTATATTCTGAATCTACAAGGTAACCAATAACTAAAGCTACTTGTCATGAATAGAGTAAAAAAAAACAAAAACAATAACCAGCACAATATCATCCTCTAATACGCAGTTAAAGAGACATAAAAAGCAGAAAACTGAAGTAAAAGTAAAGTATAGTTAGGATGCATTTAGGGCTGCATGATTTTGGCAAAAAATCAAATCCAGATTTTTTCCTCTAAAAACTCGATTTTCGATTTTTGGGTAGAACTACAAAAGACAACAGAAGTCAGCATGTCGTTTCTGTGAGCAGCCCACAATGCAAGCCACTGCTCCCTACCTCAAATCTGTGATGGAATCACATGATGAACCTACAGAAGTTTTTGTTTGTTCTTCATTAAATCTTTATTGAATGAAGTAGAGTATACAAACAATGTATACAACAAGAAAATAACATAACAAGTTTGCCAGGAGGAATACACTATGATACAATGTCCAAATCAGAGCAAATACTGATGGTTTTTATAGCCTTTTTGTTTCCAGCCTATCTAACAGCTTTAAATAAAGTTCAATATCTCTCAAAAAATAAATAATATTCGGTTTTGTGTTACAGAACTTACATTTGTGAATGAAAAAATTAGCAAGTAAGAGAAATAAGTTTATAATAAAAAAATTTTTGTTTTTTTTCCTTTTTGGGGTGTCTGGGCCCAGAAGTGATACCAATGTAAGTCAGTGACAGGCATCAGTCGTGCGTGCGTGGACCACGTAATATGAGTGATCCCCATGTAGTTATATTTCAACTGTGGGATCTGTGCGTGAAGCCACAGCTTATATTGCTGTAAGTACTGTGGGCTCATTAACAGATTTAACGTGGTCATTATACAGACTTCTGTGAAAGACCGCTCTCACAGATAGGAGGAAGAGCCTATGGTAGCCCGCAGGCACGAGAAAGATGAAATCGATTTGATGATTTCCTTTTTTTAAAAATCGTCCTAATTAAAAAATCTGATATCGATTTAAAATCGATTAATAGTGCAGCCCTAGATGGATTCCTTTTTTTTCCTTCTTTTATTAGGATGCATTCCACTACTCTTTTGACAAAAAAATGTGAAAATGTTGCAATGGAACTTAATTGCATTTTTTCAATGGAAATATACTATGACTGGTCGACCTGCTGTATATATTATAAAGGAGCTTATCTTCTGCTTGACCGATAAATCCTCACACTGGATCTTTAGGACACAAAACATAAACACACCAACACAACAGGGAGAAGGTCTGGCTCTGTTCTTATGTATACATTTGTGTGCATACATGTACGGTATGTTGTGTCTTCATGGATTAGCCAGCCCTGGTTGTCATGGTTATCTGGCTATACTGTAGCTACATCTACCCCGGTCACCATGGAGCCCAGTCTGGCTCTGACATCCGAGCATCCCTTGTGAAGGTTTTTCCACAGCTACAACCATCATCTTCGGCATGTCTTCCCTCTTCTCCTGCAATCACTCCGGCTCCTCCTCCTCCTTCTCCTCTGATTCCACGTCCATCTAACCCAACTGCATGTTTCACTCTCACATTTACAATCCACTTTCCTCTCTTTGCTTAGCTTTGCTGTTCTCACCATCCCCCCTCTCCCCTGGTCTCCTGTTTTCACTGCCTCTCATCTTATTCCCCTCCTCTTCTCCTCTCTGTCTCTTTCAGTTTATCATTTTTCCTATCTCCAATCCTGGCTGTTCTTCTTTCATCTCACTCAGATCTAATCATCTCACCTTGCTAATAATATGGCCACTGGTGCGCAGCTGTGTTCATTTCCTGTTTGCTGAGACTGAAATTAACCAATTTTACTGTTTACACTTGAACTTCAGTGGCAAAACATGACACTTAATCTTCAAAGAAATGGATCCCAATATCTTCATTTGTTTGTAGATCTCTTGCCAGTCCCTGTATAAAATCTGATTTGTGACACATGAATATTGTTCAATGGGTTCCATTGTTTTGTGTGAAAGCACTTCACACTTCCAGTTCCAACATCTTTAATTTCTGCAAATAATGTCAGTGTTGATGTGCAACTATTGTGTGTATCTCTTCCTGCAAAGAAGTGTAGAGGTGTGAGGCTCAGTGGGAAATGTGTGAGACTATTTTTTTCCCCGTGAAAGCTGCAGCCTGCACAGACACATTCAACACTGATATTAGCTGACATTTGCCGATGTTTGCTGATGCAGACATTTTACACAAGGTCACCAAAGTGAAAGTGAAGTGCTGTGAATCGGACATGTTTAATTGTTTATTAGCCTCAAAACACAAATAATCCTACTGATCAAATACAGAAACACTAATCTCGATTAAAATTACTTCCTTTAGCTACAGATGGTCTGAAAAAGGATTTTGCAGATCAGTTATACAAGTGTTTTTGATTGTGTCTTCAGTCTAGCTGTTGACGCCCTCAGACTCCCATGGAGCCATCAGGGAGCTCCTCCAGACCATGATAGTGATGCTGTAGCTCCATAATGCTGCTCCAGCCTAGACTCTTGGCCAAGCTAAAAGCTGCTTAGTGGGGCAAAACTCTGGCTGAGTCCTTTAAAGCTGCACTAATCAGAGCTGTTAGAAGAGGCATCGTCAAACATATCACACACCAGATTACAAGGACATCTCAAACCACGGATGTGAAGATGGATGGTGAATAAAATAGTGGAGATGGTGTGTCCTGTTCAAGTGAAAAGATAAATGATTTTTTTGAATGGATGTCAAACTGTCTGAGCTCTTGCATGGCTGAATGCAACAGCTACAACCAGCACAATTACATCTCAAGACAAAGAGCAGGGAAGCTGTTGCATATCTGAGCATGCGTCTTTAAGCTCTCTGCAACCATGACAGCAGGCGTTGCCTGTGGATGCAACAAGCCACCCCGAGCACTTTCACTGTTGTATGGAGAGGAAGAGTAGCAGGAAGAGAAAGAGAGCGCAAACACAGAGAACAAAAGAGCTACAGAGGCGGCCGACACGAGGGCCACAGCGTCCACAGGGCCCTGGGTGGCAAATTTAACACAACTGCGGCACTGTCACCGCCTCCGTCCAAACTTGGCAAGCTGCATCATGGGCCATCAATGCCCTCTGCTTCTCCCAGGAGCCTGACACTTTCTGCACAGCTAGCTAACACATTAGCATGCAGCCCCATCCCCCTGCAAGGGCAACCAGACGCTCACAGCGGCACTCATCATACACAGAAAACGCTTCATATGCAGCAGCAGATGGGGATCTGCTGTAAAAGGCAACCGTAGTGTTGGAGTTTTTCAGTCACAAAAGGACACCTGATAAATGACAAAAGCAGAACTCGAGAATCAGACCCATCTGAAACACCTTTCCCACCCTTGTAGCCTACCTGACTTTGAACTCAGTGAGCTGTGGCTGAGCCCCCGGTTCAGCACAGTAGATCTGGGGGAAGTAAAATCGATGTGACTGAAGGTTAATGTCCATGATGTCCACACACAAAGGATGCACAGGTCAGCTCTGTGACTACAAAAATGAAAAACAGATGTCTTGGGCTCTTGTCTCAGGTGCTTCTTCACCAAGTCCGATCTTTGTCCGTCCTGAATTTGACACTTCGCTAAAGGTCGGAGTTCAGCGACAGCATCCTAGTCACCTTTTCTCTGAACGGTCTCTGGCTGGGCTACAGAGAGCTACCGCCAGGAAGGCATCCCCCTCCTCTTCGTCTCCTCCATGCACAGCACATTCAATCACCTCTGCTGCCCGGCTCTAAACAGGCACACTAACCTATTTCCCCACTAGCAGCTACTGTACACTCAGCAGCTGGAAGCACAAGAACAAAGATGACTCCTGCAAATGTTGCCGCCTCCCAAACACACACCAGAAGCAAAAAGTAATCCCAGTTTTCAATCACCAATTCATCCTGTAGCAGGTAGATGAGTAGGATTAGGAAAAAATGAGGGAGAAATGGTGCAAGTGTGGGGAAAAGAGACACCTAAAATATGAGAGTAGCCCTCAGCCCATACAGAGGAGACTGAATGGGAGATGAGAGTCCTCTGGTTTTTACGCTTCAGAGACAGAGGAGGAGGGAAGAGAGAGAGAGAGAGAGAGAGATGGAGATAGAGAGAGATTCCCGGTGCTGTGAGGCGTTGCCCTCGCACTGCCTCTCCTCTCTGTGTCTCATTGGATTACCTCCTCCCTCTTCCCTCCTCTCCTCCCCCCTCCCTCCCCTCCCAGCTGTGACAAGAGCGATGGGCCGCCAGCCCCAGAGGCTGCTGGTGCTGCCCCTCCTCCTCCTCCTCGCTCTCTCCTCTTCTTCCCTATGCTGTCCTGGCTTTTGGATTGGCTGAGGCCAGGATGCGTAAGCCCGCATGGAGAGGCGAAGAGGAGGAGGAGCAACAGATTTTAATTCATCTGATGGCTCTCGTCTTTCCCGCATATGATTTGAGATGGCATTGCCAGGCTTGGGTGGAGCTCTGGATGCAACACTCATACATGCATGCATGCACACACACACACACACATACAGTGAGCTGACAGTTTATACTGGAGGTTTATTAACACAAAAGGACTCCAGTGACAATACATCCCTTTATTTAACAAATCTATCAACACTGACTATGAACCCAGTTGATGCAAGCCACACCCTTTCCCCACAATGCCTCAGTCCGAATAAATAAAGCATTAACACTTACTGTAGAGCTGATATTGTACTGTATTGTACTATCTCTTACAAAATAAAACATATAATGTATCACTGGAATACGGCTCAGTTACTTTCTCTACATGCATAAATAACTATATTCTTACTAAACTGTTTACATGATGATGTTAATGGCACTTAATATTCCACTAATATCACATTTCTGTTACATATTGGCCAAACAGCATTTCAAATTAATCTGTTTTTGATGTAATTGCTTTTACTTGCATTTTGGTATATTTGTTTGTTGTTTGTCACTTTTACTTTTCTCTATTTTCTATTTATTATTCTGATTCCTCAATGTTTAATGAATGAATGAATGAAGAAACTTACTCCAATTACAAATATCCTAACATGTAGTAGCTTTTATCACTTTACTTTGGTACAATTCACAGCCTGGTTCACAACTAGCAAACAGGATTTTTCCACCAGAATGTTTTCCACCAGTGACAGACATGTTCAACTGTACAAATGCATTCTCTCTCTTTCACTCCCTCAAGCAGCTTTAATGCATCAACGTTCAGCATTAATGTATTAATAAAAAAACATATTGATAACACACAAAATTTGTTGTTGACCTGTACAGTTACAGTTCCTTGAAGAAAGTCTGTTTGATGCCATAAGGACACAGATACAGTCAAGCATGATGCAACACAGACAGGTTGAGAAAGTCATGTATTTCTATGGCTATTAGCTTTGTAAATGATTGTGATTTGATATTGTGCCAGAATTTGTTGTTAGTTATCCCCCCCCCCCCCCCCCCCCAGGAAGATCCCTTGAACCTTCCTTTACAGCCACGCATCTGATTTTGGCCTTTTTTTTTTTTTTTAATTGTACTTTTGTTTCACTATTTTTTCTTTTTCTTTTGTATGAACCGAACCATGGGTCAGTTTGATCTGGATCCAGAACCACCTCTTTTGGTAAGATCAAAGACCCCCACTGGGGTTTGCACTGTGGGTTGGGGGAGGTTTCAGACCTGCAAATTTGCTTCAAAATAGAGATTCAGGGTATGTGTGAAAGCCCAAATCTTTAATCCTAGCCTACAAAATTCTCAGTGGGTCTGCTCCTACCTACTTAGGTGCACTGATAAAAGCTTATGTTGCCCAACGACCATTCCGCTCGTCTGGGGAACGTTGTCTGGTGGTCCCCAGACCTTGTACAAGACAATCCAGGCTCTTTTCATGGGTCGTTCCACGTTGGTGGAACGCTCTACCAAGTGCTACAAGAACAGAGGCATCCCTGCCTATCTCCAAGAAGCTCCTGAAGACCCAGCTCTTCCGAGAGCACTTCCTATCCTAGACTTTCAAACATTCCATTTTAAATATTCTAATAAAGTTTTTCCCAGGATTATCACAGATTCTTCCAGGATTATCTCTGGACCTGCTGCGGTGGTCCTGCCTCTTCTCTGCCCTTATCATCACCACTCACTTATCCTCAACTGCCTCCATGTGTCTCCCCCTACTCCCACTCCCCCCCAGTCTCTATCTCTACCACTCTCTCTTTTTCTCTTTCTTTACCCTCTCTCTTTAACCCCAACTGGTCAAGGCAGACGGCCATCCTTTAGGAGTCTGGGTCTGCTCCAGGTTTCTGCTGTTAAAGGGAAGTTTTTCCTCGCCACTGTCACCAGTCACAAGTGTTTGCTCCTGGAGGATTCTGTTGGGTTTCTGTAAATTGGCTTAGAGTCTGGTTTTGACCAACTCTATATATAAAGTGTCATGAGATAACTTTTTTTGTGATCTGGCGCTATATAAATAAAATTTGATTGACTGAGTGATTTGATTGGTTTTCCCCTGTAAGTCGCTTTGGAAAAAAGCATCTGCCAAATGCATAAACATAAACATATCTCAACTGAAAAATTCTCCATTTCAGGAAAAACAGCAAATTCTCAATGTTCAGATGGAATATACCTCTTTCACAACCTGTATCACAGTGATAATATCACCATATCTGAATGTAGTGTCTATACTGAAAATAACTGAATAAATTAAGTTTCCATATTTGGGACGACAAACCATCATTCAGTCTTTTAATATTCCTTTGCTCCATTTACCCAGATGCATTTAGATTATAAGAGATGTAAGTCATATGTGGCCATAGCATTAATCTTCTGGGCATGTTCCACATCATAGCGGCTTGTATCAGCTAAATCCTTCTCATATTTACTGTACATCCACTAACATGCCAGGAAAACTGCATTTGACTAACAGTCTCTTTCTAGTACAGTTTCAGCCGCTGATATTACCCACATCTGTCCTGCTGCGTCTGCCAGCAGGCAATTTCATTGATTGGACCGGCCGTTTGCTTGTTAGCTGACATGGTTCACTTTGTGGATGCTAGTGGACAATAGCAATTTCACAGCAATTTAGAGCTGAAAATGAACTTGCTTGCATACAATGGTGTTTGCTTAACAACAGATATTGCTTTGTCAGTACATTTTCGTCCTTGTGTGGTGTTATTTCACGTTTCTTCCAGACCATGAAAAAACATATTTAGAGGCAAAGATCTGTTTGCATCAGGTTGCATCATACAGCCTCCTCATACAGATGAGGCATCATTAAGCAACACAAGCACAGAGTTAGATTTATATTAAGCTTTGGAACAACACTTATTTGCATGCCAATCTCTGGTATTTACTGAGGCTGTGATGTACTCTTTAAAACATGGGATTGGACAGAAAATGCCACGGAAATGCCACTTGTCATTTCACCTCCAGGTCGTTCATGACTTTCTTTTTATATGTATGAGAAAATAATTTTTACATCTCCAAATCAGAAAAGGTTGGAAAGGAATGGAAAATGAAAACTGAAAAAGAAAGCAGTGAAATTAAAATGAACTTTGACCTGTATTTCCATATTCTATATATATTCCATTTATCCTGGTCAGCTTTATTTACAGTATTGTACAAAAGTCTTATTAGGTTGGTTGCTTTATTAAAGTTCTAATGACCATACATATGAATTCTCAGTCTCTGCATTAAGATCCAATCTGATATGAGAAGTATGTACAGCTGTAAAAACAAGTTTCAAGGAAAAAAACAGCCTCTATAAACCAAAGTGGTAGTGATTAGTGTGACTCCCATTTGCGCTGAACATGCTCTTTAACCCTTTTGTTCAGACAATATGAGATTTATTGCATTAATTTTCTGATGTTTTACACCAGGTTTCATTCAACACGTGTCAGATGTTTTTAAATATTTGTGCTGCTTCTTGTCATGGGGTCAGAGGTCACATTAAATATTGACTTTTACTTTTAGAACCCATTTAGTTTAGTTTAGTGTGTGTTTTTAACCCACAAAGACCCAAACATCCACTGGCGACCAAAACCAACTACTGATGTAAAATGTTTAATACCTGTTGATGCACTAATTCTATCAATACATGTAAATAAATGCACTTTGTCATCTTTTCATGGTCATCAGATACGACACATTTGGACATTCAGAGGCTCCATAGTGAGCATGGAAACACTGTCATCTTCTACAACATTGATTCAACAGTAAAACCCACAGAGTTTGACAAATGGCAGTGAATGGAGACACTTGGTTTATGTTCACTTATTGCTATATTTTACTGAAAAAGTCAGTTTTTCTACAGTGTTTCTCTGTTTTGATATAACAACCTTTGAATGTACTCTGAGCTTTTATGAACATCTACATGATCAGTGAATTAAATATAGTAAAATAAATGATTTACACTGAAAAAACTCAAATTAAAGGAGGATAATATTACAATAAAGGGTGACAAATCACTTAAGAAATGTTAAATATAATTAATTTGGGAAATGCCACAAATATACCACTGGGTCTTTATGGGTTATGGCTTTGCACGTTTCCTGTATTTTCATATTCTACCTGAAGAAAAGAGAGACAAATAAATATGTATGTTCATTTCATCCCTGGAAAAACAACAAACCTAGAGTTGGACTAAGACGTTTGCATGGTACTGTAAATCAACTCCTCACATTCAGAATGCAACATATTGAAGAACATGTTGGAACAGGAGCAATTTCGTGCTACTAATGAATTCAAATAATGGCCAATCAGCATCCAGGTCTTTTTGAGAAAAAATTGATGCCATCTGCCCTGAACAAAAATGTTCCTCAGCAACAAGTGTAGAAGCAAGGGTCTGTCATGATTTGGGGAAAAACATCATTGTCACTTCAGTTATGCACCAGTTATACTGGAAAATACATTGTGAGTTTAGAGCAACACATGCTCTCTTTGAGACAACACATTTTTCGGGGGTGGCCATGCATATTTCAAAAGACAGTGCAAAACTACATAACAAAGGCCCAGCTGAGGAAGAAGAAGGTGCAGGAGCTGAACTGAAACTGCAACCCCCACTTGTCCCAAATGGAGAATTTGTGGTGAATTTTGAAATAATAAATGCATATAATGAAAACCCTTTATGACTGAAAAGTTGAAAACTTGTTTGTTTGAATAATGGTACAAAAATTACACCTGAAAATTTTTTATCTCTGGGTGTCTTCAGTCTCAAAATACTTAAAGAAATGACAAAATTAGAAAAGTACCCTGTTGTATTGTTGTCAGTGTAATACAGGTCAAAGATAATATCATTATCACTAGTCGCTTTTCCATTGACTCTCAAATTGCGCGATATTATTACCTAATGGAAAAATGACAATTTCGCCAAAACTCTTCTTTTACAAGTAAAAGTTTTTGTGCTGGCAAAAGGTGTTTTTTTCAGGTGTGGCACAAAAGGTATATCATACAAAACTGCAATGGAACAACCTTTTTCCGCAACTAGAGTCACATGAATTAAAAAAAAAACAACGGATGCTGACAGACATTACAACAAGCGAAGAAGAAGACTTCTAAAAGAAACATGGTGTGGTATGTGTGGACACACCACGAAACTGAATTATTTATTAATTTAGTACGGGATAGAGGAGTAATACATAATAATAATGAATATATCTGTAAATCAAAATGATATTTACGTTTGTTGCCATGCTCATGGGATGACTTCGTGACATCTCGCAATAATAAATAAACAAATTACCGATTTAACGGAAAAACCAACATGACACACCTCTGTTTTTTCGACATTTAGTAAATATCGGTATAGTTTTGCGCATATGTCCAATGGAAAACCAACTACTGTCAGTGTTCAGTTTATTTAAACACTATTATGTCTGGTTTGGGGTTGTACCATAGTGCTATAATATTGTAGATGTCATTCAAGCCTTTCTGTGTGGTACAGTATTGTGAGGGTGAACATCTCTGGTATTCAGCCAATTCTGTGAGCAGGAAACAGACATGAAACTGAAAAGCAAAAAGAGATAAAAGATGCAGCAGACGGGTGCATCCAGGATCACTGATGGCACAAAGGGTAGTAATAATATTACAAAAGACAGATGATGTAATGAGGGTTATGATATTTGGAGTTTTATGAAAGCAGGTGGAGTAATGGGAAGGGATAGTGGAGTAGACAGATGGACACAGGTAGAGGGAGTTAAATGCCAGAATGGGATGGATTTAAGCACCAGAATGACAGAGACAGAGCATCAGGGGGAAGGGAAACAGGAAAGATTCAGAGCAGGAACAAAAAGGTAAAAGGACATCTAGTCTTTACTTAGAATATCCAACCATCCCCCATTGCTCATTTTCTCAGGTTAAACCCCATGCAGACTGTGTGTGTGTGCATGTGGAAAACAGAGCAGTGTTACTGTAACAACCTGGCTATTAGCATACAGCAGGAGGGATGGCCTTCTGTCTGACACACAGCATGACTGAGTGACAGTGTGTGTTCTGTGCTGTGTGTGTGTGTATGTGTGTGTATTTGTGTGCAAATGTGAGAGATGGGGTGAGGCCGGAAGGACAGATCTGAGTGGGGGTGCTGAGGCAGTGAAGTGGGGTGAATCAAGGTGTATCACACAGAGTAAATATGATTAGAAAGAAAATGAGAAACTGGGGAGAAACAGCAGACCTGGAAAATAGAAAGTGCACACACTGCAATAGGATGTGGATATAGGATCTGACTATTATGACTATGATCAGCAAAAAAAATTGAAATGTAATATTTGATAATTAAAATGCAGTGTTTTAAGGAGTGAATAATCACTTCAACAATATAAATTCAAGTATTCTTCTGTAAAAGGACATATGAAAATTACAAGTGGACCCCATTGGGGCTATATCATCCTATTTCCACTGCTCACACAATAATACACATTTTCTCAGTCTCGGTCTCAGTCTCAGACATGACCACATCAGGACTGACACGTCGAGACTTTAAATATCCAAGCACCTTATGTAGTTGGACTACACCTACTTTTCGAACCACCATAGATCACTTAAATAACTGTTACACTTAAATCACTGATTCTCTTTAGATCACTGCCCTGAAATGTGTAAATACAACCAGAAGTCTTTATTTACAGTATTGTACAGGAAGCTCTTTTAGGTAGTTCTTTAGTTATTTAGCAAGTGTCTTTTAGAGTATATATACTAACCTTAATGTCAAACTGGCTACTAACCCACTGTTGTGTTGTGTTTTGGTCTGTCTGTTTTTTGTCTTCTTGTGCTGCATGTAAAGCTGCTGAGTACTTGAATTTCCCTCGGGATTAATAAAGTATCTATCTATCTATCTATCTATCTATCTATCTATCTATCTATCTATCTATCTATCTATCTATCTATCTATCTATCTATCTATCTATCTATCTATCTATCTATCTATCTATCTATCTATCTATCTATCTATCTATCTATCTCCAGAATTTACTGCAGTGAGTACAAGATTTAAACAAAAATGACCTCAAAGTACATGTTTTAACTATACAGTGATATGGAACATCAAATGTGTGTGTTATTAGATAGTGGATATTGGATATTAGATACTAAATGGTGTCTGAATACACTGTATGCACCAACAAGCACTTAACAGCAGTGTTTTAATCTATTCCTCATGTTTTGGGCCTGTATATGAATTTAAAATGTATTTAGCCAAAAATTAAAAAAAAAAAAAAAAAAAATACATGTAAATACCTGAAGAAGTTACATTTTGTTGTATTAAGATCTAGGATAGGGATATGGCTGCCAATATTCACAATTTTACAGTTATCAGTATGTTTGTTTGTTTTTTCCACTATCTAATTAACCCATAAAGACCCAAACAACCACTGGTGACCAAAATCATCTACCAATATAAAATGTTTAATAACTTCTGATCTATTAAACCTATCAATCCATGTCAATAATTGGTGTAAAATACAGTTTGTCATCTTTTCATGGTCATCAGATATGAGCCATTTGGATGTTCAGAGGCTCCGTAGTGAACGTGGAAACTGTCATCTTCTACAACATTCATTCACCAGTAAAACCCATGGAGTTGGATCAATGACAGTGGATGGAAATGCTTGGTTTATGTTCAGTTAATGATATATTTTACTGAAAATTTCACTTTTTTTAATTTTTCTCTATTTATGACATTATGACAATTAACTTTTGTCTGAACTTTTAAGAACATCTACATGATCAGTGAATTAAATTTGGGAAAATACCTGATTTTTATTGAAGAAATGCAAAATACAGAGGATAATATTATAATAAATGGTAATAAATTGCTTAAGAAAGGTTAAAATACTAAAATTCATTTGGGAATTGTCGGGAAAGTAACACCGGGTCTTTATGGGTTAATCCCACTTTTTCTACAAACTCCAGTTCAATGTGTATCCTATCAATAAATACTAGTGAATTTTGGTGCTGGAGTTTCTCTAAAATTTGCCACTCATTCCTAACAATTATATTGGCATCTGCGCTGAAAAAGCATACCTAACACTAATTAATGCACAAATACCAGTGTGAGCCAACTGGTTTTTCCACCTTTGTCTAATACAAGTGTTAAAATAGAAGTCTGGCACACTGAATTTTGCATTTTGTTGTTTCCAGTTGAATAGTTTGTGGTGCTCAAAGCAAAATATTAGGCTGAACCATGACTCATCTTAATGCCACTACTTAATTTTATCATGATAACTAATAATATCAAGAATAAAAAACTCTCCAAAACTGTTTAATACACTTAATTTCCTTTGCCTGTGATGATGCATTGACATAAGTAATGTATGCTTCCTCATGTTGTGCTTCCACCTCATTGATGTAATCCTCCTCATGAATATTCATGAGCACCTTCATTCAAGGTCCCTCATTACACACGAGCAGAAAATATGCATTAACACGTCAAGCTTTGTTGTTTTAGCATGTCACAATCTAATATCTGGAAGCATAGAAAACACATATTTTATGTATGTGAATGTCTGTATTATAATAAAGCAACCTTTTGACCTTTAACCTTTATAATCTGACATCATCTGCTGTATGTGCACAACTGGTGCCAATCCAAAAGACTGCCTTCACTGTGTTTTACTGATGATGTGGTCTGAGTTGGATCATGTGCATCATCACTCCATCAGTGTTTCATGTGTCCACCTGCTTTTTAAAGAACACTACAGGTAAATATTGATTTGATTCAGCTTGGTAAAGAAACACTGAAACAGTCAGTTGTTCAACTTTGTTCATAAAGCTGCAGGAGATAATGATTCTGAGGGAGGGGTCTGTGGCAACGCAGGAGTGCACCATGACAAAAACAGTGAGGAATTTGCAGTTCTCGTTGCTCTTATAACTTGTTATGTTATTATTTTACTGCTTCAGCCCACTTCAGATACAATTGGGCTGAATGTGGCCCCTGAACTAAAATAACTTTAACACCTTTGGAATAGATGCAGAAGTCTCATGTCCTCTCAGAGTTAAATTACAATATGCTGAAAGGTAATTATGGGATTTATGCCCAGTGATGCTAAAAACTATTGAGCACTGCAGTTTTAACACTTATAAACTACACACAAAACCACACATTTTGCACAAGGTAGATGTGAGAACCTCCATATTTAAGCTTCACGCCAGGGCTCTGATGACAATTTCATTATCTTCTTTCTAATCCAAAGTCTGGAGCTAATACAAATAAATGCGTCAGTGCACAAATTCTGTTTTTCTACCTATCCAGTCACATTTTTCATGGTGTAATCCAATCTGATCTCCATTTTATGTGACCGCCCACACAGTCCACCTGTATGTAGGAAGGCCACTGGAAGATAGGGAGGTGTAGAAAGGGAAGGGATTAAACGGACGTTAGAGGTGTGACTGAGAGGAAGTTAAAGACCTCTGACGTTTCCTGCCCTCTCCGTTAACTCACATTAACTCATTCTCTCCGGCCCGGGGACTGAATCGCGGCCGTGAATACATCCACAAATGCACAAACACACACGGACGTGGACAGAGCAACCACACATGTCTGAGTCACATGGGCTGATCATTTTAATCATGCAGGCAGAAAAGGTGCAGAGGGGGAGGGGGTGATTTCCCTCCCATTCACAAAGATTTGATTACCTCTGTCTCCCTTAAACACACAGATACACGTCTGTGTACATCAGCTCTGCCTCTACACACCTCACTGTGCATAATTATGACTCATAGACCACAGTGTTGTCATCCTGAAACCCAAATTCACAACACAAACAAGACACGTGACCTCACACATGCACACTGGATGCATCACAGTGTGCAACACCCGACTCCAAATTTGTTGGACTTCACTCAGGATTCATACACATTTTTCAAGGAAAAATTCAAGCACTTTTCAAGCACTTTTAAGGGTCTTTTTTTTCTTTTTTTTGTCCGACATTTGAATAATTTTTGCAATTTATACATGACAAAAAACACAGATCTAAACCATGACGAAAACCAACAACCAAAACAACAAACCAGACAAAGACAGAACGTTAATATCTACAACAATACCACATAAAAGGATAGTGCAAGGTCTCTTAACTTAGAAAAATAATCATTTAAATTATCAAAGGGAATCCAAAGATCCTGTATAAGTTTGGATCAGGATGGAAGAAAGAAGAACTGAGAAAATTGCCTATTGCTCTGAATTTATAGTCTTTCAACTTAATATTTGTGACAATGATATGCACCCCCCCACCTGGTTCTAAATGGTTTCAGTTCTAAAATTAGTGTAATTTAGTATATCTGCTATTCATTCCATACCTATGAGATTTAAAAGCTCAAAAACCCATATTCCTATAGAAAAACACTTTAGTTTATGAATTTTCCAGTTTGACAAAATCCTTCTTTCGCAGCCAAAAATACTAAACCAGCTGTTTTTCTGTCTTGTCTTGTTTTTAGCTGTGCAGGCCTGTATCCCATCAGAGGGTCATTTTCAAATGTTTCCAGCACAGCAGCTTATCTCTGGGGTAAAATGCATATCTACAGGAATAAATATATGCATGATTATTTTTTTCACTTTTTATCACAATGGTAGGGGTGTGTATTGGCAAGAATCTGGCGATATGATACAAATCACAATACTAGGATCACGATATGGTATATCACGATGTATCATGATATTGTTAAAAAGGCAATTTTTTGTTTGTTTCATTTTTTAAAAGATTATTTCCATGAAGAATTGAATTACACCAGAAATATGCACAAATACTAAACAAATTTTTATTTGATCAGAACAGGATTTAATGCTATATCACAAAATGTTCCTGTGTTAAAACTTAAATTATGTTTTACAGACATTAGAATTTAAAATCCTGCTCAAATGTTCATATTCTATTAGTTCAGAACTAACATCATTACATTATTTTTGTGCAATCCCAACAAAGGAACTAACATTATTTAATAAAAGAGTGTTAAATAATAATGAATAAAATATAAACAAAAAAGAAA
The DNA here is from genome assembly GCF_902148855.1 of Sphaeramia orbicularis. Lineage (NCBI taxonomy): Eukaryota > Metazoa > Chordata > Actinopteri > Kurtiformes > Apogonidae > Sphaeramia > Sphaeramia orbicularis. The sequence goes on along the minus strand of NC_043979.1, from coordinate 18,518,522 downwards.
AGCAAAAAAACAAAAATGAACCTCCACAATATCTGCATTTGAATAAATACCTAAAAATATCGATACAGTACTTTTTAATATCGATACAGTATTGTGAAATGAAATATCGTGATATATTGCAGAACCAATATTTTCTTACACTCCTACACAATGGTATACATTGTCTTATGCTATAAACATATAAAATTATGTTTCATAATAAGCAAAAAGCTTCGAGATTGAAGGAGAACACAAAGTTTTATCTAAAAAAAGGGAAGCCATTTGGTGTTTTTCAGGCACACTAGCACTGAGCCAAAGATTAAGATAAAAACGTACCTGGAAGTCGACCTAAGAGCACCTGGTAATTTTCTTTTTTTGACAAAGTTTTATTTTTCAATATGTCTAACCTCTCTGTAAGTAGCTTTGTCTTGGCATTTAACCTGTCAGAGTTAATATTAAAAATGCATAAATCACAGAGTTATATTTGCGAGCATTTTCAAGCACTTGAATTCAAGCACTTTTCAGACCGATTAAACAAGGAATGAACCCAAATGCTCAACTGCCAGATAGTACCTTAAAATTAACAGTCTTTATTTTTAAAGTACAAATAAAAAATCACTCAGTAGAGGCAAAAAAGTAAAAAAACAAAAAAAAACAAAACCTGAAGATAACAAAACACTCAAAATCACTCATTTGAGGAAAATGGTCAAAAATACAAGAACAATACCAGAAACACAAAATTATTCTTTTGAGGCAAAAGTTCAAAATTATACAAAAACACAAAATTACTCGCAGAGGAGGAAAAACTTAGAAAAAGGAAGATGTTCAAAAATAAACTCAAAATCACTTGGACAAAGTAACAAAAGAACATACAGGTAAATACATGAATCAAGGAATATACAAGAACTGACAAGACAAGGAGATGAGATGCTGGTTCTTCTGGTATGGAACAAGACAAACTGGCACAAGACAAAGGAAGACAAGGACAATTTATATACACTGGGTTATGGGGAACAGGTGGAGACAATCAGGGTTTGGGGGGACAATCAGACAAACAGGAAGGACAAGATAAACAGGAAGAACAAGTTGACAGAATCATCAAAACATACTCTTACCAAAATAAAAATCACAGGACAAAAACAGGACTATCCCACCCACCCCTCCCACCATCCAAAGACATGCACTGATAGGTTAATCAGTTAATCTAAATTGCTCATAGGTGTGAATGTGAGAGTGATTCTTTGTCTCTATACGTCAGCCCCCCCACCCCGACCCTCGTGAGGATAAAGCAGGTTCAAATAATGAATGAATGAATGCATTTCCTGGTCATAACACCTTCAAAACACAACACTGAAATTCAAACATTTTCAAGGACTTCAAGCACCCGTACGAAGCCAGTTCACTGTAACAAATATGTTGTTAGATCTCACAGCTGCTTGAGTGACTGCTTCCTTTATTTTCATGTCATACACACACAGCCCTCTTGTTTTCCCAGACAGCAAACACACAGTCACAGCGGTCAAACATTTCATCAACAAATTACAGCTTTCTTTTACAGCTTGTCCTAAAACAGAAAATCTGTCTTTTTTTTCTTCTTCCAAGTCTGACAAATAAATTCTGTTGCAAAAACTCAAAAAATAGCAGCAGCGCCAAACAAAACAAGCAAACCGTTTCCTCTGGATTGAGACAAAAAACCAACCCACCTCTAAGGCTTGTGGTAACATTCCTGAACCAAATGTTCCAATTAAATGCCTTTTTATGGCTCTCTGATCAGACATCTTCACACGTTTACTCCAAAGCCGAGGCATTTGATATTTATGTCGGCTGTTTGGAGACTCCTGTACAAAACTGAAGTAAATTTATGGACTCAGACACAAGACACACATGAAATTACAGAGCTGAATCCCTCATTATTACAGCAGATCACAGACTGAGCTAGAGCACTGACAGCTTCTTTAGATATCATGTCCTCAATTGACATCAGAGTATTAATAGTGATCAGTACATGACAGCACATGTAGCATTTGTGCTTTTTCTAGAATTGTCACATATGTGGTGCAGCTGCAGTATCATGCAAACGTACAATCTTTGGGCTACAGCTACAGCCTTATATAAATACAAACAAGACACTGAAAAATCCAGAGCAAGTTGAACCTTAAGTAGGCTACATGTATACTCTTTAGAGGTTTGTGCATCCTCTGTTTGTTGTTCCAAAATCGATCATTTCGCTTAAAATAAAACTGGAAAATGCATAATGAAGAAGATGACAAAAAGGGGATGTAACAATGTTCAGTAGGGGTGAAATGGTACACAAAAATTCCAGTTTGGTACGTTTTTGGTACGTTTTCAGTACAGTGAAGGAGGCCAATTTCACAAATTTGATGTTTTACCAGAAATATAACCAACTCTTGTTTTGTCGACTTGTCTCTTTCCATTGACATAACTGACAGGGAATCCAAAATGCTCCCAAATCGGAGACCTTACAGAAGATGGAGAGTCTTCCAACTCTGGTTTTGTACCTGTGACATTGCTCTGAGCTACCAAGCTAGTTCACGTTCAGCTAGTGTATGGACATCCGTCTAGGATATCAAATATTGCACATGGGTTCCACTTGCGGAATAATATATAATATAATAATAATATATAAATAAATCACAGACAGGACCATAACACTGCACAGTGACTTATTGATAAAACATACCTTTTCTTAATGGTGAGTATTGGCATGCACTGTTTTCATAGTGTGTATCAGTACTTTTACTGAGGGAAACAATCTGAATAATCCAACATTGCTGCTTTTGTGGATTTTGATCCTTTGCACATAAAAAACATCAGATGTGAGCAATAAATCTGAATGGAGCATAAAGCCTTATGTCTCAGTTCTGTGCAGCTGCACAAAGATAACATGTTGCATCTTATACTGCAGAGAAATATCTATTTTTATTCCATACCTTCACTGTCCTGCCAGCAAAACAGCTAGTAAAAATGTCAGAAATACCCAAACAATCAAGTATTTCTTTGTATCTACATTTCAACCTGCATGTTTGCACCAGATGGGCAGATGAACAGGGTATTGTGAAACCACGTGAGGCCTGTTTAATGATGATCTGTAATGTTTGCTGTGTAGATGACATGAGATGACCTATGCTTGAGAATGACTCAGAGTTTCTTTCAGGCTGTAACTTTATAATGGCGGTGTAATGGATCTCACACACACCTGTGGAACATCAAAGCTTGCAGCTGTGGCCTGAGAAACAATGCACTTAGAGAGAAATGTGACCAGGACTCTCTTTAAGCAGCAGGTCATAACAGACAATTACATATTTCTGTGATTTATTAAAGGTACGATACCCCATGTGCAGATGTATGACTATGAAAGAGTTATTGTTAATTGTAGAAGGCTGTTTTCCTGCTCCAGGGTTAAGGTAAGTTCACCTTGTGCTCTACTAATTCAGCACACAGTTACTATTAATATTACAATTCATATGGGTCACACACATACCACCAACTGCTCCTGTCAATATAACATCAGGCCACAGTGACGCTGCCAGATCGATAGGGCCCACACTTTGCTTTCAGACCATAATGAAACGCTCCAATCCACACAAATGGAGGCAGTGGTGATGGCAGGAGGCCACCATGGGCAGGAATCAGGCCTCAGGCAGAACCACACATCAATCTCTCTACTGTCAAACTTCATGAAAGGGACAAACCACTCACCCGTAAATGCACAAAACGGTCACTTAGTTGCAGAATGTGGCACTTTGCATGCACTCAACAGCTATACAAGGCTTCACCAGAGTCCAAAACAGTACTTTGTACAGTTATTTAATCCATCACAGCTCCTATCTGTTATTCATGTACTGCCAGACTTTTACATGAACACAGAGAAGACACAGGCTGCTGTGTTTGCGAATCACAGTCTATTAATCAATACGTGGTAGAAGGAAGGGTGGAGGGGGGACTGGAGAGAATCACGATCAGCTTCCAGATAACTCCTTATAGGAATCAGACAGACAGGCTCCATCAAGCCAAGCATCAGCCTTACAACCCAAATCGCAGACTAGGACGATCAAGCTCAGCTTTACTGTCCCAGAATTTTTCTTTTATTTTTTTTTCCCCAAGAGAGTACAGTACCAGGAGTCCACATCTGCAGATAATTGAAACTAATAAGTGTAATCTTGACAAATGAGAAACAGATACAGTCCCTGAGCTTGTTTCAGGATTTTGGTTTTGTTAAATATTGACAGAAGGAAAACCCAAACAGGATTACTTATCAGGATTTATTGAGCAGGAGCCTAATTTTTAATTTTTGAACTCAGTTTTAATGTATTTTCAAGATGATATGTGAGCTGCCGCTGCAGATTTTATGGTTAACACAGCAAAGAGATTATGTTTAAAACATATAAATATAAAAATAACATGATAAACTTTAAACATTTGCCTTCATACTGTATGTTAATACTGGAGCTCAAAGCAACCCACATATGGAGATCAATGCTCCTTAGATCGCAGCATAAATCACCAGCTGTTCCAGTAACACATATACAAATAAGAGAGACAACATGTAAACATATGCAGATCCATGCAGATCCACACATGTAACACACACACACACACACACACACACACACAGGCAGGGACACACTCCCACATCCTCATCTGAGCGGCTGCAGACTCTACAGTGGCACTGACTTGTAGTGGTGAGTCACAGTCTATGTTGCCACCTACAGAGCACCTCCATAAAGCACAGAGACAGTCAGCTCAAATCACAGCTGTGGATTTAAATGGCTGTCAGACAAAACTGGAGATAACAAGTGTATCAGCAGACAGCTTGTCGGGGCAGTTTAGATCAAAATCAGCTCCTCCGTGGTCGCATTTCTTTTACTGGCAAGGGATCTATTTATACAGTCTAGTGTATTTTAATGTGGGATGAGTTTACAATGCAGGAAGAAAGTCATTTAGGATTAACTCTACCTATAAATTAAGATCAGGTTGTATTTTGCATTTAAGTGGTAATACATGTATTATTGATACTTGTCTTATGCTCATACTCCCTTCCTTTGAATCATGTTGTCAGTGCAGTCGAGCTGTTTATGACAAATGTATTTCATGGAAAACAATTGTCTATTTGTTCAATTTCATCAAATGATTGAAATTACTATTGTGAAGAAAGGGTCCAAAACCAGTGGCTTGCCCTCTTTTCACCCTATACCACTAGTGTCCAAAGCAAAAATAAAGTACATAATTATCAGCCACATATCATCTATGTGTATGGAATCAAACAGACTTTACTGTACATAGTACTAAGCGTTTTGATAAACAAAAACCTGACTGCTTCTTGTAGCATAACTATTGAAAATGTATTTTTCTGCTCAGATATAGCATGTAGTTTTAGTGATGAAAGAGTATTTTAACTTGAAGCTATGACTGCAGTTCACGTACTGATAAAAAACAATATTATACACTGAACAAAAATATAAATGCAACACTTGTTTTTGCTCCTTTTTTTCATGAGCTGAACTCAAAGATCTAAAACTTTTTCTGTGTATACACAAGGTTTATTTCTCTCAAATACTGTGTTACTAAATTTGTGTTAGTGCACACTTCTCCTTTGCTGAGATAATCCATCCACCTCACAGGTGTGGCATATCAAGATGCTGATTAGACAGCATGATTATTGCACAGGTGTGCCTTAGGCTGGCCACAATAAAAGGCCACTTTAAAATGTGCAGTTTTATCACACAGCACAATGCCACAGATGTCACAAGTTTTGAGGGAATATGCAATTGGCATGCTGACTTCAGGAATGTGCACCAGAGCTTTTGCCTGTGAATTGAATGTTCACTTATCTACCATAAGCCATCTCCAAAGGTGTTTCAAAGAATTCATGAAGAAGACTGTGTGAGGAAAATGGTGGTCACACCAAATACTGACTGGTTTTCTGACCCCCCTGGACCACCCAATACAGTAAAAGTGCACATTTTAGAGTGGCCTTTTATTGTGGCCAGCCTAAGGCACACCTGTGCAATAATCATGCTGTCTAATCAGCATCTTGATATGCCACACCTGTGAGGTGGATGGATTATCTCAGCAAAGGACAAAGGAGAAGTGCTCACTAACAGAGATTTAGACACATTTATGAACAATATTTGAGAGAAATAGGCCTTTTGTGTACATAGAAAAAGTTTTAGATTGTTGAGTTCAGCTCATGAAAAATGGGAGCAAAAACAAAAGTGTTGCATTTATATTTTTGTTGAGTGTAAATTACATAAAGCACTAAAAAAAACTGACTAAAATCAGAATGTAGTAGAGTAAGTAAAGTAGAATTATGCTTTCTGTGGAGGAAAAGTTACAGTGGCAAAAAAGTATGTAAACCCTTTGAAATTTCCCAGTTTTCTGCATGACTAGTACATAAAATGTAAATAAGCTAATACCACATTAAAACATTGTGTTTGTCTATGTTTGTGACACAGACGCAGATCCTATTTTGCAGAAAACTGAGGTTGAAAAGGATTCACATACTTTTTCTTGGAACTGTTGTTTATAAAATTCTAGTTCCTCATGTCATGATAACATATATGATCATGTCCATCTGGTTAAGTAGTTGAACACTGGATTTTATTTGTATTTATCTTCTATGTATAGTTTTAAACACGTGTGATACATAAGACTGTGTTTGCCTTATGATGTGTTTGCTCTGTCTCCAGCTGAAGAAAAGCACAAGTACATGATGGAGGACTGACCCGGAGCTCTCTTATGTCACAATCCCTCTCTGACCTCCTGACGCACGCAGTTCACACGCACAGCTCCTTCAGCGCCAACAGCAATTAGACGGAGCCCGGGTTCCTCCTGTTCCTCCTGAACCTGTGCCAGGCGCTGCTGCCCCACCCGCACGCTCCCACCGCAGAGCCGCAGCTGATTGGCTGCCCGGCTGGCTCATTCTAGTAACATCTCACCTGATTGGCCGACAGTCTACCAGTACATCCACTGCCTGAACAGCTGGGTCTGGATGCGCTAATGACCGCCGCGCGCTGATTGGCGCCGAGTCGGAGGGTGTGTGCGCGTGCTTGCGTGTGCGCGTCTCATGTAGGCCTGTGTGCGTGCGCGAGGACAGCTTACACAGCACGGCAGCAATAATAACGGCAACACATGCGACAACCAATAATCAAACAAGTCGATAATCGGACCTCCATCGTGGTTGAGTACCGTAATGCTTGTAACGATTCTGCGCGTGTAGCCTGGTTTCCATGACGACTGCTCCTTTTCTCTGCAGACAGCCTCCACGTGACACATGACAGAGTCAGAGATGTTAGCTTGTTTCATGTCACAGCCCCGTCCCTCTGCATTGTTTCTCTGTATTGTGTCCATATACTATGTCTTTATTGTGGACATAATGTCTCCCACCAAGTGACCCACCGGTCAATAAAAGCGCGTGCTCTCTTAATACACCTTTTGTGCTGCAGTGAATGCCCAACACCAGCCCTTTTAATAAAGTGCTCCACAAAAGCCCACAGTATGTCCTTTAATAGGATATTTGGGCTTATCTGCCTCTATCCGTTTAATATCCGATAATAATGCGCAGTAGAATCACAGCAATCTGCGCTTTGGCGTTTATTATGCAGCAAAAGAGCAACGCATCCATGTGCTTACCTCATCTTCCTCTCCTCTCCTCCTGAACTGGATGTTGAAGAATGTTTTCTGTCCGATCAGGGCTTTTTCCTTGAGTCCAGATCTGCTGAAATAAAAATAATAATAAAAATAAAAAAGATCCAGGTCCAGCAGAAGCAGGTCTAAGTGGGTTTACAGTGAGCCTGCAGCCGGCTGGATGTGCAGATGTTGAGGGGAGAGAAGGCGACAGGGTGGGGAAAATGCTACACGGATGCCCACAGTTTTCAGGTCTGGGTTTTAGAAAAGAATCAGCTGTTGTCCGGTGTCTTCGTCAGGCGGCTGGAGGTTCGATCGGAGCCATTTCAGAGGCCATGACGCCGCTGTCCGAGGGACGGGAAGCCGGGCGGAGAGTCTGACAGCGGCGTATGAGGTGCCATCTTTTCCTCCCTTCAAACACTGGGAGGCTGGATGGAGAGAGAGAGAGAGAGAGAGAGAGAGAGAGAGAGAGAGAGAGAGAGAGAGAGAGAGAGAGAGAGAGAGAGAGAGAGAGAGAGAGAGAGAGAGAGAGAGAGAGAGAGGAGAGAGAGAGAGAGAGAGAGAGAGAGAGAGAGAGAGAGAGAGAGAGAGAGAGAGAGAGAGAGAGAGAGAGAGAGAGAGAGAGAGAGAGAGAGAGAGAGAGAGAGAGAGAGAGAGAGAGAGAGAGAGAGAGAGAGAGAGAGAGAGAGAGAGCAGGCTGATCAGAGTCTGGGAGGTTTTGTGCACAGTAGCGCCCTCATTGTGGTGATGCAGCCGCTGTGCATCCAGGTACTGACACAAGACCAACAAAAACTGACAAGGTCTTTGCATGATCTGTATGAAATCAACAAGGGATCATCTATTTCAAAGATCTGAATTTTTTACACACTGTAAGCCCTGATAAGTAGAGTTTACTCAAAAAAATTGAGGCAAGTGATTGCACTTAAATGATTTGAGTAATGTTTGAGTAATGATCGACTAATCAATTGGTTTAAATAGGTTCAAGTTTAATGCTGAAAGTATTGAACTTAAACTATACTAGTCAACATTTGCTAGGGATCAGTTTTATATTTGCACAATAATTGATGTTGTATAATATTTTGGGTGACTTCATATATTATGTGTGTACTTTGCCTAGTCATGTAAAGAAAAATGGACCAAAAGGTAAAAAAAAAAACATAAATTTTTATTGCACTTTCTGGCAAAAGGGTGATACAACCCTAGAAATTAGAGTTCACAACAATTACTCTTCCAATTTTGTTTTACCTGAAACCACTCAGAATGTTCTGAAACACATACGGTGTGATGTCAATAATGTGTGTGGCCACCATCCGCATCCACAGGCTGTACTCCACTGGGAAAGTAAATTTTCAAGTTTCCAGAATTACACCCCCGAATATAGCAAAGTTATAGTCCTGATCCCTAGTAAATGTTGACTAGTGTATTAAGTAGAAAACACTAAAAGACAAGTTATTTGTACTTTAAATCTGTTGTAAAATCAACCCCATCATCCAACTCAGCATTTTAGATTACACTGACTAATTTTCTCAATTGCAGCCAGATTAATACATCATTGATTAAACAACTTTTTAAAGACAATTAAACTCATTATCCAATTCCTGACCAAAATAGTCATGAAATTATTTGACTTAATTAAGTCAAATGACTTCATGCTTCAATATATTAATATATTGTAACATGAAGGGAAGATAGGTCATAGTCATTTACCTGTATAGAAAGGAATTTTGATTGGATATGACAATACAATTTTATCAATAATTTTCTTGGATGAACAGGAAAGACATTGTTCTTCCGATGGCTCTGACTCATGGTGCAGCTCTACAAAAACAAACACAAAAAGGCCAATAAACACTGCCATACACACATTAAATCCAAATTAACACTAACACCACAACCCCGCTGAACCCCTGCACATAAAAATAACACATTTTCAACAACATGCCCAATACCCACAATGCAATGCAAAGATAAAAAGGTGTGGTCATGACTAAAACTTAGTGATTTAATTCCATTCAACTTCAACTTTTTCGTACTTTCAACTATGTCTACAAATTAGTAGAATATACTTAACATTTTATAGTAACTTCATAAAACTTAAATCATTTAAGTGCATTGTAATTAAAGCATTTTAGTAAATACAAGTTCAGGGCTTACAGTGCAGATGTGTTTGGATACAAAATGCCACCACAAACACTTTAAGCCAGGGGTGTCAAAGTCATTTTAGTTCTGGGGCCACATTCACCCCAATTTGATCTCAAGTGGGCCGAACCAGTGAAATAGTAACAGTGAAAAAAGAAAAATAATATTATGATCAGGTTTACATCTACAGTTTCCTTAAAAATCTGAATAGAATGAACAACTTGAATTGTTTTAAGAAAAACAAGTGCGATTTTAACAATATTCTGCCTTGGTTTATCAGTTTATCATTTACACATGTGCATTACAATGGCACAAAACATTTAGTAACAGGCAGAATATTGATAAAATTGCATTTGCTTTTCTCAAGACATTTCCGTTTGTTCATTTTTGTTCAGGTTATTCATGTTTTTTGTAAAAGTATAGTTGACAATGTAAACATTTTCATGTAATTTTACTTTTTTACACCTAAAAAACATAGAGAAAATTTGGGGTTGTGATAATTTATAGGTTATTATGATAATATTTTACTGGTTCTGACCCACTTGAAATCTAATTGGACTATATATGTCTGTATGTGGAACCTGAATTAAAATGATTTTGACTCCATTGATTGTTAATATCTTCAGTGTAATTTTTGCATTTCACAAATTCATCCCACGGGCTGGATTGGACCCTTTGGTGGGCCAGTTTTGGCCCCCGGGCGGCATGTTTGACACCTGTGCTTTAAGCCATTGGTGTCAAACTAATCTTAGTGCTGCAAATTTGTCTTTTTGTTTTGGTGCAAACTATCCTTTCACAAAAAATTTGAATAATCTGAACATCCGTGAACAACCTGACATTTTAGAAGTGAAATAAGTGCAATTTTAACAATATTACGCGTCATTTTATCATTTACACATGTGCATTACAACTTACAGATCACAGTGGATCTACAAATGCACGTAACATTTAATAACAGGTATATAGAACTGAAAAATATAGCATTTAACTTTATGATAAACACAACTTTTCAAGACTCAGTGTCACCCTTGACCCTTAATATGTTCTGTGTTATTTTTGCACTTTGCAGGTTCATCTCATGGGCTGAATTGGACCCTTCGTCAGGCTTGGTTTTGACCCACATGCCATATGTTTGAAACCCCTGTTTTAAGCCTTAAGACCCTGCAGAAAAAGTATTATGTTATTGCATGATGTGAGTCTGTGTGTGCTTGTCTGTTAATTTCTTCTCCAAATTGAGAGACTGCAGACTGATACTCTAATATTCATTCATTCATTCATTCATACCCTTATTTTCAATGGTTCTGAGGTGCATAAAATGAGAACATGAGGCATAAAGGAGTCAAAACATGAAACAAAGGTCGTACATTTGGGCAAAATATAGGATCTTTCAACCACAGTGGGTTACATTCTTTACAGTATAGTCCATTTTTCCAGACCTTTAGATACTGATCAGGTTGTAACCTTATGGAAAAGGTCAGCCTCTCCATGCAATTTATTTCATTGACAACTGTAATCCAATCATACTTTGAAGGTGAGTTTGTACGCAACCACATCTGTGTGATGGCTTTCTTGCCTGCAGCCAGAAGGAACTTAGTTCTCTATTGCACCCCTATTGTTGTTATTTCAATTTGAAAACTTCAATAAAAATACAGCTCTAAAAAAAAATATATATATAAAAAAAAGCATGAAACAAGACATGGCAATAACAACTACACAAGTTACTACAGTTATTTTGGTAAAATAAGGTTAAAAAAACATGTAGTTCACCTGTTTACATCAATTGTTTCAAGTCACATCATTTCATTATTTTATTTCACTATAAGCAATAAATTGCTCTTGTTTCAACATTTTCTTGAATATGTTGCATCCTGAATAGGAGGAATTCATGTACAGTACTGTGCTGAAGTCTTAGTCTTTATCCTCAATTTCCTGAGGTCTCTGCCCAAGGGATCAATTAAATTCTATCTAATGTAATTGTTTTTTCAGGGTAGGAATTAACAAAAATATTTCTTTCTCATTTTCTTTTCTTCACCGATAATAAGAAAATACAGGAGAAAGGACAGTATCACCTGAAGAAAGATGAAGAATGAAAAGGCTGGGGAGACAAAAAGACAGTTCAATGGAGAATAAGGGATTTCTCACCTTTTTTTTTTAACGATTAAGTCTTATCCATATATATATATATATATATATATATATATATGCACAGCCTTAAATGACACAAATTGAACTAAATTACTTCTAATGGTTAAAGTCATTATTTAGTGTGACCCCTGACCCCATGACAAGAAAGAGCCCAAACAGTTACAAATATCTGCCCTGTGTTGAATGAAATCTGGTATAAAACAGAAAATTAATACAACACATCTCATATCGTCTGAACAAAAGGGTTAATGACATGTTAAGTGCAAAGAGATGTCACACTGAATACGACCGCTTTGGTTTATAGAAGCTGTTTTTTTTTCCTGAAACATTTGTTGTTACTGCTGTACATACTACACATATAACCAGACTGGATCTTAATACAGAGACTGAGAAATGCATATGTGTGCTTATCATAAATGTATTTGACTAACAAACCTGTTGGACTAGGACTTTTGCACAGTGCTGTATAATAGCAATTAAATGTAAAGACAATGAATAATATTTGCAACTAAATCCTGAAAAAGCGTCGTATCAGTGTCATCATCAGATTTATAGTCAGCCTTCTATTAGAGGATGTTAAAAGAAACACAGTGTGACATATAAGCTCCAGCTAAAATGAGTGTTTGCACAGACACACACACACACACACACACACACCTGTTACAGAGCTGAGGACTGACCAGTTAACATCTGTCTGCGTTTGCATCATCCAGCTGCTGTTTCATCACATGGAGGACAGATGTGCTCAAACCTCCACAAAGGGGGAAAACTAAACGCCCTCAGGTTGTACGATCGACTGAGACTGAACACATGCCTCCTTCTCCCTGTAGAGTACATTCCTCTGATCTTCTGGACATATATGACCCATTTTGTTATAATAGTTTGAATTAAAGCTGAGTGTCTGAAATGATGTATGTGATATCTATCTTCTGGCATCACTGTTGGAGTCAGTAATCTCATATAAAAATCTTGCTGCACCAGGAAGAAACTGTTTATTTTCTAATAGAAGCAAGATGTGTGTGATAAACAAAAGGAGACAGAAACTTTACTGCCAGGATTTAATGTTGTTTAACATATTGAAGTGAGTTTAATTCATTTTAATTTGGCATACAAGAGGTAAAAAAAAAAAAATCCCTTGGGACTCTTTTTGGTCTTTTTATATGACATTGAAACTAACATTTTTCTAATTTTGCTTTGTCACCAGCAGAGGTCCCTGTAACCTCCAGCCATTTTCCACTCTGGGTAAGGATTCAGTGTTATCATCTCATGTTGTAATGGAAGTGTATGTATGTAACTTAAGTATATTTATTTATTTAGTCTGTGCCTTACACATATGCTGTTAGACATATGTTACCTTGCTGCCATGATGATGATGATTATTATTATTTTTTTTTTATAGGGGTCTGTGTCATTATTTTCTCCACAGGAGGGCGCTGAGGCATCATGGAGATCACCTCATTCTTAGAATCATTTTAACTTTGTCATTACACATGTACATGTACAAAACAACGAGATGCACTCAGTATCTAAATAGAAGTGCAATAATCAGCAAATGCAGAATGTTGAGTATCTACAGTATGTACATGATAAGGCAGTATTAGACATGTAAACAGGTGGATGTGCTGTGAATATAATATACAGTGGTTGTACTATGAACAGATGGAAATACACAGATTATCCCTATAAAATCATTTGTATCATGTTTGAGTCTGTACACAGCTCTAAATGTAGGAAAGACTGTAGATCAAAATTCATTTGGAAGTTAAAACATGTGCATTTATTTCTCTGAACCAGGAAAAAAAAAAAAAAATCCTCAACGTTCACAGTGAAAACGCTACATTCTTACAGCAGTTATTTCTTAATTTCTGGTAAATTATTCTATTCTCAGATAGATAGATAGATAGATAGATAGATAGATAGATAGATAGATAGATAGATGATGGACATGGATGGATGAAAAAACCAGATGAATTAGTGGTCACATTAGTCCGCTGAGCAATGTGACGTCACAGTGACGTCTTTTCTAGGTCATTTTTGGATGTCCAGTTTCAGTCCACTGAAGGGGTTGTTTTGTAAAGCCAGGTGACGTCTGTTTTCAAATGAACATCTAATGATGATGTCTGAGGGACCTCCGTGTAAGGGCTATTTATTGTCCAAATGTGGTCATTATGGACGTCTTTTAAACATCAAATTTAGACTAATTCTAGACGTCTTCTTCTGAAATGGGACTTGATCATTTTCCAAAAAGTCCATTCGATTCTTTCAGCAGCAGACTGAAGACTCATACAAAAGGTGTAATTCATAGTTCAAACTAGCTACTGAGTCAAACAAAGCTACAGCAAAATTAAATGGCACAGAAAACATGTACTCTACTCTCTGGAAGCATAGAACTACAGTTACTCACAAATAAATCACAATTCAATTTCCAGTATCATTGTCAATATCAAGGACAATGAAATTCCTGATTGCCTCATTCTCAATTCTTTCATTCTAACGGAGGTGCACACACAAGCAAAAGGACTTGATCTCACAAAAAGAAATAGGAGGATGGGGAGGAGAAGGCAGAGGCTGTGATATCATGTCCTGTTGGCTTAGGATGAACATCAGACTTATAAATAGGCTGCCATTTTTATTTATTTATTTATTTATTTATTTATTTAACCAGGTTAAAAAAAAAAAAAAAAAAAACTTCATTGAGATTACAAATCTCTTTTCCAAGAGTGACCTGGCCAAGAAACGCAACACAACACACAGTGTCTGCAGACAAGACATAATCAACACATAATACAAAAAAGTTAAAATCAATAATAACAAATGAATAAAAACTGAATTACAAGTACATACCCAAGAACAAAAAAGTTGGGACATTATATAAAATGTAAATAAAACTAAAAATCAGTGACTTGTAAATGTCAAGCCCATGTTTTATTCAGAATGGAACATAATAACAAAGAAAAACGCTTTAATTGTAATTGAATGGCGGGGCTGTGTTTTCCACAGTGTAGCATCCACTCTTCTTTTTTCAACTGTAAATGCCTGGGACTTGAGGAGACCCACTTACTGGAGATTTGTTAGAGGAATGTTGTCCATTTTTGTCTCATGTAAGATTCTATCTGTTCATCAGCCCTTGGTCTTGTTTGCTCAACTTTTCATTTAATTTATCATTGAAATATTTGATATGATTTCTGTGTTGCATTGTGAATATATAAGGTGTTTATGACATTTGCAGATCATTACACTCTGTTTTTATTCAGACTTTACATAATTTCTCAAAGGGATTTGTTTGTGAAATGCGTTATGTCCAAAACACCAGGATATCCTTCTACATTCTGGCACAGGCTCTGCAGCAGCATGCTTTTCTGGTTACTCCTACCCATAATCCTCTGTGATGCACATATGAGCCAGCGGTTCAAAGTTCAAAGTAGTTTAGTTTAACAGTTTCATGCAACAGGACATACTTTAGAAAAAGATGAATGAAATTTAATGGATTACAACAGTACACAAGCCTGCTGTGATGCTAAAAACAGAAGAACTTTGTTTCACTTTGTTTCAAGTTCTAGTTCATCTTGCAGGTTGTTTTTTTTTTTTTTTTAACTCACAGCAGGAGTGGAAAATTTTGCACGAGGCACAGCACTAGTATTTCCATAAGTCTTCATTTGAATGTTTATCCAGCTGAAAAGGTCTTGGCACATGATTTTCAGCAATTTCCTGCTCATCAGACTGTTCCGAGGGCATTTGGTGCCACTTAAAAAAGACCATTAGCTTCATCAGAGAGGTGCTTTAACATCAGATTAACGTAAATGTATTTTATTGGTCTCCGAGGGGCTAGTTGGATATAACCACTGCAGCACATGTTTTAACACAATCTTTGCTTGAATATAAAGCGCTTTTAATTTGCTCACGTCTCTTCTTCAGTAGATACCGCCTCACGTACAAAACTCTAATTCATGCACATACACACACAAAAAAAAGAGTCTTTTCCTGAGTGATCAGCACACAGACGTTTATTGTTTTACTGCAGCTGAGTCGTGGACAAGAATGAGCCTGATTCTGTTACATACTGTATATTGGCTATGCACAGTGTGGAAACAACTACAAAACTGGAAACAACACAGCAAACGTACAATAAGACAGTCTCTTTCTTACATCAAACAAGCAGCGCTTTAAGACGACTACACACCCATATGCTGACTTATGGAACACACTTCACAGACTGAGCAACGAGAGACACTTAAACATAGACATTTATTGAGAACAGTATATTGCAGGAACTAGCGAGTGTGTGTGTACAGTATGTAGAACAGATCTACGACTAAACAGTGGAAAATTCATGAAAGCTTTCAAACTACCTTCAGAATAAATACAACTGCTGTAAAACACTATCAGTTACTTACACTGTAAAACAAAAATATTGCTGAAAATGTCTTAAATCAGCACAACGGTGTGGCTTCAAATTTATATGTGCGATTCAGGAACATAGCGGAAAATAACCATGGCATCCCTTCAGTTTAATGAGGCACAACCATCCACATGTTAAAATATTCTTTATATGTTTTCTGAGGCTTTCTGATTTGGGAGGCTCATACTAGTTTAGAACGCTCAAAGGCAGGGAGATAAAATAATCCCTTTAGGGTTTTTTTTCCCCATCCAAAGTAGTCAAGTAAATGATTGCTAATTGCTATCTGTGGAAATCAGTGAAACTGTGTTTAAGATTAGAAGAACATAACTCCTCAGGTCCCTCAGTAGCAAATCTGGAAGTACTGGCTGGGGGATTTGGTGGGGCTTTTGTAGCTGGACGTTTCCTGTGGCGTGTTCTGGCTGGTTGTTGTTTTCTGGAGGTTTAGTGTGAAGGACGGGGTCGCTTTCCTCGTCTCTGGTTTATTGCTCGCCTTCGCTTGGGGGTTGGTGGGTGCAGCCGTCGGCCTGCTGTGGGTAGGCACCGCTGCTGGAGATTTGGCGGTCTCAGAAGACCCAGTCTTTCTTGCGAGGGGGCTCAGATAGATCTGCATAGTCACTAAGTGAAGTGGTGGAATGAGGTGAGGAGTGGGTGAAGTGGAGGTCAGACAGCAGGAGGGGAGTGACATATAGTAGGGTAAAGGTTGCAGGGCAAGTAGGGTGGATGAAGAAGGGGAAAAAAAAGGTGTGAGGAGGTGAGGGGGGGGCACATATGTCATGGTGAGATATGGGGAAAATGAAGGATGACCACAAAGGCAACAGCTCAAACACAGCTCTCAGAACTTGTCAGGATGAGAAAGATAAATCACTGAAATACTTTTTAATCATGTCATAGATGAGTCCTACCTTTGCAGTGTGTCACACGTCTGGTCCCTGCACAGAAATAACACACAGACAGAAGGTTCCATTGATTTATATGCAGCAAACAACACTATCATATCAGTTATTTTGTAAATCTGTCTTTAGAAAGACGTATTTCACAACCCCCCTATGAGGATGAACACCGATCGATACAGCAACGAAGAGACAACAATGGAAAACAAGAAATGCTCTTACCTAGATTTACTGAGGTCTCCTTGGACTTGGTGCTGTTGGAATGAAAAGGGAGAGAGGATGCAGTGACACAATGAGAAATACACTCACGTTGAAGAGGAGTTGATGCTGAAATGACTGATCATTTTCACTAATGACTGTAATGTCATGCACTGCAAACCTGAATTAGTTAAGTTCACTAGTAATTAGCATGGTAACCTATTACCTTGAACCACTTTATTCTTTTTTTTTTTTTTTTATCACTATTTTTTTTTTTTTTTACACATGGTCAAAATAAAGAGGTTAAAAGGAATTGTCACGGAAAAAATTATTAGACCATCCCTTGTTTTCTTCAGTTTCTTGTTCATTTTAATGCCTGGTACAACTAAAGGTACATTTGTTTGGACAAATATAATGATAACAACAAAAATAGCTCATAAGAGTTTAATTTCAGTACTGATGTCTAGTCATTTTCCATGTTTTCTTGATAATAACCAAAATCACTGAAGTTCTTACATCAATATCTATGGTATTGTACTGACAAAAACAGTGCTTTTAAGCATTCCATGTTTTCTTTTCTGTCTGTTTTAGTCACATGATACACACAGGAGTTTGTACTTGATCGCATAACCATTGTTTTGGATGACTTTTGATGGTCATAATTTTTTCCGCAACTTTAGGTGTTCATTAGTCTTCACTAAAATCATTAGTTCACTTAAACATAAGGAAAATGAGCCTGACTGATTATAACACGCATAAAGCATGTTCCTGTATGATGATAAGTTGTTTCATGGCAATAACATGATTTGACTCTAATGACTTTACTTACTACATTTCATGTGATTTGTGAGGTGTTAAGCATATACACAGGGCAAAAATAAAAACGCCCCCTGTGACACTTTCAATTTTGAATAGCATTAGCTTTTGCACAACACATTAAATCATACACATTTTACTTTGTTGATCAGTGTGGTACAGATTACTGTCCATTAGAACATGATAGTGGCATCTGGCATTCATGTGGACACAGTGGGGGCTGGTTGTAAGAAATCACCGCTCAATATCTTGTGTGTCCACCATTGGCTTCCCGTAGAGCGACACATCGTCTTCTCATCGAGTTGACAAGGTCTTCAGTTGTGGCCTGTGGAACGTTATCCCACTCCTCTTCGAGTGAATATTCAGCTGTTCAGTAACCACTCTGGTGGACAACCCTGCATCCAGCATGCCAATGGTATGTTCCTGCAGGATTTGCAACATCTGTGGTGTGGTGACATCTGATGGACTTTGACATTTTGAGGTGTCCTTTTATTGTCCCCAGTATAAGGAGTGTGTGAGTTCTGTTAATGCTGTTTGAGCAGCATCTGGATATGCCACACCTGTGTTATGGGTGGAATCACTGGATCAATGAGCAAGTGAGCAAAGTTTGTGTAAAAATCAAGAGAATTAACCATGTGTTACAATTTTAATTTTAATTTTAATTTTAATTTTAATTTTAATTTTAATTTTAATTTTAATTTTAATTTTAATTTGTTTTTATTATTGCAAGACATGAGCTCATTTTGGGCTATGTGTCTTGTGTGCAAGGGACGTTTATATTTCTGCTCTGTGTAAATTCACCTCTTTCCAACTTTTTGGCATTTCTATTTGTCTAATATCCTCTAACAGTGACTCTCCCAAGACTAAGCTGCATTGTGAAATATTATTGATGGTTATTTAATGAGAAATTAATAATTATGCTCATATGATTATATTTTTCATTAAGGACTCTGATGAAGACGCCTCGCTTCGCCACTTTGACGGTGGATCCTCCTGGTTGAGCCCAAAGGTGCTGCACCCTCATCTTTTCTGCATCTCAGTCCAGCCTCGATAAAGATCATCGCAGAGGGAGAAATTGTGATTGACAGCCTTGACCTGTCATAAGTTGTGTGCATTCTGTTTGGATTTTCATATGTATTGCAACTAAACCATCCTAAGTCTATGAAGCTCACGTTCCATTTCAACCGATAAGTTCTTTGAATGAAATGTTTATGTTCATTTAGCTTAAAATAGTTCAAACAACAAAATTAGTTAACCCTTTATCAGGCAAGTGACTATTTTTGGTAATTTCCACAAACATTAAATATGGGGCCAATCCCGTGCCTCAGTGAGGTCCAGAAGCATGTTGGTTTTTATAACACTATACAGCAGGGGTATCAAACCCATGTTTGTTCAGGGGCCACATTCAGCCTAATATGATCTAAAGTGGGCGGGACTAGTGCAATAATATAAATAATAGGATAAGAACTGATAAATAGTGTCAACTCCAAAGTTGTCTCTGTTTTTGAATAAACAAAAGTCCAATTCTATAATGAAAATGTTTATATCTACGAACTGTATTGGAACATAACATGAACAAATATGAACAACCTCAAGATTCTAAAGAAACATAAGTGCAATGTTACCAATATCATGCAGTAGTTTATCATTTACACATGTATATTATAACTTACAGATCACAGTGGATCTACAAATATACAAAACATTTAATAACAAACAGAGTATTGTTTAAATTCCACATCCTTCTCTAAAGACATTTCAGGTTGTTCACATTTGCTCTGGTTCACATTTTTTATAAAAGGGCTAGTCTAAATGTAAACATTTTTGTGTAATTTGACTTTTTTTTTTTTTTTTTTTTTTTACACTAAATCAAAGAGGAAAATTAGCGTTTTTCATTATTTATAGGTTCTTATAATAGTAGTTTACTGGTCTGACCCACTTTAGATTGAACTGACTTAAAATGACTTTCATATCATTGATTGTTAATATCTTAAGTATAATTTTTGCATTTCACACTTTCATCCCACAGACCGGATTGGACCCTTTGGCAGGCCAGTTTTGGCCCCCGGGCCGCATGTTTGACACCTGTACTATACAGTGATTCAGAGACATGTTATAGACATTTTGAAGGTGTAAATTGCGAATGTGAGTCATTTTTGTCAGTTTATGACTTTATAACAGTTGTTTTATTGCATATCTTTGTTTTTTGGCAAGTGCTGCTCAGATGTTTTATGGAAAGAAGAGGGAGATGATGATGTCCAATAACATACAAAGGTTGAAATTTTGAATTTCAGAGTATTTCAATGAGTGCCCTATAAAGGGTTAAGTGAACAAATGACTAATGATCATCTACGTCAGTTCAACTTAACCTGTTTTGTTTGACCATGTATAAAACCTAAAGTGATTTCCACATCTTTCCAGTAAACTCAACTAACTCAGGTTTACAGAGTAGAGGTTCCAATGTACAGACAGTTTTTATGTGTCGATTTGGTTTGAGAAATATGATTATGATTCATCCAGAGTGTCTGGATCCACAAAAAATCAATAAGAAAAAATGTACAGGGTGGGGAAGCAAAATTTACAATGAACATTTAGTTGTTTTTTCTCAGCAGGCACTACGTCAGTTGTTTTGAAACCAAACATATATTGATGTCATAATCATACCTAACACTATTATCCATACCTTTTCAGAAACTTTTGCCCATATGAGTAATCAGGAAAGCAAACGTCAAAGAGTGTGTGATTTGCTGAATGCACTCGTCACACCAAAGGAGATTTCAAAAATAGTTGGAGTGTCCATAAAGACTGTTTATAATGGAAAGAAGAGAATGACTATGAGCAAAACTATTATGAGAAAGTCTGGAAGATACTATTAAAGAAGAATGGGAGAAGTTGTCACCCAGATATTTGAGGAACACTTGTGCAAGTTTCAGGAAGCATGTGAAGGCAGTTATTGAGAAAGAAGGAGGACACAGAATAAAAACATTTTCTATTATGTAAATTTTCTTGTGGCAAATAAATTCTCATGACTTTCAATAAACTAATTGGTCATACACTGTCTTTCAATCCCTGCCTCAAAATATTGTAAATTTTGCTTCCCCACCTTGTATTTAAAAACTCTCAAGTAAAGAAGAGAAAAAGTGGCAAATTGTTTGAAACTGGAGCATAGCAGAAAAATAAACCCTCTTCTGTCACATAAACACAGAAGAGAGTTAAGGTTCTAATTTTAGATAAGTACTATGTACAGCTTGATAAATCTATGATCTGTTTCTTACCCTTCCTGAGGCTTTTTAGAGGCCGACGCTGCAGAGCTGGGTCGTATTCTGGCAGCCTTACATGGACTGTCTTTCACACTGCCTGCTGGACTCTTCACACCACTAGAAGAAGAAACAAACAACACCATGACTGTTTCAACATACCAGACCAAAAGCATACACTGACCTAAAACGTCTACTGAACCTTTCAATGTTTGAATAATTTAGGTAAAATGCAGTTCCTCAGTTTTTTAGTGGCATCAAATAAGACTAATGCAGACTTTCAGAGGTTTTGTAGTGAAGGTGGAAACACTCATCTTCTGCAACACTGATTCACTGATAAAAGCCATGTAATGTGACAAATGACAGTGGCTGTAGATGCTTGTTTTTTATGCTTAATTAACCCATAAAGACCCAAAAAAAACACCGGTGACACAAACCATCTACTGATCTGAAGTGTTTAATCCCTGTTGATCCGCTAATCCTACCAATACATGTAAATAATTGGTATAAAATGCAGTTTTTTGTCTTTACATGGTCATCAGATATGACCCATTTGGATGTTCAGAGGCACTGTGG
This sequence comes from Sphaeramia orbicularis, assembly GCF_902148855.1. Taxonomy (NCBI): domain Eukaryota; kingdom Metazoa; phylum Chordata; class Actinopteri; order Kurtiformes; family Apogonidae; genus Sphaeramia; species Sphaeramia orbicularis. The sequence goes on along the minus strand of NC_043979.1, from coordinate 18,496,476 downwards.
TGAACATGGAAACACCATCATTTTCTACACCAGTGATTCATCAGTAAAATCCATGGAGTTGGATCAGTGACAGTGGATGGACATGCTTGGTTTATGTTCAGTTAATGAGAGATTTTGTTGAAAAAGTCAGTTTTTCTTCAGTTTCTCTGTTTTGATATAATAACCCTCAATTTTACTCTGAGCTTTTATGAACATCTACATGATCAGTCAACTAAATACAGGAAAATACATGAGTATTACTAAAAAGCACAAAATACAGAGCATAATATTATAACAAATGGTGATAAATCGCTTAAGAAAGGTTAGAATAAAGAGAAATAGTCATTCGTAAACTAGCACAAAAGTAGCACTGGGTCTTTATGGGTTAATGATATATTTCACTGTTAAAGTTGTTCAGTTTTCTCATTTTGATATACAAACTTTTGAGTTTTTATGGACATGATCCATAAATTAGATGGAAGTAAATACCAGATTTCCACTGAAAAATGAAAAATGCAGAGAATTTTGTTATAATAAATGGTAATAGATCACTTTAAATGTAGAGAAAAACAGTTTTGGAAGCAGCTATAAAAATAGTTCCGGGTATTTGAGCTTTAATACATTCTTTTAAAATAGATTTTTTTTTAAATGCAAAAACAGTGTTTTAACTGTAGCTTTAAAAGTCAGATTTCTGTTTCTGTAATACATACCTGTTTAGTCGTTTTTCATTGAATTCTACACCTAATGCTGTGTCTGAACTACACACTAAATCACTCATACTGAGCGAAACATTGAAATCCAAGCTTTTGTATTTTTACAGCTGTGGCCTTTTAATGGGAGGAATTTAATGTTCTGTGCAGCAACGTGAGCACATATTCATACAATTAAGCCTGACACATTTTTGGAAATGTTTGGGGTAGAATTCACAGTAAAGGTCTGTGTCTGGTTTGTTCGGCTGCAAATGTTTGAGTGTAATAATTGACTCGTAGAGTTTTTTAAGTATGTTTTACCTGGAAATTTATGTGATAAATACACACAAAAGACAGTGAATGAAAACAGATGCAGCCACCTTAGTTTGAAAAGAGCTGAGAAAAAGAGATTACGGATAAATGCAATGTAAGATGTGCTTATTTAAAGGAAAAGGGGCTGATAATAATGACAGATGCTTGATGGTGCTTCTCGCTTCATTCTGATACTGAAACGATGGCATTATGTGAACGGAGACCTGGCACTTTGGCACAATTACATCAACACACTCATGATACATCAGCAGCAGTACATTAAGGTAGCACAGAGAAACCTATCCATGCTCTTTGGTTAATGATATCTAATAGCAGGATTATTTGAAAAGTAATTGAGAGAAAGAGATCTGCAATAGTTTGCTGCTGTATTGCTTTGAGATGAAGGAGAACGTTGGGATAATTATGGAGCATCCATGTACGGTTCTTCTCAGATAATGGAGGGTGTCTACTGATTGCTTTTTTTTTTTTATGCGCAGTAGAAGATAATGAGACTGAAGCTGGAGATGTGAGACCAGAGCCAGAGCTTCAGCCCCACTGTGAACTGGTTCATTAGGACAGTTTTCACATTAATATGCAGTAGCTTTGACGTTGCCTTGGATGCATTTCATGAGATGTGCCATCAGGGATGAGAATATTACATCTATTGTGAGCAATAAACCATGAAGTCAATCAACAGTTTAAACACTTTTTAAGTGTGTGATGTTTCAAAAGAGCATGTGCCATTATTACTCAAACCTAAAACATCACAGGGATTTCAAGGAATCCCTATGAATAATATGTCCATCGTTAACTGCCTGAATAGATCACAGGTGTCAAACATGCGGCCCGGGTGCCAAATCTGGCCCACCAAAGGTTCCATTCTGGCCCGCGGGATGAAAGTGCAAAAATTAACATGAACAGTCAAGGTTGTCAAAATAATTTTGGTTCAGGTTCCACATACAGACCAATGTGATCTACAATAAGAAATAACAACACAATAACCCATAAATAATGACAACTACAAATGTTCTTTGTGAAAAATTATGTGGAAAAAATTTAAGTGAAAAAACAAAACAAAACATTACACTGTGAAAATATTTACATTTACAAACTATTCTTTCACAATAAAATGCAAATAAATACATAAATAAAAACAGAGATGAACAACCTGAAATGTGCAATTTTAACAATATTCTGCCTGTTATTAAATGTTTTGTGCATTTATGGATCCACTGTGATCTGTAGTTGTGTTAATAATAAGAGATGTAATATTGTAGAAATTGTTCAAATTTTAGTTCCAAACTCCAACATTTTAACAATATTGTGACATGTTTGCCACAGTGGATTATGGGTAGTGGGTATTTTGTTGTAAATGTGTTATTTTTATGTGCAAAAATTCAGCGGGGTTGTTGTGTTAGTATTAGTTTTGACTTAATATGTGTATGGCAATGCTTATTGGCCTTTTTGTTTATTTTTTCTGTGTTTTTATAATTTGTAAATTTGCACCCTGAGTGAGAGCCATAGGCAGAGCAATGGCTATCCTGTTATGATTCTTTCTAATTGTGTTCTCCTGTTTATCAAATGAAATATATAGGTTGTGTGTGTAGCAGGTACAAGACTAACATCTTGCCATACTTTCAGCTACAATACAATATTATACCCACCACCAAATGAATATTTAACATAAATGAGTAACTAATGAGTGGAGCCACAGTACTGTCAAAATCACACCAATTTCTCAAATGATATTTGTGTTTTTTCAGGTTATTCACATCTTTTTTGTTAAAAGTATATGTTTTCATAATGTAATTGGGGGCTTTTTGTACTAAAACAAAAAGGAAAAACTTGGAGTTGTCATTGTTTATAGGTTATTAAGTCATTATTTTACTGGTCTGGCCCTCTTGAGATCAAATTGGGCTAAATGTGGCCCCTGAACTAAAATGAGTTTGTCACCCCTGGAATAGATCATGTGCTGTACCTCCGTGATGGTGTGGGGCTGTAGTTCCTGGATGGGCCACCAGAGGGCAGTGTGGAGCTCTTCTTCAGGGAAGCAGTGCTGGAGGTCACCATAGATGGTCTGGAGGGCAGAGCCAGAGACACTGGCCTGGCTGTGGAAACAGTTTAGCATGTATTATTTCTGTTGTTGATTTTGTTATAGTTATTTTTCACGTTTTTTTTTTTTTTTTTTTTTTATTACAGTGCATTGTGATGTGTTTAACTTTAAAACAATGTGTATTTATATGGTTGTATCAGATATGACTTTATTGATCCCACTGTGGGGAAGTTGCAATGTTTACAGCAACAAAATATAAAAAACAAAGAAACATTTGACAGTGAAACATTAGCCCATAAAGACCCAAACATCCACCGGCGACCAAAATCATCAACTGATCTGAACTGTTTAATACCTGTTTATTCACTAATCCCATCAATATATGTAAATAATTGGTGTAAAATACAGTTTGTCATCTTTTCATGGTCATCAGATATGACCCATTTGGACGTTCAGAGCCTCTGTAGTGAATGTAGAAACACCATCATCTTCAAAAACATTGTTTCAGCAGTAAAACCCATGGTAGTTGGATCAATGACCGCAGATAGAGATGCTTGGTTTAAGTTCAGTTAATGATATGTTTGAAAAAGTAACTTCTTATCTTCAGTTTTGTCTGTTTTGATATAATAACCTTTGAATTAACTCATTTTCATGAAAATTGAATGTAGGAAATTAAATACAGAAAAATTCATGATTTACAGTGAAAAATGTAAAATATAGAGGATGATATAATAATATATGGTGATAAATCACTTCAGACAGGTTAAATATAGAGAAAAATTCATTTGAGAACTGCCACAAAATCAACACTGGGTCTTTGTGGGATAAATAGAACAGAGAATCTACTATTATTTTACCTGTTCTGTACATAGATAAATATTGTTTAGATATTTGCAATATAGTTACACATTATTGATGCTGGTACTGATACGATATGGGGTGATTACTGTGAACTGTTCAAGAGACTGATGGCTGTGGGAAGGAATGCTCTTTCTTGAAATGGGGGTATGAAGCACAGGAGAGACAGTAGTTAAATGTACTGATAACATGCAGTGCAATTAATACTCAAAATGCTGGCTGGTTCCTTTCTGAGCTCACATATAACTCACATGTAGACTTTAACAGCCAACCACACCAAGGCAGATAGCCATGTTGTGCTGGAAATAATTACTTTTAACCAAAAATTCTATTCCTTTTTTTATTATTAAAAGAAAAGGGCTGTAAATTCACTCTACAGGGAAATAAATCAGCTTAAGTATTTGAATCAAATGTGATAAATTCCACTATTGCAACTTATCATTATTTGTACCTTCTTTGCATTTAACATGGATTATAGTAACCTGCATCCCACCTCACCAACACTGGTCATATGCAAAAGTAGGTGAAATCCAAAGTGTTACATCCTCTGTGACTCCACTGTCATTAAAAGCTTATTATTCAACGTATCCATGGTCCACCCTGAGATATCCGCTCACCTTTGACCCCCGGTGCTCTCTTGGCAGAGGCTGCAGCTGCCTGGTGCTCCTCTGAGATGTTCAGCCTCTTGAGGACGTCTGCCAACGCCATCTTCAACAGCTGGATTTCATCTTCCTGCATCTGCATCCTCTGCTCCAGGTAGGTGAGGCGGTCGGCCACGTCCAGGCCGCTGGTCGCTGAACTGCGATCATCTGGAAAAAAAGACAGGAATGGAAACTGTTGTTTAGACTGATGTAAGGGGTGTGTTATCCTTGTAATATACTCACTCATTAGGTGCAGAAACAAATTACAAGTATTTCTCTGTAACAGATGGCCATTTTAATTCTTCTGATAATGATGTATATTACATAATTATGATCAATGATTTAGAGATTTAGAGAGTCATCATCATTTTGGCAAGACTCAGATTGGCTTACTTTTTGAAGCCACATGTAAACAGAAAACTAACAGTTGTATTCTGAGGATCTGCTTTTACTTGAGTTGTTTTCACTATAGTTGTCCAAATCTGTAACAGCTTACAGTGGCCACATTTATTAATAGGTTTGATATTCTTTCCTGGAGAATGCAAATTATATTCTTACTAGCTGCATTGTACCCGTGGTGCCATTGTACAATCGCATGATAAGTAGAACTTGTCTGCCACCACTATCCATTTGTAAACTACCATTTAATCATGCATTGTGCAGTTAATAATTTGAGCCAACATGTGAGGCATGAAGGGAAGAGCATGTATTTGTTTGGCCTCTCAAGCATGATTAAATCCATACAGCGGTAGTGAACTGCAGCCTTCACATTGTAGCATCGTCTGCTAGCAGTAGAAATTTCATGAACGGCAGCATAACCACTTCTGAAAATGGAGTATGGTGGCAGGGATCAAGAATTCAATGTAGAGAGAGGCTAAAATCGCCCAGCATACCTCACAACATTTGAAAACGGACATAAAATAGTGCCTAGTAGATAGTCAGGTAATGTTTCTATTCATTTGGCGAGTATGGCGGCGATTGGGCCTGTGAAGGCTGAGGAAAATCTGTACAAACACCCTCCTGTGCTGCAACACCGATGGGACACAGAATGCGTATTATATAGTAGGATATTGATACATTTAGTACTAACACTAGCATCATTCATTTAAAAAAATATGGTAAGTGTTAAATGAGCAGCATTATAGAATATGACAGTGAAAATACAGTCGCAGAAAAAATTATTAGACTACCAAAAGTCATCAAAAACAGTGGTTATGCAATCAAGTGCTAACTCCTGTGTGTATCATGTGACTAAAACAGACAGAAAACAAAACATGGAATGCCTAAAAACACTTTTTCTTGTCAGTACAACGCCATAGCTATTGATGTAAGAACTGAAGTAATTTTGGTTAATATCAAGAAAACATGGAAAATGACTAGATATCAGCTCTGAAATTAAACTCCTATGAGCTATTTTTGTTGTTATCATTATATTTGTTCAAACAAATGTACCTTTAGTTGTACCAGGCATTAAAATGAACAAGAAATTGAAGAAAACAAGGTGTGATCTAATCATTTTTTCTGTGACTGTGTAAGGTGAACTCTGTCTTTACATGCGCACAATAATGCATGCATGGGCTACACAATAAATCATTTCAACAGTGTGACATGTATATATACAATAGTCACATTACAGCGACATGCAGTGTTAAGAAAGACAAATCATCAACTCAACCACAGTCTGAACGTGACCAAAAATGAGAACAAAATATGAATATTAAAGAATTGTTTTAGCTCCAGAGAGAATGATGTTCAACAGAAACATATAGTTAATCAACAGTGCCTTCATGACACTGTATTAAACCTCCTAATTTGCCTTCAAGGCCCCCAGAGTAAAATTCAGTTTTTCATCTTTTATTATTATAATTTTTATTTTCTATTCACACTCTTGCAAAAATCACTCCAGTCATTCTAGAATGACTAATTCTTTCCAAACAGAGACATTTTATTCATCTGGTGAAAATTCCTGCAAGTTTTTATCTGCTAAAATGTTGCAGTGTCAGGTTTTTTTGTCCAATTTTGTGTGGCTCAAATTTGCAGTGACAAGGGAACAAAAAGAAAAGACAAGTAGAGGCACTCAGTTGGGAATACATATACACCTCCACCAAGGCCCTGCAGTCTTGTAGGTCTATAAACTGCACTATTTAGCAACATATGTGGTGAATGAATAACCACATCTACATAGAAAAAATCAATCCAAAGTGAAACGACAGTTCTGAAAAACGGTGAAGTGACAGGGCCATGTGGTGAGATTAAGTCTTAAATCTTATAGGAAACATCCAGTAAGAGCCTGGAGGATGTAAAACAGGGGTCTCAAACATGCGGCCCGGGGGCCAAATGCGGCCCGCCAAATATTCCAAATGCGGCCCGTGGGATGAATTTGCAAAGTGCAAAATTCCACAGTCAAGGCTGTGGAACTCATTTTAGTTCAGGTTCCACATACAGACCAATATGATCTACAGTAAAAAAAAAAAAAAAACAGCATACAAACCTAAAAAAAAATAATGACTCCATATTTTCTTTTTGGTTTGATGTGAAAAAAATCTTACTACACTATGCCTATAAATAATGATAACTTCAAATTTTTCTTTGTTTTAGTGCAAAAAATAACATTAAATTATGAAAATATTAACATTTACAAACTATCCTGTAACAATAAAATGTGAATAACCTGAATAAATATGAACAACCTGAAATGTCTAAAGAAAATTAAGCACAATTTAAATTTTTTTCTGCCTGTTACTAAGTATTTAGTGTCTTTGTAGATCCGATCCACAGAGGTGGGTAGAGTAGCCAAAAATTAGACTCAAGTAAAAGTACTGTTACTTTAGAAACATATTACTCAAGTACAAGTAAAAAGTAGTCATCCAAATAATTACTCAAGTAAAAGTAAAAAAGTACTTAATGAAAAAATTACTCAAGTACTGAGTACTTCCTGAGTAACATCCTATTTATTGTTCTTTTAAATTCAACAATCAATAAATGAAATGTTAATATAAAATATATGGAATATATATGGGAACATTACAGCTAGTTACAAATATACCTCACAATAATCACTGTTGGTTCCATCATTTTAGTATTTTTAGTCTGTTCTTATGGAGGCAGATACTGTGCATGTTTTTCTATTTACTTTTACAAGTTAGCCCAGATATCTTTATCTTAACATATCTTCCCCTTCTGTTGAATTTCTTTAACTCATGTGAGTCATGTGAGTTTTTGGCGGAAATCTTTCTAACAAAACAAAACAAATGGTTCGTCCATTAACAAATGACCAAAAATAAAAGTAAAAAGTCGAATGTGCACCATTGTAATGGAGTAGAAGTAGCATTTCTTCTTCATAAATATACTCGAGTAAAAGTAAAAAGTATGTCATATTAAAAGTACTCTTAAAAGTACAATTTATGTCAAACGTTACTTAAGTAAATGTCACAGAGAAAATGTAATGCGTTACTATCCACCTCTGCCGATCCATAATGCACATGTAGAAATGATAAGTTGAGGCAGAATACTGTTAAAAATGCACTTATTTTTCTTAAGAAATTTCAGTTTTTTTCAGGTTATTCACATCTTTTTTGTTTGGATAGTTTATAAAAATAAGTATTTTCATAATTTAATAGGGTTTTTTGCACTAAAACAAAGACAAAAATTTGGAGTTGTCATTATTTATAGGTTATTATGCTACTATTTTACTGGTCCGGCCCACTTGAGATCAAATCGGGTTGAATGTGGCCCCTGAAAGAAAATGAGTTTGAGACCCCTGATGTAAAGTCATAGAAATACAAGTGGATTAATGCAGAACAACAACCTAACTGTTATGGTGAAACTACTATAAAAACACTCACGTCTTTTAAAACAAGCTGTCTACTCTCAGTGGTGTTTTTAATCATAGAGTAAGAAATAATCTCTGAACCATCCTGTTTGTGCCTATGGAGCAGAAATCAAGCTAATGAGGTCACAGAACAGCTGGATGCAGATCAACTACAGTGTCATCAACACACAGCAGCATGTAAACAAAGGTAGCTCAGCGTTTAGTAAAAACACCTTCCACTGGCACAAACACACTCTAATGTATGCACTTATAGTTGAAATCTTGACTTTTCCTGCTCTCCTGCTGGCATTCACCGTTAGCCATCACCAGTGTGAATCAGTAACAGAAGTGCAGAGGTGGATACCGTGGGAGATACTGGACGATGATGAGTTGTCAGGGTGCCTCTGCTGGCCTTCCTCCACCATCCCAGACGTCTTCCTCCTCTTCCTCTCCTCTCGTGAGCACAGTCTTTCACTCCTCTTCCCTCCTCTGGCTCCAGTTTGATAGGCTGACCCTCCCTCCATCTGATTCTGATCCATTGGCCGTTGTCCACTAAGTTCTCATCTCCTCTTGCCACTCACAGCCTCTCTTGTTTCAGTCAGTTCAGTTGGGTTTACAGCAGTATTATCTGCAGTAGGAGATGATGTCTGTGATGTTTTGATCCCCTCACGTTTCCTTGGATGTCTCCGGGGCGTGGTGATGTCTATGACAACGCTTAAATCTCAGGGCGTGGGCATGTTTAAAGGTGGGGGGTGGGGTTGATAATGCTTCAAAACTCTACAGCCATCCAATTCAGCCTAAATTGTGTGTGCATTTACGTGTGTGTGTGTGTGTGTGTGTGTGTGTGTGTGTGTTTGTGTGTGTGGGTGGGAGTGCAGAGTACAATGATAATCCCTCAGACTGAGCCTCTTTGACCCCGCCCCCACACATAAGCCCCATGTCACTATGAGAGATGGAGACACAGGGAGGAAACAGCAGAAATAAACCTGAAATGTTGTTCGATATTGTGTTGCGCTGCAGAAAACACAGTGCACATCCACAGGTCACAGAGGTAGGAGGAGGAGGTGGGGTTATGCCGTTACTGTAAGTGCAAAGTTAACACCAAAAACACCAAAAGTACTTGTATATGAAGTGCAGTGGGGAAATTATTCCCCATTTTCAATCAGTTTTTAGCTAAAAAAAAAAAAAAAAGTTAAAGGATCAGTTACATAATCAGAGTGTCTATAGGTGTATTTTTACTTGAACTGAATGATCCTGTGATCACTCAAGAGGTTTTCTGAGTTTTGTAAACTCAAAATATACCGTATTGTATTGAACATTCAAGCTTTTCAGTGGAAACATTGATTTTTTTTCTCACTTCTCAGAAAGATGAAACTCTTTGAGATAGGAGTTTTTCCTCCTGACAGTGCTCATCTGCTGCGGGCGATGACTTTCAGTGCATTCATTCAAGCATGCAGCCAGCCATAATCTGTCTCTCAAGGAGAGTTGTGACTCTGCGTAGAGGCCTGTGATTTGTCGGCTTCTCCCCTCGTCCTGGTCATGACATCATCCTCGTGCCACCTCCACACACCCTATATGGGATTGGGATTAGAATAGCACATAATCCCACTGCTGTAAAAGGGAATTAGTAGCCCAAAGCTCAATCTCTGCACTAACTCAGGCGGGCTATACAAAGAACAGGCTCTCTCCATGCCTCTCATGCAAATGTAAACACACATGCATTGTGTTTATGATCACACACAGCTATAACGGAGCTAGCAGATTTACATTCATATGCCTATTATCTTTTTTTTTTTTTTTTTTTTTTTTTGCGAAATGCACGGAGCTGTAGCTGCAGCATAGGGAAGCAGTGAAGTGTTTTAATCTCTGCTCACAGATGGCGTTTCTTGAATGAAGAAACAGCATCTGTCTGCTCATATCAGCATCCCGCATGCTGACACACACAGGCCATGTGTGCACAAGCAATTCCTTCATGTCTAAGTCCACTGATACCAATATCCCAGAGGGGGGGGTCGGGGGGGGGGGACACAACATATTTCCCTAAATCTCCCCAGACAAGGCACATTCCATAACACCTGCAAAGCCGACTGTGTGGCATGTGACACACTGGACAGATATGGAAGACTAGTGTTTGGGCAGGTTTTACACAGGTTCTAAACTGTCCAAAAAGTAAGAGTTTTGAAAGGTTAATTAACCTGCCATGTGTAATGTTCACAGGACTTCAAGGTCCAATTTTAATAGTTAATTTGATTTACATTTTTATTTTTTTAATTTTACTTTTTATTCTTTTTTATTTTTTTCCTGTGTATTGTTTATTTCTGGGGAGGTATTTATAGAAGCCTTCTTGGCTTGTATCCTCTCCTGCACAATGGTGTTACTTGCATTAATTTATTTTATTTTATTTTTATTTTTTTCTTGTTGCTTGTGATGTGCAAATAAATAAATACTAAATGCTAAATACTAAAAATAGTTTTAGACTTCTTCTGAAAACAATTTATCCCATTTTATAACAGACTTTACCTTTACTCTTTGTCAATAAAAACAAATATTGTATGCAAACTACCTGCAGTTTGCAAATTTATTTATGAATCATAAATCAGAGGAAATGCATGCACCTTTTATATTTAATTTATTATATTTTAAACATTTATTACTCTATCAATCCTATCTAATAATTCAGTTTTACTTTAACTATGACCATGGCTATGTTTTAGCTGAATGCTTTGATTTCTTTTGTGGACAAGGTGTTATACAGGTTTTAACTTTTGTCTACATTTTCTGCCTCATAAGAACAGAGTACAGGGTGGGGAAGCAAAATTTACAATATTTTGAGGCAGGGATTGAAAGACAGTGTATGACCAATTAGTTTATTGAAAGTCATGAGAATTTATTTGCCACAAGAAAATTTACATAATAGAAAATGTTTTTATTCTGTGTCCTCCTTCTTTCTCAATAACTGCCTTCACACGCTTCCTGAAACTTGCGCAAGTGTTCCTCAAATATTCGGGTGACAACTTCTCCCATTCTTCTTTAATAGTATCTTCCAGACTTTCTGGTAATAGTTTTGCTCATAGTCATTCTCTTCTTTCCATTATAAACAGTCTTTATGGACACTCCAACTATTTTTGAAATCTCCTTTGGTGTGACGAGTGCATTCAACAAATCACACACTCTTTGATGTTTGCTTTCCTGATTACTCATATGGGCAAAAGTTTCTGAAAAGGTATGGATAATAGTGTTAGGTATGATTATGACATCAATATATGTTTGGTTTCAAAACAATTGATGTAGTGCCTGCTGAGAAAAAACAACTAAATGTTCATTGTAAATTTTGCTTCCCCACCCTGTACTGTATAAAAACTTGTAAACCATTTTCACTTCACACAACAAGTAATCATAATTCAACATCTGCAACTTTTTTTTTCACTTACTCTTAAGACTACAAGTACATTCACTTACATTTCACTCACTCTTTTAATGGTACAATCAACACAGACTATTATTATGCAATCAGTTTATAATAATTTACTTTTACATTTGATTTAACTGTGTGCAGGTTATAGTTGTTTTGATGTCTTTTGCAGCATTGTCTGGATACAGTGTTCCACCATTTATAAGTGTAGCCTGAACTATCTCTCCTTTTTTTTGCCATAAAAGCAGAATACTGTACGCAAACGTGTAAACCATTTGTACATGACATGTTTTTTCCAACCAGCTAATATTGCCTTTTCTTACCTGAGTTACACCTCATTGCTGCCTGAATCATTACATCATCCAATCAGACAATGCAAGTCTCAATTATGGTTAAAAAAAAAAACAAAAAACCAATAAATATTCATAAGACCAGAATGTACAATCACCTAAATTAGATAGGTTAAAAGCCCTTTTCATAAAAGAAGAGGGGAAAATGAAATAATAATAATGCTGCCCACACACTTAACGAAGGTCAGGGAAGTACTGTGGTTAACTAAATTATTCAGCACCTGTCACCTATTCGGGGGAGACTTTTTTCATTGTATTTTCTAAGCTTTTGAGTGTTAAAATTCCAGCCCATTCTTTTATAATCATAAATCTGCACCTTTTTGGTTCTGCATTTTTCTACACAGGTATATTAGAGTGTGTGTTTTGTTCCAAGTTGGTGACCCCTTCGTTTTGCTGACCTGTCATGAAGTCAGTGTCAGGTGCCAGCAGGGAATCGCTATGGAAGCTCTCCTTCAGCGAGGGCCTCCTCAGCAGGCTGTGGGTGGTCTCCTCCATCCCCAGACCCTGGTCCACCATCTCCTCCATGTTGGTGTCCTCATCCACTGCCGTGCTGGCTGCCATGGGCCTGATGGAGCAACGTATTGGTGTGATCCTGCTAAGTCTCCTACGCTTTGTCTACCAACGCTGAGCTAAGTCACCTTCCTTAAACCACCAGTCCCCCCACCCCACCCCCCGCCTTCTCTCCCCTTCCCTCCCCAGGCCTGCAGGCTGTACAGGAGTGTATGCAGGAGAGGGTGATGTCACTCAGAACAGATTAAGGCCCTGGTAAGCCATCTGAAGTCCTCAGCCAAGTGGAGGACATGGCTGTGAGAGTAAGAGTCTGCAGTGTGTGTGTGTGTGTGTGTGTGTGTTTGCGGACTGCAAGTGAGCAGGGGTCAGGGAGGTCTCAGACAAAGAAAAGACTTCACATTAAAGACCCCAAAATAACTTCCTGTAAGATACGTTGCATAACTACTGTCTGCAAACATACAGTTAGTGCTTCACAGTGGAAACCAATGAGTACCAATTACCTGTACACAGACAAAACACACACTCCTGACAAAAGCACAGCAGAGAGGGACCACACAATTTGCTGTTGCATGCAAAGTTGCAGACGAGCACACAATTACACTCCCCAAAACAGCTTACATCAGGCTACCATCCGGTACGGCCAGCCCTAGTGCACTGTAAGGATGATGAGATTCAGAGATTAGGGAGCAGAACTTGATTAATTACAGTCATCAAGAGGACAATAAGCCGGACGTGGTAATTAGACCAACAGAGAAAGACAACAGGAGCAGATGAAAAGCCAGTTAGGCTTTTGTGTTAGGGTCTCCCTCTGTGTAAGCTGGCTTTCTGTCTATTTTGCAATCCCTGGAATGATTCTGTGTCTAACAGATGCCTCTCTTTGCTGATCTGTCAAAGCATTCTGGCAACAAAGTCCAAGACCTTTTCCCAGATTGCAATAAAATATGCTTTCAACAACATTTTTTTAAAAAAAGAATTTAGTTATTTACAAAATCAAAACTCAAAGGAAGAACTTTCTGTGTGTTCACTTTAATTATGAAGAAGCTGGGTTTCAGCTTTCTGCTCGCGTCTTTCTCATTATCTCTGGCGTGGAAATGGAGATCATGTAATTATGCTTGTCTCTCTGTTTGTTGGTCAGTCTGTTTTTCTGTCAGTAGGATTAGGCAAAAACTACTATAACTTCCTTGAAACTTGCTAAGGTAAGGCATTTAAGGAAAACACATTTACATTTTGGAGCGGATCCATAAAAAGTAGCAGAGGCAGGATTTTTTTGTTTTGTTTTTTTTTTTTTGGTGCTTTGTCTAACATTATGACATGAACTATTTGATTGAATTACAGAACTGTGAAGCCTTGGGGGAGGAATGCACATTCCAGTTCATCATTGTTTTCATTCCGTCTTAATCTTTCTGTCATGTTATTATGTGCATATTTCTATCAACATAAGAGATAGAAATAAACACTATACAAGGACATGTAATAACTGACTAATGTCCTGTCCTGTTCTTTGGTTATTTTACGAGAAATGAAGCAGATGAAAGGTCAGGAGTTGTTTCGAGAAAGTGAGACAAAAAATTACAATCATCTTAGAACGATAAATAATGCTGCTGGTGTGAATCATTTACTTTATTTATTAATCTGTTATTCAGCCAAGAAGGTTGCAGAGAGAATTAGGTACACTGAATCTGTTCAAAAGTATTGTCTGACCAATTTTTGGCCTGATTTCCAATGTGTTTTACTGTCCTGTTACTAAACATTTGTACCTATGCTGGTTTTATCCAATGATATGATATATCATGTAGTTCCAATTACTGTATTGTAAATCACTGATACAGTATGCTTAAGTAAATAGTATATTTTTTAACAATTGTACCATTTTTATGAAATTTAAAAGAATAAATATGTCTATTTGCTACACTTAAAAGGCAACTTTGTCATTGTAGAGCAGAAATATGAGATCATTATTTGCAAAAACTCAAAATACATTCAGTTATTCAGTTAATAAACACTTTACATTTCAGAAGAGATAAGAGGAGGTCATGGAAAGTGACTTATTTTGACATAAATCATAGTTGTACCTTCATTATTATTACAATTGGCCTCAGGAAAATTGCTCATCACTAACCTCGTAATAGTTTTCAGAGTATAATTGTTTTTAGCAGCATTAAAGTTACAATACGAGAACAAAGAATACAGAACTCTATAAACAAAAGCAGCTGTTGATGTTACATAAGTTTGTCAAACAAAGCGAAAACTACCCAAGTAAAAAGCATATCTTCAGAACTGTTACTTCGCTATCAGTTTTCTGTTTACATATGGTCAAAAATGAGCCAATCTAGATCTCACCAAAAAGATCTCTCCAAATCAGCAACCACAGTTATAATAGAAAATCAGTCTGTAATAGCAATAGTTGCTTTTCATAGTCATGTAAGAGAAGGTGTGATTGCTTTCTAATGCACCACAACAACAAAATGTCCCCTGATTATTTTTAACACAGGTGAAAAGCTACAGATTACAGCTGTTTGTACAGAAAATCCCACCTGAACTAATCACATCTACGTTTCTGTATTTAACCCATAAAGACCCGGCGCTACTTTTGTGGCAGCTCCTAAAGGAGTTTTTCCTCTATATTTAACCTTTTGTAAGTGATTTATCACCATTTGTTGTAACATTATCATGTTTACTTTACATTTTTTCCATAAAATTCATGTATTTTCTCATATTTAATTCACTGATCATGTAGATTTTCATAAAAGCTTAGATTAAAGTTAAGGATTATTATATTAGAAAGAGAGAAAACGGAAGAAAAAGTGACATTTTCAGGAAAATATAGCATCATCACAATTTTTTGTCTTTGTTTTTCCTGTTTGGCATGCTACACATACTGTGTACTCTCTAATCATATTAATAACGCTACATGCCCATATACATGTAGGATGTGATTGTGAATAAGCAGGTTTGTCTACTATTAGGCTAATTTCTTTTTTTTTTTTTGCTTTTTTTGCTTTTGTTATTTTATTTTCTTATTTTTTATTTATTTATTTATTTATTTTATATATTACCTTGTTTGTTCTATGAGTACTTTGCTATTTTTTTTTTTTTTTTATTACTATCATCAAGAATGTCATGTAGGACCAGGGGTGGGAGGGTGAGGGGATGGGACGAATGGAACATGCTTAATGCCTCTGAAATTGAATATTCAAATGTTCAATGTGAATTAAATCTGCACCAAAAATGATGATGATGATGATGATGATAATATTATGTTCTGCATTTTGTGCTTTTTTGTGGTGATCATGTATTTTCCTATATTTTATTGACTGATCATGTAGAGGTTCATAAAGCTCAGAGTAAAGTTGAGGGTTATTATATCAAAACAGCGAAAACTGGAGAAAAAGTGACTTTTTCCAAAAAAATCTCTCATGAACTGAACATAAACTCAATGTCTCCATCCACTGTCATTGATTCAACTCTATAGGTTTTACTGGTGAATCAATGTTGTAGAAGATGATGGTGTTTCCACGTTCATTATGAAGCCTCTGAACGTCCAAATGGGTCATATCTGATGACAATGAAAAGATGACAAACTATATTTTACACCAATAATTTACATGTATTTATAGGATTGATGAATTGACAGGTATTAAACAGTTTACATCTGTACATAGTTTTGGTCGACGGTGGATGTTTGGGTCTTTATGGGTTAAATCATCCAATAGTTTCTAATTCAGATCCACACCTGAGAGGCTCAGGGGTTAAAATGTGCAGATACTTATCTTATTCCTACACTGATCTGCTGCTGCTGTCCCTGTATAACAGACACTAAGGTTTAATACGGTGTGCAGCGTGGGACATTCCTAATGCCCCGAGGCCTGGACAGGGATAAAGGCCAAAGACAGATAATGAGTTGCTGACAGAGGACATGTGGGGAGAGGGAAACATGGGAGAGGACCGGGAAACGTGTCTGTACTCTATTAAAATGAACAGATGACCGTGTTGTGCATTCCATTAGTAGAACCTGAAGGCAGAGGTCAGAGTGTTTGACCTCGACCTGTGAATACCATCTCACTACTGACCTCCTGTGGAGACCGTGAGAACGACCCGACAGATGAGATGTTTTGACTTGCTGGAGGAAATTTTACATGTGGAGAATGAATTACAAACACAAAGGATGTCTATGTGTTTGGAATAGCAGCACAGTGAAATGTCATTTTCAAGTATGCGGTTTCATTATTCAGTTAACCCTCTGGTGTTCACTGGGTCCTAATAGACACCACATGCCTGTCAGGAAATTACAGTGGGGCCGTACTGATGTAAATGTGTTAAGAAAAGGTCAGAAAACAAATGCATTCAGTTGAAACACTTCTGAAAAATAAGTTCATTTCCATTTTTTCTTGTATTTACAGTGAGTGTTAAAGTTGAAATTGATTAAATGAAGTGTCCAACAACTTTTTTACTTGCACATTTTATAATGAAACAGCCACTGGTGACCACAAGCATGTACTGATCTAAAATGTCTAAGAACTTTTGAAGCATTAACCCTTTCAATGCCTTAAAATAATTCAGGTGAAAGGTAGGTTCTCAGTCTTTCAGCAGTATCGGATATGACCCGTTTGGACTTTCAGAGGATATTGAACATGGAAACACTGTCCTTTTCTGCAACAGCAAATCACCAAAAACAGTGGTTGTAAATGCTTGTTTTGTGTTCCGTTAATGATATACTTTGCTGAAAAGGTCACTTTTTCCTCAGTTTTCTCTGTTTTGATATGATAACCTTTGGATTTACTCTGAGCTTTTATTAACATCTACATGATCAGTACATGAAATATAAGAAAACACTTGGTTTTCAATGAAAAATGCAGAGGATAAAACTGAATGAATGACTCTCCCCTTGTTTTCATTGTATGTTTAACCCTCCGGTATCCCGTCCAGCAAGGCCCTTACTAAGCACCAAGTGTGTCTTTTTGGCACACTTGTGGAAAAATGTAAAAAAAAAAATTTCATACAGTTTGTTTTTAATTCTTTTACACTTTTTTCTATTTCATCAACTTGAGCCATAAATAAAAACACCAAATACTTAATAATTGTCACATTTTTTAACCCTTTAAATGCCATGTTTGTAATGTAAACAAACCATTTTTTTGGGATGGAAAAAACACAGAAAAATAATTTTTTTCAATATTCATTCATTCATTATCTGAACCCGCTTTATCCTCACTAGGGTCACTTGGAGCCTATCCCAGCTACATAGGGGCGAAGGCGGGGTACACCCCGGACAAGTCGCCAGTTCATCGCAGGGCTGACATATAGAGACAATCACTCTCACATTCACACCCATGGGCAATTTAGATTAACCAATTAACCTATTAGTGCATGTCTTTGGATGGTGGGAGGAAGCCGGAGTACCCGGAGAGAACCCACACAGACACGGGGAGAACATGCAAACTCCACACAGAAAGGTCCCACCCCCCGTTGACTGGTGTTGGAATCGAACCCAGGACCTTCTTGCTGTGAGGCATGAGCGCTAACCACTGCACCACCGTGTCACCCTTTTTTCAATATACTACATAAAAAGTGGATCACATATTATTTGATTTTTGCAGCCTGGCATATGTTAATGATTAACAGCAACACTGGTTAATTTGCATTATTTTTGGCGCTAGGTCAAATGTTTAAAAATACTAGCACCTGTCACCAAGTGTGCCAAAAAGGCACACCTATAAATCAAACTTTTAAATATTATATATTGATTTATTTTTCTGCTTGATTTTGATTTTATTTTTGTAAATCAAGGTCAGCCCTAATCATACATATCACATGGAAGAAATAGTGTGTTTTAGGCACACTTGGGAGACAGATGCTGGTCTCGTAATTTTCTTTTGTTTGTAATGTGCAAATTTTAGTTGGTGGCCAGAATTTTAAAGATCATGCAAAAATGAACAACTTTTGAATTCTAACTTTATTTAAATTGTGAAAAATAATATGAAGTTTTTTAACACAAAGTGTAAAGTGTGCCTAAAAGGTGCACCCGGATACAGGAGGGTTAACCCATAAAGACCCAAACAGCCACCGGTGACCAAAAGCATTTACTGATCTAAACTGATTAATACCTGTTGATCCACTAATCCTATCAATACATTAAATAATTAAGGTAAAATGCAGTTTCTCAGCTTTAAATCATAATCAGACATGATCCATTTGGACATTTAGAGGCTCCATAGTGCATGTGGAAACACTATCATCTTCTATAACACAGATTCACCAGTTAAACCCATGGAGTTGGATCAATGACAGTGGATGGAGACACTTGTTTTTACAATCAGTAATTGATATCTTTGCTGAAAAAGTCACATTTTCTCTGTTTTTTTTTCTATTTCTGATATAACCTTTGAATATACTGTAAGTTTTCATGAACATCTACATGATCAGTAAATTAAATATATGAAAATACATGATTTACATGGAAAAAAGCAACATGCAGGGGATAGTATTTTTTATAAATGGTGATAAATCACCGTGACCCTAGTGAGGATAAAGTGGGTTCAGAAAATGAATGAATGAATGATAAATCACTTAAAAATGGTTAAATATAGAGAAAAATTCATAAATTCATTTGGGAACTACCACAAAAGTAGCACTGCGTCTTTCTAGGTTAAAGACAGGCATTTTCATTATATCCTGAGATACTTCTTACTTTATTTTACTGTGTGCATCAACTGCCTGTGGACATACAGTCCAATTTTATTGATTTTCTGAACATCATTTCCATATATACATGATAAATCAGAGACTGTCACTGTGGCAGCATCACAAATTTCCACTATTTCTACTTTTAGGGATAATCCATATATCATCCACTTACACCACTATTAATTTTTATAAATGAGACAGAGCAAAGATATGAAAAACACGGCTTTTGGGTGGTTTGTTCTGCTACTATGAAATGTGGATAAATATTGATATTATGTCAGATTAGCCTCCAGGTTTCACTCCATTAAACACCACTACAGTGACTGTCGAGGGAAAAGTACCAGAAATGAACACCCACACACTGAGTTTTCACAAAGGACTTAAAATTTATAAATATTCTTTCAATGGAACATTAAATCAGTAGGGATGTTATATAAGTCTTCCAAAAATTCCAACAGATTTTCAGAGAGCATGACAAAGTGACAATAATCTGATACACACGCTGCTTCTCTACTCCAAAAATATCTAGACTTTTTTATATCCATGTTTTTTTTCCCAAATATATCAAAATATATGTTGACAATAAGCATCAATACAGACCACTGAAAGCAGAATCTCATGGGTTGGTCGGGTGCTTTTTGTTTTGACTCATGGTGTGAACACACTTCCTGTGTGAACTCAGTAAAGGTTAAAGTTCGCTCAGTGTTTGACCCCTGCTACAGTCTTTCTCCTGACCACCGGCCCTGCCCAGTTGTCATGGTGACGGAGGATACAACTGTGTCCATGCGAAGCTGCTAGGAAAATTAAGTCACGTAAATAATAACATACAATCTAGTCCATGCTTATTTCAGGGCTGGCCGGTGTTGAGGAGAAGGACTCATGGCAACATCTCCGGTGAGTTCAATTCATCGTCTGTTCTCAGGAAATGACTGTAACTCTCTCTGTCGATGAGAGAGGAAGAACAATGCATGAACAGGAGGAAATGAAACAGCACTGGGATGTGGCCATGTGACTGCTCTGCATACATTGGATTCCTGCCCTCTAGGGGCCGAACACTGTCAAAGCATCTGGGAGAAAGGCAACCAAGGCCAACTGATTTGGAATGATAGGACAGGCCAAATGCTTTTAATAAACCCAATAATGATGTCAGATTTTCAGTCCACTTTACTGACTTGGATTGAATGTAAAGAGGAACACTGGGGTCTTAGATGAGCGCCTGATGGGAATCTTCTACCAGACGCCCAGAGGACGCCCCATCCTGTCCTGTCTCAAGTGTATGCCGTTTCTCCCCTAATAGCACAAATCAATGAAGGCTCAGGTGACCGTGTTGCCGAGGCATCTCCCAAACATCACACTTTAAGGTCAGTCAGGTTGGCAGGAGCGCTCGAAGTTGCCTCTTTCCACAGGTCTCGCTAAGTATTTCACTAATGTCTGCGATTGGTGGCAACTCCAACTCTCCCGCCTGCCAGGGTGTGCTTTGGTTTGGTCTACTACCTCTGACAACAAGTCTAAAATTATATAAACTAACATTTACATCTGTCAACCCCCCACTCAACCATTTTAATCTCTAAACTCATAAGTTACAAATAAACAGAAATTATTTCTATCCTGGCGCACAAAAAAAAAAGAACTAAAACAAAACAAAAAGAACAAAACAGGATATAGTTACTCAGTTAGACACAGTATTTCCAAATAAGTTAAATTGAAATCTTAATATAATGTATTGTTTACTCCATTTAAATATTTTTTTCTTACTTTAAATATAATTATTACAGATCTTGCAAAAATACTACACTGTGCATTGGCTGTCTGCTTGTTTAAAGAGTGCCCGGTGCTTCCTGGATTAGGGTTCAGATATGTACACTTCATTAGTGATCGCCTGGAGGGGAATTTCTCTCCTCCTGTTTTCTACATTAGGTCATACGATGGCATCATCCCTTCATTCTGCTCTTTCCATCATTTGGTCAAATCTAAATAGACATTGTTGACGTGATTTAAATCCAAAATTAATTTTTAAATAAACTTAAAATGATGCATATTCTCTTCTTGATTCATTAATTTTCCAAAAATAGTAATTCTAAAAATATATTGCATATGCCATCTTAGGAAATTGACATAATAAAATATTCTCAATAAGGAGAACTTGTAAATTGTAAAGTAGGAGAATATATATTATCTCTTTGAAGAATCTGGGCATTAATAGAAATGAAAAAAAAAAAAAATCCAATGATCAGGATTCGATTTTAACCCAAGCTGCTGTTTTTTTTTTTTTGGGTTAGTAATCTTACTGCTCAAATAGAGAAAAGGATACAGATGGCTTTAGAGTGTAAAAATCTTTTACAACTCATCCAATATTGACAAAAAGGGCTTTTGTCGTGTAGGAAAGCAATCGGGTACTCTTTTTGTTTTTAAAGGTACACACATACACTCCGACACTACTCGTTTTCTGAATGGACATGACAGTAAAACACTTGCAGGTTAAAAGGCAATGAAGACGTGTGGGTTGAAATCCACCACATCTCGATTAAGTATCATCCCCTCACCACCCACTTGACCTCATATCCCACCCCAAACCCACTCCCTTCAATCTGGATACATGTCTAACATGGCGCTACGCCTGTCAGGCCTCTCTGAAATCTAATTACATTAACAGCATGGATACATACATATATATATACCGTATATCTATATAAGTATGCCCGAGTTGTTTAAAAATCAAATGGAATGACTCTAGTGATACATTTACTGTATATATTCCATGGGATTCGACGGGTTGTGCATCAGGTAACAAGACAAACACGCTGGCCGACTCCTCTACAGGTGAAACAATAGAAATATACAGTTTGCACTGACAAAAGCAACCATGACATCCTTACGGTTTCCTTCTCTACAAAACACATATATAAATGTTACACCTTAACCCCCCTCCCCCTAGTAAGATATTAGTAGCTGGAGCTTAAATTAAAAAAAAAAGAAAGTTGAACATTATAATTAAGGAATGGATTAGTGCAATATAATAAGGAGACAAGGGCAGAAGTGCTGACAAGGAGAAGATGTGCGGAGGAGGAGACAGAGACTCTGGCTCATGTGACATCCTTTGGTTTATCTTGGGAGGGGGAGGAGAATGGGTGGGAGGGCAGGGCTTCAAAAGAGGAGGTGGGGTAGATGGGAAATAAAAATTGGTAAAGCAGACATTTTCCCAGACATTGTGACGCTTTGGGACACAAGGCGAGCAGCTAGAATGCTAGCTTTTACGACTGTGTTTCAAATGTTTACATGTAACGTGTGTGTCCGTGGGTCACAACACAGCTGCCGGCCAGTCGATTGGCAACAACAACAACAACACAATCCTGTGATTTTGGACTACAGTATACCTGTCCTAGCTTCAGGGTGGGACTAGCTGCTTAAAAGCTCTACCTGCAAGTCATAAGGCAAGTCACAGGGAAAAATGAAACTGAGGAAAAAATTAATTAATAAAAACATCAGGCTTCCTTTTGATAGGCCATCACAGGGCTGAGGAGACTATGATCCCCTCAGTAAGGGCTCTTTCTACTGGATCCTCTCTGAAACAAGGCGTCTTCACAGCAGGACTAGAGCTGAGATGAATGCTAGCTGGATCAAGAACAGTAACATCAGTAAAATCTCATTAGTTTACAGTGGACATGAAGATTAAGAAGCCCCACTCTAGAGTTTGAGGGGACGGTATGTTACGTGTGCAGAAATGAATTTGTTTGTCAGTGTCTCACCCAGGAGAGAGGACGGCGAGAGCTCCCGATTCCTCTAAAGCTGCTTGTTTGGTTTTGATTGCCTGAAAGCCTCCTAAAAAACCATCACACATTTATCCGTTTATCCACACTGACAACACTCCCTCTCCCACTCTCTCTCTCTCTTTCAAATACAACTCAGATCAGGAGAAATAAGACGACACTCCCCATTAGCTGCACCTTCACCCCGGCTGGTTGAGCACCGTTAACGCTGATCTGACAGCGCGGCCTTGTGTTCTCCAGAAGCACCTTAGCGCCGGACCATCCCTGAGCCACTGGCTTACAAATGGAACAAACAAGATTGTTGTGCTAAGATGCTTTAGGGGAAACGCAAGCCTTGACAGTAACCCGGTTCAGCCTGGTACTCAAGACTCCTGGCAGGCTAACGGGGAGGGGGGATACCAGCTTGATAATGCATCATGTAACCTCTGAGAGCTGCGGAAGCTAATGAATGATTTCCAACCTTCTCCTTTCTTTACTCTTAATTAACTGGTGCTCTGACTGAGAAGGATGATTATATCACATAGTAACCCCTCTTTAGTCAACTAAAGGGATCTGTGCTTCATAAACACTTTTTGCTTGCCAAAACCAGCCCCTCTCCCTCATCCCTAGGCCCCTAGCAGAAAAGACAGGGGTGTTAAAGTCCTTCAGCACCCCCTCTGTGCAGGACAAGGGACTGACGTGTTGATTAATTCATGGATGCAACACTCCCCCTCTCCCTACTGCAGGTTCTTCAGGATGCGTCCGTATCGGAAGTCATAGACGTGCCGGCAGAGATACACCAGCTCGGGGTCGACGTCTGTGGGCACACAGCGGTGGGAAGGGGGGGCGAAGTCAGGGCGGCAGGGCACCATGCTGGCGCTGCCAGGTGGAGCGCCTTCAGCACGCCGCTTCACAAAGGCACAAAATCTGCCCACACATACAGGGGGGAGAAGAAAAATTAAAAGGTGGCACCCAGAGCAATGAAATCAAACACATCTTTCTGCTAATTTCATTTATTTGAAAAAAACATGGAGCTGGAAAAAAAAACACTTGCAAATGATGTCTAAGCAAATGTTCGTGGCCCAGTGTTTCCTGGAATTCATTAACAGTAGCAGTGTCACCAGTGTGATGAGGAAGCCAGGCTTCTGCATATCTCAGGAGGTGTAGGTGTTAATTAAAAGGGTCGACTCCAAACCTTTTAAAAAGAGGTTCTACTAACGACAACTGGTGAGGTCTTTTTCTGGCTTCATGCATGCGTGTGCGTGTCCTTACCTACAGTACTGGGCTAGTGGGAGAACGTAGCATCTGTCTTCTATGCAGGCCACACTATTTTCATCCTGATGCCGAGAGGCGAAAATCTCATTCTGAAAACAACAGTGGGTGTACAATGTCACGTCAACACAAGTGTTTCCTATTGTACTGGCTGTAGGCTGAAGAAATGACAACCATTTTTTTCCTGCGAGCACAGGACTTCGCAATTGTTTGTGTGTATTAGGACTGGGTCTGTGTACTCTAACAGTATGTGCCAACAACAACAAAAAGACCTGTACTTTTAAAGCATATGCTGTAGGCACCAATTTTTAGTGGCAACGAACATGAGTATTGTTCAACTACGTTCAACGTCTAAAAGTGAAATTGCGCTCCTCCTTTACTCTTTGTTTGTGTAAGACTGGGGTGGCAGAGATATGATCGTTTTTGGTGTTGTGGTTACACTGAAGACTATCAGCAGTTCCAGGGCTGCTGAGAGCGAGATAATGATGTCTCCTGCAGCAGCAAGTGTCTTAGTGTGTGAGGCAAAATTTTTTTTCAGGCAAAATGTTTTTGTTCACCTCCCCCTCACCCATTATTTCTATACACTGTGCATTACCGCTCTCTGGTAATGGGAAGATGATTGGTATATTTCTACTTAAATGTGCAAATTAATAAATAATAAATGTAAAAGAAATGGCAAAATCTCCCATTCCACAAGGTTTTAAATGCTTCCCAAGACATTATGCTAAATTAGCAACAAATGACATAAGTTGTTAACTGCTGCCTAATATTGACAAAAAGGCAATGTCACAAACCATTAAAATCTGGTGCATGCTACTTTTGATATTTTCAAGCATTTATATGGGTTTAACTGTACCACAACTTTAAAATGTATTCATCAAGCTGTAGATACACAGCGCCAACAAGAAAATTATGCTTCCTGACTGAATAAGAAACCAATTAATATAATCCTTGGGCTCTAACAGCAACAAATGTCATTAGATTTAATGCACTGTGTCTTTCTTGATTTATGGGTATAGACATGATGGGAATGCAAGATCCTGCATATAAAGCTCATCTAAGTACAGTATGTCAGCGCAATCTGGAAAAACACTTTAACCACTGCATTTCCCATGACTGAGTGTTTAATATGGACTAGATAAACGGCAGCTATTAAAATAAGTAACTGTATGAAATACCACAGATAAAATCTAAAGCAATAAACACGAAACAAATATAAAAACAATAAAATTAAATAAAAGTGTGTGTGTGTATGTATGTGTGTGTGTGTGTACGCGTGTGTGTGTGTGTGCGTGTGTGTGTATGTGTGAGAGAGAGAGAGATTGGCTGTTCACATCAAAGCAACAATCAGGTTGTATAAATGTGCTGAATGAAAAATAATAAGTACAAATTTCTAGAATGATATAAAAAGATGGATGTTTGCAGTTAATGCTGTTATTGGGAAAACAAGCAGAAGAAGTGGTTCCAGGCACAACAAACCTCACCCCTCGCATGTATTGTATCTTATTTTGGCATCAATCCAGCTGATGTCATCATGTCTATGCGTGTGCTAATGTCAGCATATCAAGTGCCTCTAGATATGTGCCAAGTTTGAAGTAAATTGATGTTTTATAGACATTTGAAATGTCACACATTATAAGTAAATGGGGGAAAAAAAGATTTTAAAAAATCATAAAAAATTTGAACTTTAACCTACTTTTCCCAAAATGTAATCACATCTATTCTGGGTCACTGGCAATCTATAAACCCAATTTTGTTATGAATTCAACCAATAGTTTTGCTGCTACAGTGTTAAAAAACAAAGAAACAAACCGAACCAAAAACAAGACCCCTCGCCTCCCCTTCAGGGGGCAGGCTAATAAAATGCCAGTTTTATAATAATAGGTGAAGTTTTTTAACTGTACAGTTATTACAAAATATAAGGGACATTTGGAGCTGTCACTGTTTAGAAGTTTTTATGCTACTATTTTGCTGGTCCAGTCCCTGAAATAAAATGAGTTTGACATCCATGGTTTAAAGCATAAAAACATACACAACCCTATGGATAAGTAGCCTTACAGGGTGCTGGATCACATAACAAAAGTAGAAAAAGAAAAATCTGCACACTAGTGTAGCTCTAGCTTGAAAGTTGCAGCTGGAATAAACAGTTAAACTCAATAAATAAAGACATATAATGCCATGCAAGTTAAGTGCACAAAAAACACCCTGATGAGTAAACATATTTACCGGCATTTATGAGGATCTAACTGCAGAAATGGCATATACTATTCATGAAAAAAGTTTTTGTTAGTCACCTGAATTATGAATTTATATCTACAGAGAGAGAGGATAATGTGTCACAGAGTAGGCGATGTTTCTACAGTAGCACAGAACAGACTTCCTCTTTTTTCTCTTTTACGACAGATGCATTCAGTCATAGGGTGAATTACTATCACACACTATGTTAGCACTATTCTCCAGATACGCAACTTGCAGCCACAAATAGGTCTGGGTCAGGGTCAGAATACAGCAATGCAAACTGCCACTTTGCCACTAGATGTCTTCAAATATTACACAATGAACCTTTAAGGCATAATAATGCATATCTGGGTCTATATAAAAGACTGGGATAGCAGAGCAGTAGTTAAACATCTGTAATATACTGTATATTCATTAAATCCATTAAGTAAAACGTGCTGTATAATTTCTTTTTAAAGTGAAATAACTGTCTCGTTCATTGCTTGGCAGTGTCCTCAGTTGCACATTAAACCAGAGTTATGTCTTTAATGTGCGTTTCACAGTTGTTCTTACAAACTGACTTTTAACCAAGTGACAAATGTTGAATGATCCTCAAGCCCGTTCAGCCTCACCTCACAGTGTGTGCTGGGATCTCGGCCTCCCTGGGTGTGCTCAGGTCGGTAGTACCAAAAAAGGCTCATCATCAGCTCTCCTGAGGCACAGAATCGCAACACACAATCACACACAATCACACACACAGGCAGAGGTAAACAATCTCGGCCATATGTCCCTTCTTCCACCCGTCTCTGCATGCAAACCCTCCTATCTCTCCACAATCTTCCCCCCTCATCTCCTCTACCTGTTTTGGGGTCTTCCCACAGCGCTGATATCTTGGCAACATATGGGAGAGATTTCTTCCTGGGGCCCGATCGTAGCAGCACAGTGTCTCTGACGTGTATCACTTCACCGTCCCTCTCAACTCCTTCGTAACACTGCCGCAGGGCCGTCTCGTCCTCCCCCTGACAAAGAAATGTACGTCTCATTATAAAGACAAAAAGGAATCATTCACATGAAGCCGTCTGGTCAAAACATAATTGTGTTTCTGCTTCGAGAGCTGATTCGTCTTTCTCTTTCTGTCAGGCATCTGCATAGACACTGTGGTTTCTATTATCAGAGTATTTTCAGATAGTGACGTACAGGAGAATAAGGCTAATGACTGAGACAATTACATGGCCTCAGAAATAACCTACCGCAATAAAGACCTCCTTTTCAGTGGGCATTCCAACGGGTCGCCAGCCGTTAGTGGCCCGTCTGCGGGTGACTCTCTTTTGTTTGGCGCTGCTGAGGCTCGGGACAGGTGACGGCTGTTTCTGGGCCACCCGAGTGCGGCCCATGGACAGGGAGCCGTTGGAGGGTTTTGTGGTCTGCGGGCATTCTCTGGCCAGTTTTAACCTGGGCTGGGGCTGGTCTCGGCCCGACAACGGGGTCAGCAAGTGGGGTTTGGTCTGAGTGGAAGTGGGCACGCTAGACAGAGGGCAGCTGGACATGGGCAGGGAGGGGGGAACCAGGAGCGAGGGGCTGTGGTCACCCTGAGGGGAGGAGTAGCCCTCTGGAACAAAGACAAGAAACAAATCACAATCGTTTCTTTGGCAGCTGACTTTTCTACTGACTGCCTTCAACCCTTTATCAGGCAGTTGACTATTTTTGGTAATTTCCGAATACATTACAAGACAGGTGACGGCAACAGTTACAGTGAGGCAACAATCTCAGGTCAAATGTGGTCTACAAGGTCTGCAATGTTCCTTTCACCTGATATGTGGGGTGTTTTTGTAGTTTTTATTTACTTCTTGGATTTTTTTTTCCCACTCATGGGTAAGGAACCAAATATAGTAACTTCATTGACCTTGATTTTCTACATTACAATAAAAAATTTTTGAAAAATTTCACAAAAGTAATAAATTCTTGTTATGTCCTCCAATAACACACTAAGGTTGAAATATTGAATTTCAGAGAATTTCTATGAGTGCCCTTTAAAGGTTTAAGGTATAATATAATCATAATATCCTATTACCTGATACACTGCTTATTTTATTACTTGACACATAACTCTAATATGCATATTTATTTATTTTTGTATATACTTGTTGCCCCCTGAGCCATTGCATCTAAATCTGGTTTTGATGTACATTAAAAATCTGAATGACGAGTAAAACCTGTCTATGTCTAAAGGTATTTCCTCAAATTTGAGCCCAGGCTTTTATTTACTTTAGATGCAGATCGTACCTGGCCTTTATTTATGTGATGGATACTCACATTAGAGTCGGCCCTTTATTTTTAACTTCTTCTGTTTTAAGTAGATACGGTCCTAATCTATTTAGCATGAAACCTTGTATTGATCTGTTCATGTTTGTGATGTTGAGAACTGCTTTTCTAAAAATAAAACACTTCCTTAACCATTTCAATATAAAAGTGAACATTGACTGAGACTATTTATTGTGTACCGGGGCTTATATTGTATAAATGTCTTCCTGTCATGCTTGTAAGTTTCTACAAATGACACATTTTGTGTAACTGGCAGCAGATTACATGGCAGGCACCAGAGGTTTATTTATGTCATTTATGTCACTTTTATATAAAGGCCTATAACCAGCTTTTATTTGTTCCCGTCATCCTCAACACTATTGTTAGAGACCTGGCTTATAAATGACTCCTGATTTTTATTTGAGGAAATATGTTATATATAATACACGTACATGTACTAATTTAATTATTGGAGTATTAATGTAAATGTGTTAGTGGATCATAATGCACCTTATAAAAGACCATCTTCCATTGCTGTGTTTTGGTCACAACACTAGCAACAATCAACAAAGGACTGGCTACCACACAGACTTCAACACAAACTTCACATAAGCATAAAAGCATTCATTGACACTATATACACACATATACCTTAAAAACCTGTTCCTTCTATCTTATAAATCAGTCCTATACTATAAATAACAGAACTTCCTGTGGAAAAAATACTTATCAAGTAATATCTAAGTCAGACCCTCAAGCTAAGCATTTTCAAAGCTCACACACACAAAAATAAATAAATAAAATTACATTAAACACACACACACACACACACACACACAAAACAAAGTCTTAACACTTGTTGGGTCTCACTAGCTTGAGTCTAGCTTGAGGCATAAAGAAGACAACAAAGCAGTCTTTGGTTCTTGTTAGTGAAAACTCCACTATACTAGGTTTTTTTTTGTTTTGTTTTTTTTAAATAAGGCAAAATAAATGACTCAAACTGCAATAATAAAGGGGCAAAAGCTCAGATTTCTCCAACAACAACTAAAAGTTGTCAGTCCAAGTGTTTATCTACTTTTGGCATAGGGCAGAACAAATACACTATGGGCTCTTTTAGCTGTTTTGGCTTTGATTAAATCTTAATCTGTCTCTATAAAGAAAAATGAGACTTGAAGGCAAATGTGAAAGTTGGTTTCTGGCTGAAAATGCTCCATAATCCAACATCACATTAAACAAAAAGATGAAATAGGGAAATGAAGTGTGAAATAAAACACTTTCCCATGTCTTCACCAGTGGTGGAAGAATATAATTAGATTATTTATTACACCCAAAAGTAAGAGCATATATTTGTCTGTAGCACAACTATGATGGAGACAGTGTGGGGAAATAAACATGCACTGGTTTGGCCCTAGAATTGTACATTTTTGGGGAAATGCTCATATGTGTTTATACCAACCCTGCAAAAGTGAATCTAACCAAGATGAAATATCTTAACTCAAGCTTTGTTATGAGTAAGTTAATACTTTAAACTACACTTACATGAACTATAAAACAGTTTGACTTGTGTGAGGTACAATGCCTTGATCAAGTAATAATTTACTATTTTAAGCATTTTGTCCTCATAAACATATCTTCACATATTAAGAGCGAAGACTGACCGAATATTTCATCAACAGAATACAGTACAGGACAAAAATATGTTATTTGTTTTAATGTTATCAACATTTATTTCCAAAAACATAGAAAAAAGGTGTCTGAAATCACGACACCTAGACAGATGTGCTTGTTCTTAGGCTGTGGACCCCAGTTTTGTGGCTTCTTTGAGACTGGATATTTTGCCAGTTCTTAAAAATCTCAATGAAATGTTCCTGCTCTGTTGACTGATAACTTTGTTAATGTTAAGTACTGATTTAAAGTCTTCTATTTTATTACTTTTTTTGGTGTTTTTGAAAGCTGATTTTTTTTTGAGAGACAGAACAGGATTTATTGTGTTAAGAGAGGACAGATATTACATAGATGAAAATGTTGTTCATAAAATGGGTCAAGGTAGAACCGCCAACAGAAGACGCATAGCTGAAAATATAAATGGAACTAACCCAACTGATAAACACTCAAGAAGAACAACAAAAAGAGAAAATGACAATATTTACCTCTAAATGACACAATAATAGAATGAACTCTCCATCAATTTAATAAAGGAAATGATTGGCCTTTAGAGTCAGGGCCATCCAGATATTTTCATGTGTTTCCACAAGCACTACAAATCAAGAAGAAGAAAAGACATTTTGTAATCCATTAATTTCATGTACTCACCTGTTTTGATGCTGTGTGTGCAACCAGTGCATCCTGTGCTGAAAGAACAACCCCTGCTGGTGACGGGCGGCATTGCTCTGTAGGTGTAGCCACTGATCCCACAGGCCTCACCGTAACAGGGCGAAGCCACAGAGTTACAATAGGCCGGGTGGGCCAGCCCCGAGGAGTGGGACTCCCTCGGACCCAGCATTTTGGAGCCACTCATCCGACTGGGGCACAAATTTGACGGGGCAAAGTTCAGAGGTCGTGAGGCCAGAGTTGCTGACGTGGTTCCAGTGTGTGTGGGGTGGGTGATATGAACGTAGTAGCTGGAGAAGCAGTGGTCTGCGGTGCAGAGGCAGGGGTGGGGGCTGAGGGTCAGAGCGGTGTGCGGATGGGAATGTGTCAGGGACGGAGAGGTTACGAGGCACTCACGCTTCACAGGGGTCAAGGCTGAGTTTAGCTGCTGATTGTTTGATTCTCCGTAGGGCTGCTGGCCCAGGAAGAAGGCCAAGCGGTGGCAGTATTCCACTGAGCCCTCTGGGGGACAGCAGTAGTATGGGCTCAGTTCAGTCTCTAGCTGCTCCTCCTTAACTTGTTTTAGCGGGTATGCTAGCATACTGCGGGACTGGTAGCCCGGTTTGGTTAGTCGATGGGTGCAGCTGCCGGTCTCCCACTCCACTTTGGGCTCAAAGTCTGCCTTCTTCTTGCAGGCTGTGCAGCCACTGTGCAATGGAGACACTTTTTTCCCTTTCTGCTTTTGTGTGCGCTCCTTGTGTTTGACTCTGGAGTGCTGTTTTAGCACTGCAGTAGGAGCCTTGCAGTCTGATGTGACAGCAGTTGTGGGTGCAGCCTTGACTCTCTGTTTAGCAGTAGCTGAGGAGCTGGTTAACTTCAGTAAGGCTGCAGCATTGAGTCCAGCGAGTCGTCTCGGGGCAGGGGCATCCAGACTCTCCTGACTCATCATCCCGCTCTTGTCTCCTCTGTTGGTTTTGGCCTTCTTGACCCGTTTAGAGCTTTGGCACAGTTCAAGTTTATGAGACAAGGATGCTTTACTGATGTTTCCTTGTAAAGTCTTAGGACCTCCCAAAACCCCACTCTTGGTGGGTTCTGCATCCATGGAGCCCCCTACATTCGTAGACTCCTCTTGTCTCTTTGCCTGCTTGGCTGCAGGTTGAGGGTCAGTGGCTCTTTCGAGCAGCAGAGTGTTCACTGCCTCAGCGTTGAGGGAGGCCAGTCTGCGTTTACGTGGCTGCAGGACATGCATATACTCTGCACGGCTGGGGCTGTTGGACTTTGATTTGTTTTTTGGTAAGGACTTTGCTTCTCTTTTCCCTTGTCTGGATTTGAGAGATAACTGTTTTCGGCGTCCATCCTTCCTCCCTCTTTCCTCTAAACCCCCCTGCTCACGAATGCTCTCTTCCAGTCGTGTGAGGAGGACGTGGCAGCTGAGCCCCTCCCCATCTGACCCCCCAGCCCTTCCCCGCAAGGGATACAACTTCCTGTCCCGTTTCTTCTCCCGCCTGCGGTCCAGCTTTCTGTTCTGGTCTGTGCTTCTCCTTTTCTTGTCACTCATCCTCTTGGCCATGTCTTTTGCGTGTTTGGTGATCTCGCTTATCTTCTTTGTCCTGCCAAATCGTAGCGAGCGCTCAGGCCAGGCCCCGCCCATAGCGCCACCATGTGGCCAAAGAGTGGAGCTGTCCCACGACTCAGCACTGTGGCTCTGTCTGAGGGAAGCCTTCTGCCTTGCGTGAGTCATCACATGCTTCTCCACAGGACCTAGAGATAAGAAACCGACAAGTGGTCAAAATTCAAGTTTGTCCTAGTTTCACCATGTGCTTATTATGTTCACAACAAGCAGAAGGACAACCACTGATCCAAAGCTTTAAAAATACAGCTTCCATTGCAGCCATTCAAGCTATTTTCACCCTAAACATGTTAGCAACACTCACTAACAACAACATAGAAGATCAGGCAGACAGGAAGTGGTGTGAGGTGCATTAAGGAAAGGCAAACAACCATTAACATCATTTTCATTTAAATTTAGACAAAGCTGAAAGGTTTTCTGCTGTGAGAATCGGAAGAAGGCAAAGGAAAATGAAAATGATCAAGAACTATCAAGACACAACAAGACCAGCAATCCCACATAAGTCCTCAGTGTGGATTTGAGCACAATAACATCTGATTTAATACATAAAGAAGCTTTCTAATGAGTAATTCAGCTGAATGGCTTTGTGATCACACCACATTTATTTGATCATTTGGTGAGCAGCAGCATCTGTAGACCTGATTCTGATCCTCTCGTTATAATAGCTTGTGTGTGTTTTGTGTTGCACAGGAGAAACTGATGCACTCTGTCATTCATTCACTGCACTCATTGCCTTATCACCTCGTGAGCACACAGCATGCAAACGGCACCTTGTTAAGGCCAATTGTTCAGTCTGAAATATTTAGCCTGACAGAAAAAGATTAAACAAAAGCCATCCCAACATTAAACTCTACAGGGGAAAAAAGACAAATAAAATAAACAAGATGACTAAATGCCTATTTAAACTACCCAACATTTTTATCACTTTAATTACACTGTTTCAAATTGATGTCTTAATGTGACCATATTCTGTAGAGGAAAACAATCTCATGCATACATCTATGCTGCATCGCAGATATTCACGAAGCTCACTGTGAAATCATTCAGCAATTAAACTCAATTAGCAACAAACAATTAGCTTGGGAGTCTTTGGGAAAAAGCTCCCTGAGCTAACTGTGAAACATCAACAAACACATGCAAAGTATCTTCATAGGAGCGCAGATGTATTGTCAGATCTATGTGTAATTTCTAGAGTCAATAGAATTATAGATTTTCTGGCATTTAGTCAAAAAAAGACTGCTTTTTGTCTTACTCCATTACTTCACATAACAGACAAAAATCCCTGCATTAAAGCCAGCTAAAATACATAATTATTATAGTCTGTATGTGTGTTATTCTACTGTCTTGGGGCAAGACTTAATTTAGGAGTTTTTAACTTTTCTCGAATCATCAAAATCAACCATCTGTTCTTTTAAAACCAACGTTTTTAATATTTCAATTTATTCAGGATGAAGCTGTAATTCAACTACAGGACATCTGTTTAGACAAGTGTGGAGTCACTGTAGAGTCCTGACTATACACGCAGATCACACCGAACAGCTTTAAAACTAGAGTTGGGTTTAATCGATGACTTGCCGTTAAAAGCTGAAGACCGACAGGGTTCTTTAAACTCATTTGATTCTGTCGGCACCGATCTGACTGCAGAGTTAATGCAGTCCGACACTGAAACGTGAGCGATCCTGGCAATAGCCAATACAGTTTTAGCCCCAGGGTTAAGATGAAGGACATCCTGAACTACAACTTTCATTTACATACTGTGGTGTACAAACCAGAGGAGACTGTGTTACTAAATGACAATGGGAGTGTGTTGTTTTCTGTTCAGTGTGTGTCTCCCTCTGTCTTTTCTTTTCTGTCCTTTTTCTTGTCACAGGACGACTAACTCTAGACTATGCTTCTCAGACAAGATGTCAGCATTTTGTAGTGACCTTGCTCGCTGACACTGAAATTCAATACCAGAAGGAGATACCTCAAAATATAAAATTCAGAGGTCTTTCTTCATATTTAATTCAGAATTGAAGAAGAAAAAAAGACACACATTCTGTCAATGATTTGAAAGGAAAGGACCTAAATCCCTTCAGTGATAAAAGTGAATATTTATATGTCTTTTGATAACTTCTTTTTAAATCTAACCAGCATTTTACAGCTGGGGTCAGAAGTTTTCTTACCTTTGCCTAAACGCATCCAAATCTTTCACACACTGAATCTTTCATTTCAATATCTCAGTTAGTCCACTTTATTTTGTTACAACAGAAGTAAATTTTTTACTTGAGCTTTCCTCTGTCCTACCATATTCTCAGGTCAAAAGTTTACACACACACTGTTAATATTTGGTTGTATCACCTATAAACTGTGCAAAACACTTGTGTAAACACTTCTAAATTTGCTTGTTAAAGGCATTGAGCCGGGGTGTATGTAAACTTAAGACTTCAACTTCACGCCTAAGCTGACCTGTTCCAGGAGTTAATTCCGATCATATCTTTTATACGTTGTAGTGTTCAACACCTTAACTTTGATACAAGGCTTTTATCTTGATTTCACGGCATGGAGGGGGTTGGAAAAGGTGGGGATGAACCTGTAAGATATTATCTTGTGCTGCAGCGTTCCGGCAAAACGGCAATTTGGCTCTTTAAACACAGTCATGCCTGGTGATCCTCAGGAAGTAATTTCACATTTACAGGAAGATCACTGACCCTGCACTCCCTCTAATTGGTTAGAAAAGGAGACCATCAGCTTTTCACAGAGCTGCAAACACCACAGAGCACACCAGGACTTTTACTTTTCAGGTAAGAAAATCAAGGTTCTCGGAGACTTTTAAGAATATATGTGCACATCCGGTAAATTAGATAAAGCCCATATAGGATCTATAAATCCTTTTTTCTCTGCTGGAATTACAGCTACAGCTGGAGCACCCACACACAGTGGTCATATCAACATACTTTCATTTCAACTCATTAATACACTTGCTCTCCTGTCTCTATCTACAATCTACAAGGACGTTTAAATCAACATGTATGGTCATGCACGTCACATCACATCACAGATACCACAGTATGGTAAGGTTACAATAATTTAGGTGGATCAAAACGCATCACAATATGAAACACACAAATGACGGCCACATGCAGATTAATTACAAGCATAACTGCTGTATGTTCAGGGATTTAGCCCAGTGGGTTCTGGTCTATAGGCTACCTTTAACCGACAGATCATTAAAGAATACAACAGTATATTTATCTTCACTTTTCTTGCTTTTTCTAGTGGAAAAATGAATTCACTCGCATCCCTGAGCCTATAAAAACCCTTAAATTCAAGTTCTAAACACATAATCCATGTCCACGCTAAGATCATAAACTGAAACGAGGGGTTGTGAGTCGACACTGACTCATTTTAAAGCGTCACAAGCCAAAAAAATAAAAAGGTAAGAAGCAGTAGATTAGTAACATGTGATAGACCTTGCAGAATAAAAGTCGAATACAGTTAGAAACCAAAACAGTAACAACACATGTAGTCATACACACCACATAATTACCATACGTTACACTCACTCTATGTATGATGAGAGAAACAAACAGCGACACGACATGAAACAGCCACATGAAACACAGAGGTGAATAACGCATGCATATTAATTATAGAGTAAATCGCAGGATCAATGGTTCTGCCAGCCTGTAGGTTCGCTTTAATCACCAGATTACTAAAGGCATCTAAAACAACACAATCTGTTAGAGACAAAATGAATTCATTCACACGTCTGAGCCTTGACAAGTCATTCAGTACAAATTCATAGATATAATCCACACACTATATACATATACAGCCAGAAAGATGTGTAAATCAACACGTTTCAGGTTTAATATCACAATACTAGATTTATAAAAGAAGTCCTACATAATATGAAGCAGCCACATGCCATGAACAACACATGCATATTAATTATACAACTGCTACAAGTTCAATGCTTGAGCCCTGTGACCTTTAATCAGCAGATCATTAAAAGCATATAAAAGAACACAATCACCTATAGAAACCAGTGCTTTTTCCTCACTTTTCTTTCATCAGTGCTTTTTCTAATGTAAAAAAAAAACCTCACATTCATCTTTTGGAGCCTCTCAAAGTCCTTAAGTTCAGCCACAAAAGACAAAATCCACATGCACGGGATCACATGTAGATAAGGCTTTATGTTTAAGAGTCCCAGCAACATGTGAAAAAAACTAAAGCGAATAAAAAGACGGTTCAACATAAGCAAAGAAAGAAAGTACCTGCAAGTGACCAACAAGCAATCACCAGCTGACAATTTGATTTTAACCCTTAAAGACCTAGAATTATTTTTATGTCAGGTTCCAAATTAATGTTTTCTTTACAGTTAACCCTTCCTAAGTGATTTACCAGCATTTGTTATCAACTGCATTTTGCATTTTTCAGCAAAATCAGGTATTTTTCTATATTCAACTCACTGACTGTGTATATAAATTCAAAGGTTCATCATATCAGAACAGAGAAAACTGGGGAAAAAAGGGCTGAACATAAAAACAAGCATCTACAACTGTCATTTGTCAAACTCGCTGGTGAATCAATGTTGCAGAAGGTGACAGTGTTTTCACATTCACCTCTGGGTCATATGTGATGCCGCTGAAAATTAAAGTAACTGAATTTTACGGGAATTATTTACATGTTTTGATACAATTAGTGGTTCAATAGATGCTTTTGATCGACAGTGGTTGCTTAGGTCTTTGAGGGTTAAAAAAAAAAGTCTCTATCAACATGTGATAAAACTCTATTACAGCCGCAGATGATTTGGTAAACCACTGGCTGCGCAGGCTACTATCATAACCAGCCTGTGGAGCATTTGTCGCCTTTAATTAATACCTTACACTTGGTTTGCAAATGTGTCTCCTGTCATCTTTCAGGTAGAGCCAAAGCACACACACACATACACATCAAAAATAAATAGCTGGGTTAGGTAGCTCCATCGGATCTGACTGAGAGAGGGCTCTTATTTTACATTTTCCACCTCTTGCCAAGAGGTAGAATAAACCACTAGAACACAGGTGTCAAACATGCGGCCCAGGGGCCAAATCCGGCCCGCCAAAGGGTCCAATCCGGCCCACGGGATGAATTTGTGAAATGGAAAAATTACACTTAAGATATTAATAATCAATGGTATCAAAATCATTTTAATTCAGGTTCCACATACAGACACATACAGTCCAATTAGATTTCAAGTGGGTCAGACCAGTAAAATATTATCATAATAACCTATAAATTATCACAACCCCAAATTTTCTCTATGTTTTTTAGGTGTAAAAAAGTAAAATTACATGAAAATGTTTACATTGCCAACTATACTTTTACAAAAAACGTGAATAACCTGAACAAAAATGAACAAACGGAAATGTCTTGAGAAAAGCAAATGCAATTTTACCAATATTCTGCCGGTTACTAAATATTTTGTGCGATTGTAATGCACATGTGTAAATGATAAACTGATAAAAACGAGGCAGAATATTGTTAAAATTGCATTTGTTTTTCTTAAGACAATTCAAGTTGTTCATGTTATTCAGATTTTTAAGGAAACTTTGTAGATGTAAACATGATCATGATATAATTTTACTTTTTTCACTGTTATTATTTTACTGGTCTGGCCCACTCGAGATCAAATTGGGCTGAATGTGGCCCCTGAACTAAAATGAGTTTGACACCCCTGAGCTGGAACAATCAGAATGGTAAGGTCACAGCTTTTTTGTGTTTTTTTTTTTTTTTTTTTTCTTGCAAGTCTTGCAGCTTTGGAGTGTGGATCTCCGACCCCATGACAGACACGTCTATTGACACGCATATATTAGTGCAACATACGTAAATACATACATCCACATAGGGATACAGTAGGCAAATCCAGGCTGACGTAGCTTGCCCATCTGAAGTAGCCAGCCAGGCTCTAAATATGGGCTGGAGGGAGAGGGGGGGGGCTACCCGAATACACACCACCGAGCAAAATAAAGGGCAGTCACCTCTTCTGATCACATTTTCGGAGTGAATTCCTGGGTTGCTTTTTTTTTTTCCTCTAAACACACGCTTTCTATAGCTATGATCCCAGTCCTGGTGGAGACCTGGGCAGGATATGGCACGTAGCAGCAGCAGCAGCAGCAGCCCTATACGTGCGTGCTTGCGCGCGCGTGTGAGTGTGTGTGCGTGTATGCGCGTGTGAAAATGTGTGTGTGTGTCGCTTGTGGTGCACGAAGCGAAAAATGGGTTCTGCGCTCTCTCTCTGGACGGCTGGGCAGTCGGAACAACTTCAGACATTCAGAGCCAAATACCGAGCGAAAAAATCGAGGCGGTAACTTACGGCTCGCGCGGCGCTTCCTCCTGCCGGCCGTGGAAAACGACGACCGGATCGGATCTGCAGGGAAGAAGGGAAGGGAAGGCGGACGGAGGAGAAGAGGAGGAGGTGGTGGTGGTGGTGGAGAAAGAGGAGGAGGAGGGGGAGGACTGGTGCGATGGCAGAGCTCCTGAACCGGGGGGAGCGGACTGGAGGACGGTCGGTGGCGCTGCGTGCGAGATGTGCGCTCCTCTTCCTGGTTGGGCTTCCACCGATCTGCACTAAACTTCATCTGAACCAATTGCCATACGGAGCAGGCTCGCTTGACACCCCCGTTCTCCAATGACGGACAAACAGCTGTTTATTGTCAAGAGAGGTGGAAGGAAACTCAACATTTGGATTAAAACGCGGCGGTGGATGTTACTGTTACTATTACTGTTCCGACCCCCTCCTCCTCTTCTTCCTCCTCCTCCTCCTCCTCCTCCTCCTCCTCCTCCTCCACCTCCATCCCCACCCTGTCATCTGTCGTGACCAAAACCCCACCAGTCAACCACCAGACTGTTAAAACAAGTCTCCAGAAAGCCATGTGAAGGGATTAAAAGAAGACTGTCAACACTGTCCCATGTGGTGCAACAGAGATAAGACCCTCCTCACTCTACAAATAAAAGTTTGGATGAGTTATGGGATGTATGGGAAAGTACACAGAAACTAACTTCACAGCCAGTGTTTGTCAGATCTTTATGTCCTCCAATAACTTTACTCCCATAATGTCTTAAAGAAGCAATCTCCGCTATAGGTAACCCAAGCTCTGCCCCAAGTACAAAGACTCAACTATGAAGTGTGTTTCACTGACTTATTAAAAAAAGAAAGAAATTCATTAAAAGTTTATTTTAACCCTTGTAGGGATAATAATAATGGATTGGATTTATATAGCGCTTTTCTAGACACCCAAAGCGCTTTACATTATTGACCCATTATTCATTTGCTCCCACATTCACACTCTGGTGGTGGTAAACTACATCTGTATCCACAGCTGCTCTAGGGCAGACTGACAGAAGTGTGGCTGCCAGTTTGTGTCTACGGCCCCTCCGACCACCACCGAACATTCATACACCAGTGTGGGTGGCACTGGAGGGAGGGAGAAGTGTCTTGCTCAAGGACACAACGGATCGACTAGGACAGAGCAGGATTTGAACCGCCAACCCTTCGGTTATTGGACGACCCACTCTACCATCTGAGCCACAGCCACCCCGGGATGTAATGATTACCGGTATAACAATAAACCGCGATAAAATTGCAAATGGTTAGTATTACCATTAAAATTCTAATTATTATGATAACTGTATTTGATTACCCCACTTTTAGGGGAAAAAAACCCTATGTAAAGATCTGCTTCTATGTCAAATATTTCAGTATAGTTTTAATTTATTACACTTTTGATTTGATATACCTAATATTTGGAACCAATATTCACTTTTAAAGTCTTTGAAAAGGTTCATTAAGCATCTTTGTGTTATTTATGCAATAAATTATATACATT
Organism: Sphaeramia orbicularis; assembly: GCF_902148855.1. Lineage (NCBI taxonomy): Eukaryota > Metazoa > Chordata > Actinopteri > Kurtiformes > Apogonidae > Sphaeramia > Sphaeramia orbicularis. Next base: position 18,455,848 of record NC_043979.1, on the reverse strand, counting down.
TTTCAAATCAGATTTGTGTGTGTGTGTGTGTGTGTTTTGGCCTTTTATGTTGATATAGTAGGTTAAAGTGACAAAAATAATAGGCAGATGATATAGATGAAGTTGTGCTGAAAAAAAAGATACCAAACATGGGTATAGTAAACATTTGTTTCTATAGTATATAAAGGCAAAATTAGAAGTACTGAAAAACGGACAAAATAGGCTCAGACCACTAAGGGTTAATATTTGAATGTTTCTGCCAACAGAAGGTACATAGTGCCTATTATTTTATTTATTTATTTATTTTAAATACAACTTGGTTAAATTATTTCAGTGTGTGTATAAGTATTTTTTGACAATTTTGAGCACAATTTCAACAATACCACGATAATAATAATAACCGTGATAATTTTGGTCACAATAACTGTGATATGAAATTTTCATATCGTTACATCCCTAAACCCTTTCATGCATAGTGGTCACTACAGTGGACAGCTATTCAAAGCTGTTATCTTATATATTCATGGATTTTGTTTTAGTTCCATACCAGCCAATAAAGCGGACAGACCATTGCTGTAATTTTGCTGTTCTTCATAAACCTGATCTGCAGTAACATGTTTGAGTGTAAATCAATTCCTTGTTATTGTTGTTAGACTGTAATTAACTTTTTTAAAAACAAAAAGTTTTTTTTTTGTTTTTTGCATTTTATCTCCATAAAGTGAGTAATAACTAATATTAGAGCATGTTAAAATGTGACCAAACATCCAATTAGCAGCATTAAAAAAAATGTATTTCATAGTTGTCACACAATATATTAGTAAATAAATGTTTCTTTGCTTCAAAAATTTAACTCATGGTGTCCAGCTGAATGGATATTTTTGCAATTCCATGAAAAATAGGTCCATAAAAAAATTCAAAGAGTGTTTTTTCATGCCTGAAGAGGAATAATAAACACTCAGGAAAAAATCTTGATTAAGGTTCACATAATTCATGCATGAAAGGGTTAAAAAAAAAAAAAAAAAGGTAGCACCATGCTGTTTTCAATCAAGATGATTATTTCATGCAAAAAAAAAGTAGAAGTTTAAACTGTCCTGGGTCTTCGCAGGTTAATCTACTGTACTTTTGCAGCTTATTTCCAGTTACGTTTCATATGAGGGTTTGACACACGGATGAAACTTTTCTAAATGCCAGTGGTTTCTGACCTTTTCAGCTTCTGATGTCAGTGGTGGAACTAGAAAAATTTACATGAGGTGGCAAAGGGAGGATGATACCTGGAAATCCCCATGTACAATACTGTGCAAAAGTCCTATGAACATTGGATTCATTGGTTTAGTAAAGGTGTAATGACCACACATAAGTATTTCTCAGTCTATGTATTAAGATACAATTTGTTATTATTTACTATTTCTATTTATTCAGAAAACCCCCAATTTTATGGTAATTACTTCTAGGTATGTATTTTCTGTATGTCTGGATTTGTATTTTTCTGCCAGGATTGGGGTAATGGTATTTCTTTGTTCATTTGTTAAAGAAAAATAAAGGAGAATAAAAAATACAATTTGGATATATGGGAAGTATGTACAGCGGTAAAAACCAAAGTTTCAGGGAAAAAACAGCTTCTATAAACTAAAGTGGTAGTATTTGGTCTGACCTCCCTTTGCACTTAACATGTCTTTAACCCTCTTGTTCATATGACATTTATTGCATTCATTTTCTGATGTTTTACACCAGGTTTCACGTCAGATGTTTCTTGTCATGTCATGTTGCACCAAATACAGACCCTAAATGGGTTCAGTTTTTTGTGTGTCTTTTCAGGCTGGGCATATATTTCCCGTGTTTACTTGTTGTATCCAAAAAAGAGAGTCAGAAATAAATATGTATGCTCTTTTCAACCCTGCAAAAAACAACAAAGCTAATAAGACTTTTGTGCAGTACTGAATATGTCAAGAAAAGATCTACAAAACACCTCTAAAATATTTAGAGTTATATCATGCCCTGCGTCAACACACTTCCCAAGTGTTTTTAATGCACAAAGGGAAAAATGAAACTGTTCAGCTTTAATGTATTCAAGTATTAATAGCAAAATGTAAATATTTCAGTACAAATAAAAGTTTTGATCAGTAAGAAATTACAATAATTTCCTCTAAAATGTAGGAGTTAGTGCAGAAAAGCAAAATATTTTTTCAAATCACTTTATCATTTATTGTTGTAATGCTTTTGACGAACTTGTGGACATAGTGGTGTTTTTTTGTTTGTTTGTTTGTTTTTTACAACAATGGTTTTAGTTTCAGATTGTACTCAGGTTCACATTTCAGACATGCTGTAAACACTAGCAAACAACTAAACCTCTTATTTCCAATGTGTCATCAATAATAAAAAAAAAAAAAGATGATGGATTAGGTCAGTGGATCTCAATCTTTTTCTGTCAGGCCCCCCTCAACCCCAATAGCATTGTAACAGTGGTGCAATTATAACTTTTATTGAAAGAAACATCAATATTGTAACAATACTTTTTGCTTCTCCTTGAATAATTTGTTGTTCAGATTAAAAATAACTTAGATTTTTGCTTGAACAATACTAATAAACCCAACAAAACTGCTCCATGAGACAATATTTTTCCAACTAAAAATAGGAAATGCGCAATTATCTTATAACTATGACAATGAAGTTACTTTTTTTTAGAACAACAAACACATTTTGGTTACAAAGATGAACATTTTAACAATATCAGTGGCTCCACTGAGCCCGTTTATGTTGCACATCTCAGAACATTCAAGTGCTGTACAAAAACAGAAACATTGCTCATTTTTCTTTTCCAGTCCAGTCCTTATCCATTCTCCAAATCTAAACTCTTTGTCTAGTCTAGTGACAGATCACCAACACAATAGATTTGTTTGTTGTACGTCCCTAAAATGAGTCCAGGGTGCTCCAATACTAAAACATTAGTTCCACCTTCTACATGTTCTAACCTGAAGAAAAAAAAAAAAAAAAAAAAAAAAACACCCAGGAGTGATCCCATGCCCCCCCCGGCGAGCCTTTGTGGCTCCCCTAGGGGCCCTGAACTACAGTTGAGAAACACTGGATTAGGGGAAAAGTCCAAAAACTGACAGACGGATCTGTGGGTTTGAATTTAGTTTTTATCATGTTTTATCTGGATATAAAGTAGTTCACACTAGCTCCACCTCCAGCTGCTCCAACAGTAACACACTGATGCTTCAGCATTAATAATGTAATCATATAAAAATATATCCATCAAAGAGACCAAACCGGTACCTTCAATTTAATACTTTATCTAAGTGCTGCTCCTCATGTGCTTTTACATCAGTATATTTTCTCATGCAGGACCTTTGCTTTTGCATTGCTCTATTAGTGCTTTTACTTCAGCAAACACTTCCTCCAAATAAATATTTTAAAAACACAAAGACAGTGGCTGATTAAGTTTTCACAATTTAAGTTAAAATACTCCATTATCTGTAAAACTTCAAAATCTAACATTAGAAAAAGGACAAAGTTGAGTAGTATTTCACAGGATGTTCCTATTTACAGATGGTTTTAAGACATTTAATCCTCAACAATCAGATTTTTTTATCAGGTCATAATTAGTTTTGTATGAAAAGTAATGTAGATAATATCTGTAGATGTAAAATGAGAAAAAGGAATATTGCTCAGACAGGTATTGGGTGAGTTAATGAAAGACATGAAGAAACAAAGGCTACTCAATAGAAATATTGAACCTCAAAAAGGTTTTTACAGAGAAAGGAGACACATAAACACACCATTCAGTTTTCTTAAAGTATAATCCACTACAGAATAATCCTGTTACCGCTTTGTAACATTGCATTCATCACATTTGTTGGCCCAACCACAGCACAGCATATCACCACAATTTATTATCTTAATATTTTGTCACCATGGTAACACCAAAAAGCACTGCTGACCCGTCCTAAACACTCACTCTGCCACTTCGACAAACTCATTCAAAGCTGAAAAAAATAAAACATCCTTATTTCATGTGCTTGCTTAAAATGTTTCTGACTACTTGCAACCTCTTAGTTAACGCACTCTCTGTTGCATTTATCTGTTTAATTGCATCTGGCTTGTAAAGAGCATCTACTAGTGGTTTTTCCAGTCTACAGAAGGGCTTAAAGGCATTTTTTTTTTGTCCAATGTTATGTAATGTGAAAGAACCTGCCGTCAATGAAAGCAGCCACTTTGCTACCTAATCCAAACCCCAGACTTTATTTTTAATGGCAAGTGGGCTAATGGTGATGAAAGACCGAAAAGATGAAAGAGCTGGAAAACACATTTATATCAATAAGAGCCGAAAACACTCAAAGAAGGAACCAGCGACGGACCAGACCTCTAAAGTGATGGAAGCACCTCAAGTACTTGCATCAATAGCTCCATATTTTAGGAATTCACATGCAGAAAAATTGTCTGAGATAATTATTAATAGAACACAAATATCTTACATTCATTAATCCATAAAGACCCAGTGCTACTTATGTGGCAGTTCCAAAATAGTTTTTCCACTATATTTAACTTTTGAGTGATTTATCACCATTTATTATATTATCATCATCATCTGTATTTTGTAGTTTTTCAGTGAAAATCAGGTATTTTCCTATATGTAATTCACTGATCGTGTATATGGTAAAAAAAAAAGATCAGATTAAAGTTGAGGGTTATTACATCCAAAACAGAGAAAAGTGAATAAAAAGTTACTTTTTCAGCAAAATATCAATAACTGAACATAAAAACAAGTCTCTCCATCCACTGTCATTTATCAAACTCCATGGATTTTACTTGTGAATCAATGCCGTAGAAGATGACAGTGTTTCCATGTTCACTACAGAGCCTCTGAACGTCCAAATGGGTCATATCTGATGACCATGAAAAGACAACAAACTGCATTTTACACCAATTATTTACATGCATTCATAGGATTAGTGGAACATTGTGCATCAGTAGATGATTTTGGTCACTGGTGGATTCTTGGATCTTTATTGGTTAATGTGGACATTGTAGATGATTCAGAACATGTTTTGGAAAATAATGTAACCTTAAAAAAACAAACAAAAAAAAACTGTTATTAATTTTTCTATGAGAAAAAATGGTCATTGTCGAAAAAAATTGTTAAAAGTTACACAGTACTCTCAAACAAAAATATTCATTGTACTTATTTTTGTTTTTTCTCTGTTCTCATTCATGCTGGGTGTAACATATTCTCATGGTGATCCATTTTGTGTAAAAAGTAAGTAGGCATTCAACATCTGACTGCTTCAGAGTGTCTTGCTCAGCAGCCTCTTCTGTTTGCTGGATGCATTTTTGCATACAGTTTATTTCTCATTTTGGCATGTGTTTTATCACAGCAGAAAGGATATGATGATTCAATTTTAAAGCTGGAGATCACTGTTGCTTATATAATACTGCATGTACAAAAAAAACTTTTTTTTTTCCTTCACCAAAATACATTTTAACTACATTGTAATCATTGCTCAGATATTGTAGGGAAGGCCAAAAAAGTGATGAAACTTCAAAAAACTGATAATTATCACAATGAAAGTCAAATCATTATCTCTTTTAAGTTTACAGTTATAGAAGCCAGATGGTTACTTGTGGTTTTAAATTATTCATAAAAGATGCAACAAAATGATACCATGTAGAAGACACAACAAGAAGAAAACCACATCAAAGATGAACAAAGAAATGATTTAACACCAATAATACAGAGAATGAAGTGTAATAACTTGATGAAAAAAATGGTTGTGGTTGCATGAAATAATGAGCAAATCTGAAGCAAAAAATAAAAAATACAAGGTATGTGTGTTATCATGAACCGGTTTGGAGCAAATAATAAAGCCAGTAGGTGGCGCTACATTATTTGGGGGCTATGTTACATGGTTCTAATAAACAGTAAGTGGAGCAGAGCTTTCTGGTGTTTTCTAACTAAAAATGGCTGTGATGTATTTACTCACAGATGAAAACACAGAATAATTTGGCCTAAACGACCTGTTGCACAACCACATTTAACAGTGGCCATTCTGTTCTGGTTCATTCAGGTTTGTTTTATTTGGACCCTCTAATAAGTGATCTGGTGGTCCTTCTTTAAATTATGGCTCTATTAATCAGATCTCAGGTCAAATAGAAGCTGTGATGTCTGCTGTGTCGAGCCTTGGTACGACACCTGTTGAGTCGGACTCTGACTTTCTTTCTTTTTAATAAAAGTAATGTTTCCCTATAAAAGGATCCTCCCTCAGTCTCCCTGGTGATAAAAACTGTCAATTACATCCATCTAATGGAAATGATGACCCATAATCTCCGCCTACAACAACACAATGGTGTAAAATATTGGGGAAAAATAGGACTTTTTCATTCAATCTGTGGACAATAAACAGTATGTAAATGTCTGATTCTACCTGTGACGATTTCTGTTTGTTTTGTACCTTATACTAAAACTAAATAAAAATAAAGTATTTAAAAAAAGTAATGTTTCCCTTACAAACACCCAGAATGTAGCTGTAGTTAATAGGTTCTACACTCAAGACTGTAAAATGAATAAGTTGTGCAATGCATGATAAAGTTTACTGTTTACAGACCCATTAAAGTAGTGGACACCATCTGACCTAGCTCCTTCCCTCCCTGCAGACCCGCCCTTTTTTTCCAAATATGGTCACTTCTGGCTCCAGAAAGCCAACACTGTGACGGCTAAATCACAAACAGTAGTTCAGAAACCAATAGGTGATATCACAGCTCCTTTGTCTGATAATTACATCCAATAAACGGGGAAGAGGCAGGAAAAAACTGATCATATCAATTATACTATAAACCTTAGAAACTATTTTAAAAAAGTATCACCATTCCCCTTTTTTACTTTTACTCCTTTGCCAAAAAAAAAAGGGTAAAAACTACCTCAAGCATATGAAAAACTTTTTTTTTTCAATTTCTGGACCATTTTTCCAAACTGTGCAATGAACAGAAACAATTTCAGATTCAAATACTTATTACATATTTTATGGAAATACACCTAATAACAGCAACGACAAAACAAGACGGCACTAAAAGATGAAAACAACATAAAAAGCTAAAAACAAAAATTATGTAGGAGATATAACAAAATGGATACATCACCAAGTATCAAGACAAAAATACACCTGTATCTAACTTTGTTCAGCTTCTACGGTTTTAGTTAAGAATATATCCAAAGAAAGTGTAGATAAAATAAAAATGCATTAATTGCCATAATAACATTTACCTCATTATTACTGTTTTATTGTCCAGCCCTAAAAGGAAGTAACAGAGCTCATTCTAGTAAACCTGATTCTACACTTTCACATACAAAAGGTTTACACTGGATGACTTTTTCCAGGTGATTTTTCTGATTTTATGAAATGTTATGCTTTGACATCACACTTCTATGTTTCCCCCAGAGGAAGTAACACAGTGACACAACCAGAAGTCATTTTGTAGTAACACATCAGTCCAGTAAAGACGTCTGCAAAACTATGACCGTCTGGAACAAACTCAGCGAACAGATGGAGGCTGGTGAAATTGACTTCACTGCAGGAGCTGTTTCTGCGAATGATCTGATAGTTTCGAAACGATGGAATCAATTAAAACAGCTGTGTTTCCTCCCTGACCACAGCCTCAGTCTCTGTGAAGAAGACACCGACTATTTACACTGACACATTTCAACTCTATAGGGATTTCACTCTGAGGACTTTCAGTTTAAAGCTACTTTTCTCATTTAATGGTGTTCCAAGAAAAAAAATTTCGACATTTTTCAATCCACGCCAGGTGCTCATTATTACTCGGTTGGCGTTCCTCTTATGGTCGAATAATTGGTATGTCTTGGTGAGCTGCAACAAAAGCAAAGTCCACTTACAGAACTAAACCAGTAAACATCCTATCCTTAAAACATACCGTGGAGGAGTGGGTGGTGAATAATTGTGCCTCTTCTGGTTTCCTACAAAGAAAAGCACAGCAAGCCACACACACACACAGAAGGATCACAGAGAGTAACACACCCAGCAATCAAACCTCTGTAGACACATCTGAGTACTGGCTGCCCCCAAAGACTACGCACACATTGTCCTGGTTCAGACCATTCAGTAACTAACATTCTTCCTTTATTTGTCACACTCCTCAGCACCGTTTCCAACAGACAACAGACATGAAAGCGTTAGAGTTGCTGTGGACACAGAGCACGGCAAAGCATTGAAAATTAATTCAATAATCAGAGCGGAGCCTCTGGTTGAAGGGCCATCATGGGTTAATTATGAAATTAAACATTTAGCAGCGTAAAAAGGACTGTGCCACACATGTTAAGATTGAATGTTATTCTGAGGTCAAGCCTGGTTTGGCTCATTATAATGTAGAAGAGACCAGATCTCATTACTCTGTAAACACACTGTGTATTTAACATTTACCTCATATGACACTGATGCATTGTAAATATGGACAATGTGAGGAAATAAAAAGGAGAAAAACGCTCAAACACAAAACAAGGATACCCAATATACTGCCTTTCTTCATAGCAATTACAGAGTGTGAACATAAACATTTGTCTTCCAATGAAACCAAGCAACCGTGACACTAATCTCGACTCTCATTAGATGCCGCTCCCGTGCAGATCTTCTCAAATGACAGCCGGCGAAAACACACATGGGGTCAACAAAATATACGTTACACCCTGTGACATTACAGAAAAGGTCAAAATAGAGTTTATTAGTATGACATTAGTAATAGAGATACAACAGACTGCTGAAATAACACTTTGACGTCTGAATTCTCTCTGTAATTAAATTTCATGGAAAGCACCTTGTTTTGGTCGTGTTTGCAAATGCTATCAGGAGTTTGCAAAAAATTTCTAAACTTTTCAAGGACTGACAACATAATTTCCATGACCGCTCCCAACCGCTGAATACATGAACATAAGTGTGCTTTTGTTAATTGTATGAAGATAAAATAGCAGCCTTTGTATTCAAATAAGAACCACAAAAAGCCATCACACAGCCCAAGTCCTCCACAAACCCGGAGGTCTGCACCGTTTTCAAAACTTCTTCTGCATGACCTTGTTTAAAACCGACAGACATGCTCTAGTTTAGTGAATTTCATCACAGACATGATCACAGTTCATCCTTTGTTCTACTTTTATGGTAATAATACTGACATGTGTCTTCAACACTGTTGACCATAAAGTTGGAATAATGTTGTTTTCAGACACATTCCTCTTTTTACTCCTATTTCTACCCATCAGTAATCACCTTCGACCACATGCAAGTACTGAGTCCCAGTTACACTTTATCTATCAAGAACAAACCGCATTGTCACACTCATTTTATGACAGGAGATAGAAAAATATTTTATTCAAAGTTTATGGGTAACTGTAATTATCAGGTGTTAACTGGCACATTCTGATACATCTTTCCTACACAAAAAAGTCCGATAACTGAATATTTTCCTATCTGAAAACAGCAAATCTAGCCAAACAGGCACTGGTGACCAAAACCAACTACTGATGTAAACTTCTTAATACCTGTTGATCCACTAATCGTATAAATACATGTAAATAATTGGTGTAAAATGCAGTTATTCGTCTTTTTATGGTCATCAGATATGACCCATTTGAACGTTCAGAGGCTGCATAATGAATGTGGAAACACTGTCATATTCTACAATATTGATTCACCAGTAAAATCCATGCAGTTGGATCAATGACAGTGGATGGAGACGCTTGGTTTATGTTCAGTTATGATATATTTGACAGAAAAAGTCAGTTTTTCTTCAGTTTTGTCTGTTTCTGATGTAATAAACTTGAATTTACTCTGAGCTTTTATTAACATCTATATGATCAGTGAATTAAATATAGGAAAATACATGATTTACACTGAAAAAACTCAAACTTAAGAAGATTATACTACCAGAAATGGTGATAACTCACTTAAGAAAGGTTAAATATAGAGGAAAAACTCATTTGGGAACTGCCATAAAAGTACCACCGGGTCTTTATGAGTTAATTTCATGACTCATTTTCCAGGTTTTCATGATGATAAGAAGACTGTACCTCTGTGGAAAACAAAAGCCATTACATATTTGTCTAAAGTTTTTAACTGGATTGTTTCCTAACTTTTTTTTTTATTAATTCATAGACTTGTGTGTTAAGCAGTGAGCTTCCCCACAGGCTAGATATGTAATGAGTATTCATTTTGCATCAGTACAATGCTATATATTACACACTGGGTAATAAGATATGTGAAACCAACGCAAAGCTATAGATAACAAATGTAAATGTGAAAGAAAGTAAAATTGATAGTTGTAATGAGTAGAAATTAAGCATAGGCACTGAAAAAGCTATAAATGGGCATGGGAGAAAAACTCCTTTAATGGCTGTTATTTCATTGGTGATTTCTGCATTACATCGAAGCGTTGGCAGAAATCCATTGACAAGTCTGTGTGGATTGCTTTTACAGTAATGGCTGTGTTATTAGCGCTGCACAGCTATTTAATGACAGGTCTAGGTGTGACTCATTAAAGCACTTCTATATTAGGTTTTATGACATTTATGATGGTTTAGTGAGGTGGGGCGTGGTCTGACGGAGAGGGGTACACGGTCAGGCATAAGTCTGTGCTTCTGAAGAAACACCAGAAGATTAATGTTCAACTACAATGACCTGCTGTGTCAAAGAGTGACCTAACAGATTTCCTTTCCACCCACTCTCGCGATCGCCCTGTCGTAGCCTTGCAAAAAGGGAGTTGAGCAGAAAAGAGGCAAGTTATTTATAGTATGAACAAGGCAGGACTTTACGTGCAGAGAAATGGTGGTAGTTGGGGAATAGTGTTTATTAGAACCTTTTGACATCCACTCTTTTCTGGAACTCTAACCCTAAGAGTTAGGCTTCTACAAAAGAGCTGACCCTCCAATATGTGTGATATTTGAGGTAATTTAAACGGAGCATCTTCTAATTTCTGTATTTAAAGGGGTCATATTTTGCTAAAACCACTTTTATTAGTCTTTGGTACATTTATTTGGACCTTAACAGTTCAAAAAGTTTGACTTCGAACAATCCTGGTGCTGCAAAGCTATCTTTATATTCATTTTGGCAAAAATCGAGTGGATTTCGACAACCTTTTTTAATTCCTGCTTAATTTGTTACGTCTACAACTAGTTACGTCTCAACCTTTGCACATATAATGTCAAGACTACTGACAAACATTTCTCAGAGTACGACATAATTGTTTATCAGCAGCAGCGGTTGTAGTAAAAACTGAAAATGTGTCCAAACTTTGAGCCCATTACCTAAAATGTTCAGTTGTTGGTTGTATTAATGAACACAAGTGGCTGAATGGGACAGAAAGCATGATCAGCAACCTGGAGGGGATGGGGTGTAAAGTGGCTCGTTTGCATTTAAAGGGTCAGTGCTAGAAACAACCTTTCTGGTGTCATAACTCAGAAATAGGGTTGAAGATGGACCTGTGGAGTTTAATAAATAAAGAATTCTGACCCAAGCATAGCATTTACAGTTTATGGCCGCAAGGAAATGTTTTAAACTGCATGATTCCATTTTAAAAAAGCAAAATATCGCTCCTTTAATATGTGATTGAAACACACTCCAAACTACACTGTTGCACATAAAGTTGGAATGATTTTGTTTTCAGACACACTCCTCTTTTATTCCGATTTATAGACATCAGTAATAACCTTTGACCTGGTGCAGTGACAGTTACACTTACACAGTTACATCTATCAAGAATAAATCACATTGTCATAATCATTTCATGAGAAGTGATAAAAACATTTTACTCCAACTTTATAGACTTATTAACATAAATGTCTTCCTTATCCTAAAAGGAGGTCGTTGGTGACCTGGTGGATGTGAAGAGGTAAAACGTAAAGAATAAGGGCGAAGTGAGTAACTTATTAAGGAATGAATTGACTTTTACATTTAATTATTTAGTGCAGATACGCATAATCATACAAACACTGGTCTACTAATTAATTCAAATACATACAACATTTTGGTTTAAAACATTATTCTGAATGAAGCGCTATCATACAGTTCACTGCTTACTCTTTCTTGCACAAAAAGAACCGATGAAAAGAATCAGCGTCTCAAAAGCATTGCTTGTCCTTTCAAAAACACACGTCTGCTGCTTTTAACACTTTTCCCTCCGATGCTTCTCAACAGTGCATGTCTGAATACCATCTCCTGACAACCCAAGCCTGCAAGGGTTTATCCATGAAGTCATGATAGCATCATCCCTTATGAGCTCATTGCTTTTATGGCGAACTGAATTGTGGGGTAATTGCTTTGGCATTTATGAAGGCTCTTCCTTTACCTGAGTTAAGGGGGTGGGGGGGCTGTTCACTCCACTCTCATTCGACACTTGCCTGTTTGATTATGAGATTTGTTTATTTTCCACTCAACCTAAAGTAGTCTGTGCAATTCTCCCCCAATATTTTTGTTTTTTTCTTACCATTGTTGGTATGCAATTATTGTTGTTCTTTACCACTTGTGGTATTGTAGTTTTTTGTTTGTACCATTGTTGGTATGTAATTATTATTATGTAAACTGACTGTTAACTGTTACCCGTGGTAACACCACCAGGAATGTACTTTGTTTCTTTTTTTTTTTTTTTTTAAACACACATTTTGGTTCTATAATGTAAATACTGTCAAATGAGTTCATTCTAATTTAGTATAGGCCTATTTTGTTCATTGTTCCGGCTTGAAGTCAAAGGACAGGAGTGAGTATTTAACCCTTTCATGCATAGTGGTCACGACAGCAGACAGTTATTCTACAGCTGTTCTCTTGCATATTCATGGATTTTGTTGTTTTAGTTCCATATCAGCCAACACAGTGGACGCTTATGCATCATCCCATACACTGGCATTCATACCATTACTGTAACTTTGCTGTTCTCAATGAACCTGATCTGCACTAACATGTTTGAGTGTAAAAAAAAATTGGTAATTGTGATTAGAATGTAATTAACAGGGTTTTTTTTTTTTTTTTTTTTTTTTAAGTTTTTGGGTTTTTTTTTTGCATATCATCACCATGAAGTGAGCAATAAGTAGTGTTAGAGTATTTTAAAATGTGAGAAAACATCAGATTAGCAGCATTGAAAACGTACACAGCATATCAATAAATTCATGTTTCTTTGCTTCTAAAATTAAATGCATGATGTCCAGCTGAGTGGACATTTTTGTAACTCCATGAAAATTAAGTAAATAAAAAAATTCAATCACTTTTTTTCATGCCTGAAGAGGAATAAAAACACGCAGGAAAAAAAAAATCTTGATTATGGTTCTCATAATTCATGCATGAAAGGGTCAAAATGTTATTATGTTAAGTTATTTGATGATGAGAACGGGGGTGAGATTAAATACATTTTTCTTCTTCCCACTCCTTTTCGAGTATAGATGATTTTTTTTTTTTTTTTTTGAATTTGCATGTATTCTGTAAATGCTCGAAATAAACAAACGAATGAATGACTATGAATCACCCACAAACAGCAGATTGCACCTCTAAGTGATGCCACGGGGGATATTTGCCATAAAGTTTGCAACCCCCCCTTCTTTCTCTCTCTCTCTCTCTCTTCTCTTCTCTGCTCCTCCAATGCGCGCACACGCAGCCTATACACCATGACGCACGCACACGCACACACAGGTGAACATGCATCCGGCAGATCATGGTATCAGTGAGCTCGCAGGCTGCTGTGTCCCTATCATTGACCTTGTTTCAATCTATTCCACGCTATTATCGCTTTGGCATTGCACTTTCGTGGCCACTGCTGCTGCTGCTTGTAGCCGAGAAGGTGGCGGTGGTGGCGGGGGAGGGGGTGAAGGGGAGAAGGGGAGGAGGGGGTAGTGGTGGTGGTGGGGGTCGGTCTATGATAACACACATTGCACTGGCAGTCCGACTGAGTACCACTCCCTGGGAATCTCCTTCATCATCATAGCCATTATCTTCTTCCTATGCAACGTCCTCCAGACATAAAACACACACACACAATAGAGAAGCAACCCCTGCTCTGCCTGATTAAAAAAAAAAAAAAAAAAACAAATCTCAATGAGAGGAAAGATAACGTGGAGCAGCCAAAGCCAAATACTTACCGTAACGCAGCTTTGTGGCAGGCACTATCTCGTCTGATTTCCAACCAGGTTCGGGGCACCTTGTTTTCCCCGATCGGCTTGGTAACACAAGTCCGCTCCGACTGGTAAACCGATGCGGATAAACTAGAGGAAATACGCACCGATGTCGCCGATGTTTCGCCACTCCACTCGAGGGAACCCCTTCAAACACCGACGACACGGAGCAAACAACTCAGTCTTTTTTTTTTTTCTCTCCCCCCCCACCACCGATCCCATCCACGGCTGCAAACTGGAGATACAGTAGCTCTCTCTCACACACACATACACACACAAATACACACACGTCGCTATATCCGTCACTTGGCATTAACAGTGAACGCAGCTTTCAGTTTGCGCACCAGTCAGTCCAGTGCTACCGAACAACAACTAGCCCCACAAACATGACTGACTGCAGAGCTGACACACGGGGTGGGCCCGGCCCCCCTCCTGGCATTACAAAGTACACAAACCCACGGAAAAAAAAAAAAAAAAAAAAAAAAAAAAAGTCTCCCCGCCGCTTGTTGCAATCCAAGCCTATATAAGATAGAAATGTGTTTTACATAACAACAACAAGAAGAACATCCTCATCCTACTTCTGTGCTGAAGCATGTGATGGCAACATGGTGAGGCTTTTAAAGGGGTATCCACGCGTAACTGCAGCCAGGAGTTGACTCTATTGGATCCACTCCGGTAACTTTTTTCATGCTGTGCGCTGTGCGATTAATTGGACACGTTGATGACTGTCAGGTAGGCGTGGAAACACCTGTAAAAAAAAAAAAAAAAAAAAAAAAAAAAACACCCACGGGTCAACGTCAATCAAACCAGCGCACCTGGTCAGATATGGTGCGTGTGGATCACAAATCAGATGGATCGATTCTCAGTAATTCGAGTATGGATTCTGTGATTTTGATGTATAGATGTAAGGGCAAATAGATGAGAAATACACTGTTCGTACCTCCGCCAAGGACCCACGCGAGAAATGCATAAAAAAAAAAAAAAATACAGGCACCATCCATTTTTATTGATGCGCTCAAAAATGTAATATCTTCAACTTTGTCCCACTTCTGTGAAAACCAGACACATAAATGCCATCTCTTGTAAAATAACTAAAAAAATAATAATAATAATTAAAAAAATTCCAGACTCCACCCATATTATGGATCAGCTCCGAGACATATAATGGGTGTGTCCTTGGCCCATGCCCTACCTTCCCACCCAGTTTCATGGAAATTACTTGGCCTCTTTCAGGTCTTGAATCAGGATTCTTAGATGAGAAATACACAGTTCGTACCTCCGCCAAGGACCCATACTGGAAATGCATAAAAAATACAGGCACCATCCAGTTTTATTGATCCGCTCAAAAATTGAATATCTTCAACTTTGTCCCACTTCTGTGAAAACCAGACACATAAATGCCATGTTTTGTAAAATAACTAAAAAAAAAAAAAAAAAAAAAAAAATCCAGACTCCACCCATATTATGGATCAGCTCCGAGACATATAATGGGTGTGTCCTTGGCTCATGCCCTTCCTTCCCACCCAGTTTCATGGAAATTACTTGGCCTCTTTCAGGTCGTTTCCACCAAATTACTTCTGGTTCTTGAATCAGGATTCTTAGATGAAAAATACACACTTCATACCTCCGCCAAGGACCCACGCTAGAAATGCATCAAAAAATACAGGCACCATCCATTTTTTATTGATTTTTATGATGATTTTTATTCCACTCAAAAATTTAATACCTTCAACTTTGTCCCACTTCTATGAAAATCAGACAGCTAAATGCCATCTCTTGTAAAATAACTAAAAAGATAAAATAAAATGAAATAAAAATTCCAGGCTCCACCCATATTATGGATCAGCTCTGAGACATATAAATCCTTGGCCCATGCCCTACCTTCCCACCCAGTTTCATGGAAATTACATGGAGTGTGTGATTTTGATGTATAGATGTAAAGGCAAATAGATGAGAAATACACTGTTCGTACCTCCGCCAAGGACCCACATTAGAAATGCATAAAAAAATTACAGGCACCATCCATTTTTATCGATGCGCTCAAAAATGTAATACCTTCAACTTTGTCCCACTTCTGTGAAAACCAGACACATAAATGCCATCTCTTGTAAAATAACTAAAAAAAAAAAAAAAAAAAAAGAAAAATTCCAGGCTCCACCCATATTATGGATCAGCTCTGAGACATATAATGGGTGTGTCCTTGGCCCATGCCCTACCTTCCCACCCAGTTTCATGGAAAATACGTGGAGTGTGTGATTTTGATGTATAGATGTAAGGGCAAATAGATGAGAAATACACAGTTCATACCTCCGCCAAGGACCCACACTAGAAATGCATCAGAAAATTACAGGCACCATCGATTTTTATTGATCCGCTATAAAAATGTAATACCTTCAACTTTGTCCCACTTCTGTGAAAACCAGACACATAAATGCCATCTCTTGTAAAATAACTAAAAAAAAAAAAAAATTCCAGGCCCCACCCATATTATGGATCAGCTCCGAGACATATAATGGGTGTGTCCTGGGCCCATGCCCTACCTTCCCACCCAGTTTCATGGAAATTACATGGAGTGTGTGATTTTGATGTATAGATGTAAGAGCAAATAGATGAGAAATACACAGTTCATACCTCCGCCAAGGACCCACGCTAGAAATGCATAAAAAAAATACAGGCACCATCCATTTTTTATTGATTTTTATGATGATTTTTATTCCGCTCAAAAATTTAATACCTTCAACTTTGTCCCACTTCTATGAAAACCAGACAGATAAATGCCATCTCTTGTAAAATAACTAAAAAAAAAAAATTCCAGACTCCACCCATATTATGGATCAGCTCCGAGACATATAATGGGTGTGTCCTTGGCCCATTCCCTACCTTCCCACCCAGTTTTATAGAAATTACTTGGCCTCTTTCAGGTCATTTCCACCAAATTAGTTCTGGTTCTTGAATCAGGATTCTTGGAGCCTGTTTTTCCACAAGGTTTTTGAGTGGAATCATTCAAGGATGTGCCGTCAATGGAGGATGGGACGCAATGCATAAAGCACCATAATGTAGACGCATCCACTTTTTGACAGCTTTTAGTTTGTTTATTATCAAATGAAACTACTGTGCTTACTCTTTCTTGGTTCTGCTTTCAAATGCTTCCTTAATCTCAGAAGGTAATTCACTACCTTACTGTTTTCTCTGGTTTCTTATATTTATTTTGTGTTTTGTTCACATTGTTGCCCATAAAGTTGGAATAATTTTGTTTTCAGACACATTCCTATTTTTATTCCTATTTATACATATTGGTTTCACCTTTGACCAGGATCAATGATTACATATTCCCAGTTACACTTGTTCTATGAAGAATAAATCACATTTTCAAAATCAAAGGCACAATATTTCATTCCAACTTTATGGGCAACAATGTATTTACTTCGTCATTAAAAATTACCACAGAAACAACAATTCTTCATATACACTGTTGTTTGTCTCCATTTCCTCTTATGATGAATCACACCTGCAATTAAGGGAAAGCCTATATTTCTAGGGTCTAGGTGGAAACCAGATTCAGATTCTGATCTCATCTATTTTTGGTAAAAAAAAAAAAAAAAAAAGTTAATTAAATAAATAAATAAATAAATAAAAATAATAATAACAATTTGCAAAGTACCATTCCATTAGTGGAAAATGTCTCACAGTGGAAGTAATAATCTAGTGATAAACTCTTAAATTTAGCCTATATTATAATTTTCATTCAGTTTTCTTTCTTTCTTGTAAAAGTTGTGTTTGATGCATGTGGGAAGTAGGAAGCACAAAGGGCTCACAGCAAATTCGTTCCCCCCCGGGGCCCCGTGGCAGGTTAATCCGCCAATGCTTCCTTTTGTATGTAGTGGGAATTACCATTGTAATATTGTAACGTCGTCTTTGGCCCCCATGGAAAATTAACTTTTCCAGTGCACAGTCAGCTACAAAATCCTCCTCCTCCGGCTGTTAGAGATTCTGTGACAGGGAGGACGCCAGCTCAATAGGCAGTCCTTCAGCCCATATGGTCCCAGACCACCTCTGAATGCATCTCAATCCATCCTCAAGGCTTCCTGAGTGGAAGCATTCACACCTTGCATTAGAGCTGTCCACTTGTGATCAGGTCTGATGTTAACATAGGATGGGCTTGATTACACAGCACTTTGTGAATACATGTAGCTTTTTCACACTTGTAAATAAGCTGTTGCCGGTATCTCTGGGTTTTCTTGGCCATTATAAGGCTTCGGCACACTAACCAAGTCATTTTGGGCGCCATATTAGGCAAATTATTCTAATTCTAATTATTCTAAATCAATCTGTAGAGCATCACTAGCTTAATGACTTCCCCCACATCTCATAGCTCCAGTTGGTCACCAATGAAACGTTTTTAGCAAGTTTTGTTACCAGTCTTTTTGGATATTGTACATTATAGCACAAGCTTTTTCAGTTTTATACCAGATATTTTCATAATACTGCCCCAAAATGATGTAAAAATATACAGATATCAGATTTTCATGTGCAAAAATCTTCCACAAACTCAGACAATACATAAGGGAAAACCCTGTACCTGTAGGAGGGTTTTTTCAAGTGCATGACAGACATTAAATAAAAATGGTGAAAAAGCTGAAGTCTGGAAACCGCTACACTGACTACTTTAGCCCGCTCTTCTCCTTATGGAATTTCCGAATCAACCACAGAATGTCATGTTTGTCTGCCCCCTCTGTAAACTCTATTTCACACCCTTAATTAACTCCGCAGACAGCTGATTTTTGAACAGCCAGGTTTTCACCGAGTGTCAAACAAATATATTATCTTCATTAACTGGTGATTAAATGTAATTCTTCCACCGAGGCAATATAATTGTTGAACGGGAGCTTAAAGTAATTGGCCATTCTGCATTCTGATTGCAGGAGCAGCAGCATATTAACATTATGTGAAATGTTGTGCCGTGATAAGCATTGTTGTTGAGGTGTCATGGCTCAAGTTGAATCCGAATTCTGTTTTTTTTTTATAGACTCAAATCCTGGATGTCCAAGTTGGGTCAAAAAATGCAAACTGCCAGTAATGAAAGATGAATAAACTAATAATGAATGTAAAATCTACATAAAATTATTCTGATACTGTTAGAATTTTGATGAAACAGGATGCCTTCAATATCCATGAATTAACCCAGAAAGACCCAGTGCTACTTTTGTGGCAATTCCAAAATAGTTTTTCCTCTATATTTAACTTTTCTTAAGTGATTTATCAACATTTATTCTAATATTATGCTCTGTGTTTTGCATATTTTAGTGGAAATCTAGTATTTTCATTTATTTAATTTAGTTATTATGTGGATGTTCATTGAAGCTCAAATTAAAGTTGAGGGATATTACATCAAAAACACAGAAAACTCAAACTCAAAACATGAATTTTTCTGTAAAATATATCATTAACTGAACATAAACCAAGTGTCTCCAGCCACTGTCATTAGTTGCTCTTCCATTGACCCTCAAATTGTGAATGTAACTTGCACATAAAAATTTGCCTAAAGGAAAAATGACAATTTTACCAAAACTCTAGTTTTTCTATGAAAAGTTTTTGTGCTGGCACAAGGTAGTTTTTCGGGCGTAGCGAAATTGGTCTATCATGCAAAACTGCAATTAACAGACATTTTTCCACAACTAGAGTTATGTGAATAAAAAAAAAAAAGCCAAAAACGGATGTTACAACAAACGAAGAAGAAGAGTTGTAAAAGAAACATGGCACAGTATGTGAGGAAACACCAGGAAACTGAATCATTTTTTAATTTAGTACAAGATAGAGGGGTAATATATAATAATAATGAATATCTGTAAATCAACATGATATCTATGTTTGTCGCCATGTTTAGGGAATGACATCTCATGTCATCTCGCGATAATAAATAAACAAATCATAGCATTTGTAATTAAATGGAAATACCGACATTACACACGTCTGTGTTTTTTGACATTTAGTAAATATCAGTAAAGTTTTGCACAGATGTCCAATGGAAAAACCACTATTGATTAAACTCCATGGCTTTTACTGGTGAATCAATGTTGTAGAAGATGACAATGTTTCCATGGTAACAACGGAGCCTCTGAACGTCCAAATGGGTCATATCTGATGACCATGAAAAGATGACAAACTGCATTTTGCACCAATTATTTACATGTATTGTTAGGATTAGTGGATTGGAAGTTATTAAACATTTTAGATCAGTAGATGCTTTTGGTCGCCAGAGGACATTTGTGTCTTTATGGGTTTATTCATATATTGCATTCATTTAAAACTGTGCTTTTCTTATACTGTTATATATTGAAATGTGTGTTGTAAAAAGAGTCTGTTGCATAACAAAGATAGATTTTTTTTCCTCCAAATGAAGTATGTTTCTGAGCGCCCACTGCAGTTAGATTTACTTTTGCTAGATTTTAGTTTTCACTTTATATGTTAATGAACATCAACATCAGTGTCAGCACCACAGAACAAATGCATTCTCATTTATACAGCCACTTTTCACACATTTGTTTTTCCACTCTTCCATTTTAACATCACCAAATTGAGCCTCAATTACTGTCCATTTTCTCAATTTTTCATACGGTCATGCTTGTTGTAGTCTTAACTTATGTGTGGGTTTTTCCACTGAGAGGATTTCTTCAGTGATTGTCAGCCACTGGTCCTTTGCTGGTGGTTCTACCCTCCCCCAGTTCCTTGGAATAGCTTTATTACTTGCTGCTGGGCAGGGGCAGATCTAGAGAAATATTCATGAGGTGGCAAGAGGGTGGCATGCACTCTTTATGGAATGGCAGAAATATATATGCTGATAACGGAAAACAATCATAAATGTCAATATTTGTTTGAAAACTCCCTGATGGACGAAAAAACATCAGCACAGTAAAAATAAACCATCTGATCCTGTCATCAAAATATTGCAGTGTTGTGGATTTCTTATTTCTATTCCTTTCACTCTCTGATTGTCTTTTCTTCCTGCCTTCACTTGTAGTCAGACTTGAGAGTTTTTGTCTTGTAAGTTTTTGATGAGCTGCAACTTCCCATTTTTTACGCTGTCCACAATCTTGCCTCTCGCAGCTGTCATCCCTGTAGATGCATCTGCTCCGGCTACTGGGTATTTTAAGCAAATATGTGCCACTTCCTGTTACAGTTTCTTCTGTGATATTCTAAAGATAAAGGCCCAATCCCAATTCACCCCTTAAGGCGGCCATACACTGTGCGATTTTAGAGACGATTTCTTACTCGTGCGACCATTTCTGGGATCAGGCCAGATGTGCCTCTAATCGTGTGTCGTGCTTTGTGCAGTGTACATGGGGTAAGGAGAAGCGATTAACACCTCACGACCAGCAATTGTGTGTTCGCAAGGAAAACGGAGCTGTTTGAAATCCTGCTCGCTCCTAGTGAGGGTATCACACTGTCAAAGCAGTGCCACGAGCTGATGTGCCTCAAATTCTGACACTGTGTATGCACGAATACAATAATAGCCAGCTACTGTAAGCTAATTCTAAGCTTACAGTAGCTGGCTATTGGCCTAGTGCAATTTAGCTTTTGCAGCTTACCTCTAGTTCCTGCTGTAGGATTGACAGCTCATACTGTCCACGTCTGGCCAACCATTTCCTGCACCAAACACGTCATCGTCTTTTCTTCTTTTTGATTCCCCGCAGATAATGGCACATATTGCCAAAGCAGCTCTTTGGTTTTTGTTTAGCACTACCATTTCGTGACTCACGCCAATATACAATCGTCTATGCACTTCCAGATTCCTTGGTATTTTAACGTTGTATTTCCGGATACAACACTCGAACCTGTCGTGCATCCTCTGGTGTATGGTCCTACAGTGTGAGCAGTCAGGTCACATATGAGCATCGGTCCATACAGTGTGAGGACATGAATCGTGAGCCTGACTTTACGATTGATTCGCACAGTTTGAGATGGAGCTGCTTGCAACGATTGAAATAATTGCACAGCGTATGGCCGCCTTTACCCCTACCCCACCATTTTGCACATTCACGTAAAGGGGTAGGGTTGTCCTGATTCTTGATGCGTCAGAGGAGAAGGGCTGGGGGGGGGGCTGTTTGGCCCTTGAAACTGAGATTTTTCTGGACCACACTACAAACAAAGGGGATGAGAAATCTTCCATAATTCTATGCGAATCATTGGCAAAATGGAAGTAAACACTGCAAAAAACTGCAGCAGTGTGATGAAAGACACACATAAATGTACATATTTTCTTTGTAAACAACTTAATCATTTGATCGACTGTTTAATACCGTTTCAATGTGTTATTGATCGCATTTCTGCGGTTTGTGGTTGATAGCCACAAAAAGATGCCCAAAGCCAGTTACAGCCGCTGATGGCATGGTGAATTCTTTCGGAAACAAAGTTGTCGCATCTGTTTATAGCGGCATTGATGACTGCTGATGATGTAACAGGTCATGAAGGGTTGTCCCATTTTGTAGGGGAATATTTCAACTCCTTCCCCTTGTGACTCCGTTTCAAGGGGTAGTGCCAATTGCAAGGGCCAAGGGGGAGGGGTAAGCAGGAGGGCCAAGGGGTGAATTGGCATGGGGCCAAAGTCTTTGCAATTCCTATGGATCTTTCAAGCTAGTATCAGCAGTTGCCATGGAAGTTGCCATACCATTTGTTCATGATAGTCTTATTAAAAAATAAACTTGACTACTGCATCATCCCATGGCTACTTTAGTCGTACAATCCAATAGGTTTTGGACCTTAGACTTCATTTCTTGTTTAGCAACAGAATCAGTTATGATATGATGTCAAATAGTGTGCCAATTTGTCCTTTTTAAGTAAAGAGAAACTACTCAAAATCCTTGCCCTTTGTCGACTTTAGGACCATTGTACACCATTTAAAGGATCTAATAGCATAAATGGAATACATAATATTTTTATTAGTGTATCATTGTAGAAAAACATGAATCATTCTGTTTTCATTACTTTAGAAAGAGCTGTTGATGTCTGCAGATGGAGTGGGTTGCTCTGCCATGAAATTAACCTAATTATTTCTGTTTCGTGTGATGCATTAAAACAGGACAGGTGAAATCTGATTTTCACTTGAATTTTCTGACATTATTCCTCGGTTCTGATGTCAAGGACAGACTCACTACTCACAGATAACTGTTTAAAGATAGAAAGATGTTCTTTACTGTAGCTGTCGTGCTTGGCATCCATCTCATCATCCACTCATATGCTGCTCTTCCAAAAGACTTAAATTTGCTCTTTCAGTGTCAATATCCTTGCTATATCATATCATGAGCCTCTTGAATTTCACATTTTTAAAACTTCGATTTATCATCACTTGTGCAGCCTCCATCATCCTTGACCAGGAAATACACTTAATAAATGCATAGAGGAAATAAAAAAAAAGTTACATATCCCACCAAATTATAGAGATGCTGATTCTCATGGGACTAATATAACAGGAACTTTGTGTTTGTAGAAATAGGGTAAGTTAACCCTTTCATGCCTAGTGGTCACTACAGTGGACAGCTATTCTACAGCTGTTCTCTTGTATATTCATGGGTGTTGTGGTTTTAGTTGCATATCAGCCAACACAGCAGACGTTACGGATCATCACAAACATTGCAATCCATACCATTATTGTAACTTGTCTGTTCTTTATAAACCTGATCTGCAGTAACATGTTTCAGTGTAAAGCGACTGCTAATTGCTATTGGACTGTAATTAACAGTTTTGTTAAACAATTTTTTTTTTTTGTTTTTTTTTTTCAAATTATCTCCATGAAGGGAGTAATAACTAGCATTACAGTATGTTAAATGTGAGAAAACATCAGATTAGTGGCATTAAAAATACTTTTATTTCATAGTGTTCACACAGTATATCACTTTCTGATGATGGGTTTTAAATACATATTTCTTTGCTTCAAAAATTAAATGTATAGTGTCCAGCTGAGTGGACATTTTTGTAACTCCATGAAAAATAGGTTTCTAAAAAAATTTCAATTGCATTGTTTTTTTCTAAAGAAGAATAACATCACTCAAGAAAAAAAATATTGACTAAGGTTCTCGTAATACACATGAAAAGATTAATTGGAATAGAATTTTTCCTTTACAAATTACAGACATGATATTTTTGCATAAGATCACAAATGACCTCTATATTTATAACAAATCACCAGAGGTTTACATGTCATGCAAGTCCCATCTATAGGGCTTTAGGGCTTTTCTGTTTTTTTTGGGGGGTTTTTTTGTGGCCACCATAAGGGACAAAAGGGAAGAGGGTACTTTCACCACTAGATGCCGCTAAATATCACATTAAACCTTCAACAGGCTTGAGAGTACTGAGTGCTATCTTCCCAAAGAAACAACACTAATAATTAATTTAGGAGAATGTTAAAAAGACAAACACATCCACACACATTCACATTCAATATAGACTGAAACAAGTGGTGCCAGGCACAACAAACCCCACCCCTTGCAAGTATTTTGCCCATTATAAGTAAACAGGAAGATCTTTTAAAAATCATGAAAAAATTTGAACTTTGACCTTCCATTCTCAAAATATAACGACATCTCTTCTGGGTCACTGGCAATCTATAAACTCAATTTGAAGCAGTTGTTTTGCTGCTAAAGTGTTAACAAACAAACAAACAAACCAAACCAAAAACAATACCCCTTGCCTCCCCTTGACGGGGTGGGCTGATAATTAATTTTAACTTCTTTTTTGGGGGATGTTTAAATTATCTGAGGTCAACAAAATACACAAACATGACAAAAACCATATACTGTAATCACTGTAAAAGAAGGGTTACTGAACCACATGTAGTTATATTTAGAACATAAAATTCCAGAGAAAAGGTTTAATCCAGTCACACCTATGTGACAGAATTTATTTTGAGGAACTTATTACTTTTATGTGTGTGTTTTAAATGGTGTTTGTGTGTGTTTTATACAGTAATATACAGGTTTGTTTTTCCATAGAACACTGCTGCTGTCTTCCTTGTTATGTACACAAACTCATTGGGCCATGTTTTATGGAAAACCCCAGGTTTATTCCAGTGTTGAACTGATATAGTTTCTAGTTCAGGTTTGGACTAAAAGTTGCATGTTGAGTCTGCACAGGAAAAAAACACTATGGTGCAAAATGAAATACATTGATTCTTATTAGGACAGGACCAGAAAATCTCTTGTAAATATAATTACATTACAACTCTGACGGATAACCGTGCAGTGAAAAAGGACCACGACTTCCTAAGCTGTCCGAGCTCATTACACAACACTTAGTTTACCCATTTACTGCGTGTGTAGGCAGTGTAGGGCTTATCCTTAATTACAAACCCACACACACACACACAGTGGGATTCACAATTAAGCTGAATCAGGATGCAAGGCTTGGTTAAAGAGAAGGTCTGCTAACTAGACAGTGCAGAAAAAAACAAAAAAACCAAAAGAAAAAAAAGAGACAAGCTGGAACATGAACTGGTCCTCTGTCAATGAACCATTATGTCATTTTCTCTGAATGACCTTCACGTTTTTCACTTTACTTTAATCCAAAGTAAAAGGTGTTAACTGGAAGAAGAGAACTCAGTAGATTAAACTGTTTTGTCCAAACCTCTAAATATTGGTTTCCCACGTTTGCAAGACAGTCGAGCAGTCGTATTTCTCTCACACTCTGCTGTGCACTGATTCCCTAAGTCCGAAAGAGGAAGTTTGCACCAATATGTTTAGAGGCCGGTCATGCATTATATAACGGTTACATATATTTTTATTATATGTATGCCAGTGTCTTCCCTGAAGTATTACATATTGTTACCCATGTAATCGGAATATTCAGAGCAGATACTTAAGTTAATCTTACACAAGTTTACACTGCTCTTATATTCTTACGTATGTATTTTTTCTTTTTTTTTTTACAATGCTTTTATCTTACATTCACATATATTTTTATACTTTTATACTGCTTATTTCTTTGACTTTTATTTTATTTTATCTTTTAACCTCTATACTTGCACTCTGAGAGACCTCTGCATAATAATTCCTAAAAAACATCTGTAAAAATCTATCTATCTATCTATCTATCTATCTATCTATCTATCTATCTATCTATCTATCTATCTATCTATCTATCTATCTATCTATCTTAATGAATTATTGCTTTTACATTGTTAGTCAAAATATAACATGCCAATTAAACAACAGCAATGACAAAAAAAACGAGGTGGGAAACAAGTGACAAATGTGCTCTTGCAGGAATTGCGCTTGGTGTTGTCAGCCAGTGGAAAACATGTCACCGCTTTATATAAGACACTGCGCTGGTCTCAAGATGAAGCTCTGAAAAGCTCAGAGGTAAAACTTTAATGACTCTCAGTCTTCAAATCTTTCCAGCATCCTCTTGTTTTTCCTTTCTCTTTAATGAGCACAGCCAATCACCTACCAAGATTCTTGCCACGTTTGAGAACTTGATAACAAGGGTTTCTGGTCATTGATGCGGCAAAGTGAAGGAAGACTTAAGGCGTTGCATCGTGTCTGTCTCATATTAGTTCAGTGCTGCAAAGTCGTGCTGTGCGTCTCTATTTTGTGTCATACATCCTACTTTTGATGATGGGCCTTGTACCTGATGACCTCTTGGCTGTAAGAATCTTCATTTCTTGTTTTGGAGTTATTGGTAATCTCACTCTCATCATCTCCATCAGTCAAAACAAGCTGTCCCGAGTTAAGACATTTGAGTTTTTTCTTCTGGGACTGGCTGCATCCAATTTGGAGGAAATTATTGTTGTGAACATATTTGATGTTAGCATTCTCAAAAATTCTTCCGCTATGTTTGGCACTTGGTCGTGTCGCTCACTGAAGTTTCTGACAGTATTTGGGGAAATTAACAGCATCCTATTTACTGTTCTCATCAGCATCTTCCGCTACCAGAAGGTAAGAGACGCCACAAAGAGGGTCAACCTCCCCATCTACCTGGACAACATCAGGTCAGCCTGGTTAGTGAGTGGGGTTTGCTTGATGATCTCCTCGCTCTTGAGTATCCCGATTTTGGTAATAAATGTACAAGGCCCTGCAACAAACTTCACAACAAACAAAACCAGCTGCCCCCCAGACTTCTTTCTGTGCAGTAAAGCCTATTGTCCCATTCAGAACCGCGTTTACAAGTACATGTTCATCGCGTTCTGCAACCTGCTGCCTATGATCATCGTCACAATCACCGGCTGCCTCATCATCACGGTGCTGCTGAGCCAGAAGAAGATGGTGTCACCGGTGGTGAGCGTGAGTGGTTCAAGGAGCTTTTTTCAGAAGACCAAGGGTCCGAAGCTTAACAGAAGTACGACAGCTGTACTGGCAGCCATGGGGTTGTTTCAAGTAGACTGGACTCTGTACCTGATCTTCCAAATGGTCACCACCAACAGCTCCACCGAGTCATCTGTTTGGGATGAAGTCAAGTTCTTTATCGCGACGTCCTACACATCCATCAGTCCATATGTGTATGGAATAGGAAATAACCTGTTTTCTCCTAGGACCTGTATTAAGAGGTAAAACTTTCCTCTAAGCCTTGACTTGTCTTTTCAGGATAATGTCAGTGGATTTTTATTATGCTGTTTTGGTGATGAAATACGCAGAAATATATGAGATATGTTTTTGATATGTTGAGTTCAGAGTTTGTAGTTTAAGACTTTTATTTCTAAATTACTTTGGTAGAAATGTGTTGTTTTCAGCCTTGTTCATTAAACTTTGGTTTATATAAAAAATTTAGAATAGAGATATTTTTGTACCAATGCATGAAAGGCGACTTTTCAGATTCAGAATCCACTGTCTTGTCATAGTGAGGAGTTCAGGAACAGAGCAGATGATACAAATATTAAGAATAAATGTAATATTTTCTGAAAATATACAGGGTGACCCAAAAAAACAGGAATTTTTGAAGTGCATATTGGCAGACATGAGCAAGTGGCAGCACTGCGAGACAGTGACCTTGAGCAAGTAAACACACCCCCATTTTAGTAACCATTGGCGGCTGTGCAAGAATTGTTCGGTAACCCTGTGATCTCAAGATTCGGTAACGTTCCCTGGCCCCCTAGATCGCCAGATTTGTCCGTTTGTGATTTTTTCTTGAGGGGCTATCTCAAGAGTAAAGTGTACACGACCCGACCAAGAACTCTGAATGAGTTAAAACAGAGAATTCAGGATGAAATTCACAGTATCCCAGCTGACATGTTGCAGCGGTCAATGAGGAATCTCAACAGCAGATTTCAAGAATGCATTCGTACAGGAGGATGCCATCTACAGGAAGTGTTTTTAAAAAATGAAAATTCCATCATTGTTTCTTAAATGGCATGTTTTAAGGTTTCAATTACTATGAATAAAATATTTTTCTTCCATCACTCTTGGTTTTATTGGATTGTTAAAAAGTTCCCATTTTTTTGTGTCACCCTGTAGTATTACAGCCTTCATTTTGGTTTAGTAATAGAGTATGAATGAGATGTGAGGTGAATTACTGGAGTGACAAATGTTGGAGTCAGAGTAAAACAATTTCATTTGTGGACAAAAACAGCCACACATGGAGCGCATGTGGTTCTGCATAACCCAAAATTAAACACTAAAGATGTGACACATTTTTGGCTCTGTCTGATAAACCTCTAACTCATCTTCTGCCTTATTTTTGTTCAGTATAATTTTCCATGCAACACATAAAGGCTGCATTTGTAAGTGACCATTACACCCTGTGATTGTGCAGGTAAGGCCACACAACCTGTATTTACAGTAGCATCAGCTCACTGAAGACGGTTCTATTCCAGTCACACTCCCAGACTGTTTTACAACACTTCCCTGAAATGTCAGTGAGGCTTAATTCATTCTGTTGATAGGATGTACAACTTAAGAACAGTTTGTGAATATATTCTAATATACTTTAACATTAAACCGATCACATTTGTTATCCTTCTCAACATTGTGTCTTTTATATGTACACTGATACTCCTGACACAACCTACTGTTAATTTTAGAGAATTTTGAGAAGAATTTCAGAATACTCTTCATTGTTTCTCCGAAGGTCAAACAGAGCTTTGCAAGGACATTCACTGGTTCTGTCTGAAATTAAAGTTGCTACTGTTACTTGTGTCGTATATTAGTCACTGCAACCACAATGACTGCTTCATTTATGTTTATTTTAACATTAAAAGCAGGTCAATATTAAATCCTTTTTCATATAGGTGTTTTTTGGTTTTTTTACTGTTAACCCTCAAAGACCCATCGTATTCTGCAATCAGCATTGTGAGTAAAAATTTAAATTAAGCATGTTATGTGCTTTGTCTAACAATAGATGGGACAGACTTACCAACATTTAGTGAAAAAAAGTAAATCAAGATTTTCTATAAACCATAATTAACTCTAAATATTATTTAGAAATATATACATCATACATTTTCAGTGTTTTTCAAATGATTTTTTTTTTTTTTTGTCTATTTCCAAAGTTTTCTGATGAAGTTGCAGCCATTTATTTGCTTTGGGGAACAAACTTCAATGCTTTCTTTGATAAATCACTGTTCAGAACATGTTGGTGTTAACAATGTTCACTTCAGAGCCTCAAACTGCACAAACAAGTAATTTGATACAACTGGAAATGTGGGAAACTCTCATTTCCATCACATTTTAAAGTACATCAATCAGGTTTGTGGTTCAAAAACTAAACATTAAACAAAAGTAGATATTTTTGGCTCTGGGTGTCTTTAAGGCTTATAAGATCTACATAAACTGTGTTACATTTTTGCATTAAAGCAAGTGCAAAAGATGTCTGTTTAACCTCTGTAGAGTCAAATTTACATTATACACAACAGGAAATTAATGCACGAGGTATGAAAGCTTCTGATAAACTAAAGACAATCAGCTGCAATGTGAAGATAGTCATTATTTTACACTGTCATGATGTCATAATGTGTGCTTTTATTGTAATCTGCCAAAATATAAATCACTGTCACACTGTCTGTCTGCAGTCTACAATAAAGTGAATGACTTTTTCTACATGAATATGAGTTGTGGTGATGATAAATGATATTATTTCTGTCCACAGTCATTTAACTTCTTGTGACACTTCTGACAGAGCTCACAAAGGCCATACAAGCTGTGCTTGAAATCCATTGTCTGTGCTGCCACTGCTGATTTTACATCACAGACTTCACAGGTTTCTAGCTGTGTATACATTACATAGGAGAGACAACACAAAGATTCTCTTCACTGGTGATATTTTCCAGAAATTTTAATGCAATTAATCAGAAAAGAATAGATGAGGCTACATATGCAGTAATAAAGGTCAAAACCTATTTTTAAAATCAGAAATGTCAGGTCTTGTTCTGTAATTATTTCTGCACACTGTTGTGATTTTTGCCATGCATTCAGGAAAACACCATGCAACATTTGACTCTGTAATTGCATACTGTATAGTACATGCAGTTTATTCACACAAAACCCTATTATAACAATATTAAAGTGCTTTTTCTTCATCAAACAAAAGCCATTAAATGTAGGGCGTCCTCAGTATTAGGCTGCAGTGGTGCGTTCACGGTCAATACCGTCTCTCCTATAAAGTTGGACAAACCTTACATACCTTATGATGGAATTAATTTACTTTTAAAGGTGAAGTTAAAACCTGTATCGTAGTTGGTGTGCTTAGTTTATGGGACTTTTATTTTCACACCTCAAGCGAAAAAATGGACACCTACGGGTTAATAATGGCTCTCATACTTAGCTTACTAATAAATGGAATTTGAAGTCACACATATGTACAGTATTAAGACATACTATAGACACTGATTTGTTCATTTGTTTAAGCCTGCTTAGAATATAAATCCACCTCCTGTACACTATTCAAATGTGTGGTGCCATTTTCAGTCATTGTTCTTGTGAATGACGGATTGCTGACGAAACTGATCCAATTGTGGGATTTACTGTATTTATGTTGGCCAATTAAAAAAAAAAAAAACTACACAGAGTTAAGGAAAAAGGTGACATTTTATTACACCACAAGGACCAGACGGTGCTCCAAAGTGGCTACAAGCTACATTTAGTCAGTGGGCTTTAACTGAATATGTTGTGTACTTGTGGAGCCTATAATGAAGAGGATAGAAAACAACAAATTAGCCATTATGGCTAGCACCAAATCTATTTTCTGATAGCACCAGCTCCATTTAATACAGCAGGCTGAGTTTAATGTGGGGTATAACAAATCGTGTTTGGCATGAGTTTTCATTGCTAAAGTCACGCTTACTAACATATACCTCAAATTTGTGTTTATATGTAACAGTCCTGTCGCCATTATCACAAAAAAAAACAGTCGGCTTTGTTTTTGGCGTCGCTTTATTACTTTGTAGAAACTGCTCTAATTTGTGACTTATATCAACATGCATAGGCAACAATTTTTTTTATTTTTATCAATGACTAGTTTCGTGTTACAGAATAAGTTTTTATATATGAGTTGGGTTTGAGGGTGTTGACACCATGATTAAACAACTGGCCGGTAAAATCCTCCAGAAGGAGCGTGCGCATTGGCTACTGGAGCTGTACCGCCATGGTAAACGTGTTACGTCACAGCCCGAGCACGGATATCTGTGTATGTGTGTGTGTGTATGTGTGTGCGTGTATATGTGTGTGTGAGGGGCAGCGAGGAGAGTGTGTGTTTGTGAGCTTCACACTGGGTGAGAATGGAAATGTGACTGAAAAGGTGTAAGAAGTGGAGGAAATACATCACGAGGAGGGGTAAGTCTCATCTCTCTCCCGAAACGTTTCCGCGCAAACTTGCTGAGTTGTCCCAAACCGGCGCGCGGACACAGCTCGAGGTGGGATTAAAAAAAAAATAAATAAAAAAATAAAAAAATAAATAAAAGAAATCTCCGGGATGGTGGACTCCCGCTTCCCTCGCGCTGCTGTCGGCCCGGGAATCACGCGCCATTGAAGGGGGTGATATTGTGCATGCGCTTTAGCTCCGCTGTGTGCACGTTTGGGTCGATACGAGCACACACTGGCGTGGCTCTCGGCCTCCATTTGCCAGTTTGTGTTTATGTTCGAGGGATTCACGAGGCCTTTCCGCGGTTACGACGACGTGCAACAGTTGGAGTTTTTCACCGTGGGCTGTGTTATTTTGTCGCCCACGGAGCACGCGACGCATTCAGCCCGACGTTAAAAGGTGAGGCGTTGAGTGAAACCTGCAACTTTTCCAACTTGGTGAGTGGAGGAGCGGACGGCCTTTCCTTTCTGCCGTGTGTGAGGAAGAAAGAGCTGTTGTCAAACTACTTGGATTTCTAGTGTAGCCTCAGTTTTTACACGCTGAACTAGTTTGACGGAGAGCATTTGGGAATTAGTGCCACAAACACGCTGCTCGTGGGTCATTTGATGCACTCATTCGGCCGATTAACACCTTTATTCCTCCGCATCTGCGCTGCTGTGACTGATAGGGAATGCACTGGGGGGCAGGACAACATGAGTACAGGTTACCTCTGTAGCCTGGTGTCTTTCTCGAAGCCTGACCGTCGACAAAAGCGTTGCTTTTTTTTTTTTTTTTTTTTTACGTTGAAATGAATGATGAAGTGTGTATTTACATCAGTTCATACTCTAAATAAACGTCGGTCGATTTCAGCGTGTCCTCTGCACTTATCGCATCAGCCGTTGGTCAGCCTGACTGAAGTGCTCTAACAGCCCGTTTCATGAAGCCAAAGTCCAGACCTGCTCGACTGCCAGGATACATTATATATTAAACTCAAAAATACTCAGACATAAACCTATTGGTGCCGTCCGTTGATGCAGGACTTAGGCAAATATAATTAAATTCTACCAATGATGACTTAAGACACGTGAATCTGTTTGTTATTGCTTGTTGCTAATTTGATGTTCTCTTTGACCATGTTATGTACTTAGTCTGTTGCCAGTATTGTTCAACCATCTTCGTATCACATTAGATTTTATGATTCATCCAAAACACTGAAGCTGTCTCTGCTCCTTGCATTGGTCCATTGACAGATTTAATAGACATACTTTATGTAGAATGACCGTTTGTCCTGATCTATGTAGCTCATAAGTCTGTGTTTTACATTTCTTTTTACAGTAAAATGTAAGCTTATCAAAGGAGCACATATGGTGTATGGTTTTAAATAAATGATAAATTCTCCATTAAGAGCTAATCTATTTTTCAAGAGGGAGCAGCAGCCTATTCCAAATTTGCTCTGCAGTAGTTATTATCTTATTGGTTGGAATGCACAGAGCTGATCAGTGATTCATGCGAACCAGATATGCCAACATTTGGTTCTGGTACTCTATAGCACCCAAATATTCACACAAGCAAACTTATGGTATTATGATGTGCAGTCAGTTCTTTGATTTTTTTTTTTTTTCTTTTGTCACTAATCTTATGATTTACTCATCGGTTGACAGAAATGTAGAATGTCATTGTTCATCAGCTACTGACACATCCATTATTGTCATTTAAAGGTTGTTTTTTTTTCTGTTTTTACAAATGCTTGTATTATTGTAAAATTGTAATTATGTGACTGTGTCGCTACTGTCTTGGCTAGGCCTCCCTTGAAAAAGAGATCCCCCATCTCAATAGGACCAACCTGGTTAAATAAAAGAAAATAAATAGAATAAAGCATTGTTGCATAACTGTGTTGCTGTAACTCAAAATAATTTATCAGTATTTTAAGTTATGTGAAAACAGTGCAGGATATATATATATATATATATATATATATATATATATATATATATATATATATATATATATATATACACACACACACACACACACACACACACACACAGTAGCAGGTGAGATATATTATGTTAATATTTGCCTGTTCTATTTAAGTTGTTTTGTGCTCTGTCAATAACAGTGTCATTACATTTTATTTTTCAGGTATCAAATGAATTGAGATTACCTCAGACTGGGGGTGATGCCTGTTACAGACTGTGAACTCATGTCCATGGAGGACCACCTTCCACTGAAGGTTGAGGATGGTAACTTGACCAACAATCCCTCCTTAACCCCTTCCTGTCCAGTCACTGCAGGACCTAGCCCTACTACTGAGCCAGGAATTGAGAACCGAGCTGTCTCAATGGCAAGTAATGATTGCAGTTCAGCGCTCTCTTCACCTGCCGAAGCTAGCCCAGCAAAACCTGCTGCAACATCACCTACTCTGTTAGAACAAACTCTTGATACAAGCCCAGCTACCTCAAAAATAGCATCAGCTGCAGACTCCTTAAAGTGCACAGGAACAAGCCTTATTGACATGTCAGAGTCGCCGCCATCTGTGTTGCCATCCACCTCATTTGGCAGTACAGACCTGGAAAATATTAATAACCTTCCTACTGTGCTGACCTTCAAAGGTGTCAGTGTCAGTCTGGAGAGTAATAGTGTGTGGAGGCAGTTCTACAGCTGTGGGACTGAGATGATTCTCACTAAACAAGGCCGTCGCATGTTCCCCTACTGTCGATATCGCGTATCCGGTCTAGATCCTGAGCGGAAGTACAGTCTAGTCCTGTCCATCGTTCCATCAGACCAGCACAGGTATCGCTGGAATGTAAACAAATGGGAGGTCTCTGGACCAGCAGAACACCAGACCCAGGGCCTAATCCGAGCATTTCCTCACCATTACTCACCTTGCACTGGCTCCGAGTGGATGAGCGGTATGGTGTCCTTCTACAAACTCAAACTGACTAATAATTCCCAAGACCAAGACGGCTATATAATCCTACACTCCATGCATCGTTACATTCCTAGACTTCATGTGATACCTGTTCTGGACGGAGTTGCACCCACACCAGACCATCCTGTGATTATGGGACCAGAGAGCATGACCTTTACTTTTCCACAAACTGAATTTATGGCTGTTACGACTTATCAGAACTTTCGGATCACTCAGCTGAAGATTAATCATAATCCGTTTGCTAAGGGCTTCAGAGAGGATGGGAATAACCCCCGCCTTAAGAGAATCTCTGCAGAGACCCTGGTTGTGAAGACAGACGCTCATCCTCCTGCTATTACACCTGCTGCAACCAGTGAAAAAAAAGAGGAGGTTCGAGATCTGTGGTAAGTTTTGCCCCACATGTGGCTGTGTTTGACTCTTGTATCCTACTTTTTCATATATTTTGTATCCAGTAAACAAACGTACAGAAATTAGTTATGCATTGTTGTATTTGTTGTTTTGTGTGTTTTTTTTTTTTTGTTTGTTTTTTGTTGTTTTGGTTTTTTTGAAAATGTACACTGCACAATGCACACTCTCAGTGCTATTATGTAATTAGAACTGCAAGAATAACCATTTCCTTAAATCTATTCATCAAAAAGCAGTTTAAGGTAGTCGTCCATGTCATGTGACTCATTAAATTGTAAGTTCTGATATGCTTCATTTGGAAAACTCATACAAAGAGTGAATAAAATAACATCTGATGCAGCCCAGTACAGTTAAGAAAGGACTGAAGGACACTTATACATGTATTGATATTATGGTGAACTGTATCACAAACTGCAGCCCTCAAGTTAACATCAATTTAAATCGGTCCCAATTTCTTGTACATGATCTCTGCTATATAAGAACATACTTGACCTGTGGTTCTGTCACAGATAAATGTTCTGTCTCACTGTCTTTTCGAAAATTGAAGAAATTTCAGTATCTTCTCCTCTCCAAAATGCTGTGGGTTTTTCCTTGGTTCCTTTCTGACCATTTTATCAAATTTCATGAAAACCAGTGCAGTAGTTTGGCAAATCCTACTGACAGATTAACAAACAGGAACACAAGCTTAATGTCCTTGGATGAAGTAATTACAGTAAGTTTTACAGATGTTATTGTAGAGCTGATAGCTGCATCATCAGTTCTATATTATGAGTACAACAGAATTGTTGTAATTAGTCACAGTTACTTAAAAAATACATGATTTTAGTTGGTAATTAACATGCTTGTTGTTACAAAGATGTGAAAATCTCAATATATTATTTTTCAGTTAAATACTTGGCCAGCCACATCTAACCAGGTGCCTGTGTCACTGGACAACATCTTTCAGTGCAGGAAATAAAACCATATTTTCCAAATCAGAAAACGGGCTCTAACATTACTGCACAGTGTTTGTTTTAAAGGTGCAATGATTATGCAGTTACTTGTCAATTATTTAAATTAATTGACAACGATTCTAATTCATTAATTGGTTCACATAATTCTTAAGAAAAGGGATTTCTCAGATTACATTTTCTCCAGTTTCCTTCTTTTTCTTCTCCATGAACTCAGTATCTTTGGGCTATGATCAAAATGAGACACGAGAGGACCTGAAACACTTTTTCAGTCTTTTCTGGCATTTAAACTTAAAGCAATGCATGACTTTC
Organism: Sphaeramia orbicularis; assembly: GCF_902148855.1. Lineage (NCBI taxonomy): Eukaryota > Metazoa > Chordata > Actinopteri > Kurtiformes > Apogonidae > Sphaeramia > Sphaeramia orbicularis. The sequence goes on along the minus strand of NC_043979.1, from coordinate 18,419,364 downwards.
ATCACAGTTTTTTTTTTTTCATATTTGTAAAATCGCAGCGATAGCCCAATTATCACTAATCTTTTAGTCTTTCTGTGCTTACGCAGCTGAATCACTTCCCACATGGTGAACGGCTTTGCAGATGACTCCATCATTAACACAGTCCGCTTGTTTACATAACAAACCGATATTATATAATATGTCACTTGGGCCTTTTCGGAAATTTTGTTGCAAAATTCATTGTGGGAATGAGAATTCCACACAGCAGAAACAAAGATGGCGACCAAGTGAAAGTGGTTTCCCACAGATTCGGCAAGAAATTGAACCAGATCACTACAATGTAAAATACAGTCCACCAGGGTTGTTTTAACGAGTGAGTATAGTCGGTGGATGGAGGTAAAGGTGGCGTTTGGGTTCAGCCCTCACGAAGAGACGGCGGAATTGCTGCTGTGTGGAATTCCCATTCCCACAATGCACTTTGCAACAAAGTTTCTGAAAAGGCCCTAGTGTTGTAGCGGTTTGTTATAAACAAGTGGACTGTGTTTATGATGGAGTCATCTTCAAAGTTGGTCACCATGAGGGAAGTGATTCAGGTGTGTAAGCATGGAAAGACTAATGGATTAGTGATAATTAGGCTATCACTGGGGTTTTACAAATTTGAAAAAAAAAAAAGTGATTTAAGTCATACATTGCTTTAACTGTTAATTGAAAATTCATCAATAATTAAGTTACTGTAGATTGTGTGAAAGACTCTTCAGCTTAATTGCGATTTTTAAAACATTTGCTGTAAATGTTGTAAGAAATGAATAAGATACAATCTATATATCCTTATTTGAAGTCATAATAGTTACATTACTTAGTAACTAGTAATGTCTAAGTTACGTAGGTTACAGTGACGTATTGTAACCTGTATTTTTAAAAAAAACAAAAAAACCTGCAGCATATATTTCTAGGCTGAGCAACATCACCAATGACAGCTTTCAAACATGTATGTATGTAAAACCATCAGTTTAAATCAGTCACTTGTTATTTATAGGCTGTAATCGCTGCTAAAAGAACACAATAGACAAACAAAGGAACATAAAGCACTAAGCAGTAGGAGGCATTATGTATTTCAGAGCTGAGGAGCTGCATCATTGAGTCCTAAGTATATTATACAGTGACAAGTACTTCATGGACAGAATTGGAGGAATAGTATAAAGTAATTAAGCCGTAATTGTTGCAAGCCATGCTGCCAAAATTCATCTTTAATTTTTAATTTTTTTTTTTTATACATTTGTTTTTGCTGTCTTGCAGGACAGAGAAACACAGCATCCCAAAACAACCAGAGACTAGGCTGGTTCTAAAGCCCATAATGTCGACCTCATCTAATAAGGATGAACCATATGTCCAGTGTATAAGAGGCAAACACGCCCTTGGTGAGCTTGTGCTTGTTGAAAAACGTCCATGTTTGGAACACAAGGAAGAAAACCACACCATTAGCCCGACGCCTAAAGTGCAGCAATGTGTCACCGTGACCCCGAAAGCAACACCTGTGACTCCTACTCCATCACTGTCTTCCCCCAAATCATTACCTGGATACCGCAAGAGGAAGAAGAGGATTAACCGGCACTGGGCAAATTCCCGGGGAAGAGAGTGGAAAACTGTGGCTGCCTCCCCCACAGTAGCCCACAGCCCGTCATTGACTGTCGCTATGCAACCAGAGCTGGATGATGTAGAGGGCCTGCTGTTTGTGTCATTTACCTCAAAGGTAAAGCACCACAGATCACTGCAAATAATGCTCCAGTAATATCAGAAAGTCTCCAAAGGATTTATTGTTATTGTATCAAGCACTAATGTCTCCTCCAGTGATGCACCTGGTGTCAGATAAATGTGTGGAGGGTTTTTGCTGATGTTACCAACATTCCTGGGATGGTATCTGTCTTTGTGTACTAGAACGACTTTGGAGCACAATAGTAAAAGCTTTTTAAAGTAGACATGTTCTTTTGTGTGGCAGGAAGCTCTGGAGAGTCATGTCAGGGAAATGCCAGGCACGAAGAAATCAGTGGAATCTCCAGTTTCCGAAACCACCCCAGTGCAGCTGAAGCAAACAGGTAAGTGATGTTTGATTACATTGGATGTTTTTTAACTATGTTGGATGAGGAGCAGGTTTATCTTTATTTCACTGGATGTTTGAATGTTGTGAATAAGTACAATTTTTCAATTTGTTGATGAATGCGGTGGTGTTCAGTGACAGTGAACCCAGAGACTGATGAAGAAAAGATCAGCCGCTCAGAGGCCAAATTGCTGCTGGACCTCAGAGTTCTCAAACACAGACAGGTTATCCATCCTCTGCTGCAGGAGGGTGAGTTTGTACACGCACACACATACACATACACACACATAGCAATGGAGAGGGCTATGGAAAATAATAGAATCTCTTTTTTTTTTTTTTTTTTTTTTTTGCTTTATTTCTGTTTCCAGTGGGCTTGAAGTTGAGTTCTGTAGACCCCTCTCAGTCTATTGACCTACAATATCTTGGGGTTCGGCTGCCATTACCTCCCCCAGAAATACCAGAACAAGGCGGTGCCTCTGATCTGCTTCCTGGTGGTAAGATAGATTCATCTATTGCAGTCTGCCTAAAGATTCTCTGTAAGATTTGAGAATGTTCCTGTGCTTACATGAAGTGTGGGTTGTGGTTAAAGCCAGAGGGTTTTTGATATCAGGTGAATGTATTTCTAACCTCCCACTGTCTGATGTTCCACACAGCGAAATCTCCACATAGAAACTAGTATAGTGTGGCTTGTTTAGTCACCTTTTCTTCTGCAAGTTTTTTAGACATTTGTGTTGTGTCTCAAAAGGATACAGGCAAAATAATGATTTTTTTTGTAAAGTAGGCAGTAGTTCTCCATAAAATTGCTTTGTTTATGTCCTCTTCCTCCTTTATGTTTACATTTATATTACATTTTCACCCAGGGGCCGATAAGACATGCTGTCTGGCCTGTCTAACACATGTAATATGCACAGTTCTTTTTGTAGTATTACATTTTTGTACAAATATAGACCTTATAAACAGTGTAGAACTGCTGTCAGCATTTATGATCAGAGCCTTTGTAGGTGGCACATACTCTACTGTGTATATTTATAGATACAATATTGATCTATTTCCTCGCAATAAAAGTCTTAGTCTAACTTTTTTTTTTTTTCAGTGTCATGGGAAGTCTTGATTGACACATTTATTCCATGTCATTTTACTTGTTGTAGCAGTTTGATGGAGTAGGTCTGTATAGGAA